>NC_136070.1:1117715067-1118322567 GCF_964261635.1 Lissotriton helveticus | reverse complement strand
GAGTGGGTGCAGGAGTTTGAGTGTCTCATTGTGTCTGTGAACGCCAAGCAAAAGCAAACAGCTATGTCCTTGTGTGGGCACCCCAGGACATAGCAGGAGTCAGCCCTGGGGGGTTGCGGCCAACAGGGCCATATATGGCTCCAGAAGAGGGGCTGCATAGCCCCTTACTTCTTTGTGCACAGGCTGGCCCCAGGGACCACTTCCATGTTTTATTTTTCCATTTGCCCTGGGAAGGTGGTGGAACCCGGCCGAGAATTCCTTGCGGACCCCCTCTAAATTCTTTAATTTAGCCCCAGAGATGCTGTGGTCCCAAGGGCTTCCAATAGCCCTAGAAGGGGGGGGGGTCCATGCAGCCCTCTTTAAAAAAATAATAAAAAAGCAGCCTTGGGGAAGTGGGCCCTGGGGCATAAATATGCCCTTGGAATGGGGCCGCATGACCCTCCTCCATTTATTTATTATCAGCATTCCCCCAGGACGTGGCCCACCCAGGGGATCCTTGATAAACAAGCGCGGGGAACCACGCTTTATTTTTTCAAAAATTAGTTAATATTTGCAAATATACGCAAATTATGCCGTGAATTTGTAAAAAAAAAAAAAAAACGTGTGTTTTTGCTCTGACAGGATCCCTCTGAAACCAAAGCTAGAGGGTCAGGGTATTCCTATCCTGCCCCCTTTTTGCTTTTCTTTTTGTTTAAGTTTTCTTTTTTGAGACTCGGCTGAAGCAGAGACCTAAGCTGGCTGCCAACACTTCCAGGTTGAAGTGTTGGCAGCCAATCAGAGCTCTGCAGAACTCTGCACGAGCGCGTCATTATTCACGAAGGCTCCACTATGACAGATATACAAATGTTGATTTCCTTTAATATCTAGAATACCAGTGAATGGGTTTTCACCAAGTCACACAAGGCACAATTGCAGACCAAAAACCAGCGTTCTGCCAAATTTGAAGTAATTCCATTCAGCAGTTCAGGTTGCAGTCTGTCTAAAGAGTCCATGGTAATTAACATGGGAAACGCTTTTTTTAAACCCCCCTTTCTTCTCAGCCCCTCGCTTGTCGAATCGCCCTGAAACTTTCCATGCACAACTATTATTACCGGCGCACTTTTGGGGAACTTTTTGTTCAGATTAGTCAATGGTTACCAAAGATATAGACAAGTTAAAAAAGGCTTTTCCTATGGAAACACGGTCCTAACGATAACTACCTACTGGCGAAACGGTTGTAAAAAAATGTAGAACAAATCGCTACACCAATATGCACAGCACATCGGAAAGCACTATTATGTGTAAGTAAAGAACGGAAGCCATTAGAAAGAATGTATGAAATGTAGGCTGCTGTACTGAAAAATACCACATATAAACACTAGGAGGCACTGAAACACCGCACAATAGCTCCAAAGTCCCAGACATTTAGCACGTCGCAATTCCTTTTCAAGGATTAAAGGACCAGGTTATAAATGTATTACTATATTCCCCGTCCTATTTATTTCTAATCGATCATGATGTCAGTGTCCCTCTAAATCAACTCCAACATCTTACATCCATAGGGTAGACGGAGACCTGGACATACATTACCAGGCCTCAATCACAGCACGGCTCTCTTGCCTGTGTGTTGCCAAGTATTTCTTTTAAGACTCGTTGTACTTTGAAGTAAAACAAATCCAACGTATTAAAACAAAGGCCCGTGCCCTATTTTTTTTAATCCACGTCGCTATATACTGAAGGTAATTTTTCCACATTAGAAGCATAAGAGGAACGGAAGCAACCGAGCAGCACCGATGCGGAAAGACGAGCGTGGGCTTGCACTGGCCAGATGGAGGAACAGCTTAGAATGCAAATGCTGAACCGTACTAGAATCTGGTCAAGGCACAGCCGCACAAAACAGTTAAATACATTAAACACAACATGCACGCACCACCCCCGGCTACCGACTTAATTCTGGAGGAAACACCACAGTGTCACGTTGTTTGCAAACATGCATCACTTCAAAGGAAGTCGTCGTGCCTGCAACATTAGCCTCGTTGTCTGTGGGGGCAGGAACCAGGCATGTAAATGGCTGCCTCTGAAGAACCGTTTGGTAGTTGTTGACAGACAAGTGCCTCCTCAGGAAAGGAGAAATAACCTACTAGTAAAAGAAAAATATATATTGTCGCTGTTTGAGCCCATACAATTTCGAGGGCCGAAGACGTGCCCATGCTCGAACCTTCCATCCCTTCCTCAAGGGTAAAGGCTTATCTTCAAATCAGCAATACAATTCCCAGCCGGGCCCTGAAAGGCGCTGTGCAATCATTTTGCCACTCTCCCCAGCGCCGACTTTTGTATCGGTAATTCATTCCTTGTGACACAAAATGCATGAGGGGCCCAAGAGGTATGGCCTCCGGGACACCTTTTTGCTGTATAATGTATGTTCTACACATGCTTCCAAATACATGTAACTAACCTCATGAGCCAATAATTAAGGAAACATCAGTAACCTCTGACCTATAAACAAAATGAGACTTTAATCTAACTGAATTGCACAATGAAAAAATCAGAAAACCTGAAATCAATCCGGTTTCCCTGCTTGAACAAATTGTGTGATCCTACGCAAACATGCAATTTCACCAAGCCTCATTTGTCGTCGTTATTGCATATAACACCTACGTCAGTTCTGGAGATGCGCTTAACAAAAAAACTCGTGTTCGATTTAATAGACTATAGCGTTGCTCCATTTACAAGAAGAATATAGGCCAGATACAGGGTGCACATGGTTGATTGACGACTTGAGTCTTAGCGCACCAAAGCCATTGTCATCAGGACAGGGGCATGAATATTTATAAGGTCATGTTGAAAAACTAACTTTTTGTAAATGCATTTCAATTACTGTAATATTTTTTACACGTTAGTTGCTTGATTTATATACCGTCTATTTTAAGGCTTAGCTTTTTCACCTGCTCTTAGATGCAGACACTCGGGCGGGCTCTCCCAGTTAATTTGTTTGCCCACCACCACTATATATGGAACTGTACATTAGGCAAGTGATTTCTCAGTCACAGAAGCGGGCCAGCAAAATGGACACCTGATTATTAAACAATTGACATTGGGGATGCACCCCTGCCCCACAAAAAACTGCTGCAATAGCGAAATGTGCCATTGGGTCTCCTGCTGGCAAATAGATGTATACCAGTTCACTTGGTGCAGAGTAAGGGCCTGGTCTCAAACCTCTGGCTGATAGATCTGAGAAAATGTTAACTAGCTGAGGAAAAGGGCATCATGACACTGCCCTCCCTGATCGCAAGATGGGGAAGATTTAGACAGCTGGAGAGACATGCAGAAAATTCTGCGTGCCACCTGGGTGGACCCTTCCGATGAGTGGGGCGGAGTCAACGCGAAGGCTCCATGTGTTCATAACGCTGGGTCTTGATCCTTCCATCCATCCATCCATCCATCCATCCATCCATCCATCCATCCCCGGAGGTATGTTTGACTCAGTGGTGTATCGAGATGTGAATTTTAAGGGGGGCACCCGTAGCTCCGCCTCTTCCTGGCACATTCAACAGCTTGGATGGGGGGCTCCAGTGGTGACAAAACAAACAGTTGGGTCATGGGTCCCATCTGCCCTCCCACTGGTTTGCTGGTTGGAAATCAACTGATTGCCCATCCGCCCCACCATAGAATGTGAAGAGGGGCCTCTGAGCCTCCCATATCTCGCCATTTAAACTTGACTTGGGTGGAACTGGGCCCCACTGAAGGGCGCTGGCGTCCCCGTGCCCCTGTGCCCGTGCAGGGCTAAATGACCAGTGATACTCCCCTAACCTGAGTGGTAGCCTGCCAGGTGTCTGACCTGTACAGAATATGCTGCGGAGCTGTAATTTCCCATTTTTTCTTTCTGGGGAAAAAACCCCTTTCAACAAATCGCCTACTGCACACCTGAACGAAAATATTCCAGGGGCACCCCTCTGTACTTCTATAGAGGCTGCCGTTTTCAGCCTAAGAAAAGCAGTTTGCCTTAAGCTAATAGTGAATTTAATGGCTTAAAAAAAGGGGAGGGTGTTTTGCTCATCCCAAACTTTGGCCAGATCTCTAATGTTCAATTCAATTCCTCGTGAGTTGAACGTGGCACATCAAAAGTGAGCATTGAACGCAGCATCAATGTAACTGTAGCGCGGGTTTCTGCATTTCCGTGTGCCATCTGGCAAGAGTCGCCAAGGTGAATAAAACCAGTGTGACTGGGCGCTTATCGGGATAAACAGCTGCCTTTAAGCGCATTGTCAATTTGACACGCCAGACCTAGAGAAACATTAAGATGCCACTAACCTGGCAGGTATAATGATGGCAATAACACAGGTATTCTGCATCACTGCGTAGTATTACTTTCTGGGAAAAAAAGCCTGTATATTTGTGTATGCATCGGTAGACAGTGCAACATCGCATTAACTTTCACATGCATCGGTAGGACTTCAAACGTTTTCACTTTATTAGTCACGAAGCTTCTATCGCGGGCACCGCTGTAAATTATGGACGTTAAGCGTGACTCTGGGTGCTACCCCCATGCTGTTGCTTGACACCCCTGCAGGGATGCCGGATCTAGAGACCAGAGGACTGGATTGGAACTAAAAGGCAGCCAATACCGCGGTGGAGTGAGCCCCTAAGGATCCTTGTGGCAAGTAGCGCGTGCCAAGCTCCTGTACTCATGGGGTCTGCTTTCATACCGTTTATGTTTTGTAGCCAATCTGGCCACTCCGCTCCAGTTTTAATGGTGGCGTGCGGCGTGCGCCAGTTATCTCGCTTTCATAAGTAGCTGCAGTACTGAATGCTAAATAAAGGGGATCGGAAAAGGTATAAAAGACACATAGCTGGGGTGTGGGGTGTCAATTGTAGTGTGGTGTCATTTACTGGGAGGCATCGGGGACAAAATGGCACGTGCTTTCCCTCCTGAAACTCAGGATCTTGTCAAACCGAGTAACATTGTTGAAAAAAACGCACGTTTGACTAATTTTACACTGGTGGATGGTCAGACTGCCACAAAGCACTCTGTTCATGTAAAACCGCTCCACAAAATGCCAGAAACAAATTCACTAAAGTGTCATGGGCCCTGGTACAAGGCAGGAAATGCATGAACTTTCTGAACTGTGAAATACAGCAATAATCAGGATTCAATTGGCCTCGGTGCCACTGCACCTGCTGCACAAATGGACGTTCTGCCCCCTGTGCCATGCCAAGGTAAAAGATGCACGGACACTGCCTTTGCGATATCGAATAATCAAAAATTCTCTGCCTGCAAATAAAGCAGCGACCACACTCATTACGTCTGTCCCTCCGCATTGTCTGTAAATCTACGTCGGTTCCAAAGTGGCAAAATGTGCCACTTAATGGTCAGATTTTCTCTGAATAGATGCTTTTGGCCCTGCACAAGTCCTCGCAGAAGCCTGCGTTTTCTGTGATGTGCTCTGCGTAGACACGGCTGCAGCCCCCGTTCACAGGTCTCGCGCTCTGCCTCGGAGCCCGTGGCTACCTAATTAATCATGCAAAGTGGAGTTCCTCCGGATCTCAGCGTGGCCCAGCAGGGAAGGAAGCCCAGTCCAAACTCAAGGTAAGCGCAGCTACCGCTGTACACATTGTAAACTCTAGTCCTCTTTCTATGGCTACCGCCTGAACACAAAGTGTTGCTTCTGCAGACGCCTCGAGCACTGCAGCTGGATGACTTCCACACCCGTTATGGATTCATGACCTTGGGGACTGCCCCATATGGCATTTGCGAGCATGCATTAATAAACACATTAACAATGAACTTTCTATACTGATGCACACAGTTGTAGCACCAGCGCCGAATGAGAGAGCCGCATTACATGGAACAGTGAAAATGCACCTTCATGGTATACTGTTTTCTAAAGCACGCGTTTGTTTACTGTGCTTCAGGCAAAAGAAGGCCGCGCCTGTGCTGTCTGTTTCGATGTACATTATTGACAATTTCCAGTCTTCTCTATCTGGTGTGGCAGAGTGCCTAAGAACTTTTGCTGGACGTGGAAGGGAAGATAATTCACGAATACAATAAAGAAATGAACCAATAAAGTAAATAAAAAAATTGCAACATTATGCGCAGGATAAGAAGTATAAATACGGATATATATATATATATATATATATATATATATATATATATATATATATATATATATATATATATATACACATATACATACACACACACAGATACACGCATCTATATCGAGATATAGATATATACATATAGATAGATATACACAATTTCTAAAAGCAATGGAGGAGCGGAGCAGGAAATTTGTGAAGTTCTTTACAATAGTTACTCCTGTACTTTAAAGCTCAGGCCTCCCTTTCTCCAGACTAAAGGGATCTAAACACTGGCAAGCCAAGGTATAGGTTTAAAAATAAGTATGAGTGGTAGACGTTGTCGGCTATTTGCTGGGCTTAGGAGACTGCGCTCTTTACAACTGCTAACCAGTGATAAAGTGCCTGTGCTCCTTCTTTAAAACATGATAAATTGACTTATACCCAATTGGCATATTTAATTTACTTTTAAGGCCCTAGTAAAGTGGCAATACATGTGCCTAGGGTATTAAACGAAATGCTACTAGTGGGCCTGCAGCACCAATTGTGCCATTCACTTAAGTAGCACTTTAAACATGTCTCAGATCTGCCATTTCAGCCTGTGTGTGCAGTCTTAAACGGCTATCAGGACCTGGCAAATTAAACATTTTGCAGGCCCAAACCTTCCTTCTAAATACATAGAAGTCACATCGAAGATAAGCTTTGGACAGCCCTATGGGAAAAGTGCAGGGTTTTGAAAAAGCTGGACATGTACTTTTAATGTTTACATGCACTGGGAATGAAAAACTCTTACATTAATTTTTCACTACTGCAAGTCCTACCTCTCCCATAGGATAACATCGGAGGTAACTTATTAGAATTTTATAAGTGTAACTACCAAATGGGAGCAGGTAACCCCTTTATGTTTGGTGTCTCTTGAATTGGAATGTAAAATCCTAACTTATAGTTAAGGATTTCAAGGTAATATTTTGAAAATGTCACTTTCAGATGGTTGTCATTTTCTTCCCTTAGCCATTTGGTGCCTGCAGCCTGTCTCAGGGTCACATAACGGTGTGGGTGACAGTTGGGCTTTGTATATTTCTCCTAGACAGCCACACACAATGGGGAGGTTAGGTGTGACTGGAAAATCCATCAATGGCAGATGGGAGGGAGAAGTTGGGCCCAGACCCACTTACACTTTATTAGGCTGTATCCTGTCTCCACACAAAGGGCTGCATTCCCCCTGTAGTTAGTTTGGAGCTAGGGCCAGGAAGGTAGGGCAACTGTGCACTTAAAGGCATGACTCTAGAAGCTTCTCCTAACTTCAAAGACCCAACTGAGTATCTATATATGACCTCCAACACCACCACTTCAGTACACGTCTGATCCAGCTTATACTATGCCAGGAAGGACTGCTATGCTGCTGAAAGGACTGCCACTCTGCTGTGCTGCTGAAAGGACTTCCACTCTGTTGTACTGCTGTTCTGAAGAAACTGCTGTCCTGAACTGCTACCCTCTTATCTGGGTCAAGACAGGACTTGTATCTCTTGAACCTAGACCCCAGAGTGAATCCAAGAGCTAATTAGCGGACCTCCTGATCTGAACCTATAGGGACATAACAGTCTTCCATCAACCTTGCATCTGCACCGGAACTCTGCCATCTGTGAGGCTAACCTGCCAAGTGGTGCCTTCCTAGTCCAGGACACTGGGAAGTGGGCTACGGTGCTCTGCCAGCCTCTGTGGATCCAACGCAACAGACATCTCCTCTGCTTTGCGGTGTACACCCGAACAGAACTGACACATCTCTGCTGCTGCAATGACTGGACCTGTCACAAAGACCCGCATTGCCACCACAGTCCATCAGAAACACCACTACATGACACACTTGGCGCAGGCCCTCGCATCCTTAATTGACGGCAACCTCGCCGCTGCAGTCAGACTTCACATCAAACTCCCTCAGCACTTCAGAACCAAAGCATTGCCCCAACTGAGTGCTGCATCCTCAACACTGGAGTTCATATCGCAAGCCTCATCAATGGGAACCTCAACGATGCGGGCCCTCGCATTGCAGCCTCAATGCATCTAAGAACCAGTGCATAATTTCAGTTGCGTGACGCAACTCCGACTTGGATCCTCAACACGCCCCAAACCAGGATTTAAGGTACTTGGTTCAGCGATCCTAACAGGTTCCTAACAGGATCCCTGCAGCCAGCTCACACTGCATCACGGTTGGCCTGAACTTGGAACTTTGTCCCAGTCCGCGTGACCAGTTATCCACGGTTGGCACTTTGTGGCATTATTTTAAGAAAATCGTTAGTATTTTATGTCTCCAGTTCTACTGATTGAATTTTTGTCGTTTAGGTCTGGTTTTATTTATTAAAGAAAGGTCTATTTTTCTTATCTGGTGTGGATTCCTTTTAGTGTGGTGTGTGCACTTTATTATTGTCTGAAGTGTTGCACAAATACTTTTACACATTCCCTCTAAGTTGAGTCTGACTGCTCAATGTCAAGCTGAAGGGAAGCTGGCTTTTTTATTAGTGTACCAAAATGAGGTACAATATGTAGAACATTCAGACGACCCATATTGTTTTTATAGGGCTTAAAATAATCCCAATGCTCTTTACTGATAGAGTAGGCGAGCAGTTTAGGCTTATCAGAGGATAGTGTTAAGCATTTGTTGTACACGCAGCTTCAATAAATGACAAACACAAGTAGAAATTAGAGACCAATTTACAAAAATAACAGATGTTTATGGTGCTGGCCTGTCCTGAAGTCCCTCAACATGCAGGTAGGTTTTGGCGGCATTGGTGTTCCGACTAAACACAAACAAGCCTCTGTGCTTGCAACTGGCTCAGGTACATTGGGTATTGGTGCTGGCTGGCTCCTTGGGTCCTGTCATCTCCAAATTTGGCAGAAAAGCAGATCTGAACTCCTGAAGCAACAACAACTGCTTTTTAGGGTGCTGCTGTACCAGGCAGATGCGGTTGGTGCCTGCTGGAACAGGTTAGTGGGTCCTCCACTTCAAGGGAGATGTTGCTGGTTCAAAGAAGTGCTGGGCATACCTACAAAGATTTGGGAGGATGTTCCACTTCTGGATGAGTCGAAGATTGTCGGGAGAGCAGTACCCAGGCAGGGTTCTGTGACAAGTTAGGTGCTGGTTCTCAGTTCTCACGCCTACTGCTCTTTGTCCTTCTTTCAGGCAGATGAACTGGAGTTCATGTGTCAGGGGGAAACATAAATACAACATTTTGGTTCATTAAGGGGAGTGAAAGGTTTTAGTCAATGGGCTACACACCTCTGGGGTCATTACACCCCCTATTTTTTTTGTTTGTATGTTTTTATTGAGGTCTTACATTTCAAGCCCCTGATAGGGGTGATACAATAAGTGATTACCAATTGTTCCACACATTAAAGGGTTACATAGCAATTAAATGAAGTACATGTAGTGGTCTTCTGTAACATTTAGTCGTGACCTCGTCTAGTTGCACTGCACCCAAGGGTCCGCTGGCGTGTAGACTGGGGAGTTGAAAGGTAATATAGTAGGGCACTCGACTCCATAGTCGTGGGAGTGCGTGCTGATGGAGGCATCTGTGAAAGTCATCCCCGTGTGTGTTATAAACCTGTAACCCCATGACAGATACTAACAAGGGAAATGTGCGCCGGTTTCGGAACTACCGACTAGTAACTATAAACTTGGAACCGTAGTGGAAACTTTTCCTAGTGTTGCGTGTGGTGCTAAACGCATTTGGCGGGCTGATCGAGATCATGGAGTGCGGTTCGTGGAGGGTGTCAAGGTCGGTGAGTTAAGTTACAAAGCAAGGGGGGGTTTCTACCGGGGGCGCACGGGTAAGAGGGAGGGGGGGCCAGCCAGTCAGGAACATCGGGCTCTTGTTCCGAGAGAGGCCAACTTTCAATCTGTTCCACCTAGTGTGCGGGGGACCTGTGCGTCTGGTAATTGGCTAGGGTGTCGTGGAGAGACGTGGGTGTGAGGGGGAGATGGATCGGTATGTCTTCTTCTGGGGTCATTTCTTGTTCAAATTGTATGAGCAACTGCGCCCATTCTAGGGATATGGGATTTTTACGCATTCCTTTCACTTCCCCGTCTCGCAAAAGATCCTCTTCTGCCGCTCCCCATTTGTGCACCGCTCCTATCCAGGCTACTTCCAGGGGGCCCGTGGGTCATTACACCCCCTATATGACCACTTTCTGTGGGAAGTGGGCATAGCCCTGTCCCAGAGTTCTTAATTTCCCCCGAAAACAAGATGTTGGAACACTTCTTTCATGGAGAACATCCAGTAGCCCAACTTAGGGGTGTGATTAGCCTGGTGGTGCAACACGCCTACTTGGACAGCTAATTTTCTGCCTGTCCTGGTGCAAAATGGGCTTCAGGGCAGGGGGTGACATCTTCCAGTTCTGGGGGAAGCCTGGTTCATATATCAAAGGTGGCAGGGGCGTTGAAGCCCATAGGCTTGACATGCTAAATCACTAGCCATCCTGCTGGAGAAGATTTGAACAACCTCCTCTGGAGCAGACAGGGTGTCTGATCTCAGAGAGGGGGGCTCTTACCTGCAGGGGATCAGAAACTTGTCTTTGGTGGCAAGCTGGATGATACCAGTCAGCCCACACACTAGATACTGGTATGTTTTTCAAGGAGCATCTCTAAGGTGCCCTATGGGTGCATGTCATAATAAATCTAGTACTGCTTTATTAAGACAAGGTGTTTAATATCAAGCTCCAAAGGTTTAAGTAAAGCCATCATGTAGCTGGGGAACTCATAATGACCCGTGCCCAGTACATAAACTTAATATGGCTTCCCTGTTCTCTTGTACCATCTAGTAATTGAACTAGGCAGGACAGGGGTATAGATGCTCATGCAGATATGCCCTCCCATGCAATATAATGCACCCTGCCATAGGGCTACAAGGCCTGCTGTAGGGGTGACCTGCATATATTATATATAGTGACTTTGGCATGGCACACCATTTGTGTGCAACGTGTTTTCGCTCATTGTTTGCATTATGCACTCAGCCTGCAATGGCAGTCTGCATGCAATTTATATGAGGGTCTCTTAGGGTGGCATAATACATACTGCAGTCTTAGGGACCCTCTTTAGTACCCATGCCCTAGGAACAAGTGGTACCAATTACTACAGACTTGCAGGGATGCTAAAGTGTGTGACAATTATTGTACAATTAGACCATGTTACCCTTTTTTAGGGAAAGAGCATAGGCACTGGGCCCTGGTTAGCAGGGACTCAGTGTACATCAGTCAAAAACAATCAGTACCAGTGGCAAAAATGTGAGGGTGACCTAGAGAAAAAGGGGATATTTCCTACACAAGCTACCAGAGTGTTCAGCACATGTTAATGTGGGGTTGACTTGTGACTCACCCGGACGAGAATTGTCATTGGTTAACAAGGGCTCACACCCAAATCAACCAACAACCCAATTTCTCACACCTATTGAACAATTTCAATCAAGATGAAGGAACCCACATTGGAGATCACATCTCCACTAGCAATTGGGGTTTGAGCCGCAATGAGGCGTTTCCCAGCACAGGCCATGCTTTCCAAGTTCCCGCCATAAGACACGGGGGTTATACATTGGGATATTTCATGCATCACATGGCCAACCACAACATCACCAGAGGATGACCAACCATTCTGTCATGGTTCTTGGGCTGTCTTTGTTGTAGATCAGATTTTGTTTGCAAAGTTGTGAACAATATAGTGCTAGCCTGTTACACGATAAGCAACCAAGACCCAAACAGTCCCACCTGCTGCTTGACGAGAGTGTTTGTGTGATGGAATTGTTCAACCGTATCTGGCACTGAACATTTTTGCCATACCACTGTTTCATTCCTTACAAGATTTTCTCAAGCCCAACTCCTGCACAACTCACACCAGCTGCTTAGAATCAACTGAAAACACACCAGGTCAAGTCAGATCTCACAGAATCACCTTCCATAAGCCTAACGTGGCAAAACGAGTTCGATTATTCGTACTCTGGGAGGATCTAGATATCGTGGGCATGCTATTTCAAAGTTTAGAGCAATTGGGACACTGCAAGAGCAAATTAAGGAACACACTGGTGATACAGAGCTCTTAAAACCTGCACAGATTGGCCTGAGGTGGAAAGAAGTTAGAAAATGCATAGCTGCTAAAAGAATGAAACCAACTTCTCTAATGTTTTGTTGTGTGGAGACATGCAAAATCATTTTTTTTATGACTGATACCAGGGACAGGTAGTCTAACTCGAATAATAGTCACAATCTGATCACTGAGTTCAGGTCCAGTGTACACATAACCAAACCTGCAATCCTCATAAGGTCAAAAGATCATAAGGTAAGTGCACAAGTGTTAATGGAAAACCACTCCACAGAGAAAGCATGTACCACCTGAAAAAGGGACAATTAAGTAGAGCATCAGGCAAACATGCCAGATGGTAAAGATAAAGCAACCAGGATGAAATATGGCACACCGTGAAAAAGGCACTGCGAATGGCCGTGCACTGAAACCATTATCAACACAAACAAAATATTTTGTTGATTTCAAGCTGGAAAACAGACCATAATCACACACAACCTTCTTGAGAGAGACTGCTCATTTACAAACTCAACATGCGCACACTGCAGTTGATTTTGTAGGACTCTCAGAATTGGTACAATTGAATATACACCCAAGGCATCCATGTTTATCAATCGCACTAGAGATTTGGGACTGATCCTATTCAAAACATCTAACAACCTCTTAATCATTAACTTTCTTCCTCAGGGTGGGGAGCTCTCTATACATGCAGACAATGAAATGATAAACTCATACCTCTTAAAGACTAAGTTGTTCTGAGTGCCCACTGAGCTGATGACCTTTAATTGCACAGAAAAGTTTAGAAGATATGAAAGTTTCACAGAAGAAAATGAAGAATTTTGAAAAATGCCCTGTCATGAATAATACAAGAAATACAACTGGCTTGTTCAAGAAGGGGCGCTATGATGGCACAGCCTTGGTACGAATATTGGTTACTGGAAGCCCGGAGGTGGCAGCAAGGTATACAATCAGAGCATCTTAGCATGAAATGTAATTTCTAAGATCTTGCTCATGAATTGCTCTATGGTATTTTGCAAGCAAGACAAACATTCTTTCAATGTTCAGAGAATCATTTTGCACTCGCCTGAGATTACCCTGACCATGTACATCATTTCAGAGCCGTAATCAATGGTGTCTAAATATGATAATAACCCCTTGCTAAACAATGTGTCATACCGTAAAATAACCAGATCGAACCCCCCGCCTTGCAACCAACATTTTATTCACCTATAACAAAAAATGACCCAAAATTCTATACTCCCTGCAACATCTGCAATAGACTAAGTTTAATCATTGGAAGTGGTATAAATAACACAGTCTACTATTGCAATTACAGTCAGAGAAAAACTAACGCCATAAATGTATGTAGTACCTGGATTCTCACAGAAAACTAGTGCAATGATTTTTTTTATTACAACATAACATGTCCCACACTGAGCGCCTATATAATGCAAGGGTTAGACTGGAGTCCACAATCTGTCCTGGCCAAAATGTTTAAAGAAGCCACACACTGCTGGAGACTGTGACTAGAATGGTACAATGGGGACATGTTTGAGTAAGGGTTTCTGAATGCAGACATACCAGAATAATATCAGAGTGTCAGAATGGACAGTCCAGCCGGGGAAAAGACCCTGCCAGGAGGTATCACCCTAAATCTAGGAGACTGGCATTATGACATTTCTTACTCAAGGATAATATAGACCAGTTTTTTAAACTATGAAATCAAGGACTTCCGCCTGTGGACAGATTTAAAAAAAACTACTACCATTTGTTATCAAAGCCTACTTGATGAACACAGTCATTTGCGTGATACTCAAATAGGCCAATGCATCTTTTGCTCAGTCTGCCTGTCGCCCTACCAGAAATCACCAAATCATTCAAATAAGCAAAGTTTATTTTAAAACTATATGATCCAACCAATTAAGCACTGAAAGAAATGCCAATGTCAACAGTGGATGCTTCTATGAAACGCAAGCCACGCTCTACCCTCCCATTGTACCCAGATTCTGCTGGTAGAAACTAGGTAGTCTTGGCTCCAGCATTATGGAATTCCATATGTCCAACAGTAGAGATGGACATTGCTTTCTCAAAGACATTTTTTTCAACTAACTACCCATCCCTCTGCCCGAAACGAAGTCGTACTGCACCGTTCATCCAACTTGGCATTTGACGGAACAAAATGTGTTAACGAGCCTGTCATTGCTGAAGGCATTTTCATTTTGTTTAATCATTGGAAAAACAAAAGGAACAAGAATTTTTATTTGAGAAAATATTTAAGGAAATAAATATCAATAGCCTTTCCATCCGTGCATTTGTGTGCCTTAGAATGAAGGTGATACATAATTAAATTCAAATTTACACAGAAATTCCTTTGAGATATGGGTCTTAAATCTGGTAAAGTGGGTTTATCTGTTCGTTAGTGTTTACAATAAAATCAAAGGGCATGCTAAAGATAACTTACATGAAAATGTTTTTAAGACTGATCAGATAAATATCTTAAAAGATTTTGAGCTTTAAATATGCGTAGAAGTATATCTTTCCTTAAAAAGAGTCCACAAATGCAGATAAACAGCATTGTATAGCCCTGCCAAATAAGGGTTGAAATCCAAACAATGGTGCTGTTTTCCCTGAGACACATAACCACTGACCAACCAAGATACAAACTTAAATCATTTTACTGGAGGGCATTCAGTGGAAAACCTAGCTATCTACGAGCTCCGACATCTGAAAAAGAAAATAAAAACACTCTCTGGCACAATCACGTACACAGCTACAGAGGAAAGCAAACTGCAGCAAATGCTCCAGACGTTTTTTTGACTGAATCTCATTATGGAACATTTTCCATTTAACAACCCAACAATATCTTTCCTCACTGAACTCAAGAATGCAGATATCTATGGCAACAACTCTTTGCTAAATAGTCTATCTGGAAAACAAAGAACATGAACAGAGTGACTGATACTCCCAGGTAAATGTGGACTGAAATAGAACACATTTCAATACAAGCATTAAAGAAACCAAATCTTTAACAAAGACCAACACGAAAACAATAATGGTGCATTTTTTCTAACTAGGAACATAATTATAATGAAGTGAAATGGACCAGAATACAGAAGGTCACATTGTGATTTAAAGGTGGCGAGTGATAAATCATTTAGAGTGTGTAATAGTTAATCTATAGAATACTGCCAAATAATGATTGAATGGCTATTGATTAAATTATATTGATTTTGAAAGAGGTATCATACATTATATGGATTTGTGAAAAAGATTTAAGGGCCAGGACATGAGCGAGTCAAACTCAGCATGAACACGAGAAAGAAGAAACCGTGGGCAGAGACGAGATATTCACACCAACTTATCAATGGTAATATTTACAAAAATGTTCAGACTATGCTCATCAACAGCATTTTCGAACCGTGTGACCTTGAGAAAGTCAATGAAAATGACGGTGCAGCAAAATAGGATAATAAGATTTTCTGCTTATAACACCCATGGAAATATTAGTTACCAACGACACAAACTAGGTATTCTTACACAAAAGACATTGTATATGAAAGGATAGCATCACTTTACCTAAAGACAATTCATATATATTTTTTGTTTTTTATAACATTTTTTAGTCAGTAATAACAAAAAACAGCGTACAGCAGGTAGGCAAAGGAAAAGCACCCGTAAATACAGTAGTCATTCTTATGTATCACCTAAGAGGGAGCAACAATTACACGACAGGACAAACCAGCTACACAACACAACTTCCAAGCACTATTCTGAGCCAGCACTAGTAAATAAATGCACACAATTGTTAACATGAAAATAAATGCAAAATATTTGAATGGGCATGAGAACTATTTAAACATTCTGCCCAGAATACACAACATAATTGAAATCACAGTATCTTACTGTGACGAGAAATACTCTACAAATATGTATCTTCTTACATTGTTATACATGAAACTAGTTTGGACACTGAACTTAATGCTTCATACATTGAATTAGAGTTAAAAGCCATTATTAGCCTACAACACAAAATAGGAGGAAAAATAAGAAACACAATATAAGGGACAACTAACACCTTGAAGGTAGAAATTCTGCAATAGTGCTCTTTGTAAGGCAATAATGGATTACCGGGTATGAAGGGACCTATGCTAGTTGAGAGTACGCTCATTGGATTATGAAGGTTTAACAGAAACCAATATGATTGGGAAAAAGATGATAACATGGATCAAGTATCTTATCCCTTCCAAAGTCTAAGAGCTAAGATTGACAGCGGTTGCAAATGTCAAGACTGGTCTCTTACAGACCAATGACCATCTAATGAAGTCATGAAGAATGGTACGTACTAGGGCTAGTAGTCTATTGAAATGGCTAAATGGTAGCAGAGGCTTTGTCTTTATTAGTAACATCAGTACGCAAAAGCAGGAGCTTGGAATTCAAGCAAAAAAGGAACTCAAAGTGAGCACTAAAGATGCAGTTTGTGCTTGGACTCCGGACAAGGAGAACACACAAAGTGGAATATGGATTTTGATACTGGTAAATGCATGCATTCATCTAGAGTGCAGAATGTAAGCATTGGTTTCCTTAAAAGAAGTCCGCTTTAGTTATGCCCGATACCAACTATTGTTAGTATTGATACTTTGTCCTGCACCAGAGGTAGAGATTTTTTTCAAAAGCATACTGCTAAACTGAGAGGGCACAGCCATGACAAACGACTAGTCCGGCAGATACATAACCACCAAAAAGTAGGCACGGTCAATGAAAGTTGTTGTTAAAACGAGCATTTGTAATGCATCTATTTCACCTATGTGATGACTAAAGATCTAGTTTTAGGTCCAGCCTGGGCAGTGCATGCGCTGCTCTGCAAAGCATGCTGTAGGCAGGTAGGGATTTGAAGCTCCACCCACTCACTGCCCATATTTTTTCATTGGCTTGTGTCATTGTCCACTGTAAACTGTGGCTGTTCATTGGTCAATAGGCTTAGTAGTTCCTCCTAAGTACCGCCTTGTCTCATTTGTAACCTCCCATGGCAACACCCCCTGTTGCGAGTGTTGATACTCAGTAGGCTTTAATTACAGCCTCAGAGCACTATTTTTTCAAATAGCAACAGGTCTCGCATTTGGGAGAGTTTAAACTATTGGCATTTTAAATGACAATGCCTTTTTTATTTATCTGTTTTAAAAACAGCACATAAGGCATTGTCATTTACAATGCCAACAACTCAAAAGCGCGACAATGCGAGCCCTATCGCTTTGCAAATGCTTGTTACCAATCATCGTTGGGACTGAAGGAAAGTCCTCCCTGACACATCACACAGGAGTGGAAAGGATGTGGTGGAGTGGAAAGGATGTGGTGGAGTGGAAAGGATGTGGTGGAGTGGAAAGGATGTGGTGGAGTGGAAAGGATGTGGTGGAGTGGAAAGGATGTGGTGGAGTGGCCAGAGTTGCTGATTTGTGAGGTGGGGATACCGGTTCGAGTCTGTGGCAGCAACATGCTGCGATTCTATGCAAGTCACTTAATCACTCCGGGTTATAATTTGCTATATAGATCTGCTGCAAGACGAAAAGGCAAAACTTTATGGAAAAAAATAGTTCCACCAAAGCGGACATTAACACTATTTCGGCTACAGGAAACTGATGAGGAAAAACCATTGGAAAATGCAGGAAAATATGCTAAAGCCAATAAATGAAGGACATGTAGGTGGTACGCACAGGAACCAAAAAAGACAGGAGGTGGGAAGTCCCTTTTAAGTGTATATCAAAAACATTCAATTTCTCAAAAAGTCAATGACTCTCCCATCGGCTTCAATCACGTCCCATGAAAACGAAGCCAAATCACAAGGTTTTTGGTACTAAATACCTAACTGTCCATCTTTACCAACACTTTACCAGCATTGGAAGCAGGGGTAAATTATAAAGTTGCCCTTTTGTGCATTTGTCATTGAGTTAATAATCTAGCATAAAACAGGACATACCCTGGGACCGAACATGGCTATTGGATATCCCAGACAATACTAAATACTTTATTAAAGGAGGGAGATAGTGTCTTTGACAGTGCTTGTTGTCTGCTAGTATACTAAGTCTTGCTTTGCAAATGCATTTTGCCGCTGCTGTTGGCTTTGCACTACACAGTGTGTCAGCCATCTTGAAATTGTGGACAGTATATAAAAACAATGTTTTCTCTGCTTTTCCTAATCCTGACGCATTGAATCAACATGTTAGGTCACAGCAGCCATCTTTATGTCAGCCATCTTTAAAGACAGAAAACACTAATTTCTTTAGGTTTTTCAAGGGTGGTCATGATTATTGGCTACGACAATGCCAGTGCATTATAAAAACATCTGGCACTGGCAAAGCCAATTGCAGCAGTCACCATTAAGTGTAAGGGGGAGCTGCTAAGGAGGAAAATAAGGTCACCAACACCAGAGTTAGCCATAAGGCTGCTAAGATGCTGAAAACCTCTCTGCAAGTCTTGTTCAGCACTTGAATATGACTTGAAGTCTGAAGAAAGGACGATGTAGTGAGCAAGCAAGCATTGTGGTATACCCACCTGAAATAACAGGTATAGGGAGCATGGATATTGAGGAACCCTGAGCGGGTGCGTACGTTTATCACCTTAAGGCTCCATAGGCCTCAACCTCTGCTTTCATACATAATAAGAAGTCTGTGCTTTCACCGTTTTTCTCCCTATAGTTGTATCCTATACACATATACACATTGCAGTAAATAGCTGTTGATCAGCTGTTTACACTTGTTAAGTTGAAGCCCTGGACTTGAGAATATTTGGTGGCAATGACAGCTTCATACAAGTGCTTTACCAGTTGCAAGGGCTTGGGAGTAGTGTGTGCATTCTGTGAGGACCACAGAAACAGAAAGAGGTATTGGTTGATGTTGAAATGAGTTATGGGGGGTGTTAGAATTTAGGGTCTCTAGTTGCCAGAGGTAGGTACCTTTGACCAAATAGGGACCCTTGCTTCTAATCAGGGTAAGAGGCTACACTTCTAAAATAACCCCTGCTCACCCGCTTGGCACGAGCAGACAGGCTTATCTCAGAGGCAGTGTGTGAAGCATTCATGAACACATACAGTGATACAGTGAAAACACTACAGATGGACACCAGACAGATTTAGAAAAATAAGTAATCTTTACTAGATTTAACACAAGATCAAACGACAAAAACCCACATTTACTGTAATCCAAATAAGTCTTTAAAATGGTAGAAATAGCTTACTTCACTTTAGAAGCAAATGCAACACTTTCACTCTCACAGTACCTTGGATGCGTAATGCAAAACAAACAAAAGGGTCGCAGGGAAGGTGATGCGTCGGTTCCTTACACTAAGGGGAGTGGATGTTTCTGTTCCTTACTGCTGCACAGCGGAGTTGATGCTTGCTTCCTTACTATGTGGGGAGGTGATGCGTCTGTTTCTTACTGCAATCCTATGCGATGACGCTCCAGTGCGATGCGACAAAATGGTGTCTTAGTTACGGTGCGACAACGTAGATGTGATGTGGAGAAGTGTGGCTCACTGGTTAGAGGCGGCAGACCCGTAAGCAGAGAACGGCCCGGGACCAGGGTTCGATTCCCGACGCGGCAGGGTCGTGGACCAGGGTCAGCGGACTCGATAATTCTCGCCTCAGTGCCTACTCTAGTCAGAAACCACACTCGGCAACTCTGGGCATCAGCTTGCCTCATCTTCACAACGGCCCCCCCAGACCGCCGGGGATGCTTGGTCGCACCTTAGAGATACCCATCAGGGACCATCTCTCAGGGTGAGCCAGGACGGGTTCCCCAGCGGTCGAAGCGTGGAGATACTCCTCCGGGAGTCGATTCCTAGCGCTATATCAACCCACAATATAAACCCACAATGTGTGTACACCAGACCGCCGTGCGGCGACTCGAACTTCTGAGCCGCGACAGGCCCGGCGACACGCTTCTCCGGTGATACGACTGCGACCTCTGCAGCGGCGGCCCGCTTCTCCGGTGATGCGACGCGCTTCGGCGATGTGATGGCAACAACAGCAGCACGCTTCTTCGGTGATGGCAACTGCTGCGGCAGTGACACGCTTCTTGTCATTGAGTCGTGGTTCGAGCTCCCAGTGACACGCAGTCTCTCAGAAGGCCCAGCACACCAGCAGGCACTTTAATTCCCAACAAGGGAATTCAGGGAGGAGCTGGTGGTGAAGTCTTGTATCCCTGAGACTTCAAGCAGGAGGCATGCATAGTTGAAGCCCTTGGAAATTCTTCTTCAAGATGATGAAAGCACAGTCCGTCCTTTTTCTCCTTTCTTTGGCAATGAAGCAACCACTGCAGGCCAACCCCCAAACCCAAACACACAGCACAGGGGTAGTCTCCCCTTCAGCTTCTCTGGTTCTACTCCTCAGCAAAGGGTTGTCTTGATTCCCAGAAGTGATCTTAAGTTCTGGGGTCTGGGTCCCACTTTGTATACACCAACATCCTTTGTCTCTGAAGGCAGAGTGTGTCTTTACCTAGTCCAAACCAGTTCTGCGCAGTCCTGGAGCACTTTTTTTTACAGCACTCCTACTTTCCTTGGTCACTGTGGGCCAGGGTCATCAGACACGCCACAGGAGGTGGAGTCAGCATTGAGGAAGGCAGCCAGGGCCCTATTCAGGCCCAGGTGCTACTCCTCCCACCACTCCTCATGCAGATAGGTCTATTCAGCCTTGTGCTGACTCATCCTGTCTCCTGGAGCCAACCCAGCCCTTGTCACTCACAAACCAGACAAGGAATACACAACCTAGCAGAGGCAGGCTTGGATGGTTAGGCAAGAAAATACCTACTTTCTAAAAGTGGTATTTTCAAACACAGAATGTTAAAACCAACTTCACTAAAAGATGTATGTTATCATTCTGAGTTCAGGCATACTACACTCGAATTTCTACCTAGTTCCCTGAGTCAGTTCGGGTTATAAGATGTTATAATCAAACTGCCCATTCTGGTCTATGGGAACAGGTAGCCTTGCAATAGTGAAAAAGAAAATGGCTGTAATTCACAATCAGGACAAACCACACACATCAGGGTCTACCTTGGGGGTGACTAATATGTAGAAAAGGGAAGGGTTAGGGACTGGCAAGTGGGTGCACTTGCCAAGTCGACATGGCAGCCCCAGGCTGCACACAGGCTCTGCAATTGCAGGCCTGAGCCATAGGTTAGAAGCTGCTCCAGAGGGTGGCACAATCAGTGCTGCAAGCCCACCAGCAGCATTTGATTTACAAGCCCTTGGTATGCACAGTGCACTGTACTAGAGTCTGACAAGTAAACCAAATAAGCAAATGGGGAGCTCTTGCACTGTGGCACTGAATAGCAGTGGCACAGCACCCAAAGCATCTAGACCAGCAAAAACACAGGTGGCAACAGCAAAAAAGTGGAAGGGAGACCCACGCCAATGGTGCCAGGTCTAACAGGGGTGTGTGTGGGGGAGGGGGTATCTTATTTGTTTGGTCTCATTGTTTTTTCAATCCCTAGTACCACCTTCTCTTGGTAATCAAACTTCAGAAACATCAGCTCCTAACAGCAGCTCTCCAACTTTTGAACACATCACCGTGACTGTGGTGCTAGGAGATTGTACGACGCAGTTCTTGGCTCATTAAGCTGGCAGTAGAATACCTTAATATGTACTGCAAGGAAGGCTGGTGAGACCTTCCAGCCCATTGTATGCCATCACAATAGTTGTAGTCTCTGGTCTTTTCAGTTCTCTATGCAGGGTTGCACGAGTGGTACAGCATTTGCAGGAGTTGAGTGAAGCACGGAAAAGCTTCCAGTAGAAGAGCAAGCAGAGCATTAATCATTTTCACCCAAGTAGCATTTTTAATTCTTTGTCAATAGCTAATGGAAACACAGCCAAAAGAGTTTGGCCTTACTGATTTCCATGATCTTCCTCTTTTCATGTGTGAATCAGTGATTTGCGCGACACTTTTTGAGACCAGATCCATCTGTCACATTACCCAACTATTACAGAGAAAATTTACACCCACCATGTGCTGAAGCCAAATATGTCCTATGACCAAACTTACCCATTTTTGACAAGAGGATTTATACCAGCTAATGCTAAAATAATATGCTCAGAGTTCAAAACAAACCACTTCTTGTTTCCTTAGACTAGGATGACTCGAGTTTTGGCCCTCTATATTTCATGCAACTAAAACTGAACTATTCTTCCCAAAGCCCACACCAAGTGAGGGAAGTGGAAGAAAAGCGGCAAAGATTTGTTCATGTCATTGTAGGAGTAAAGATTGACCGACAAGTGTAATTTCTTGCTCATTTTCAATTTTCACATTTACAACTTGTTCCAAATTCAAGTCTTTCTGCCACAATTTTGTTTCCAGTTCATCCTCTGCATTCAAGTTGGACTTGCTGTTTAACCTTCAGATTCTCCCAATAGCTTACATTATGGGCTTCGTTCCAGACCCACGTTTAACCTCAGACCTTAAAACCTTCTACCCTTTTCCCATTTAAACTTCATCCCTGAAGGCCATTTTAGCGGTGCCATTTTGATTTCTATTCACAGTACTTACACCATCTAGGGCTGATACTAACTATGAACAATTCTGGCAATAATGTAAGGTTCAGAAACACTATGGCTTCAGAGCATCAATTCTAGTTTTAGTACTATGTCTGTCCTTAATACCTACCTTCACAAAACGTCAGCCCCTGTGCCAACACTAGTTTTCTTTCTTCAAAATGTGATGCAAGAATTGCCCCCTTCCCCCACCACTTAGTTTATCAACAAAAGTGCTTCCCATTAATTTGTCATGTGGTAATGCAAATGAATTGCATGCATAACTAAGAGAAAAAAACATGAATTGAGACTTTAGCTAGGGGAGTGGATGTAGCCTTACGGCTAGAGCGGTCGACGTCGAAGCTGGGAAATCGGGTTTGAGTCTCGGCAACGATGCTCAACATCCTGTGATTCTGGGCAAATCACTTCATCTCCCCGCGCCTAACAAAAATGAATGTGTCCTCATGTATTGAAACTGGTGCCATGTAAAGAGCTCTGATACCCGATATCTTTGGGTCTAGTTCATGCTAAATACAACTCTAAAAATTGAATTAAAAAAAACACGAACACAGAATGTTCTCTTTTTTTAAGAAAACAAAGTTATGTTGAATACAATATTCCAGTTAATGGAGTGAAGTATTGCATTAAAGATAGGTAAGACAATTTCTAGATGCAGAAAACGCAGTTCATTCCTTTGAGTGGCCTTTCTTGATTGCCTCGTTTCCAAGGTTTGGTCTGGGGAACAGTTTTTGAAAATAACTGCTTTCCTCTCCCAAGCCGGTAGATGGGGTGCGTGCAAATGGTCTGACATTGGAAAAATTCCTATTGGGCAGGTCCACCCCCTACCACCTGTACTTCTGTACTTCTGTATAAGCCATGGACCCACCAGCCTAGCATTTGCAGAAATGGCACTCACACAGAGTTCCATTTCGAAATGCATGGTCTACTCCTTTCCAGGTATACAGATGACATTCTCCTGTTTATCTATAACCCCACAGATAATCTCTCCCCAGTGATATGGGAAGTGATCAGATTAGGCGACGTTTTGCATATTTTGGTTAAAAGGAACAAAACTGAGCTGTTCCCTCATTGTTTTTACAATACAAATGTTCTTGGAATTCACAATTAAATGGATGGAGGAATCTGTTAAATACTTCAGCATAGCACAACATCCAGACACAGAGGCCTCAGTAAGGCTAAACATGACCCCAGCAGTGGAATGGCTGACACATCAGATTAAGGTCTGGATGAATTTACCTCTCTCTATTGCTGGTCGGGTCACACTCAAAGATGAAGGTTCATCCCCAATTCTTAAATCCATTCACAAATATACCATTCCTGATATGAAAAGCATTCTTTAAAGCCCTTAGAGATCTGTTGATATGACTTGCATGGGCAAATAAACAGCCATGGAAAAGATGGGAAGTCATGATGTTTCCTTAGCAAATAGGGGGCATTGAGGTGCCTGGCCTCGAACTGTATTAGTTTTTGGCTCAGTGGCACTATGTCAGGTACTGGTACCACTCAGACAGAGGACTACCTTACCTTATGCTAGAGAGAGAAAAGGCAGGCGGTTCCAATTTGAAGATTCCGTTACCACAAGGACAGCCAGAAGGGAAATAACCACAGTTGGAACTACATGCTAGGCGTGGAATGCACTAAACTCGAGGTCCAGACTGTCGTTCCTATATTCACCAGCAGTATCTCTGGCTCATAATCCGCTTCCTCTACTCATTACAGAAACCACATGGATTCGAGCCACTAACCCAGCTGATCAGATCAACGGATTCCATAAGATGGATATTTAAGTTGCACAACTTAGCTTTTACTACCAGATAAGTAGGGACTGGAGTTTGGGAAAAAGCTTACAGGGCGGAATGGATATGTTGCTGCAGGTGGATCAAGAGTCTCCATGAACTACAAATACAATGAACAGCGCATATTCCACCCCTGAGACACTGCACAAAACCGATCATTCTAAATCACATAACTGTATGAGATGTGGGGTGGCCTATGCGGGGTCTCTCCATCTTGTATGATCCTCCCACATGATTTTTACTTATTACAGCAAGGCCACTCAAATTATCTCAAATATGATCTGGAGCCAGGAATAACCGAAATTGTTACAAAACACAGAATTGCAATGCAATCCACTACACCTAAAAGTGAGGACTTGTTGAAAGACATGGTCACAGGCAACAATAGAGCGGAGATGTGTGCGTTTTGCAGCCACACACATCCAATTAAGGATTTACATTGCGATAACAAATGACAGGGCACCAAATAGTCATATAACACCAAATTAAATATTAGCTGCTCCCTTAGATAGATTGAAACAGCAACACTTTAAGAATGGTATGTCGGTATGCAAGCTCCACTCACTTTGTTTAACTGGTGAAGCTGAGGGGAACATTGTGGGGGAATGTATTCTATTTTATGAATAAGTAAGGAGAAACTATAGATGTGTAAATGAACAGTTACTATTCCTTTTTTCATTCTTTCGGTTATAAAGATGTAGGATAAATAGCTATGTGTTGCATTTGTACACCGAATGTGAAGAACAGTCGTAAAAACCTTGACAGGTTTAAATGTGGTGGTTGTATTCTTTTGTAAGTGAATATCAGTTTATAAAAATGAAAAAGGTAAAGAGACAAAAAGATTTAGCCTTAGCAGAATATTGTACTATACCAGCACAATAGTAGGCTGTTTTTCATTCTTAAAATAGATTGAATAGCAGAAGTCCTGGCAGACAGACAAGCTTAGCGGCGGTTTCTCACCTTACTCTGAAGCAAACCAATGTAATTTAGCTAGAATAGGTTTGCATTAAGTAGTCATTACAATGTATCAAAGAATATCCATAAAATAGCCTAAATTTGGTGATATGCTAGAATAGATCCAGAGTATGATCTAAAAACAATCAACGAACAAGGTAAAGTACACCAACAATCGAAATACATAAAATGTTGTGTTCTATCACTATGGTAAACAAACTTTAAATATTTCAAAACCAAGAGTGCTCTGAAAGATATATGCTATATTATGCATTACATGAAATGACCCGATACATGCATTCTTTCTACATTTTAGAATTGTTATATGTTTTAATCTAATTTAATTTGTGATATGCATTTAATACATTTTGGGCTGGTGCTTCAACAATATACATTTGCTACTAGTCTATAGGGAGATGTATCAGATCCAAAAGCTGGCTTTAATAATAAATAAAATAAAAAAATAACTAAGGACCACAGCAAATTCACCTTTCTGCATGGTCATCACATTTTTCATCTATTTTGGTTCCCTATTCATTATGAAATTAGGAATCTGTGCACTGTGAATACTGCTATTCAGTGCCACAGTGTGTGCAAAAGGTCCCTAAAATTGAACTGGTAAAAATGCTTTCACCCAATTACTCTATTTAACGTGTCTGCAAGACAGAGAAGATGCTAAAGAAAATGCAACATGCATAGATGTACACATATACACACACACACACACACACGCTTTAGTTTTGTTTGCAGTTTAAAAACTGCAGTAACTTATGGCAAGCTTGAAGTGCAATTCCCTCGTAGGAAAACTTACTTTACATGTGACCATCCATAAAGTGCTCCTTGTAAGCCCACAAGGCACGGTGCCTAGTACAAAAAAAAGTGATCCACTTTATACTTAAAAAGTGTGCCCTTCAAGTAACTGATGGCCTACAAGCTATTTCACTCCATAGGTCCAGGAATATTTGTTATATGACAGGCCTATGCGTGATTACAATACTTACTTTGAAATCCCTGATGAGAAAATACAGGAAATGTCTTTCAAAGTTATGTTATTTCCTAATTAATTTAAAAAATGTGATTTAATGGTGTAATCAGATTTTTGATAACTTGAATGAGAAATTTACTTCAGAAAAATGTACTGTAGGATGCTTGCTCAAGAACCGGCTTAGACCCAGTTCTGCCTCTCATCAGACCACTAGAATGCACATCCTTAGCAGGGAGAGTTAATGTCGAAACAAAAGACAAGGACCATTTCTTAGGCCACAAAAGAAATGGAAGTATTAATTGATGACGGCTTGGCAGGAACTAACCTGGGAGTGGGCAGGGACATTAGGAAAGAACGTGAAGTTTGTGCCACACGGAACATTTTGCCACGCTGAAAACGGATTTAGCGGTGCCTTGCAATAAAAGTATTCAGCCTCTTGAAGGTTGCCTTCCAACTGCTTTTAGCCTTGCCCTGCTTTAGATGTTTGACTTCCAAAAGGTGAGTAAATCCGAAAGTAAATCCTTGGACCAGTGCAAGGCAGCAAATCTGTCCCCCTACTGAAGCATCCTTGGCAGCCACGAATCAAGCCTTTGTCCAGATCACAGCTTTTGATGCCAAAATCTTTGGCTTCATGGGGAGCTTGAATTGGATGTATTCAGCTTCGAGTGAATCCTGCAGGTCACAGCCTAGAATGTTGCCCTGCTGGAAAGCATTGCCTTCAATTTTAGAGGCTAAGATTGAATGTAAAAACTGACTGGAACGACCGCTTGTTGCATCTGACCCAGTGCTCCATCATGGTAGACCTAAAATAACGCCTATGTTCTGCTTAACTATGAACTGTTTTCAATGGTTCTAAATTTTATCTGGACATTTTCTGGCACACAATTAAAAAACATATTTATCTCTTGCTCAACTAAACCTAGTTTGATGATGGTGTATTTGTGCTAATTATATATTCCTCCATTTTTCACCTTAAACGATTTTGGAATAAGATTGCATTGTGTTATTTTCTTTAAAGATGCTGCCACTGCTTGCACATAACACCCTTCTATGGGGATTGCATGCGGCCGTGACACAGCTACCAGGGGTTGAGGAGATTATCCCAGAACCGTGGTTTTATCAAACAAGACTTTTTAGTAACTGGTAGGAGGTGCACCCTCTTAAATTAATAACCCTATTTCTGAAGTGGAAAATACCTTTTCTATCAGTTTTTAAAAACTAACGTGATGTGCAAAGTACATAGCACTCCAGCACTGTAAAACAAAAGATCAATTCAATAGTGAGTGCTCACAAAAACAAGTGTTAGATCCTTGGGTGCACATTTGCAGACCTTAATAAATTCAACATTGGGAGAAGTAGGCATTTAAAATAGAACTTTAATCTGCCACGTAACACAACTATACAAAGTTCTCAAAGTATCTGTTATCTAGGTTGTTTGAGGGAATGGTCTTTCTTGCTGTGACAACCTTAGGTAAAAACTGCTTTAAGTTACATGTTATTGCATAACCAGATAGGTCTCCGCATCAGAATTCAAACACAACTAACACTACACTTTCAGTTGTCACTAATGGATGCTAGAAACTGACTGCACGGGTTACTTTACCTAATGCCTTGAGTAAAATCAGTCTGAGGTTTGGTGGCATTGACTTACTGGGGCAATCAAAAGCATACATTATCTAGGCCACTTTTATGGAAGGAAAGCGGTTACTCTTTATAATATCAGTAAGGAAAACACGAGCTAAATGGTATACTGGCGAATTTTATGCTTAAATGTAAAAGAGCTATAGCATCAAATGTACCAAATTCCAATCAGAAGGATGTAGACTGCAGTTACCTGTATAAAACAAATACTAAATATCAAAGTGGCTGGTTACATCTAGGATAACAGACTCTGCAAGATGGTTACATCGGAAAGATATGTGATATTGAAAGTCTTCTGTGATCTATAGTAATCTCATCTAATTTACGTAATAAAAGTTCAGCCTGAATGAGCACAGTTTTTTAAAAATGGGACTTTTTAAAATTATTTTAAAAATCCAAAATAGCAAAGAGAATCCATCTCAAGGGGCAGGGTACAGTGTTCCTCGATCAAGCAGCAGACGTCAGTAATATGAAATATATCTCATGTTCCTTATAAATGAACCAAGTGTGTGACTCATGCAGAAAACGTAATGCCTTCGATCTGATGCATTGCTTCCATTTATGCCAGCAATGCTGAAATAGGGTCTATGAACTACATTGCTCTACTTGATCAATGTTGTGCCTTTCAATCTAAATCTATATTTGGAGCACTGCCTGAAAAGTGAAACACGCCCAAATAAATGACAGATTTAGGAGATTAAAGAATAACCATACCTTCATCAACTTGTCCAAGGTAGTAGAAAACTCACTGTCTGCATAGGACTGAGGCAATGTGAAAATAAATGATAAACCTGTATCTACACTTTGTCATTAACATTAAAGTTTTTGTCTCCTAATAAATTCAACTTTTACTATAGTCTTGTAGGAAGAAGGCTTCTCAAACAAGAAAATGACCGTGACAATATACAGTAACACCCATTTAAAAAACAAACCTTCTAAAATCGGAAATATGTGATTGAAGATCACTGTGACCAAAGTAAGAAGCCAAGTACTTAGTCAATAAGAGTTCAACATTCCTAGTAGGTCTTAAAACCAGGCTGTTTGCCCTCTAGGCTTTTTTCCCTGTTTTTCTGTGTTTCTTTATCTGTTTTTATATTACTGTGTTGTATTATTCTGCTACAGGTTCTCAATAAAAGCGCCGGGACACTCTTTTTGAGCTGCCGTGCGCTATACAAGACAATATATAACATAACATAACATAGTAGCCCTGGATAGTGTCGTACAGGAAGCAAGGTAGGACACACTGAAGAGAACATGGTATACATCAAAAGCCAATTAAAAACTGACAACCAAAGTAGTCTACTTTTCACTGCCTGCTCTTTACATTCACAATCAGGTGCTATTGCATGATCCTGCTTTTTCACCCAAGCACATATCCAGTGGCTGCTGTGTGTACATTTGTAAAGAATTTGTACTGCAGAAAGCACAGGTCAGAAACATAGAGGCAGTGTATTTTCCAAATGCTGTACCCACAGCCAATTTGCTAATAATTATTTTCCTTAAAAGATTTGTGGTATTCAACCACATTCAACATAATTTTGCTTTAAAAACCAACCTACTACTAGGTTTGAAATGATTAAGATTTGCAATAAACAAATGTTTTAATGTAAGAAAATAAAATTGTGAGTTGCAGGGATTAAAGAAAATCCATAACCAGTGATGGTATGCCCCAATCGAGAAAGTACATTTACAAATACCCTTGGGTATTCAAATGTAAAGTGTAGCCCTGGGCAATTCTTCAGGAAACACCAACAGTGACATTTTAAAACCGACTGGATTGACAAATGTATATTTTGAATAAAAAACTTCTTGGTTCAGAACCAACCACACACCGAAGACTGTTCAAGAGTTCCTAGAAATACACAATATATTTGTTATAACCAAAAGGGATTTACATTACTAATCAGATCAGTTCAAACGTAAATTAGCACATTCGAGGTTACTGACCAACCATGAATGTAATGCTAAATTCGCAAGTGTGGTGTCTTTTGGGTAATTTTAATATATCTTGCTTGACCACAGTAGATGCTGTTTGCTCCCCAGTGCCTCTTTGAAAATGTCCTCCTTATCTGAGAACTTATCAATAACGAACCATAAATGTCATAAAAAGCATGAGTAATTGATTCTTCAAGATATCAAGTTCGATTCAAAATCATAATTTAGAAGATATGTACAAAATATAGGATTAAATGTTGAATTGTAGTACTTCGTGCTAAATCAAAACGTGCTCTAACTTGCCAATGTTTCTAAAACCCAGGATAATTGAATTGGAGATTCAGCTATCTCTCAAAGCAAGTGCCCCCCTCCTCGTCCCCAATGTTTCTTCCTACCAACGGCTTTCACATAAAGATAATCTGCCATTTCATAAATTAGATGTGCCAGCAATAACTATTAAGCACTCTGTTACTTTCCAAATTGACAAAATCGTGTGATGTGATATAAATAATCTTTTTGGGGAATTTGTGTAAAGTTTTACATTGATTGCATTTGCATTTTTGCTGTAATTTCCAACTGATCTAAAAATCAAACACCATCAATACGACAGTTGGTACCCATATTTCACTAAAGTCTGCTGCACCAGCAGGTCAGTACAATGAGTAAGCACACATCCTTTTGAATTGAACTTAAAATATCTTTTTAGAGTTGATTTGCGTACGATCAAGAGATTTTTATTTCAAAACATTTTACAGGATAATTTTAACCTGAGGAAAAAACATTGTACAGTTGTATAAAGTCGTTGAGAATTGGTAAAGAAAATTAATATTAATAGATTGCTGAAAATAAACCATACATGGTTGGAACAAATGTGACAGCAAAACATTCATACATAATGGCAGCGTCTACAAAAGACTTACGTTGATGTGGCAGGGTTCACTGTGGCAAGATGAAGAAAGGAGTAGAAATATTGATCTATAATTGCAAACTGCCCAAAAAAACACCTTGTGAGGAGGTTTTAGGACAAAGAGCGAAGGGGAATCTAAAAAGCCATGTGGAGTGGGTTATAAAGACAAGAGATAAGATAAAGTAGTTTATATGGTGGTATCTTTTGTGTAAAATGAGTTAGGAATTAAGGGATCCAGCACAATCTTCATTTGGGCGTAGTGTATACTCCTAAGGTAGGAAACCCATGCCCAACAGGTGTAATAAGAAACATGGTTATCCACTTTCCAATCAATAAAAATGACCTTTAATGCTATTGTTAGTAAAAGATACAGAAGGGTTTTAGATTAATTGCCATGTAGGGGCAAAGGAGTATCATAGGAAATTTCAGAACAATACGGATGTTAAAAAATTTGCACGGCTGGGTCTTGATAGCATCCTAGTAAGTGGTTAACCACTTATATTTAAAGAACATGCGTTCACCGCCAGCTCGATCTAGTTTACTGGACTAGCAGGTATTTGCCTCCAAAAGACGTAATGTTTTTTATCCTGGGTCCAATAAACAAAGTGTGATGGGAAGTTTGTGTTAATGAGGGAATAGTTGTATTTTGTAGGAGATTGAGTGCATATGTTAGTCCATGATTTGGTGGTGGGGTTTCTCTGCCTCGAGGGTGAAAGTATACAGACTATCTAGACTGCACGGGAAGGGAAGAAGTAGTTAAGGAAGAACACAAATTATACATTTTTAGAAACAGCATGATGCAATCTGAGACACTGGCCGAGAAAAGTAATCAAAACTGAAGGCTGAAGAGGGCCCAATCGGGAAATGTTTGTTTTAATTTTCATGAAATTGTAGAAGCTCATATTAGATAGAGAAAACATATATATGTTGTAGATGCAAGCAGTAAAGGGCCTTCATCGGAATAGAGATCACTAATCAAAATATCTTTAATTGTCCAAATTGGGGCAAATGTAGCAGAGGACTGAGTTGTAAAAACAATATATATGTATATATTGTTCTACAATGACATCTGGCTAGATTTGGAGAAGTTGCAACCAAGACATCTGTCCACCATTTTAAGGCCTTTAGCATATCTAGACTATGGTGTGAATGAACTAAAATTAAAGAGATCATAGAAAGGTAAGCAAACAAAGTAGAAGGAGAGCATAAATATTGCACAATAGGCAAAAAGAGAGGGCGAGGAGGGGAGGGGCGCACAAAGGAATTCTCAGAAAGCCATCGGGCACAGTGAGCAGCCAAAAAGGCAATTTAATAGCTAACCCAATTGGGTAGTCCAACCAATTGCCAACTTGCTAAATTGTCCAACAGTTTACATGAAATAAGATTCCTGCTTTTGCACTGCCAATGTCCATGTTTAAGTTCATGCCATATATTAATAAAATGCATAGATGTTTTATTTGAAAGGTATTGAAGGCACATGCTTTTCTTCACATTGTTCTCACATATTACAGACAGACTGACACCCCAGAGGACCCTAAAAACACGATTTTAACTACTACTCTGCCCAAAACGTTACACGTGCTTTGCACTAAATGAGTTAATAAAACTTTGGAAGGCATCACCTGGAATTCCATTTACTTCGATCATTAACATTAAGATGTATTTTAAAGTGATATCTCACATTATTCGCTTGCTGACCAATGAACTCTTGACGCAGACACCGGCTACTGATGTGACTAATGTATTTCTTAGACAGCCCTTCAAAATATAGATGTTTTGTTATGCATTTCTTACACAGTCCTTCAAAATATAGATATGCTATCTTCCACTTGTAGCTGGAATGTTTCCCTGTCCTTTGAGTCGAGGCTTTGCTTGTCCTTGATAAATGCAATCAAAATGTCAAATGAAAAGGAGCAAAAAAGCTTTTACTCTTTAGTCTGTAATGTTTCTACAAGAACCAAAAGAAGCATATAAGGGGTACATAATAATACCTTCCTTTATCAGCAGGCTACTGATTTTACAAACACTACTGTTGCACCCACGCAGCCTTGGTGCACCTTTTTGGATCTTAGGGCTATGAATTCACTCCAGGGCACAGGTCTGCTATGCATCCCATATAACATTTCCTGGACCAATAATAACAAGCAGTAGTAGAACAAGAATTAAAAATATAAGGAGAAGCAGAGGACCAATAAGAAACAGTATCAGTAGTTGTAATAACTGCTTTAATAGCAACAGTAGCTTGTATTTATTCATCATTTTACACTGTTCTTCTAATTTTAATAACTATACATAACAGGAATTACTATAGCCACGTTTAATGGTGCTCAGTTTACCAGTATCACAAAGACGGATAGGGGGTCATCATTGCTGAGATTCAAACTTGCGACCAGGACATCCCTCCACAAGGCCTGCACTGAATATATTTATATCACTAAATCTTTTTGTCAAAGTTATATACATTGCTTAGACAGACTGTATGCTCCACCTTTGATTCTGAAATTGTTTTAAGTCATCGCTGGGAGGTTGGTTGTTCGGTATTGCCAGCCAAGACCACAATATTTTCACATATGCTTCATGAGAATCGTGAATATACCACTTCGAGTAGCCCTGCACAACAAGCATTGGCAAAGCCAAAATGTCATGTCATTCATAATGAGATGTATAACTTAGACCATGCTTGTTTACATCATTTGAAAACAATTCTAAAATGGACACTGGTTCATTAGTATGCAAGTGCACGCATGGCCATGCACAGACAGCAGCCTTCGATTGCTTTTTTGTATGATAAACACCATTCAAAGATGGCCACTAATGCAGATGCACTCATGGGTGGCCATCATGGAATGATGACTATTACACAAAAACATCTTAAGATGTCGCTAACCATGCATGCATATGTACAGATTAATTGACGACCATTTTGAAATGTTCTCTTTTACTTTCATTTAATGATTCAAGATGGCCAATAGCCTTTTCGCAATGGTAGATCACAAAATAAACTTTGCGTAGGATCCCACGCAAGCACACAAGTGACGTTCAGGAGGTAGAACCTAACCTTCTCCATATTGAAGCACAGGCCCTCACGAGCGACAACCCTGCTTTGCTACGGAGACTGCCAACTCTCCGGCAGAAATATTCACCAATAGCCAGGAAAGATGATACAAGCCATGTACCGGCACCTCTATGACACCGGAGTTAAGGCGGGCCGATTACTTGCATGGCTTAGTGTTACATTCTGTATTTCCTATTCATTTTAATACACCATTTGTATATATAGATGTATGCCTTTAAGGCATGCAAAATGTTATGTTTCTGTATAGGTTCTTGATTCCAAACAGAACTGTGCTAATGTAGTATTCTGTACTTGGAAAGCAGTTGTATCCTGCTTCATCTGTGACAGGAACTTTGCTGTGCTGTATCTTCAATAAACTACAAGAAAACCTTATTTTGGACTGTTTCTTACAAAATTTGGCGACGAGGACCATTTACTCCTGCCAATTTTCAGCACAGGAGCGGAGTACCCAGTGAACCCATTGAATTTATCTACTATTTTCTACTTCTTCAATTTTAATTTGGTTTCCATGTGAAACTTTTACTTCTCAAGGTACTGTACTATTATCCCGATTTTATTAATTATTTCGTTTCAGTTTTCGGATGATTGGTGCATTTTTGGAAAGTTTTTAGTAATTATCGTGTTTGGTGCACAGAGTGTGGCCCAATTCAACGCTGTTCAGACTCTCCGTGTGTCAAGTTTGCTTTCCTGCGCACTGGCATAGCGTTTAAAGTATTCCCAGCGTTGCTATGTGCTTCTAAATCTGAATGGAGTGACAAGCAGTGAAGTTTGTGCAGCGTTCGTGTACCAGTTACAAGCATAATCACCCTGCAGAACCGTTACTTCGCAGCTGTTTGCGGCGACTTCGTGAACCTAACAAGTGGTTGCGGCCATCAGCGCAATCAATTTTACCGCTTTCAAAATCAGCGCTAAAGTTTAAGTAACGGTTACAGTCATCCATTCAAGCCTACCTGCATTTTTCAATTCTGTTGTTCCCGAGCGCTTGAAAGTGTTCCATTCACCGGTTATTCTTTCCCGATGAGGTGGATTTCTTCGAGCATTGAATTCTGGGTAGCGCTGTGCATTCTGGATGCGTATCCCAGCAACTTTTGAAAGCTCTTCACAAACACGATAGTTTCAACGAAGCTCAACTTTAATCACATCAAAATTACTGAACGCTTTATTATTCTGGGTAGCGCTGTGCATTCTGGGTAGCGCTGTGCATTCTGGGTGCGTATCCCAGCAACTTTTGAAAGCTCTTCACAAACACGATCGTTTCAACGAAGCTCAACTTTAATCACATCAAAATAACTGAACGCTTTATTAAAACAAACATTGGTAATTCTAACATTGCATTATTTAAGTGCAAGTGTTTCTTCATGTTTTAAACGTTATTACTGCTTACTTTCATTCATCACTTAATTTTTTTTAACATTGGTAATTTCAACGCTACATCATTTTGGTGCAAGCCTTTATTATTATTTCTTTTAAATTACACCTCTTCCCCATTTACTGCTCATATTACATTTGATTTGTTCAGTTTTATTGCTGGTAGTTATTATTGTGTGAAGTATCCTACCACACATTTTAGAAATTGTTCTCATACTTTATACCTAAAAAAAAAATGCAGTTTGATCCTCCAGCTAAGTTTTTGCAAAACAAAGGTGCCATGGTCTAGATGGAAAGAAGAGTTCTTTAATTATATGAAGGCCATTGATGGGGAGAGAATGGGGGCTGAAAGAAAGAAAAGCATATTACTTCATTGCCTTGGTTCAGAAGAACAGGAAATTTTTAGAACATCGCCACAAAGTATTGCACGGCCTGGTGAAGGTGATGCTTTACGTGTACGTTGAAGCATTATCTAGACTTGAAAAACGTTTTAAACCTACAGCCAACATTGCTTTAAACCGTTTTAAATGTTACACCAGAGCGCAAAAAAATGATGAATCGTTTGATGACTTTCTTACTGCTTTAAGATCTTTAAGTCTACATTGTAATTTTGGAATGATGTGTGACGAAATGCTTAGAGACCAAATTATCGTCCATGTAAAAAATAAGATCCAAGAAAAAATCTGGTGTATGGGAGATCCAAATTTAGAAGAAACTATTGCAGTAGCAAAGTCTACAGAAATGTCAGAAAAATGGATGAATGTAGTGGAAAAAAGTTCCAATACCAATAAGTCTACATCTGAGGAGGAAGTGTGTGTTTTAAAGCCTAAACTGGACTACAAAGGTTCAAATTTTTCTCAAGGGAAAAACAAAGGGAACTTTACTAATTCTGTTTACAAAAGACAAGAGAATTTCAACAAAGTATTTACTGGTTTTAGATGTGGTAGTAAATCACATATTGCTTCATTTCAAGGTTGCCCAGCTATTAACAGAGAATGTAAAATTTGTGGGAGAATGGGACATTTTAGCAATGTTTGTAGGGATAGGCGTAACTTTCAAGCACGTTCTTCTACCAATAATTCAGATCCCATTAAAGTGTCATCTATTAATGAGGGCACACAGGATGGTCATATTCAGGAATCCAATAAGGGTCTGGTTGTATCCATTTTTCAAAAAGGTTGCATAGGAAGTTTGTTTTCTCCCAAATGTTTATTTTACGTGTACAGTAAAGAGATTGAGCTCATGGTGGATTCAGGCTCACCGTGGACGATTATCACTAGAGAATATTTTAATGAGAGATTAATGGAGACGTGTGATATTACAAAAATGTTACCTTCAGATATCATGGCTGAAAGTTTTAATGGTTCCAATATTGATGTTGAAGGGCTTTTAAAGGTACCTCTAACTTTTAGAACGAGACAAGCTATGATTAAGTTATACATTGCAATTAAAGGCGTCAATGTGTTGGGTTGGAGAGATCAATTTGAGTTGGGAATAATTCTCAATCCACGTTCCAAAGACCCAGTCTCATTATGTAGTGATTCAGACATGGTAAGTACTATTGTTGAAGAAAATAAAAAAGAAAGCAGGGAGTTTTGGAGTCAAAAGTATAACAAAGTGTTTTCTGAGGAACTAGGTTGGTTAAAAATTTTTACACACAAAATTTTGTGAGATGGTGCGCTACCGGTAAAACAAAAATTGAGAGGTGTTCCTCTCAATGTGAGAGACGAATTGAAAGGAATGTTAAATAATCTCCTTAAAGAGAACATTATTGAACCCATTGAATCTTCAGAATGGGTGTCCCCTATTGTTCTTGTGCGAAAACCAGATCAAAAATTACGCGTATGCATTGATTTGAGAGCTTTGAATGCTAATATCGTAATAGATGGTCACCCACTTCCAAACATTAATGAGCTGGTTTCTCTTTTTGATGGTGCACAGATCTTTTCCACCCTGGATCTGAGATCAGCGTATCATCAAATCGAACTAACTGAAGAGCCTAAAAAATATACTGCGTTCATCACACCCATGGGTCTTTTTCAATATAAAAGGATGCCATTTGGACTGGCATCAGCTGCCTCTGTTTTTCAGAGGGTGATGTTTCATATTTTTAGGGATTTGGATTCATTTGTCAAATGTTTCCAAGACGATATTTTAGTTTTTTCGAAAAATGAACATGAACATGTATCACATTTGGATCAAGTGTGCAAAAGATTGGAAAATAGTGATCTTACTTTAAAGGCACATACATGCAATCTGTTTTGTAAATCTGTTGAGTACCTGGGGCACACATTATCAGGTGAGGGTTTAGTTCCCAAAAGATCTAATGTTAATGCTATTCTTAAAGCCCCAGCTCCAGTCAACAAGTAACAGCTTTTGTCATTTTCAGGAATGTGCGAATACTACAGTAAATTTGTAGAAAATTTAGCAACGAAAATGGAGCCTTTAAGGAAACTTTTGAGGTACAATGCTGTTTTTGATTGGAAAGGTGAACAAGACAGTGCTTTCAGGGACATTAAAAGTGATATTGTAAATGCTCCTACCTTGAAACCATTCAGAATGGGTTATAAATGTATTATCACAACTGATGCCAGTTTATATGGTCTTGGTTCTGCCCTTTCCCAAAAAGATGGAAATGTTGAGTGGAATCTGTCTTTTTCATCTAGGACTCTCAATGAGACTGAACGCAGATATGCGGTCATTGAAAGGGAGTTGCTTGCGTGTGTGTGGGCCGTGGAACACTTTAGGATTTATGTGTGGGGAAGTAACTTTATTCTTAGGACAGACCATAAACCTCTAATACACCTATTATCTGTTGGTGGTGGTTGGAATTCCACAGCGAGGATTGCACGACTTGCATCCAGATTGCAGGAATACAATTTTTTGGTTGAGTTTATCCCTGGGAAAAAGAATGTTACTGCGGATTTCTTGTCACGTCTTCCATGTGAAGATAGTAAGAAAGAGGTCAATGTTGTAAAGGAAGTTGATTTTGTGTTGAAAATTTCTGATGTGCTGCGAGTACAATACCAAGATATCACGGAATTAAAGTGGAAAGAGTCTCAGGAGGCAGATGATTTGTATCTTTGTTTAAAGAAGTATGTGCTGGAAGGCTGGCCTAGCAAAAGCAGTATTAGATCAGAATTGTTACCGTTTTTCAATGTGGCTGATGAATTGGTGTGTGAAGGAGATTTTCTGTTCAAGTCGGGGAAGTGTATTCCACCGTATGGCGTGCGAGAGTTAATTTTGAAATTGGCACACAAGACGCATCCTGGTATCTCATCAATGAAACGTTTAATTAGAGTATATTTTTGGTGGCCAGGGATGGACAGATTCATTGATCGCACTGTCAGGGAGTGTGATGTTTGTTGTGAAAGTGATAAAATGCTAAAGGTTCATGTTCCACCACTTAAAACTTTCACGTGGCCCCAGCTTCCGTGGAAGAAAATTGCCTTTGATATCTCTGGTCCTTTTGCTATTTTACCTGAAACCGCACGTTTTTCTCTGGTCATCATCGACTATCATTCAAAGTGGCCAGAAGTTAAGTTTGTGGCTAAGGCTACTACAAATGCAGTCATTAATTTCTTCAGAGAAGTTTTTGCTCGAGAAGGATGTCCTGCTACCTTAATTTCTGACAATGGAGTACAATTAGTGTCTGATGAGATGGAGCATTTCTTGAAGAGTTGTCAGATTAAACATATTTGCACGTCACTTTATGAACCTCATGAAAATGGACAAGTTGAACGCTTTTACAGAGTGTTGAAAGGTTTTGTGTCTGATGCTGTCAAAAGCAAAGGGGATTGGTTGAATGTGATTAGAGAAAAGTTATGGGCTTATAGAATTACCCCACAAGCCACAACGGAAGTCAGTCCTTTTAAATTGTTTAAAGGAAGAGACCCAGTTTCAGATATTTGCCCGTGGTGGTTCAAGGAACAGTAAGAATGTTGTGAAGGACGAAGTTGATATTCAGGAAATTGCCAATAGAGTAAGTGGGAAGCAGGACAAAGCCATGTTATGGTACAATAGCAAATGGAACGCAAGAGAACACGACTTAGAGGTTGGTGATTGGGTCAGAATTCTTAAACCTGGTTTTGTTGGTAAGGGCATGAGTAAATATGGTAGACCCATTCAAATTAAAAGAGTGTTCAAAAACACTGTTGTTACACAAGATGGTAAGGTTTGGAAGTCAAGGAGAGTAGCTAGGTGTCCCAAACAAAACACCAAATTATATCAAGAAAATTCAATTTGTGATGACAAACCAATGCGAGAGTCTAAACATGATTCTATGGCATCTAGAGTTAAAAATGATGTACGAATCAGAAATAGACCTGGTTCTTTACAAGATTATGTGCAACATTCTTTCTGTATATTTTCTGCTTCGTTCCTGTTTTAAAAAGGGAGATGTGTTACATTCTGTATTTCCTATTCATTTTAATACAACATTTGTATATATAGATGTATGCCTTGAAGGCATGCGACATGGTATGTTTCTGTATTGGTTCTTGATTCCAAACAGAACTGTGCTAATGTAGCATTCTGTACTTGGAAAGCAGTTGTATCCTGCTTCATCTGTGACAGGAACTTTGCTGTGCTTTATCTTCAATAAACTTCAAGAAAACCTTATTTTGGACTGTTTCTTACACTTAGTAAATAAGAATTGGAGGAAAGATGGGTGACTCAGATTTACACAGACGATGGCCATAAGCAAACAACGCCCATGGGGATAGCCGAGGCCTTTGCACAGTACTATGAGGTCTTCTACGCGAGGCGTCCCCTGCAGAGTTGTTGCAAATAGAGGGATACCTAGCTACAGTACAGACCCCTAAGCTAACAACGAGGTAGCCCAGATACTAGAAAAAGAGATAACAATCGAAGAGATCAGCGAAGCCACAGGCCATTCGAAAACTGGGAAAGCTCCGTTTCAATTGGGCTACCACCTGAACTCTTTAAACAAAATGTGGCGGTGTGAAGCCTCCATCTCTTGAATCGGTTCTTAGAAGCGCAGAAGGTGGGCAGCCTACCAAGAGATCTTAGATCAGCAACACTACTGGTATTGCACTAAAAGGATAGGCCACTACAGAAGTGTAGCTCTTATCAACCCATCTCTCTCCTCAACATAGAAACGAAAATACTAGCTAGAGTATTAACCAGCAGCCTTACAGAAGTCATATCCAGTCTCATGCATCATGACCAGCCCGGTTTCATTCTCAAAAGATCCACAAGGTTAAACCTAAGGAGACTACACAACTGGCTAGAAGTAGCAAGTACCAGAGATGACCCTCACCTAATACGATCACTCAATGCGGAAAAAGCATTCAACACCGTAGACTGGCCCTTTCTTATGTCAACTTTAGAAAAATGTGTATTTTGCCCTAAATTTAGGCAATGAATAGCCATTCTATGAGCGGCCAATGGCTAGGTTGCGGGTGAATGGAGTAGTCTCGGGGGAATTCCTAATAGAGCGAGGGATGCGACAGGGATGCCCCCGGTCCCCACTCTTCTTTGCTCTCGGGTTGGAGCCCCTTACGTGCACCATTCGAGAACACCCGGACATAACGGGTTTCCGGAGAGAGGACCACGGACGAGCGCATATCACTGTATGAAGAGGATATCCTTCTGTATGTCACAAACCCCAGGGACACACTCCTGAACATCCTGGGTAGCTTTGAATGCTACGGAAAACAGGTCGGATATCAGATAAACTGGGGGAAAACCTGCATATACCCAGCGAAACAGGTTGGAGACCCTTCAACTCTATGGGCCAGCTTCAAGTGGAGAATGACGGGATAAACAATCTGGGCCTATACGTCACCACTGACAAAACAGAAGCCCTAAACCGCAATCTCTATAGATTACTCAAAGAATTTAGCACTGATATCGATAGGTGGAAAATGTTGCCCTTGACTCTACTAGGCAGAGTGGCCTTATACAAAATGATCTCACTCCCAAAGTTCTTACACATCCTCCAGAACACGTATCATCTGGTCCCAGAAGAGGCATTCATCAAGATTCACGATGCATTGCATACATTTCTCTGGGACGGAAACCCCCCTAGAGTGGCTCTGGCCAAGCTGCAGCACAATCTATACAACAGAGCATATCCCTACTAGACATCAGGGCATATTACTGGGCTACCCACTTGATATGTGGTTAATAACTGGGAGCATATGTCGGGTGATCACCCCATGTATGTGCTAAACGTACACAATTTGAAATACGCCATCACACACCCTAGCTCTAGGAGGGAAGGAAGTGGCAAAATTATTAACTGCCACACACATGGTAATAGCTGCGTGAAAAAAAGTGGAAAGACAAGTGAAATGGAGCAACCGAATTACCATGGAGACCCCCTTCTGGGTAGGAGGGAAGCTCAAAGAATTTGCAAAGCTGAGCAGGTTCAGGGGGTGGGACCGGTTTGGTATCGCTCAGATCTAAGATATACTAGACTGTAAGGAGCTCGCCACGTTTTCCTTCCTCCAAAAAGAGTATGATTTACACCAGAAGCAATATTATAAATATCTGCAACTGGCCCATGCATGGGGGGGCAGCAAATAGATACAGAGGATCTCCCCGAATACGCCCTGCTAGAAGGAAGGCTCCTCATGGGCAAAATTAATGAAAAGGCAGTCTCCTGGACGTATCGGCCCATAATAAATAAAAAACCTGACACTCTCTTGAAATTAAGGGCAAAATGGGAGATGGACCTAGGAGTCCTAGATGACCTAGATTGGGATATAGCATTGATTCACCCCCGGGAGGTGGCGATTAAGTCATGCCTTAGGCTTATCCAATTTAAATACGTACATAGAACCTACTATGATAGATCACAGCTGCACCACATTGGAAAGGCGGACACACCCAACTGTCTCAGATGTAATACGGAATTAGGCACCTATTTTCATACGATATGGGAGTGTTGGCAAATAATGGGGAGCCCTGCTGACTGAATTAGAAGACATTATTGGAGACAAGATACCTATGGACCCCAAATTCGTGTTATTAGGCATACACACAGAGGTTGACCTTCCCAAGAAAAAGTTAATACTAGTTACCCTAGGACTAGTTGTAGCTAAGCGGTACTTGGCACGACATTGGGGTTTTCGACACAGAGGCCTACTATAGATGAGTAGAGGAAGAGAATGAACATGTACATGACAGGGAAGAAGATGACATACGTGGCTCGCGGCTGTCCCAAGAAGTCCCAGAAAATGTCGAAGCCTTGGATAAATCATTATGGTCTTGTAATAGAAGATTCACAGGGGGCCCTTACAGACACATGATAGCCTGGTGGGGGGGGGCTGAGACAAATGGAAATTGGGAAGTACAGTGTACTAGATTATATATTGTTGTTGCACATATCACTGCCTCGGAACAAAATGTTAACAGAATTTTGTTTCTAGATGCTTGGAAAATTGAATGTGCCTGTGTTGAACTTAAAGAAAATGGCAATAAAGATATCCCCACCCCCCAACAAAAGTGACATTCAGAACAATAGCCATTTAAAGGTGCTGCAGCTTCACACAGATATCTTCTAAAAATATAAAGCAGGGGACACAAATGGAACAGTGGTGGGGGGAGGGGAACAATTGACAGGTGGGCGGACCAAGCAGCCCTGTAGGAGTGCCCAGCACTCAGGCCCTCTCAAAAACCTTATAACTGTAAACAAGATACCATAACTTTCAAGGAGTGGTGGGAAAGGGGGTGTAGTAGACCAGTGGATGAACAGGAGGGAATCATCAGCTGCAGGTAAGATGTGAACGGGAAGAGAAAATGTAAAGCCATTCACACTCCGGGAGGTCAAAAAAACAAAATGGAAGCGTAACTCCCCGATATTAGCAGGTAATTCAGTAAAAAGTATGGTAAAACACCACTGATTAAGGGGCAGAATAGCCTCAAGAATAGTGAGCAAAGCCTTCATGTCAAGAGTAGGTAACTGAGTTGGACAAGGTCACCATGTAATCATGAGCAAAGGGTTAACACAAGTAACACTAAGTATTATATTGTAAACATCAGGTATTTTCTAACCGGCAGCTAAAGCTGGCGACAGACAAGAACTATAAATAGTTTTGCCTCAGATTTGCGAAGATTCCACAAGAAATGAAACTGAGGAAGGATTAAAGTTAAAGTATTTCTGGTAAATATCCTTGGACACATCCTCCAGTTACTAATGACCAGAGAAGTGATGCAGGACTGTTCTTCATAAAAATGGGTTAGAAAATTAATTTGTAAATGGATCAATGTACAGAACATTTATTTACACAAATTAGTTGGACAATTGGGAATAGTCCGCTTGTGCACCAGTTCCTAACATTTTGAAATGTTGTGGATACTCAAACGCTACTGAAATCTGGGGTCTCACACCTAAGCAATTTCTGCGATTTGTACCGCAAAACAATACACAAAAATAAGTAAACACATATGCATAAAACATGTCTACCAATTAAAGAATATTTTATTTAATGGACATTCAAAAATGAAAAACTCGAAATTTTAAAGGGGACGTCAGAGGTTTTCAGAAGTGTGTTTTATTTCCACAGATGAAGCAATGTGCTACACTGTAGCACATCAAATTTTCATTTTTTGTTCCCAACGCATTTTCTTTTGTCAGCATATAAGAGTGCGTCTTCGTTTGAGCCAACAATCAGACCATGCTAGATGCCATTTGTTTTACTAAGCTGTTCCCAAGAATCAAGATATTAACACCAGCTTAATTTTTAGTTTCCCATTTCAAAGTCCTTCATATTAACACCTTCGCTGCGGCGGCTATTCCGCCGCAGCGCTAACTGTCACGCGGGGGGGGCGCGGCTCACCTGCGCTGGTGACAGAACCATTCCGTCACGGCTCGCGGGTGAGCTGTGCTTGTGACGGAACGGTTCCGTCACGGCCCCGCCCGCTTAATGAAACGCGCCGCGCAGGCGCGAAATCAGCGCCGCGCAGGCGCGGCAAGCGGGCCGTGACGGAACCGTTCCGTCATGAGCACAGCCCACCCAAGGAGCGTGACGGAACGGTTCCGTCAATAGCGTCGAAGGAGTTAATAGAGCATTTTATAACCTTCAATTTTGCTGCTTTAGGCACATGTACTATTTTCTAAACAGTCAGGGACAACCCCCTACCCGAGTAGGTGTCGCGGACGCCTAGGGGACCAAGGACCACAGGTTAAGAACCACTGATCTCGTGCAAGGGTGCTTTTCTCCACTACTAAATTAGAATGTTACTGTTGTTAATGTTCATTGCATTTGTAAAGCGCTGCAGCTACCCGAAGGCAGCTTTCAAAGGTGTGAGCAAGGTTTTGGATTAATTTCAATAGTTCCAGAATAAATATCAGTGTGCCATACAATGCCTTGTTATAACTGAAGCTGTGCCCCTCTACGAGAGAAACACAGATGGAAAAATACAGTTCTTGTGAAACTAAAACATGCGGCCCTTCAATGCTGCTTGTGAATCAATGTCTGGTAATCCTGCTCCCACCTGGAAGGCACAGGCTGTGTATGCTGCTCGCAATAATTGCTCCCTCAGAGCTCCTGTGTGTACTAGAGAGGTCCTGTGGGAAGGAGTTACATGTTCAGTTGTTTTGTTTATCCGTGGCCAGCCTAGTGATGCTCACGACACCATATCATGGAAAGGCGCCGGTGTTCTTATATTTCACGAGATGCCATGATGCCAGTCCGGTTCAAATAGTAAAATCATTGTAGCCGTGATGATGTTCTCTGAGACCATAGCAACTGCGTTCTGAAACAGGCAAATGTAAAATAGTCTCTACATTTTCAAACGACTTTCTGACCAAAAACAAAATTTAAAAAAAATGTCAGTCCGAGATATTTTTATTGCCAATATTCACATCAGAAACACTTCCTCTCTCCAAGTGTACATGGAACATGCGCTACGGTTATTTCTAAAGCTCCCAGGAGCGTGAAGACCACCGATGGCAGAAAGTCTCTGCAGGGGCGTATCTTCAGGAAGAGGATTGGGTGTTTGGAGTGTGACACCCCTCCCACTAAATAAATGCATCTCGGCTTGGCAGGCTGATCTAGGGAGGGGCTTACGTGGGTTCTGCTAGATATCTCTGGGACAGTTTTTCTCATGAGCCAAGGATCAAACCAAAAACACAGATGCCTATCTAGAAGATGAATTTCAAAATGTGAAAACTGATAACTTGGAATCAATTCTGGCTTCCCTGCTTGTCCAAATAGTGTGATCTTAGGCAAATCTTTTGTTTAAACGAACCACCTTTGTCTTTATTATCAGATGTGAGCACACATTTAAATACTTGATTTTAGGATGTGCGCTGTACAAGCAACTCTTATATTTCATTTAATAGACTAATGTTGCTACATCTATAATAAGAATCTAGGCTACGTTTAGGGTTTACATGACTACTGACTTGCCTCTTTATTCATTAATGGCATTGTCTTTGGCGAGCTAGCCAGTATTTAATTTGTAAAAACAATAAGTGCAAATGCCTTCTTCAGGAGGCCACAGCAGCTTGGACCCCCCCCACTCCCCTATTGCCCCACCAGCGCTGCCAATGACAGAACTAACACAACTACTAACTATTACACTACAAGTGTGTCAATTCAGAATATTCAATGTCCCCAAAGCTATAAGAAATTGGCTTGGAGGCAGGTAATAGTAATTTTAATATATTAACTGATGTTGTGTTCATCTCCAATTTAGACAAAAAGTGCCACCTGCTGGATGTTATAGGTGCCGGTGTTAAAAAATTAAGTGCCAGTGCCGAGCACCGGAAACCACCAGCTTAAATTAAGCACTATTGATAGCCACGAAGGTTTCTAAAAATGATCACTTTTAATAAATGCCTGTCTATGCGATGATACAATCTATGCACCAATTTGAAATGCTTCATGTGTGTAAGAAAAGACACTTTTTTGTAGAGATTGTATAAGTTTACGTTATGTTTCTTGCACAATATACATGTCAAATGTTTTCATGGCTCGGCTCATGCATGGACTCTTGGATCCAAGTCAGTCCCATAACTTGCTCTGGCTTGGCCCGTCCCATTAATTTGCCTGTAAGCCCTCCTTTTTGAGACTTGGGCTTAGTACATGGCAGTCACTTGATAAAATGATTTCTAAAAAGCGAGGACTCGAAACATGAAGCCCTGTCTACATACACAGATTTGATAACTCTACTATCAAGGCTTCCTGTAGCAGAGATGAAGAAGACTGCAAGAAGTGAAAATATATTTGAAATAAATGATCCCCGGGCAGGGATTCCAGGATACTGCAAAGCATTTGACCATAGTCATGAGTTTCCAGGGAGCACTGCCGGACCCAGGTGGGATGAGCAGGTGCATAAGTTCAGCCGGAGGACACCCTTCAAATGCATTTTTTGGTCTGGCAGTTGTGTGGGGGCCCTCAGTTAATCTGCTATGCCTGCATCTGTTTTTATCGTCATTCTAATATCACTGGGAGCTTTTAACTTGTTAATGTTTAGGATTGGGCCTCTAAAAATAAAATAAATAAATAAATTCATTGAATGGGTGCAAATTTAGTACGTTTTGGAGTTCATAACATTGGCAGTAGTAGGTTTGGAAAGCTGTACCAGTCCCAACTTTCCAGGTATACTAATGGCAATCAAACACCCAAAAGGTGATGGGATAAATGTGTGCAATTAGACTAACCAGTGGCAATTCTTAGGGTAGCATTCCAAACCATCGTCTTTCACCCACAGTGCCACTCTAGACAAAGACCCACCAAATGCAAATCAGTACTGTCCTTGTTCCTCATGGAAATCATCCACCCGAACCTTGGTTATCTCACCCCTCCAGCCTGCAGACCACTGCTTTTTTAGTTGGGAAATTTGAGATACACACCTCCAAAATCTCAGTGACGAAGATATACCCGTCTCACTGCATCTTGTTTGCACAGCTCTCAACACCTGTGCTTGTGACCATTTTATAATCTGAGAACACTACTTTCAAGACAGCTGTAAGTAGTTGGGTATTACTAGGCATTCAGCAGGAGGGGTCGCCACTGTCCACTAAAGGAAGAAAGCAGAGCGAGCCTGGTAACCCTAGTCAAAGCAGAAGGACCTCAACATTATTGGGTCTTACCGAAGGCTCGACTCCCTGGGTAGATGTAGGCAAGCAGTCAATGTTTAACTCAAAGGAGTTGTGTGGTGAGAGTATGGGCACAGCGCAACAACAATAGTTGCACTTAAGACTGGATGCTAAGCCAACGAGTTTAATAATATTTGATTTATTATCGTTGCAGTATAAACAGTCAAACGAAAGACACAAAACAATACGCAACTGTAACAGTTGAGTTATACAATAAAATCAGTAATGCTCCACTGAGAAGGGTAGCATTATTTGAGTATAGGAGAAGAAAATTACTAAAAGCAACGAAACCAGGGCCCCTGTCTACACACTATATAATGTCTATGTAGCCCTAATGTTTGTGAAAATGGAAACATGCCTGGAATAGAGAGACACAGAAGCAGTGCTATATGGGGCACAGGTACTGCAGTACAATAATATGGAGTTTGTAAAGAGTTAATGCTCGCGAAGCTCAGAACGCATACTGTATTAAAATAGGGGGTTTCAATCTTCCCGCCACAAATTGATTACTTTCCATCACTGAGTACAGTCAAAGATTTGTAACTCTGTTTGGCAGCACCAAAACCAACACGAAACAGAGCAAAAATGTAGAAAATTCAACACAATCCAGGTTAACATTTAGAAAATTCAACACAATCCAGGTAACAGCTCTAACCCTTTAACTCCGGGGGGGGGGTACCAACTTGAGAGATTTATGACACAACTGAATTAAAAAAAAAATCGCTGTACCATTTTGACAATGCCATCCTTTGGGCATGCACCACCGGTTTCATAACACCATTACTATTAAGAAACACAATGGACACAGTAAAGGCAGACGGGGCTACGTGGTAACCAATTGTAATAATACATCTGAATTTTAAGAGTGTTTGTGTGTGTCAAAAACACAATTAGTTTGACCGGGCGAAACGGAGTTTTAAATTGCATACAAATAATAGTTAAGCCAGATATACCTTTTGACGTCTCTGTGCCAAGTGGATTTCCTAGGAAGTCGGTGAAGTCTTGGCTCCAAGCATCCTTCACTGCAGATTTGAAAACCGCCCTGTCGTTCAGATTCTGCCGAGGCCGGAAGTTGTTTCTTAAATATTCCACAGATTTGACATGGTCTTGCTGTTCAGTGGTAAATATGGAGTAGAAGGCTTCAAGCTGAAAATAGCAGCCAAACAAGAAAGAAAGAAAAACATTACAGTGGTCAAATGTGGGGCTCGATAAGATGCAAAAAGCAGGAAGCGCTGATGCCAAGACCGATACACACAATTCTCTCAGGAAAACTCCAGACTGCCCAAAGGACTCGATGCCAACACACTCATCTGACATCTGACCAGAGTGCCCGCCCTGCCAGGAATCAGTGAAAACACTTAGCATAGATTACAGCAAAAACCATCAAACTATTTATGTCTGCACTGGAAATCTGTCACTGGGTGTATCGGACCATTACGAAGAAAGCTTTCATTTTCCTCTCTTGCAGTACATACGTGCCATAAGAAAAAATACAGCAGTTTGGCTACATTTACTGCATTAACCCCTTCGGAATCCACAGTCTTCCAACAACACATAACAATGGAAAACTTTCAACACAAGTTGGATTGGCACTGTGGAATGCTTTTACCAACATCTAAAGGTGGGTAAGCCACTGAAGGCTCAAGCCAAAATAGAGCCGCCCCTTGGTGCTTCCACCCCCACCCACCCGTGTACGTTTATACATGAGTCTTCAAGCTTTGTGTGTGTAGCAGAAGAGTGCCAGGCGGCCACTTTAATTTTAATGGCGGGCTTTTTATAGGTTAAAATGGGGGGTGGGGCGGGAATCGGAATACAAAATGCTTGAGACACTCATCAGCTCTTGCACCCAGCAGTGTCCCTCCAGCACACTGAAGTAAACAAGTGTAGGTATGAGCAAAAGGTGGCTGTCTTAGAGAGTTATTAGTGATATACGACACACATTATGTAAACACTTTTGTGGGGGGGCTCGGCTCATGTTTAAGCTCTTAGAGCCAAGCCTTGGCTCCCCATGCCCCACAAATTGTCTGGCTCACCCTCCTCTACCAACATGCCTACTCCATTTCACTGATCACCAACTTAAAATATAGACGGAAAGACTATCTCTAGCTGTATACCTTGTTTCTAGGTTTTATTAACTGCTGTGTACTTTCCCCCTAGACATTTTTTCTGACATGGTGTTGCCAACTTAGACGCTTTGGGTACTTTGCCACTGCTGATCAGTGTCAAAGTGCAAGCGCTCCCTGTATAAAGTATAAGGATAATTGGTTGTCAAAGATTGGTATGTTTGCCTTACTTGTAAAGTCCCTAGTAAAGTGTGCTATGTATGCCAGGGCTGGTAATACAAATGCTACTAGTGTGCCTGTAGCACCACTTGTGCCACCCACACCAGTAGCCTTAAAGAGGGAACTCGGGCCTGCCATTGCAGTGCCTGCGCGCAGTTTGTTAAACTGCCATGTTGTTCTGAAAAGTGCACCCACTTGCCAGACGTTACTCGTCTTTCTATGCACATGAGACACCCCTATGGTAGGTCCAGGGACCCCCTGGGCAGGGTGCAGTGCATGTGAGAGGTAGGGCATGTACTAAGGTGTGTGCCATGTCCTGAGAGTGAAATAATCTCCATTTCGTTTTTCACTGTGGAAAGGACCTTATTGCCAATAGGACAGAATGGGGAGGCTGTGTAATATGTTTTCCAGCCCATTTTCCCAAAGGCTTAAGATGGAGAGGTGACGTTTAGTATGCCTTAACTCACAATGTAATAACACATCTTTGTATGAAGGTGGTTTTTGCATTGTGTGTTTAGAATCCCCTCTTTTAGAAGTAGCTGGGTGTTTGTGCTCTAACATTTCTGTGCGTCTCTGCCTGGTTGTGGATTGACTGTCTGGATTTAAAAGTGATAGGTTCTGGGGAATGACCCGACCCAGGGAAGGAGGTGAGACAGCAACAGGCTGACCTGCATCTAGAGTGTAAAGGGATGAGTAGCCCTTCAACGTCGTCGGTGTGCTTCAACACCCTGCGTATGCTCCGAAAGATCTTCCGGTGGATCCCCACCGAAACCAGGAAGACGGTCACCCAGGCACTCGTCACCAGCCGACTGGACTACGGAAACACCCTTTACGCCGGAACCACAGCCAAACTTCAGAAAAGACTCCAGCGCATCCAGAACGCCTCTGCACGACTCATCCTGGACATCCCCCAACACAGCCACATCTCCGGACACGAGAGACCTGCACTGGCTCCCCGCCAGCAAGAGGATCACGTTCAGACTCCTCACCCACGCACACAAGGCTCTCCACGACCTGGGCCCCAGGTACCTCAACAACTGCCTGACCTTCTACACTCCCACCTGCCAGCTACGATCCACCAGCCTCGCCCTCGCCGCCGTTCCACGCATCCGCAGAGCCACCACCAGAGGAAGGTCCTTCTCCTATCTGGCAGCCAAGACATGGAACTCCCTCCCCATCCACCTTCGGCTGACCCAGGACCATCTATCCTTCAGGAAGCAACTCAAGACCTGGCTCTTCGAGCAGTAGCAGACCCCCCCCCCCCCCAGTGCCTTGAGACCCCTCCGGGTGAGTAGCGCACTATACAAATGCTATGATTGATTGATTGATTAGAGGTGAAGAAGCCTGGGTTGCTGTCGTAAACCAATGGTCCCATCTCCTGCTGAGTGATTGAGAATCCAGACACCCACTAATTAAAGGAAGAAGATGTCACTGGCAGGGAGGCACACAGAACTGGTTTGAACAGGTGTCAGTGCCCCCCTGAACACAAAGACTTCAAAGCCATTGAGGGGTATAACTATGAGAGCTGAATCCCCTGAACTTTGGAGAATGGCTTGATCAAGATTGAACAAGCCTGGCGCTACTTCGTGGTCAAGAGGAACCTTTGCCCAGGGAGAAACAATGAATAGACTGAAGGAAAGGACTGACTATTGCTTTGTGTTCTGGGGCTGTCCTGCAGTTTGCTGTTTTAACCAAGGAAAGGCTAAAGGGACTTTGCTGTGTGCTGCGTCCCCCTGCTTGGAAGGACTTTGCTGTGCTGTGTCCTGAAGTAACTTATCCCCAAGGGGAGCTGGCTCCCTGTTGCGGAAACACAGGGACACAAAGGTTTCCAGGAGAGTCTCAGCGACGCTGTGTGCTTGTGCTTTTTCCAGCTTGAGACCCTCGGAAATGTACAATGGAATCGTGGGCACTCTGAAGTCCAAGTGAGGCTCAGCGATGCTGTGTGCATGTGCTTTGGCAGGCTGAGACCTTCGTGAGAATTGCCTTGTTAACGTGCACACCCAGAATCCAGGTGCTATCTGTCTAATATTCAGATGAGCACAACAATATTGTTTAATGTGTCAATATACATTAAAAAAAGAATAATACTTGTTGGCCAAGCCTTTGCTATAGCTTTGGATGGCTTGGAATAGTCTGAACTGTCAAAATTGTAGGCGAGTGAGGGATTCTCGCTGAGTAGGTTCTGTCATTGGCAGCGCTGGTGGGGGCACTGGGTGATGCAAGCTGCAGCACCCTCCCGTGAATGGGCCTGGCACTTACTTCTTCACAAATTAAGTACTGCCTGACAATCTTTCACCCTAGTCTTCCAGAGCAGACCCCATTTCGTTGAGCAGCCTGCTCCTCCGATTCTGTTTTCCGAGGGAGGGTGTGTTGTCAGAAGACATAGCGAACACCTTTCATACACAATGTGAGGAACAGAGGGAGGGTGGTGAGGCTATCAGTCATACTATGTTTGAATTACAATTCAGTCCTCCAAGGCACAGGGTCAGGATGGCCTGTCAAATCTGGCATTAATGGAATATGCACGCTGGTTGGAGGAATTGATGTTTCTAACTTGTAGAAGACATTGATGCAAAGGTCAGCTTGGGTAGTTCCATACTAGCTCTGTATGAAATAAGTGAACCATCAGATATATTAATTCCTCAGCTCCTGGAGATGCTGAGCACAACATGTGGGATTTTAGTGAGCACTTTTTTGAAGCATCAGTGGGAGTACACATTTGAATTAAACATGCTGCCCAAACACAACTGGGCTTCAGGAAGCTAAGCTGCAGGTGAAATAACGAAATGGCTTTGTCTATCGTGGGTTATAAAGTAACTAAGCCAGAGGGAAAATTTCGTTATCCTGGCGTAATCTAGTGTTAATTCTGGTAATTTACTATTATTCTACGTGACGTAATTAAGCGCTAGGTAAACAAGCATTTACAATGCAATGGTTTTGCCTTTGTTAAAGTTAGAGCTATTGGCATTGCTCTTGACATTATTTTTATTTATGTTTTTTTAACATAAATAATGGCATTGTCATTTACAATGCCACTAGCTTTATCTCTCGCAAATGACACACACAAACACACACAGAGCCCCCCCCACACACACACCCACACAGATCCCCCCACACACACAGCCACACAGAGCCCCCCACACACACAGCCACACAGAGCCCCCCACACACACAGCCACACAGAGCCCTCCACACACACCCACACAGCACAAGCAGGCAACAGGGGCACATGGAGGCACAAGCAGGCAACAGGGGCACACGGAGGCACAAGCAGGCAACAGGGGCACACGGAGGCACAAGCAGGCAACAGGGGCACACGGAGGCACAAGCAGGCAACAAGGGCACACGGAGGCACAAGCAGGCAACAGGGGCACACGGAGGCACAAGCAGGCAACGGGGGCACACGGAGGCACAAGCAGGCAATAGGGGCACACGGAGGTTCAAGCAGGCAATAGGGGCACACATTGAGGCACAAGCAGGCAACAGGCGCACACGGAGGCACAAGCAGGCAACAGGGGCACACGGAGGCACAAGCAGGCAACAGGGGCACGAAAACGGAGGCACAAGCAGGCAACAGGGGCACACGGAGGCACAAGCAGGCAACAGGGGCACACAGAGGCACAAGCAGGCAACAGGGGCACACAGAGGCACAAGCAGGCAACAGGGGCACACGGAGGCACAAGCAGGCAACAGGGGCACACGGAGGCACAAGCATGCAACAGGGGCACAAGCAGGCAACAGGGGCACGAAAACTGAGGCACAAGCAGGCGACAGGGGCACACGGAGGCACAAGCAGGCAACAGGGGCACACAGGCACAAGCAGGCAACAGGGGCACACGGAGGCACAAGCAGGCAACAGGGGCACACGGAGGCACAAGCAGGCAACAGGGTCATGAAAACAAGCACAAGCAGGCAAAAGGGTCACAAGCATGAATTGTAATTTAGACGGGGCTGAAGTGGAGAACGGTCAGTTCGGGAAGTAGTGCGGCTGGTGCAGTGGTACCAGGCCGAAAGGTGAGAGGGGCTGTCTGCACCCCAGTTTGGACAGTTTCCACTACCTAACAGGGATTGGTGGGAGGGGGGCGTACTTCTTGCTTGCTTTAGGGCTGTTACTTCGGGGACGCAGTGCACGCTGCTGCCTGCTGCCGCCGGGACACGACAACAGGCAGGGAGAGGACAGGCTAGGAGAGAGCAGGGAGGGGACAGGCTGGGAGAGGGCAGGGAGGGGACAGTCTGGGAGAGGGCAGGCTGGGAGAGGGCAGGTTGGGAGAGGGCAGGTTGGGAGAGGGCAGGTTGGGAGAGGGCAGGCTGGAAGTGGACAGGCTGGAAGTTTAAAGGCTGGGAAAGGACAGGCTGGGAAAGGACAGGCTGGAAGTGGACAGGCTGGAAGTGGACAGGCTGGGAGAGGACAGGCTGGGAGAGGACAGGCTGGGAGAGGACAGGCTGGGAAAGGGCAGGGACCATAAAATACATAGATATAAAATCATTTAAGATCCCCCGTCTTGTAACCATGTAACAGACAGACATAGAAAGTAAAAAAATATAAAACATTTATTAATCTTCATAGCGCCTCGAGAGGCTTCGCACCTCCTCCCCTACAAAAAGGGAACGAAAGATACTTATGTAAGGAGAGGATGTATGCAATGCAGCGCCTTGAAGCGAGACCGGGGACTCTGAGATGTCCCCAAGCGCTGCCTGCCGAGAATGGATCAGAAAAGGTGTAACCGCAATGCAGCGCCTGGAAGCGAAGACTTGAGGCTCGGAGCTCCCGCCACACCCACCCTCTGCATAGAAAGTGCCAAAGTTGGTATACACTTAATGCAGCGCCTTGAAGACAGACTCTGGCCTGTCAACGCGGTGGGGGCGGGGGGAGAGGGCTGGGGTTAAGGCTTCGGCGGAGGACGGCCAGGGAGCCGGGTTCAACGGGGTCACCTTGACTCTGACCTTGGACATGTCTGTAGACCCTGGTGCAGCGCCTTGAAGCGGACCATGGGCTTCAGAGTCGCCCACATCCACAGGACGACATGGAGGAGGGGGGGGGGGGGGGGAGGGGTACGTGCAGCGCTTTGAAGCGTACCCCACAATCCACAAGAGTAATATCGGATGGGAAGGCAACACCGCGAGGACGTGGCCTAAGGACCAGAGCGGCTGACTGTGGCACTGAAGAAACAAGTTCGAGTCTCGCATCGTCTCAACATCCTGTGATCCTCGGCACACCACTATATCTCCTGTGCCTGAAATAGGATGTGACCGCGTGTGATGTCACCGCTGCTCATATAAAGCGCTCCAATACCTTCGGTCGAGATAGCCTATATAAAACTGAAAATATATAGCAAGCATTGGCAAAGCCAGGTCCCGCCTATGTAAGAGCTGTTGGCTTTGTCAATGTGTTGAAGCCTATTACACACCAGCCTGGCTGCGGTTCAGCATGGGAATGTAATTACCATATTGATTTGCACTTCACTCCGATCTGAGGCGGGCTGGGCTGTCGGGAGGGCGGTGTGACCTGCGGCAGGCAGCGTCGAGAGCCTGATTGCACGGCCTGAGAGCTGGAGGGATGCTGTGAATCAGCTAGAGCGGCAGGTTGGAGAGGCACTTCGCTACAAGCCGCGATTGTGAGGCGCTGGTGTGCCTGGAGCCGGGCCAGCCCCGCGGGCTCCGGGAGGGCTCTGGGAGGGCTCCGGGCCTCGGGGGTACCCGCCCCCCACCCCCGAGGTACCCCCGAGAGGGTGGAGCGGACGGGGGAGAGGCGAGAGAAGAGGCGGAGGTGCCACAGCGCCTTGAAGCCGGCTCAGCTGGGCGCAGATCACCAACCCTCAGAGTACAGGCGGAGGACAGGGACATAGCGCCTTGAAACCGGCTCAGTTGTGTCTACATCACTATCCCTCGGAGCACAGAATGACAGGGACACAGTGCCTCGAGAAGCGGCCGCAACCCGCCCATGAGAAGAGGGGGCAAGGAGAAAAGGCAATACAGCGCCTCGAAACGGGCTCGGCTGGGCGAAGATCACCAACTTTCAGAGCGCAGGAGGACGGGAACATAGCGCCTCGAGAGGCTTCGCACCTCCTCCCCTACAAAAAGGGAACGAAAGATACTTATGTAAGGAGAGGATGTATGCAATGCAGCGCCTTGAAGCGAGACCGGGGACTCTGAGATGTCCCCAAGCGCTGCCTGCCGAGAATGGATCAGAAAAGGTGTAACCGCAATGCAGCGCCTGGAAGCGAAGACTTGAGGCTCGGAGCTCCCGCCACACCAGCCTGGCTGCGGTTCAGCATGGGAATGTAATTACCATATTGATTTGCACTTCACTCCGATCTGAGGCGGGCTGGGCTGTCGGGAGGGCGGTGTGACCTGCGGCAGGCAGCGTCGAGAGCCTGATTGCACGGCCTGAGAGCTGGAGGGATGCTGTGAATCAGCTAGAGCGGCAGGTTGGAGAGGCACTTCTCCGGTCTCCCCGCGGGCGCCGCCATAGTGCTTGCCGTCTTCCTCTCCTTCTTCCCCGGGCTGCGGGGGGCGGGCACTTCCGGCCGGCCGCGCTAGGATTGGCCGGCCGGCCAGTCACGGGGCAGGAGAGACGCAGAAGTGCCGGCAATGCCGGACCAGACTCGGGGGCGTTCCCGGCGTCGCGTGACGTCGGCAAAAGGCAAAGAATGTCAGGAACGCCCCCGTGTCTGGTCCGGCATTGACGGACAGGCCCCTCGTCCAATGGCAAGGCTCCGTTTACGGAGCCAGCCAATCAATGACGAGGGCCGACCCAAAGCACCCTACAGTTCTCAACAGGATTTCGCCTGCGCGAAAAAGCTGCGCAGAGCGCAGCTTTCGCTAGGCAAAACCTAAAAATGAAGGCAAATGCAGGGTAACAATGCAACTGAAAGAATGTGAGGGGCTATATGTGGTGCTTTTGTTTATTTGCACTTTTTTGAATTGCGAAATGCATCCATGCATTAAAAGTGGATGCTAATACGCATTCTGCAGATCCAAATCATTTTCAAATTTTGCGTAATGACGCAAAAGCTTATTACACACATTTTCCCCACCCCTAAATGTAACCGACATGACCAGGAAACCACCATGCCAGGCATTTGTGGACTTTGCTCCACTTTTTGACCATGTTAATAGAGGTTGCCTTTGGTAGAAGTTAAAGGTTCAGGAAGACTCCATCCCATTCATTTAACTTTTTTATACATATAGGCTCGGATTAAGAAATATCTGAGCACCAGAATAATAAACAAAGTGTCTACATCCATGCTTTACCTCCACAAATATTCTCAACTCCAATTTATTACTGAGTTGAGGGAGGCAATACAACCAAAATGGCTGCCCCCAACACGGAGGTGGTAGACACACACCTTTTTGGTACAATACATATAATACTATTATGGTTGATCACACTGGTGAGACTGTAGTGCTTCCTTAATCTGCCACACAACTGTGCTGCTAATACTAGAAAGTAATGGAACTAAAAAAAAAATTTAGGGCCCAAATATCAGCAAAAAGGAACAGAGAAGTTGATGGGCTATGGAGGGCATTAAGAGGTTCAAACGTGTGGCCCTCAGTGTCAAATTCGATTTCAGAGTGAAATGGGTCCTAATTGTAAAACAGTTTGGCAAACTGTCAAAGCAGCAGTGAAAACTCTATGCACATGTAATTTGGTGGTAATACAATTACACAGGGGACCCAACTATAGCTAAGCTCATGACTGGACTTAACTATGATAAGTAAAATTGGCTAGATAAGAGTCAAATGTAGGCTATGGAAAATATATCTACATTTAAGGGTAGGAACACCATTTTTAGCAGTCAAGGGACCCTTAGTATGGATGGTACCAACTAAAAGGTGGTATGTAACGTATTAGGCTGACTAGGAGGGGCAGGGACACTCTCCTATAAACTATTTCTGTTGAAATGAGGTGGAATAAGAAGCGACATAAGCTAGTCCTCGAATAAATCTTGGTTGTCATGGACCAAGGAATTACAAATCCAGATTACTTAAGATTTGAGTATCCAAGACAGTACTCTAAAAACTATACCAAATAGCAGCATGCCATGAAACCCTATTTAATCTGTGTGAAAGAGAAGAAATCTTTCAGTATGTGATGGTGACACCACTTTTTGGACAAACCCAGAAATATTTGTTCAAATGTTTTGGACAGGAGGACAGTTCCTTATGTGTGCAGTTTTAGTTAAGTCCGGACCACAAGTCAGAGGTCTTCAGAGCAGGTTAGAATAACTTTACATCAATGCAAGTTTTTTTTTTTTTAGAGAGTTTTTTTAGAAAGAGGTTAAAATACTGGATCAGGCAATCTGTAAATTACTCCTAAGGCAGGTCTGCAAGATATAAATTACAAAATATAATCGTGAATGCATCTAAATTGAGTCCTCTAGGTCACAGTTGCTTAATTGTTTATGGTTAGTAAAAATCTGTCTCTACTTTGTTAATGATCCATTCAGGGCCAGCCTTTGGCATGGGCGGGCGGGGCCCAGGCCCTGGGCGCCAATATTCCAAAGGGCCGCAGCAGGGAGCTGCCAGACTCAATATAATGCAAACAGCAGCCCGTCCCTCCCTCGTGGTCTCAATCAGGTCCTTGAAAGACTTTGTAAATCGCCCTTTAAGTAACTCAGCATAATTGTTAACACTCCACCAACCCCCTGCCCTCCTCCAATCTTCCTCACATCTCTTGCTGTCACACCGGAACTTGCATGTTATTGGCTTCCATCTTAAAGGCAAATGAAGCCTTTCACACTCTCAAACAACTGTAGTTTGGTGATGGAGAAATAAGTTTAAATTAATCATAGGGGAAATAAATTTAGCAACCAATAAGGAGGCTGGCCTTCTTAGTCATTATTCATTTAACTACATCATGCACTTTATTATAAATTCCAGAAATTGCAAATTCCAGGCTAGTTGCTTGGAATCGTGATCCTATTATAATTGTATTCTGATGATTTATCTATAAATAAAGCATTTAAACATATTTTACATCCGAAATACTCCAGGTTTCCGCTCTTATTTTCTATAATCTCCTTAAGGTAGCACAACAAACCTCAACTATGCAATGCAAATTGTGCACACCCTCAGATATGCATACATTTTTTTAAATGAACAGCCAAAACATGCAACATATATGGTGTTTAACTAGTGAACGACTCGACTTGGAATTTCCGTAAGAAAATGATAGTTAGTGAGCCTCTACAGATTTAAATGGAAGTACACAGTTTTCATTTTCACACCCAAACATTTAGCAAATATCATCTGAGGCCACAAAAGAATTGAAATAACATGGCTACCCGATTATAACACTAGGGCGCTAATGCTTCACAGGTGGACTGATTTAAAAATCAATATTTAAGCTAAGCCTTAGAACGAGTATCTGGTAAGTCTCATTCTTATGTACATACTGTGCCACATGTTTGGGCACGAATGTTTAGGTACAAGGAAATTGAGGTGGTATTTTATATTCTCAAAAGAAATAAAATCTGCCCCATGGGATGATATGGCTCATGATGAAAGGGGACTGTAATTAGACATCTTTTATGTTCCAGTACCCAGTGATGAACATCAACGTTCATCACTCATTTTCTCGGTGAACTGAGTGGTCCATGCCCTGGCAAACTACTAAGAAAGTTAATGAAAGCTCCTCCAAGCATATAGGAAACAGCATCCTTCCACCAATTAGTGGCTGAGGGCCTCAGATAAGGCATTCATGGCCTAAGAAGTCAATCTGAATACTAAGAAGCTGAAGTATTTTTAAGTGCGAGGGCTCGTGGCTTTAGAATAGTTATTTTTCTATCAAGTAGTGCTCCATTTGCCCATCAGACTGGACTGATTAGACTGTACGCATGACATTGATATGAAGTTACAAACCTCTATAATTTTGTGGTGAGGACAAAGAAAAACATACTGCCTGGCTGTAGGACCACAGGAGCCCATAGTTCCCTTATTTCATCTGAAGAAGACAGTGGGTTTATATTAGTGTTATAGGTTGTCGTGAAAGGATGAAAACACTCTAAAGGTGGCAACTAATGGATTAAAAAATGGACACATAGAACTTTAATGTTACTGTGTTCCTATAGTGACAAGCCTCCAAAAGCTATTTACTCTATGGAAGGCCCTGGCGGTCCTATTAGAAACGAGAGTACACATTAAAATATTAATTCAATATCTCTGGTTTGGGATCATCTAGAAAAATATTTCAGCCATTCAAATATTTATTAAAGGACAAATTTCACTGTGAAGGAGGATTTTAAATAAATATTTAGAAAAAAAAATACTAGCGCTCCCGCAACTGGCAATCATGTGCTTTACTTTAATGATAAGTGAAAACTGCACCAAGACAAGGAACAATGGCCTACATATGAGGAAGAGTTTTTTTCCTCTGACAGGAAGACCAGTGGGGGTGGAACTACAAAACTAAAAGGAGCCTGCCCTGTGATATAGCTCAACTTTGCTCTTTTATTTTGTAGGAGTGCGTTATAATCATGGGTTGTGCGCATCCACGTATAATTAACTTACAAAAATGCATTTATTTAGGTAACCATATATGTGTGAAGTATATTCATGACTAATGAACATATCTTTTATAAAGGCTCCTATAATGTGTATATTAACAGTATATATATATATATATATATATATATATACATATATATATATATATACACATATACATACATACATATATACACACACACACATATAATGTTGTGTATATTTTGCAGCGTCATGGCGGCCGCCTGATACTGACGAAGGCGTACCGCCGAAACGAGTCTTGATCTTTGTTATTTCTGTGTGAAATAAATCAGTCTTGGATTTAACCCGCCGCATGTGCAATCATCTTTTCCTGTAAATTCAATATATATATATACACACACATACACACTGAAAAACCCTAGGCTTCAGGCACATTATAGTTAGGAATTAGCATTTAAAAAAACCTTAGAAATTCATTGAAAAAACCATAGGTTTCAGGGGCGTTCTAGTTAGTTGGACACTTCACTCGTACAAAACCATTGAAATTCCCCCGTTATAGTTAGTTCAGCTAACTATAAGTCGCTCGCCCGCAATGCACTGCTGATGACATCACATATTACATCACTCATGACATGGTCAGTGACATCACTCATGACATCACTGATGACATCTCAAATGACTGGTTTTTAATTTTATTTTTATTTTTTTTAAAACAAGCCCCGGGGGTGGCGGTCCCCGGGGCTGCTGGAGGGCTGTGAGCCTCCCCGCTGCAAATATATTCTTAAAGTCCGGGGGGGGGGGCAGTCCCTGGGGCTTGGGGGGAGCTTTGAGCCACCCCACCCATGTTGTTTAAGCCCAGGGGGTGGCGGTCCCCGGGGCTGGGGCTATGAGCCCCTCACCATTCATTTTATAAAGCCCTGTTTGCTTGTGCCCTGGCACAAGCAGGGGAGTAAGAAAATGAACCAAGCAAAGAGGAAATTATGCTTTGGGACAAGCATTTGCATAGGAGCAGTAGTTTTACTTTGTCAACCAAATGACTGATCTACTATGCTCACTTTTACTTCGACTTTCATAAATCCGCATGGCAAACAAGGCTCTTTATTAGGGCATGGTTATAGCAATTTGTGAGGTTCGATTGCTAATTATTAATGGCAGTACATAACCTAAACCAGTACATCTGTCCATAGGCCAGCAGTTGTAGCTTGGGACTTCATGTTGCTCTAAAGTACAAGTCAGTACCTAGTAACTCGGTTAACATTTTGTCCTTTTTCCTTGTGTTACAATTCACATTTTTAGGTATTCCAGTTACTGATGTGCTTAAAAGGAATCCTCTGATTTGTTCAAGTTCAAGTTCAGGAATTTGTATTGCGCAATACTCACCCAGAGGGTCTCAAGGCGCTTGTGGGATGGGGTGCATTATTTATCGAATAGCCAGGTTTTAAGTTCCTTTCTGAAGGCAATGTGGTTCTGTGTGAGGCGGAGGTGAGTGGGGAGAGAATTCCAGGTCTTGGCCGCCAGGTGGGAGAAAGATCTTCCTCCCATGGTGGATCTGTGGATGCGCGGAACTGCGGCGATGGCTTGATTGGAGGATCTTAGTTGGGGGGTTGGGTGTGTAGAAGGACAGTCGTGTGTTGAGGCAATCGGGTCCTAGTTTGTAGAGGGCCTTGTGTGCGTGAGTGAGGAGACGGAACGTTATTCTCTTGTTGACGGGAAGCCAGTGGAGGTCTTTCAGGTGGCCATTGATGTGAGCTTGGCGAGGGATGTCCAATATGAGTCTGGCTGATGCATTTTGGATGCGTTGGAGTTTTTTCTGTAATTTGGCTGTGGTTCCGGCGTAGAGGGTGTTACCATAGTCCAGTCGGCTAGTGACCAGTGCGTGGGTGACAGTCTTTCTTGTTTCTGTGGGGATCCAACTGAAGATTTTTTTGAGCATACGGAGTACGTTGAAGCAAGAGGATGAGACGGCGTTGACTTGTCTGGTCATCGAGAGGGAGGAGTCTAGGATGAAGCCTAGGTTACGTGCGTGGTCTGTGGGTATGGGTGCTGTGCCCAGGGCCGATGGCCACCATGAGTCGTCCCAGGCAGAGGGGGATGACCCTAGGATGAGGACTTCCGTTTTGTCCGAGTTAAGTTTTAGACGGCTGTTTTTCATCCATTCGGCTACTTCTTTCATGCCTTCATGAAGATTGGTTTTGGCGGTGTTTGGGTCTTTGGTGAGGGAGAGGATCAGCTGGGTGTCGTCAGCGTAGGAGATGTTGAGGTTGTGTTGTCGCACGATGGGTGCGAGGGGGCTCATGTAAACGTTGAAGAGGGTGGGACTGAGTGATGATCCTTGTGGTACTCCGCAGATGACTTCGGTGGCCTCTGATTTGAATGGGGGGGGAGTCGGACTCTCTGGGTTCTCCCGGCGAGGAATGAGATGATCCAGTCCAAGGCTTTTTCTTGTATTCCGACGTTGCTGAGGCGTTGTATGAGGGTGCTATGACAGACTGTGTCGAAGGCGGCGGAGAGGTAGAGTAGGATGAGGGCAACTGTTTCTCCGTTGTCCTGTAGCGATCGGATGTCGTCTGTCGCTGCAATGAGGGCGGTTTCGGTGCTGTGTTTGGCTCGAAAGCCGGACTGTGAGGGGTCGATGGAGTTGTTGGATTCAAGGAAGGCGGCGAGCTGGCTATTGACGGCTTTCTCAATGACTTTGGCAGGGAATGGGAGGAGTGAGATGGGGCGGTAGTTCTTAAGTTCAGACTGGTCTGCTGTGAGTTTCTTCAGGAGAGCGCTGAGTTCGGCGTGTTTCCAGCTTTCTGGGAAGGTAGCGGAGTTGAAGGCACAGTTGATGACATCACGGAGATGGGGTGCGATGATAGAGTCTGCTTTGTTGAAGATGTGGTGGGGACAGGGGTCGGTTGGCGAACCTGAATGGATGGAGTTCATTAGGCGGATGGTGTCCAGTGGTGATTGGGTTCCAGGCGCTAAGGTTGCTAGAGAGCGGTTTAGGTTCGAAGGTGGGTGGATTGGACTGTTCTATGGAAATGTTCTTAAAGCGGTTATGTATGTCGGCGATTTTGTTGTAGAAGAAAGAGGATAACGAATCGCAGAGGTCTTGGGAGGGAGTAATGTCGTTTGAGGCTGCGGTGGGGTTGGTGAATTCTTTGACGATGTTGAAAAGTTCCTTGCTGTTATGGGCGTTGTTGTCGAGTCGATCCTTAAATGCTGATTTCTTGGTGGATCGGATCAATTGGTGGTGTTTGCGGGTGGCTGTCTTGAAGGTGGTCAGGTTGTCAGTGGTTGGGTTTTTTCTCCATGTTTTCTCGAGAGTACGGCATAGTTTCTTGGATTTCTTAAGGTCATCGTTGAACCAGGGGGCCTTTTTGCTACCCTGTTTGGTTTGGTGGTTTTTCAAGGGTGCTAATTCGTCAATGCTGTGAGTGATCCATTGTTTGAGTTTGGTGGCAGCTTCGCTTGGGTCCGATGAGAGGGTGGGGGGGTTTTGGTTGAGCGATGTGAGGAGTTGGTCGGTGGTGATTTTGTTCCAGTTTCTTCGAGGAATAGGTTGTGGATCGTGGTAGTTTTGAAGCTGAAGTGAACACAGCTGTGGTCCGTCCAATGGAGAGCTGTGGTGTGATCGAAGGAGATGTGTTTGCAGGAGGTGAAGATAGAGTCAAGCGTATGTCCGGCTACATGGGTGGGGGTGTCAACGAGTTGTTTGAGTCCGAGATTGGCCAGGTTGTCCAGAAGGGTGGTGGTGTTGCAGTCGTTTTTCTTTTCCAGGTGGAAGTTGAGGTCACCCAGTAGAATGTAGTTCTCGGAGGGGAGGGCATGTGGGCTGATGAAATCAGTGATGTCTTCGCTGAATTGTTTACGGGTTCCTGGTGGTCTGTAGATGAGGGTGCCTCTGAGTGTGGTCCTGGGGTCGGTGTGGATCTGGAAGTGGAGGTGTTCGGCGGTTGCAAGGTTATCGTCGGTGCTGGTCGTGATTCTGATGGTGTTCTTATGGACGATGGCGATGCCTCCTCCTGTTTGGTTGGTGCGGTCTTTTCGGATGATCTTGTAAGCGCCCGGGATGGCTATGGCGATGTCGGGTGCTGATGATGCGTTCATCCAGGTTTCTGTAAGGAAGGCGATGTCCGGTGATGCAGTGTCGAGTAGGTCCCAGAGTTCAGTGGCGTGTCTGAACCGAGCGGGTGTTCAGCAGGATGCACTTCAGGTGGTTAGAGTCGGAGCTGTGTTTGGAGGTCATGGATTTGGTGTGGGTCTTGATGCAGGCGAACTTGCAGGAGTGGCAGGCGAAGCGTCCATGGGTGTGTCCTGGGGCAGCTTCGCAGCATTGCGGTGTGCGTCCGGGGTTAAGGGCTAAGAGGGTGGCGGCGTCATATGTTCTGCGGGAGGAGTGCGGTTTGCGGGGACCAGGGGGTCTGGCGCTGGGCGCGGTCCAGGCGCGGACGGGCGTAGACGGGCGTACCTTTGGCGCACCTTCGGCGCGCATGGGTCGCGACCGCTGCGCGTGAACGCTGCGCGCGAATGCATCGGTCATATATGGATAGTGAAAGGGGAGGGGCGAGGGAGGAGCAGCTGGGAGGCGGGTGCGTGGTGGAGAGGGCAGGCTCCGGGCACAACAACAACAAGAATAGCGGCAGAAACGAAACCGGAAACCCGTTGGGGGAATTAAATAAATAAATTACGCTGTGGGCAGAGAGGCACTAACGAAATGGGGCACAAGTAATTAATACAATCAGGTAATGCGAGCGCTACGATTTCCAGGCAATAAAGGCACTCTACATATACAATGCGAGCAGGCAGAGTGAAGCGCTATCAATTTCAAGGCAGCAGAGCAGCGCTACGATACCCAGACAGCACAGCGTAAGCCAGGCAGTAGAGAGGCACAGCAGTAAGCACAGGAGACCAGGGGCTGTAGGGAGCGACCGCTTCTGACGAAGTCAGGACGGTCACTAAGGTAAACACAAAAGTATGTGGGACATTTTTTGGTATGTGTATGTAGCATCTTCTGGGCATACCATCACACAATACTCCACAGACCAGACGATTCTTATGAAACTCGAATACCTGAAAATTCGAGTTGTAACACAAACAAATATAGAATAATAGATACATTGGAAACCTACCTTCCCCCTTCCCCTTCTATTATGCATCTTTATGGGATGATAAATAATATAATGAAACACCAAAGAAGACTATCCAGTCGTAATACGATAGGTACAGGGCAAATTGCATTTAAGTGCATTAGAAGACCTCGGATATTGTTTGATGCGAGCCCCGCCATTTGCATCAGAGGAAAATGACAACTTGTGGCAAAAGAAGGGTAAGTCAAACATAATTCAACACAGCTATACTCGGTAAATGAACACAATGTTGCGATTCTACTTCTAAAACCGCATAAAGCAAAAATCCAACTTGACATTTTTAAAGAATCATTTATTTCCGTTAGGCATATTAGTCTTCAGCACTAACAGTCCTCTGCAGCAGCTTAGAAAAAAATGCAATTCATTCTGAATTATACTCTGCCTTTAGCCAACATTTTCATGAAAGTCATTCATCTCACAAAACAGTTAGTAGGGATTTCATACTAAATCAATGAAATAAAATGTCGGTGTATTCACTGTAACTTCATTAGTCTGCTGAAAATCAGACATGAACTTTCTATTAACACCCAGATTGAGGAGATAAAATGTCTGCAAAATAAATTGTTGGAGCAACTGCTTGGGCATAGGGAACAAACCTTAGCGTTAAGGCAATACAGCAGTGACCTCATACAAAACTATTGACTGCCCTATCAGGAAAAACGTTTTTTCTTCAAAATTGTATGTTTTTTAAATTTTATTATGATTAATATTATTATTTTTATAAAAGTGTGGCAAAGGAGTGAGAAAGCTACAGAGCATAAGGATGGCCACATCTCTTAACCACTTTGGTCCCAGCTTCACTTGCTATGTTAACACAGGACTAACAGGCAGTGTGGTGGATCCGGCACTGCAGTAATTGAGGTTGAACCCAATCCTAAGGAAACAAATGATGGATCTATCAAAATAATAAGCACTGACCCTGTTCACACAATAGAGAAGCAAGATGATGGAGGTCACACATCCTGAGCGTCCAATGCCTAGCGAACCAGGAACTACTAGAAGAACTTCATGAGTACCTAGTCAACAGATCAATCACAGAGAAGTGGTGCACCAGAGAAGCAATAGACACCCTCCAGATTTCATGGTCTGGGGATGCCGAAGTAAGAATATCATGCAGTCAAACAGACATGCAGGGATAACGCTCAGATCACCAGCGGCTTGCAGACACCCCCTTTATTTCAAAGTGGATGCCTTGGTTCACAGTGAATGACAAGTAGAGACACTCTTGGAGCAAACGGAAGTGCTTGGAATGTGAACAGTCTTCAACAAATGCTTTTCAGAACAAATTAAACCAAATGAAGGATTCCAAGTTTCCTTTAAAAAACTGCTTAGGATCTTTTATATTAAGAGAAGAATTTGTGCTGCGTTCTCAGAAGATGTGATACTCTGTTGAAAGGTTGTGTTGGCCAGATCCACAAAAAGAGGCATGCTTTGTGACCTCCAAAGCCTGTTTGCTTACAGGGACTCCCGCAGTGTAAGAGGTAAAATCTTGTCATAAGACAAGATTGGGGAAACTGGATATAGAGGAGAAAGTAGGATCCACATGCTTCTTTCCTTCGAAAATGCTCTTTCTGGTGGACACTCTAATCTAACCGCACATTCGTCACCTTTTGAATTCCACCAGGCACCAGACAGAACAGGAAGCCTTTCAACAACTGCTCCTGTGCACTAGCAGGTGGCACAATCAGACTCCGCTGTAGCCTCATCACACTTTCAAATGTGATGGCATCAAGTTGTGTGTAGGTGGATTAATTATTTAGAATTGAAGCCTTCCACACCCTTAAATGTGCAGTGACAGATTGAAAACAGTGACAGTATGCAGAATCTAATCTGGACCCATGTGCAACAGGGTCTGGCCAGAGGGACTAGTCTGTGCTCCTGCACCCAAACCCCGCCCCTCAAGGGGAGGCCACCACCTGCAGCGTTGCATTGAAGTGATGTTATAGTTACACATGGTAGGACAATTCACTGGAAAGATACAAGATTAAAGTGATGTTATAGTTAGGTGCTGAAATGAGACAAGAACTAATGATTAAAAAATTAAAAAATATGGAAATTCACCAGTTATTGTTTAGTTAACTTACTTTAACTTGCACCACCATCATGTGCTTCTAATGACCTCATATGTCATCACTTATGACATGTCAAAAATATGACTGATGACCGTTCAAATGACCAAATAAATGTTTAACTTTCGTACAACTTGACAACATGGACAGGTCTGCACCAAATTTGGCAATCACTTAGTATGATCATCTTAGGATGGCATGCCAATTTTCTTGAAAGAGTAAGGAAAGGTAAAGGCGGGGTGGGCAGGGGAGAGAAACATGATAACATTTTAGATCCAATAGAATGTTTTGCTTGCATCTTCTATCAAAACGAATACAACTAAACTTGTCATGGTTGTAGATCTTTTCTCAGAAATTGTGCTTTTTGTTGTTTTGTGTAAATCTACTCAGTAGATAAAAGGGTTGACAAGTTGTGCCTACTTTTGTATATCTTGATTTTTGTAACTGAGGAGGATTCAATGGTTTGATCCATGCATATCAGCGAATACAAAAATTCAATAAAGCCCCTCCCCTCCATTGGATTGAATTTGGTGGCAACAAGAGAAAACTATCTTGCACCTGCCACTTCAGGACTTGGTGTCCAGTTCTTGCATATTGTGAAAAAAAAGACAAAATACTATGGCCCAGCCTGCTCCTTGGTTCTTTTAAAAAAATCTGCCACTGAAGGACAGAGTTGACGCTGCTGGTGCATAGCACCGCCCTTCCCTTTTGCTTCCAGGGCACTCTTACCACAGTTCTGGGTTGCAACTTGCCGACATCATCCGGCTCTGGTGACTTGTTCTGCAGCAGATCGTCCTCCTGTGGCAGAGGCATCACCAGAGTCCTCTCCGGGGCTTCCCTGGGCTTCCCAATGCTGTAGCAGCTAGTGTCCCCATTCTGGCCAGCCTTGGGTTGGGGGGGGGGGCATCTTTGGCTTCATTGCCCCCTCTAGATTGGAGAAATCCAGCGTGACTTGCAGGTTACGACATGCAGAGAGCAGCTCCCGCTGCCCCGCAGCGATTTCTCCCGTTGCCGCCCAGATGTCTAATCTCCCAGTGAGTAGCTCCTGTAATGCACCCAGTAACAAGATGACATTTTTCCTACCCCCCCTTCATTTTTTTTCCAGAGAGTGGGGGGGGTGGGGGCTAGTTACGAGGGTTTAGTGGAGCCTCACTAACTCATGGTGCTCTGAGCCGCATCGGTCGCCTCAGCCGACCGACAAAGATAATGTTCAACGTCCCTTTAATAAGATTTCTGAGCCCACAGCCACAGGGGCTATAAAATCAATCAAGCAAAATCTGAAGCTTTAATTTTTAATAGCTTGCCAAAGATACTACCACTCGTTATGCAATCATCTTTTTTAGCCACACGACCGATTAGTTATCTCAGGATTAAGATTACCGCAAATTATAATGATTTATATGCACTAAATTATGTCCCCTTATTAAAGTTTTTGCATTGCTCAATTGCTGGAATAAACTTCAGTTAACAATCATTGGCCGCATATCACTTATAAAAATTAATTTATTACCGTTTTTGTTTACCTTTTCACATGCCCCAATTAAGCTAACAAAGGTTTTTTTTGGAGCACTATAAGGCGAAATCTAGTCTTTTATATGGAACTCAATCGACCCAGGGTTAAAGCTGTCAACACTTACAATACCTCAGGAGGAAGGAGAGTTAGCCCTGCTCTCCCTAAGAGCTTACTATCAGGCCACACTTAAAAGTTGGCAGACCTCAGCCTCAAAAAACATAACTGTTGGAGATCATTATTATCTACATATTATGTTAAAAACAACAAAAATAGATCCAGCTTCTTTTTTTACAATCCCAAGACAACTGAAATGTACACGCTATAAGATGCCTCAAATAATAGATTGTACCATCTGTATTTGGCAAGCATATCAGATCCCATATTGTCACCCTTAGATGAAGCTTGGGCTTGTTGTTTTAGGTCTGAGCTTTAGGCGCTCCATACTAGCACACTGGGAAAATATGGGATTACGTACATTAGGTGATTTGTTTTCATAATAAGGGTTTTATTTCTTGGCAAGTACTTACCCGTGAACATAGACCTTTGTGTCCATTATTTTTTTTTTGTTATACTAAAATTAAACATTTGTTCAGTCAATTCGGTAGAACCGAACGTCACGGTACAGAAAATAGGGCAAGTTTTTTTCATTGCTCGGCTTAGGGGAGTCAGTAATTGGTACACACTTCTCCATAAACATTCAGGATTCTAAATAACTAAGCACATCAACAGCATACGCAATATTACAGGTTGTGTCATGGCCATTGAGACATATTGGGAAATCTTAGGAATGAAGAAACATTTACATGAATTATTAGTGGTGTGATGTTTTAGGGGAATCTATTAAGTTGCTTTAGGAATAATTTGTATGAATTAGTAATATGAATTATGTATTTAGAGAGGAGATTGATGGTGCTGTTAAATTTTTTCCAATTAAAAAAAACAAAACTATTTTCAAATCTTGGGTGAAGTTACTGACATGGTCATATTTTTGGGAAAAAACAGCTGTGTGACCATTAAGCTTTTAGGTAGTGGTGAAGCCTTATCTCTGTACATCAAGGATGAATCAACTATGACGAATTACCTCATCGCACACTGCTGGCACATTACTTTTAAGGACTCATTCTTCCAAGAAGGTGCAAAAGCATTAGGAAATAAAGATGTATGACACTGAAAATAGATATATCACAGCACAGAAACCCATGGCGATTTCATTGATCAGATATGCTGAGAAGTAGTTAAGTTCAGCACATGACACTATAATCTGCACTAGATACAGCTTAATTTAATTTGACTACATTTCAAATAAGTTAAGTGAAATGGAAAACAAATGATATTATCTTTCACAAATATAAATGGAAATCTATTGCCCTTTCAAAATTAGCTTACTGCCATTCAACAGTAAAACGCTAACAGACCAAAAGGTAACATGTTAATAGACAACCCTTAGTAGTCTACTATGTTTTATCACTCATATATATTTTTTTACATGAAGACTAATTATAATTCAGAAAAAAAGCTGTTCACAATGAGTCCTGGTTCCATTCAATGATTGAGTTTCTTTACTCTACTGACACAACAAAATGCCTTTTTCAACGATGTCTGCACATTAGAGTGAGGAAATTCATGTTAGCAGTGTTTTTTTAATATATCTTTTTATTGCTTTTTAAACATAAACACAAACAAAACAACAAAAAAATCGGCATCGACAATTTCTTTTGTGTACATGATTGAATATGGCAGATACATCCAGTGCTTAATTTGTGCAGGAGCTTTCAGGTGCTAAGCACGGGCACTTTTTTAACTCGGCCGGGGCTACTGAATTTTTCTCCCCAGTGAGATGAGCCCAAAATATATTAAAAAGAAATGTACTCATCTGTCCTGTGTCGTCCTCATTCCTGCAGGATGGCCCACCCAGGTCCAGGCACGATGACTGCATCGCGTTAGTGATGTCAGTAGCGCACGCCTGCCTTTCATCGAGCATTTTCTTTCGCATTGGTTAATTATTACAGTTGAGGGCGGGCTGATGGGTGTACTGTGGGTAAGGCAGATTGGGTCCTGGAAAGTTCCAGTCTCAGCAATAACCTTAATACGACATCGTCGAAGTAATAAAAAAGTGCGTAGCTGCTTTCTGTTAACAACTCGCATGCACTGAAAAGAAAACCCAGCAGAAGCAGGCCATACATTTTTCCTTTTGACTTGTCATTTGCATTGCATGCTGATGCTCTTGGCCTGGGATGGGGGCCCACCAAAACACATTATTTGCCAGTGATCTAATGGAGCCAGTGCCAAGGAGACTGCAGGTCACAGGTAAGAGAGTAGTGGATAATACTACAACAAGTCGCTATTAATTAATCTGAACAGATTTACTATTGTGTGTCCTCTTCACCAATTTCTTTGCAGCAAATAAATGTATAAGTTAACTGTCAACTATGCTTTTTCAAGCTCAGCACCTCGTGACTCAATAGGCCCTTTCCTCTGCCACACCTGACCTCTTCTTTTTGCAGAATATGCAAATGATAAAGGGCAGGTTACAGCACTTGTCTGCCGCTGCAGTCCAAGTTTTAGGCAGAACCTAGTGACACGTGTATAGACAGAAGTTCCTGCAGGTTATCTAGGTTGGTGTTTCTAGCGCAAATTGGTACACTGTGGGACCACTGGCTCTAGCATCTCCATTCTTGTAGTAACCTTAGATGTAAATCACGCAGTTGAATGATTATCAGACAGGCCTTGTGTGTAAACACTCACAGATATTTTAAAGTTGGGCATTCATCTCACAGGCTTGGACTGTGCCACGTTTCATGTGGCAGTTTTCATCTGCACTGCTTACCCCCAACACAAGGCAACATCAAATGAATACTACACTCTTCAGGCAAGCTGCTTGGAGAACCTCCAGTCTCCATGGCTCTTGGCGACTGATGGAGTTAAAATTAGATTGACTTTTTCTAAAAACAAGGGGTAATTTCACATTGAAAAATTGTTCTTTTGAACTTGAAACTAATTAAAACGACAGAAAGTAAACTATGCACGCTATATTATTTGTGTTTTGGCACAATAAAAAAAATCACTCTCGCACACACATTTTTCGCACACACTTTGTGCCCTTTTCACGTAATTTACACAAGTGCACCCACAGTTATCTTCTGGCTGCCTGGCCACTTCATCGTTCGGCAAAGGGATGAATTAGCACGGTTTCTGTTTGAAGTAATTTGTAGCTGCTTAACTTGGAAATTTCTCTGGAGGCTGGAAGGGAGAGGGTAGTTTTGCTGTTGCCTTGAACATTTATCACCACTTTTTCTCACAGTTTACCCGACTTGAAGCTTGGAATGGTTAGAGGAGACTGGAATGTGTTTATGTCCATATGGAGTAATGCTAAACAAAACCGGACATTGTGAGGCGATAAACAACCTAGAGGACCTTATTAAGCAGGAAATTAAATATGAACAGCAATTGCAAAAAGAGCTCAACTGCAACTTTTGTCTATGAATTATTGGTGTGGCTCACCTAAAAATCATAGATTGTATAATTATATATAATATCCCAATTAATTAAGTCTTGTTCTCTGTAGTTGGGCAAAGCCTGCTGCTGTATTTAGGGTCAAGCGGTTGAGAGACATTACGTTGTGATCGGATATTGCGAGTGTGAGCCTGCGTTCCTGCAAGTGCATTGCATTGATTGATGCTTCTGTTTTGGAGGGTCAGGTCTGGTTGCAGCTTGGGAGAAGGGGTGGGGCAGTCAGGTTTGAATAAGTGACATTCCAGAATAAGCATTATCAGAAAGGAACAGCAGGGCTTTAATTTAAGAGTTTACCCGAGTCCGCTCGCTGCAGCACTGTCTCCAGACAGGAGCTTTGTCCTTCGCATGGCTCTCTACCCACTGCCGAACACCTGCCGGGGTCCTGCAAGTCAGATCCTGACAGCCTGTGTATACAGGAGCTAATGGGGCCTTCATGGGCTTCCTGTGGGCCAGAGATGTGGAGGTGAGATGTCATGGGTTTGTGGTGCTCAGTCTTCCACCTCTCTGGGTGGATGTGTGGTGTTTTCAGACTTACACCCCTGTGGGTGACGGGCACCTCCTCAGGATCTTGCTGTACCACAGCTTGGACTATGTGCTTCGATGACATGTGGCTAGTGACTGACCCTCAGCCACAGGTGCACAGTTCAGGCTATAGACTGCCCTGTAGTGCATCCTTATGGCGATGCACATGGCTCATTTCCGGACATTTCAATCTGTAGCTTTTGGTCTAACTCTGGTTAGGGCACGTTCAGCAATACTAATTCTGGGTGTGGGTGGGTGGATCCACCAGAGGAAGTGGGTGGAGTCAGTGGAGTTAGTAGGTGAGCCAGGGGTGTGTGGGTGTGGTCTCCTTAAAAAATGTGAGCACTTAATATTTTACAAATTAAGCAGTCTGGAATTAATATGGACTATAGAAATAACTATAGGAAAGTATTATTAGCGTCAATAAGAGGCACTGCTTATTTTCTAAAGTTTAAAAGTGCAGAGGAAGATCAGATAATTGGGGCATGCACATGAGAAGGCACACAGAGGATCCAGGGCCTGAAATCAATGTGATTAGAGAATAACATTACAACTGTTTGCAGTTAAGAGAAGGCAGAAGTGCATCAACAGGATCCGAATCATGACAGGTATATAAAATTAGCCAATTTAAACGAGAATAACAAAAATTATCAATATCAAATTCACACCTGAAGACGGATCACTTTTCGTTTGGCAGGATAGGAAAGTTAGTGAATTGGGAGGGAACATTTTTATTTTATTTATAACAACTTTAATCCTTTTACAATATTTGATCTCAGCAAATTACAGACTAATTGAGAAAGTTTTCCCACAGGTTTTGAACACTAAATATTCTAGGATTAAACACATTTTGTCTTTGCAATGATGAATAGATTTATGTTGAAATATAATATTTTCTAATGGCTGCGCAGTTAAGAGTCAATTATTAAATAACGACTTAATTATAAGCATAATGGAACACTTCAGGCTTTACATTTTACAAGATAATGTCATGCCTTAGGTCACTAATAGAACCTAGCATTACAGGGTACCTGAGGGCTTCCATGCCCTTGCATGTCACAAAGCATAATTATGAAACATAACGATGATGGAATAATATAACAATCTTTCACATTCTTCACTATTTTGCTTAATCGCTCTTCCAACTAAAAGTCATTACATATTATAGAACTATTAAAATTAACTGTACAAACTTTCTTTTGCCATTTTGTAACATGACCTGGAATTATCACCATAATGATAGCCTTACAGGATTCTCCGAGAGCCATTGTAAAGACTTGCCATTATAATGCGTAGCTGGCACCCACAGATATCCACCTCAAGCAGTTAATTTCCCAAAAGTAATACAATTTCTTAAACAGAAGTAAGAATTTGAAAAAAAGTTTTGTGTGATCATTTAAAAATATGCCATGTTCTGAATATAGTTTAAGAAAAACAAAATGTAATGTATTGTTCAATCTACTGAACATAATATATAGCATCACAGAAAATGAAGCTTATAAAATAATTTCACTGACTGGCATGTTTGCCCTAGTAAAATGAAGGTAATTCGTTTGCAATCAATTGTATATAAATACTCAAAACAAAAATAACTGTTCCTGTATCAGAACAATAGTTTGCAAATCAGCATTACTGTTGTGATGATCGTCCTCATCTATTATACCCTTAATTGAACTCACTTCTACCTTGGCGGAAGGGGGCAGGAACGACTGAGCAACGCCCTTGTGGTTCGTTACAGCTCTGCCTTACAGGCACGATATAAAAAGGGTATGCTTATAATGAAAAATTATCGAACCATTTGGTCATTCCATAACAAATTATGAAATGTTTTTTCTCGTACCATTGATAAATTTTAATTCTCTCCAAAACTGTGGATTCCTTGTTGAACAGCATTCCACAACAGAAGGCTCAATTAAACCAAATTATAAAGTCTATTTGCCAGTAACGTCCGGCATGGCTCGAGGGTGGGGGGTGGGTCAGGCGCAGGGTCTATTAGGGGTAAAGGGGGGGGTCAATATAATATATATTTTTTTAAATAACCTTACTGCCGGCCCAGATCCCGCGTTTTCACTGCTCCTGCTCTCCTGCCTCAAGCAGGAAAAGGAAGCAGGCAGCAGGTAGCAGGCAGCCTCCCTCCCCTAAGCCAATCACAACACTCCAGGTGGAGCGTTGTGATTGGTTGGGATGCTGCCCAGCCAGGGGCTGTAGGGGATGGCATGTTCTCCATGTAGGCTGCAATGCAGCCTGTATGGAGACGTGGAGAGTGTACATGACTGGTTTGGGTGGCCCGAGAGGGCTGACCTAGCCAGTCATGTGCATTCAGGAGTGGGAAACCGATCCGGCCCTGCCAGCTCCACCCACAAGTAATGCAGAAAGAAACAAAACGGTAATACCCAAAAGTTATTACCATTTTATGTTTTGGCTTTCTCGCCCTGCGAGAAAGCAGTGGGGCGACGCTCCTCTGTCCTAGTGGGGAGCCACCCCTGCTATTTGCTTATTCCTCCTGCAGACGCACATGAGTAAAGAAAAGTCCTTCATGTGGGGCTGATTCAGCAATTCAAATAAAAATCATGGTGCTGGACGGGCTGGAAATAATGCATGTCCTATACCATGAGAGGGAGCTGGAAAAATTTCCAGCGCCACTAAAGCAGTTGGATACAATCAAGAGACTGGCAAATTGTCCACGAAAACTCCTTAATCGGCGCAGCACGCCATTGATTTACGTTTTAGCCCTTGAGGGTTTGTGAGCATTAGAACAGTCTACATTTTACAGATATCTTGGACTCTTCAGGAGGTTTTCAATGACACTATGGAGCTCTATGGGATGCTGAAGGTTTCTCCAGTTAACTCGGTGATTACATTAAGCTTCCCTTCCATTGCTTTTCATTATTATATACTAATAAATATGTAGGTAAACAAATTCATGAATAGAAAGATGTAAAAACTGACATGGGATGTGAAGATGTAACATGAAGTGCAATGACTTACAAGTGCTCTATGTATTTATTATAGAGGCAAATGAAGACATTTGCACCATTGTGCATGGGGGATGTCATATCTATAGACATTTTTTAAAACGATTACTCATCACTAATATCGGATTTACTAGAACATTTCAAGGAGTCAGTCACACTGGTTCATTAATAAGAGTTAATCAAGCCCATTGCCTCAATAATATGGTCAGGACAAAGGATTTGCAACAACTTAAGGGTCAATACATGTTTAAGTTCTATTTTAGCCAATAAGTCATTAATCCAGCTAATATGTCAACGTATTTCTACTCTACGCAGTTAGAATGGAAATCTACGTTGTTGTGCGGCAGCACTGTTTGTTCATGATATTGCACTCTACACAGTGACCCTAAAAGCCAAGTGAATGTAGAGTCTCATATTAACTGGGCTTCATGATTAGTGATGTGTCCAAGTGTGTGTACCTAACTTGAGGAAGAGAATGCAAGAGTTTCCAGGAAGGCAAAGAATGACCTTCTACATGGACATATTTCCCATTAAAAAAATCCTATTCCATTATGAAGACAGCATTACTGCTACATTCAATTTGAAATCACAAATGCTCAAGTGTACCCACTGGCATAGATCCGCAAAATAAACCTTACTGAAGGGTGGGAAAACTTAAAAAAATATATATAAATACGGAGATGCTGCTTTATCAAATTAAAATTCTGCTGAGAACCAGACTCCAATTTAAGGCAACTTAATTTCGCCTTAATAAGCCAGTGCTGGGTAATTCCCTAGGAGGGAAGCAAGCCTCAGGTTTCATTATCGCCTCAAGCCTTGACAGCTCTTATTCTAAAAATGCATAACATAAAATCATCCTCACATCCCTTTCTCGTCAACAACAGAACCGTGCAACACATAAAATGGACGCACTTTGCAGCAGCCCTTCATCAGCGGGGAGGCAGTTAAACACAGCTTCTACCTACCTGCTGGTAAGAAATGGGCACCGGTCTGTTAAACACAATCCATTCCACAATCTGGCTGCATGGAGGGGTTGTCAGGGAGCCAGTATAGCGGTAATAACTCCCAAGGGAGGCCGGCAACAGATCCCGCAGCACAAAGGGGTCCAGAAAGGTTTCCTTCTCTGCAGGAGAAAACATCATCCAATCAGAACGGTTTGATGAGGTTAAAGGCCATTGATCAACAGTGATTGCAGAAGCAAAGCCTATATTAGCATTCAAACACGACTTTACTGAAAATGTGTTTATCATTTTGATTTACATGACGTTTCTTATACAAGTGCCCACTCAAATAAATACCTAGTCTATAACACTGGAATAATGCAATTTAAGACAACCCTGCTAAACTGAGAATCTCCAAGAAATTCATAGGGCTTGGGCGGACTGAGCATCCATTAAAGGGTGGGGTACCCCGGAGTGCAGGGGGCTCGTATTTCACCTATTAAGAAGAAGCAATTGATCTAACAGGTAAGAAACAGTAAATCACAACAGAACTATATACAACAGAGTGTTCAATAATACATCACAAAGCATGTTACACACCTACATAGCATGTAACACCGCCACTGAACGAGGGTGCACAATTTGTACTTATTTCCGACATTTGTACCACAGAATAGGGGACAACCTGCTTGATGCATATTTACCCCCTTACAAAAACAGGTTTTTGGCTTATTTGCTTACATGATTTGGACAGCTCTTCCCTGGTACACATATTGTGGGAAAGCTGGCTTTAGGGGACAGCAGACCGAAGGGAGGTCTGTACCTATGGGGTATTTTGGGAATGTAAGGCACAATCTAGTTGACTTAGTGCTATTCATTGGCTACATCTGGGATGTGGCCCAAGGGATATATAGTTCACCATTTTGGGCTGCCATCTACAATTTTGATGTAGGTGTACACAGTGGAAGCCATCTGTAGCCTAGTGACAAGTTTCAAATCGTAGGTTAGCAAGCGTAAGATTTCTGAAAGTATTCTATATGCGCTCGTTTCAACCTTATTATTAGCTTGTCCTAAGCTGGTTTCAAGATGGAGGAGGAGTGTGTTCATGAAGTGCTCTGGCTGTTAGAGGCCAGGCACTTGGATTTGCTAGCAGAAGGTAGCACAGCTGTGTAATTTGCGCAGCTGCTAGTGCTAAGACGTGCATCTAGCGGGGAGCATGTTATATAAAGTGTCTACTCAAGGTCAAAGCATGGTGGATGAACCAGGAAAGGGATAGTGGCTCTGAAACCTGGTCCTCCGTGTTTTAAGTGCAATAGGTTCTCTCCTTACTTTTGTTCAGGGGGAGGGTGATGACAAATTACAGAGGATGTGAAGTCCATGAAAGAGGGGTGGGTAAGAGGAGCCAGGAAGTGGGAAAATATGCCTAAACCCGGTCCTTTTAATTTTAGGTTTCAACTGAACAGTTTGAGGATGTCAACTTATTTATTGTACAGACACTAGAAGAGGAAACGGAGAACCTTTTTAGACACAAATCTGTATTTTTTTGCTCTCAATTAGAGAGGCCTGGTTTGTATGGGATTATTTATTTATTTATTTTATTTTCGATATTTTTATTGCGCATACAATTACCCGAAGGTGTCTCGGCGCATGTGGAGGCCAGAGGGACCGAGCAGCAAGCTTACTGGTTGAACAACCATGTCTTTAGGAGCCTGCGAAAGCTCATCAAATTGGGAGCAGTTTTAATCATGAGTGGCAACAGGTTCCATAGCTTGGGCGCAGCAACCAGGAAACGTCTGTCTCCCCAGGTTGCTGTTCTCGTGCGAGGTACCGGCAGGAGGCAGGTGTTGGCAGATCTCGGCTGCCTTTTAGGGGTGTACAGCTGAAATGCTTCAGTCAGAAACTTAGGTCCGACGCCATGCACTGCCTTATAAGCAATGCAGAGGGCCTTGAATTTAATGCGGCCCTCTACCCTTAGCCAAAGCAGATGACGAATGGCGGGAGAAGTGGGCTGGCGGCGGGGGATGTCAAGAAGGATTCTAGCAGCCGCATTCTGTATGGACTGCAACTTGGATAAAAAGAATTTCTGAGAGTTAAGAAAGAGGGCATTCCCGTAGTCAATTTTGGAAAACACTAGGGTAGAAACCAGAGTCTTCCCAGCTGAGGTAGGGAGGTAAGGCAGCAGTTTCCTAATTTTTTTCAAAATAAAAAACGCAGATGACAACCTTGTTGACATGAAGGTTAAATGACAGCTTGCTGTCAAAAATAACTCCCAGGTTTCTAGCCTTTTCAACTGGGACAGGTGGGGAGCCCAGCTGGTTGGGCCACCAGATGGAGGACCATTCCGGGGAGAGTTTACCAAAAGTCATAATCTCGGTTTTATCCGAGTTAAGCCTTAGACAATTGGAGGACATCCAGGTACTGACAGCAAGCATGGCCCTTTGGAAATTAGCTGCCACCACTGGGCCGTCCTTATGGATCGCCAAAACCAGTTGGGTGTTGTCTGCGTAGGATGTAAGTCGCAGCCCATGGGCCTTTATTACCCTCGCTAAGTCCGCTACATAGATATTAAATAGCGTAGGTCTTAGCGAGGAACCCTGTGGGACTCCACATGGGAGTGCAGAGACAGGAGAGTAGAAATTACCCAACTTCACTGTTTGGGTACGGTTGGCCAGAAAGGATGAAATAAGATCTCTAGCCATACCGTTTATCCCCAGGGCTGTGACACGGTCGACCAGAATAGCATGGTCGACCGTGTCAAAGGCTGCGGACAGGTCCAAAAGAATCAGGACGGCCACACCTCCCTGGTCCATAATGGCTCTGATCTCATCTGAGGCCTTTATTAAAGCGGTCTCGGTCCCATGCCATTTCCTAAAGCCAAACTGCGTTTCGTCGAGAAGTTGGTGAGTATCGACGAACTCTGAGAGTTGTTTGTTCATCAGAGCTTCGCATATTTTGGCGGGAAAGGGGAGACACGCAATAGGTCTATAACTGGCCATAGCTGTGGGATCCAGGGAGGTTTTTTTCAGAAGAGGTTTAATCACTGCCTTCTTCCACGGGGCTGGATAATGACCAGTTTGAAATGCGGTGATACAAATTTCCATAAGTGGGTGAGAGATCACCTCACTTAGGTTGGCCATCACTGAGGGGGGACAAGGGTCCAGGGGGGAGCCAGACTTGATAGTAGAAACGAGTCTGCTAATTTGATCTTGCGTAATGGGGGCAAAGGAGGAGAAGGGATCATGGTCAGTGACGAATTCTTCCCCACTACAGATTCTGGATCTTGTCCCTACATCCCCTGCAAAGGATGAGTAGATGTCTGCCACCTTAGTGATGAAAAAACTGGACAGAGCATTGCAGAGAGACTGAGAGGGTTCAACCCCGGGACCCGAAGAGGGGGTGGACAGGGTGGTGACCACTGAGAACAGTTCTCTGGCAGAGTTCCTGGCATTCTCTATTTGAGCCGAGAAAAAGGTAGTTTTTCGGGTGGTAATAGCCTTTTTGTATATTGTCAGGGCATCTTTGTAGGATTGCTTGGCTATGGGGCAGTAAAATTTCCTCCAACGCCTTTCTAAGTTCCTACAATGTTGTCGGTGGAGCCTGAGCTCTTCGGTGTACCATACCGCCGACGGAGATATTCTGTTGGGTCGCATCAGCTTCTCAGGGGCCACCTGATCAGCAGCGTTCCGAATCCAATCTTGGAAATTAGAGGCTGAGAGAAATTAATATTCTCCACTGTCGTTTTGAAAAGAAAGAGAAGCCAAACTGGCAATATTCCTGCATGTGAAATATTAGCTTCTGCCAATATGTGAAATGTGTGTATGTTGCAGAATGCGTGACAAGGAACCTACCATCATTTTCTGAGGTTACAACAGTGTTGTAGAATTGAGACACATAAGACTATGGGACTTTATTTTCCCAGGATCGGGGGTCAGATGAATGTCTTAACAGGGAACAATGGAAATGGGCACAACAGACTGACTGTCAGGCACAAGTAAAAACATTGAAAGCATGATCATTTCCTAGTAGAATTTAACCCACAAAAAGCATGTGAGGTGGTTCTTATCACAGGGACATTTTTGAGAAAGCACCAGAAAAGCATGTGTAGGAAAATGGCCCTCTTTGAAGAGTCACCCAAACCTTTTCGCCTTCCTCCTCCTCTTTTTGCTGAATTCATTTTGTTGGCTTTAGCACTCTGAACACTTTACCACTGCTGACCCATGCTAAACTGCATGTGCTCTCTCCCCGATTAGGATATTTAATTTATCTGTAAGTCGCTAGTAGAGTGCACTGCCTGTGCCCAGGTCCTGGAACTTAAATGCTTCTAGTGATCCTGCAGCACTGATTGTGCCACCCACACAAGTGTCCCTTAAAACATGTCTCAGACCTGCCATTGTAGTGCCTGTGTGTGCAGTTTTGCTGCCATTTCAACTTTGCATCTAAAACCCTTTGCCATGCCTTAAACTCCCTTTTTTCTACTCATAGGTCACACCTAAGGTAGGCCCTAGGTAGCCCACAGGGCAGGGTGCTGTGTAAGTAAAAGGTAGGCTAGGCACTTTTAAGTTTTGCATATCCTGGTAGTAAAATACACCTAAATTCATTTTTCACTAATGTGAGGCCTACCCCTATCATAGGTTAGCATTGGGAATTCCTTTATACACTTTTAAGCTGCAATTACCGATTAGAAAGAAGTGGCTGTATCATGTTTCAATAACTATGGAACAGTAATGTCAAATCCTCTTTAAAAGTAAAGCTGGATTTAACATTACTATTTTAGAAATGGCACTTTTAGAAAGTGGTCATTTCCCTGGTTGTATAGCTCTGTGTGCCTGAAGCCTGTCTCCAGTATAGGTCAAAGCCGTGGGACAGCTGCACTTTTTGTTTTCCCTCTAGACAGTCACAAACACAGGAAGGTTAGGTGTGTCTGAGTACTCGCCTGCATTCTTATGCATCCTCCTGGGCAGGGAGGGGCTGAACACTTACACATGAATAGGCAGTGCCCTGACCTTTCTTTGAAGTCATCCCCAATTCAGTGGCACAGCTTGGTATCAGTACTAGTGCTTTGACCCAATCAGTTCAGACGCTTCTGAACCTGTAACTGAACTTTGTCAGAAGAACTGCTGTGCTACATCAAGCACTGACACTCTGATGGACTGATCTAGAAAACCTGCTTTTCTGCAGTGCTGCCCTGCCGCCTGCTGTTCTCTAACCTGGATGAGGGACAGCTAGACTCTGCCTTCTAACCAAATTGATCACCAAGGGCTTGTTGGCTTGCCTCCTGTTGCTTGGATTTAGGGCAATCTCCTGTGCCTGGTTCACTGGAAATGGACCCAGATACTTGCACCAGAGCAATCAATGCATCTCCAGTCTGCGTGTAGCAGAACCAGCGCATTGATCCTTTTGCAGGAGTAGAATCGGTGCATCCCTCTCAGAACCAATGCATTTCCTTGAGAGACCGACAAATCGGAACCACGCATCGCCACCACTGCATTGTGGAGAGATCGACCCATTCCCTCAACTGCGAGAAGTAACCGGTCACCTCTTACTTTGGAACCCGCATATCTCAGGTTTGCACTTCACATTCAGAACCGACGCATCACCACCACTACATGGAGAAAATCGAAGCATCACCTTAACTACAGGCTCAACTTAGATGCATCGCTCATCTGTATCCCGCATCTTGCTCTTGGAACCAGGATCAAAGTACTCCGGGCCTTCATGGTTCTTTCCCCAGCATGTGCTGCATCGCAGCCAGCCTGAACTGTTGAATTTGCCCTGGTCTAGCGCGACCAGATAACCCCCATTGGCACCTATTGCTTCTTAGCACTAGAATTATTTTTATTCTTTAAAAATTCATAACCTTTTCTTCTACTTATTTGATTTTGTAGTTTGGGTCTTGATTTAGTTACAATTTGTCTATTTATCTATACCAGTGTGGTGTTTTCATTGTGTTCCTGTGTGATGTGTTGCACAAATTCTTTACATATTGCTCTTTAGATAAGCCTGACTACTCTGTGCCAAGCTACCAGATGATGAGCGCAGGTTATCTTTTAGTGTTTATCTAGCTTACCCTAACTAGAGTGGTGGTCCCTACTTGGACAGGGTGCATACCTCTGCCAACTTGAGATCACATTTCTACCAGCATGGCTTGCTTGAAGGCTGGTAACTAGCACATGGAGGATGTTATTTTGTAGTGTGCTGATACATTCATCATGTGAACATTGTAAAGACCATAATATTTAGTTAAATGAAAAGAGAGGAGTGTCAATCCTAACCATAGCATTGCTACTGCTTTCCCTGTATAGGTACCACTTCACTTTGGTTGTGGTTTATCTTGAACTTTTAACAATCTTTGAATGAACGACATCAAATACAGGTTTAAGGACATTGAATTTTGGCTCAGTGAGGCTACTGATATCGGATTGTTTTGCTTTCTTAGTTGAGAATTCTGCTTTCATTTCTTTGCCATGATACAGGATTAACTGGTCTTGGGGACAATTGCAGACTATCAAGCAGTTTTGCGAACGGTCTATAATAGTGTTCAACTGTACAGGTATCCACTTTTCCCTTAGTGTATATATGCAGAACCTTACAAATCCTCCATAGCCTTCGAATTACTAGTCCCTTGATAGAAGAAACTTAAGGGCAGGGTTCTAGTCCCTCTCTTGCTCTAACGTAGCCTGACTTAACACTGTTGACGTAAAGAACGCACATGAGTGCCACACATATGTTAACAACGTAACAGTATTATTTAGAATATTTGTTGGACTGTTCAGTTTGGGTTAGTTCCCCCGCTTGAGCAATAACCAGGTACGTATCTGCGATGACAAGTAAATTAATCATAATTACACAAAGCTAATTATCTTTCGAAAAACGCTAAAACGGCACAACAATGTATTTACCGATAGGCCTAGAATGGATAATATTCGCATATGCCTTTCAGAAACCTGTGATGCAGACTGACAATATTTTATTTCAATAATTAACTGCTCATAAAATATAAAAGAAGATATGCAGGAATGCAAATTCAAAGTTATTGAAATTGCAAGAATAAATTATGTATGCCTTTATATTAAATACCACTGTATTAAGCTATCTACACTTCATCCAACAAGATTTTTCATTTAAACCTTTTAACGCTGTGTGATGAATAATCAACCAAGGTAATGCGCCCTTGCCTAAGATTTGCTGTATTGAAATAACTGTACACATGTCATCGAAATATGCCTTCAGTCTTAACTTTGCTCAGGTGTATTTTTTAACAAAAAAAAACACTGTGCAGCTTTTTATAACTTACAAGGATAGGTCACTAATATTGCATATTCAAAGTTGTAATTCCATTTGCATGTCTTGCCAAGAAAACACAAAACCAATCTATTTAGACATAGTACTAATATAACTGGTTTTCATATGTGTGTCGCTTAAATTAGTTTTGATACCTAATTTTGTTAACCTACTTCTATTAGTATTCCTATGTTACCAATACCATTATATTTTAGGAAAACATATCTATCGTATTTGTACTTCTCTTTTGTTACCCGTGTTTTAGCAGGTGTTTATTTTTGCAATGCGTGAGCCGTGTAAGAAAAAAAAAGGTACAGGTTTATTGTCAATCAACAAAACAAAAATTGTAGGTGAATGCAATGAATAGAATGTACTAGTGACGACTAACAGTTTCTGGTATAGGCTATTATTTTCACACCGTAGCTAACAATGAGGCGGCAATTATCCCCCAAATCACGTGCATTTCCAACTGGAGACATTGTTCACAGTGCCAAATTGCTTTCTGCACTAGCTGTGGCATATGGAAGGGGTGGGTGGGGGCGTTATGTGTTGACCAAGTTACAGTCTATTCCAATGTAACGTGAGCAATATTGCAGGTTAGACTCGGCTTGCACAATAGTATTTATACTGCAAGTAAAGAGTTTTGTAGATGCGTTGTACATTATATGAAGACTTGGAGAAAAACAAAGAATGGAAAACCTTTGCTGACCTCTCCTGCTGATGCATTATTGGACTGTGTTTATCAGAATTTTTAGGACTTAATTGTGTGCTTCGGTACCTTGTTTTCATATGAGAGTCAAGAGTGTTTATGTCTTGGACCACACCAAAGTTAAACCACAGTTTTACAACTCACTTTCCTATTAATTGGGTAAAAAGAAAAAAGACAACTAAAACCCTGTAAATATTTGCTAGTGCTTAGTATATATTTTACTTGCTTAGTCTATTTTACTTAAAATATTACGTGACTTATGTACTTGCCATTGGGAGAAGAGAATGTACAATACAATTCAAGGAAGCAAGCCGAAGGAGGGGAACAGTCATTGTGCCATTGGCATTGAAGAACTCTTTGCAGCAAGCGGAGGGACGAGGCAAAAGGGAAGCTACAAAACAGTGAAGCTTCAAGAGGAAAATTTCAAAACATCATGCAGTGCAGTTTTAAAAAATTACCTTTCTTACAACGTGGTGGTTAACTCGATTATCTAAAGATGCCTTCAAAATCTCATATTTAATGAGATTTACAAAGACGGAAACGACTTCCTAACAGGAAGAGAGCAGATTAAGGGCACCATCAGCCACTGAAAAGTAATGGTGGAGTAGAGGGTTTTGTTCAACGATTGAAAACATGACAAGATAATCCAGTATTGGATATCAAATATCTTCATAAACCTAAACCCAATGAAGACTGATGTTCATCACCAGCTCCAAATGACCAGATTCAAGCTTGATTCGTTCAAACTTATAGTAAAGGAACACAGTGCCCAGAAAAACAAAGAAAACCTGTTACAAGATCTCCCTTTTGGAGTAAGGGGAACTCTTTCTTAAATACATTGATTGTAGAACAATGTACACAATGCACCCCAGCCAGTCTAAATGCTAGAAACACACTGCTAATTAGCTTTTCAGCCACCACCTTGGCTCTTATAAAATACCTTTTTATACACTGCCGCACATCTCATGAGAGGTTTGAAGATATTCAGCCACATCAACGAAATGCTGGTTGAACACTATAATTTGTTTTTTAAATTCACCTCGGTTATCGTTGAACAAAATGTGCCTGACATTACAAAACGTGTTTAACTTTGTCTTAAGCATAGACGAAACCTTAAATATGCTTCTTAAAACAAATGTGATTAATAAATCATGCAGCTCTAAATTGTATTAGTTGCCATTGAATGAATAAAATAAAAATGCAGCTTAAAAAAGTAGTAGTCTCTTATACCAAACGTGCTTCTACCTCTAGGCCTGAAAATGCCTTTCAAGTTCCGCTTGAAATTCAAATAAAAAGCCTTTTAGAACTGCTGACCTAATCCTCTGACTGCAAAATTGTTCATTACTTTAAAATGTGCTGCTCTAAGAGAATGCAATTCTTGGTTTGCTCACACCATATGATTTCTTTAAACAGTTTATTTCAATATATTTCATAATGAATAGAGTATAAGCAATGTTAAGCTTACTGAAGATATTGTTTTGCATAGTCTAATCAAGACCTACTGATAGAGAACCTTCACGGCTTTAGACTATCTCTTTGTTCACACAATGGGATACTGAAAACAGTTAAAAAGAATAAGGCCTGCAAAGGTCCTCATTAAAACCTTCCCTCATGTATCTAGTGCAAGACATTTAGAAACCTTTAGAGAACTGCTCACCAGCATGAATGTTTATCGTGAGAAATGAGAGGAGAAACAATAGACCACCGGAAGACCTGTTTCTATTGGATGGAGCTACTTAACTATGCTGAATGTTGCAAATGTTTTCATATGTATGTGCCACTAGTTAGAGATGCATTATTATTCATCTCCTTCCTTTTCCATGCCATCCCACCCTCAATGCCTAATGCATTATTTTCGCTTGTACTTGCCCTGATTGCTGTGTTCAACTACCAACGGCGATTTCCTTTTACTCTTGATGCGGGGAGGCTTTCTCCTTATGTTGATCATTGCCATTGATGTGATTAATTTTCCATTGATTTATTAACAGTTGCTACTGCAATTTGTTGGGGAACTCAGCTAAGTATCTGGAACTGCTCTTTATGGGGAGTTCATTTTTTGACCAACTAGAAGCTCCAGAATCTTGTTCTTTTCCAAAGATAACTCTATATAGGTTCATATTTAGGTTAGGGCTCTTAAACTAAGATAGGGACTATTTCCTTTATAGAACGCGCAATGTTATCCTGATGCCAATTAAACATTTTCCTAGAAATGTGTGTAATTTGTCTAATGTGAATAAAAAGGTCAAAAACAATACTAATCTCTTAATGAGAAATAAAGCTTTAAAAACTGTTCCAAGCCTTTCATCACTGACTGAACATTAAGGTACCATAAGTTGATGATTCTATTCGAAATTACATTTATACTACGAACATCATATGCAGACAGCAAAAGCATTGTTCTTCAGAAAATACCTGCTTGGCTCCAAATTTCTGAATGACTAATAAAAGATGAAGCTGTTTTGACGAGTTAAGTTTAAAAAGTAGAAGCGTGGACACCGCCTTTTCTAGAACTGGATAAAAGTTTCTTTTTTATCACGTTTTCAGTTAGTTATGAGACTATGCATATATGCGTAAATCACAAAAAATTCCTCACTGTTTACATTAGGGGTAAGAAACGTATTAAGTGAAAACAAAAAAATACAATCTTCCATTCCTTGTCAATGCCTTCTTTTGGCATCGGCTCAGCTTCTTATAACATACTATTCAGCATGCCAGAGTGGAGGTAGGTTTCTTATTCCACTCCCAAAGTTTGGAACTCTTGCCGGAGTGAGCCTAACCATTTACAATTTTTCAAATACAAATCAAGACCTGGTTATTTGCTCTGAACTTTCAGATAGCACAACACATTTCTCTCTAAGCTTTTTCCACTGCACATGAATACCTATTGGAGTCCCTGTAATTCGGAGTAAATCATTTATGATCATGTCGCCATGGGGATATCTTATCACTAGTGTAAAGAAATATTGCTAACTTATTGAGAACCCAAAAAATTGAAACCGCTCCAAAATTGGATGCAGGAGAGACTAATTTCATAATGATAGTGAGTTTCACAAACCAGTGGGATGAACATGGAACTAGCTGGTTTAGTCCTGAAAAAACAGGCCAATGCTCTGCATCTAGGTTAAATTAATGAAGCAGTGCTTCTAAGCGTCACGCTCCATCAAGAATTATGGAAGGTAGTACCTGCACAAGAGAACAAGCATTTACAATGCAATGGTTTTGCCTTTGTTAAAGTTAGAGCTATTGGCATTGCTCTTGACATTATTTTTATTTATGTTTTTTTTAACATAAATAAATGGCATTGTCATTTACAATGCCACTAGCTTTATCTCTCGCAAATGACACACACAAACACACACAGAGCCCCCCCCACACACACACACAGAGCCCCCCACACACACAGCCACACAAAGCCCCCCACACACACAGCCACACAAAGCTTCCTACACACACAGCCACACAGAGCCCTCCACACACACCCACACAGCACAAGCGGGCAACAGGGGCACACGGAGGCACAAGCAAACCACTTCATAAAGATATACTGAACTCTAGCTACAAACTTTAATAGAGCCACCCGCGACCAACTGCATCAAAGAGATTAAATACAACCCAGCGTCCAAGGCAACCAATTTCTACGTACTGCAGATTTAATCCACAGCATCAAATAAAGCAGGTTCTCTCCCATGTCCAAGTTGAAAAAGGGACAGTCACAGAGAAAGAGGGCATCGAGAAAGGTGATGCTGACGCCTTCGGGACTGAGGTCAGAGAGGAAAAGCGCATGACTATGTATGAAATTAAAAGAAATATGCAGGGCATTGCACGCCTTGCCCAGAAGGGACAGGGTGTACTGTAGAAAGCAAATATAGATGTGTGCATAATCAGAGGCACAGTGAGAAGCTTTACATCAAGAACAGGAGAGGGTGCAGCATAATGATGGGGTTTGTAGTTATGGGGCAGTGAAAGGCTAACACTCCTCGCATACCTCGTCAGGAGAGCATGGGAAATTAATGCAGACACAGGAGTCCTTCCTAGGTGTCAGGAGAGAACGCTGAAGAGGAGTACTAACAAGACGCTAATAAGACCCTACCTTTTCATGAGGTATCAAGGATTATATGGGAGACTTCATGTTTAAGAGTGGACTTAACTAAAAGGATGCCAAGATTCCTATTTCAGGGAAGGTGGGTTGAGAACAAGGCCTGCACTTGAAGGGATATGTAAAAAGGTTGAGTGGGACAGATGTTTTTAAAACCCTCCTTAGTGGAGATAGTTCGGCACCCACCAGGGAATAATGAATGGGTACGTGACGAAGTTTGTGCCATCCACTGGAGCCAGCATGGTGCGTAGGAAGTCAGTACATGTGCTTCATAAATACCCTGGCTGCCAGACAGCGAAGGTGTGAGCCATTTCTATCTTCAGGTGTAGAATACGGCTCTCCTCCCCCCATAAATGGGCACATAACCCAGGTCTGGGGTCAGGCTCTCCGTCGCCAAAGCCCATTTCTGTACAAAGGCCACGTACTCTGCGTCAGCCCATATTACTTCCCAGGTATGAGCCATGTACTCACCCCGCCCTCTTGTACACACAGTGGACCGGTATCAGCAGGGAGGGAATAGCCCCCTGCCTGGGCACGGACTCACCTCCAGCTCTGTGTCGCCAGACTCGGACACCCCGATCTCGCTGGGGAGCTCGGCTAGATCGGTGACCCGGATAAGCCCGTCATGCAGGAATATGGTCTCCTCCTTCACCGACAGCCACTGAGCAGAGTCAGCGGCAGCCGAGCCCATTGCTGTGGGCGGTGGATGTCCAGGCGCAACACAAGTAGCCACAGCTAACACCCTGCGTGAAAGAACGATCGTCTGGCTGACCCTTCTCCCATGGTCAGCGAGCGGCAGCCCCGAGGGAGGCGGAATAGAGCCCGGCAGCCCGGGCGAGGAGGAAGGGAGTCCCGCAGCCCCGGCGCAGCTCGTCTTGTCCCAGCTCCTCCCGCAGCTCTGCTGAATGGAGAAAGGCAGCAGTGAAGTTCGGTCCTCCTCTGCGGCTTTGACAGCAACGACTGCCACTGTCTGTGACTCAAACCAGCCCAGGCAGACTCCGGTGGCTTCTCCAACTGTCAGAGGGACGCCATGTTGGTAGGGAGGCGTTCCCGTCATGCACTGCGCTAACAATAAACCCACAACAAAAGCTGTTCACTGGTGCGAGCTGCTAATGACAGGGCAGGGCCTGCGAGGAGCACCCTCCGCCACCTGACAGTTTGACGGGCCATAATCCAAGGGGCGCCCTGTGACACTACCCATCTCTGGCAGGTGACACGTCAACGCCTACAGGCGCACCTTGCGAGGAGCTGCCGCCCTTTGATCGTTAGTACCTGCCTGAAACTACCTATAAGCCCACACTGCTCGAAAACAAGCGGGAGGGGGCGGGAAAGGGGGGTGGAGAGACGCAGAAGTGCCGGCAATGCCGCACCAGATTCGGGGGCGTTCCCGGCTTTCGGCTGACGTCGCGTGACGTCGGCAAAAGCCAAAGAATCTCGGGAACGCCCCCGAATCTGGTCCGGCATTGACGGACAGGCCCCTCGTCCAATGGCTAGGCTCCATTTATGGAGCCAGCCAATGAATGACGAGGGCTGACCCAAACCCACACTACAGTTCTCATCAGGTTTTCGCCTGCGCGAAAAAGATGCGCAGAGCGCATCTTTTCGCCAGGCAAAACCTAAAAATTATTTAGCAGCAGAGGCTGACTTTAGAGAATCTTTTTACAGATGCCGTTCTAGGCATTAGAATCCTCTTGGCGAACTACAATGGACCATTGAACACCCTGTCCTCTACAGGTAATTACATTGAGAACTTTGTACTGCAATGCATTTCAAAGACAAGGAGTAGTAGTAATATCCTGGTGGGTATGGTTTTGTAAGCACTGCATTACAACATTTAGGGGATTTATTTAAATTGAAATACAGCAATGACTGACAAAATTAAAGATTTGAACCAATAAGGGGATTTTAAACCATTCAAGCCTAACCTCTTATGCCAGAAGTTCTCCACGTGAGTGCAGTCTCTGCAGTCATAAACGTACTATTAACTCGTTGTTTTTGACTAGCAAAGAAAATTGTACATTTACACAAAACTAAGTTTACCGTTGAGTAAGGCCCTCAGTGTCTGTGGCATTGGATTCATCACGAGAAAATCAGAAATACATATCTGCATCGCAATACTTTCAGACATATGATTAGCTTTAAAATATCTAATCTCAACCTTTCAAGTTTCATTCAACCATTTCCAGCAGAGTTCCAGACATACATGTTTCGTATCATGATGTGCTCCAAATTCACTCTATTATTCAGGCTTGCAAATTTAAATCTTTAACAAGAAAGCTATGGAAGAACACCCAAGGTAAGTCAGTTAAACTAAAGGATATTAAAGGGGTCTTATACACTGCTCAAAGTTCCCATTTGAATGTCTGCACTGCTGGAGATTCACCCCCAATTTAGGAATTTGCTTTCAGTCTGTGTAGGTACCGATAACAACAAGCATAGGTCAGCAAATTAAGAATAGCCTTAAATGAAAATGTACAATTGTGGGTCTCTGAGCAGCCACCTTGAGTCTTGGGAGATTACTTTTCATTTCAATAGAACTACTTTAAATCCCATAACTATATTATATCTTCAGTAGTTACCATTGTATGGATTCTTTTATGACTGGATGTTAATTTAAATGTTAGCAGAATCACTATAAGGGTAAAACAGTAACACAACTAGTGTTCGATATTTTAAAATTCATTACATGAGATGCAAGAATCTGGAGATAAACATTTGGAAGAACTTAAGTCAATTCTGAACTAAAATGTCCAGGACATCCATGTTAAAGGGCTGCTAATGGAAAAGTACTGCTATTCAAATCAACTTCTTTGTAAATAGGTTTTTTGACAGCTAAATAGTACATTGGGTGAGCAAACGACCAAATACATCAATCACGTTAGATATCCATCATTCCACTTTTGTAAAATCAGATTACTTCAAACTTGAGAAATACATGAGCCTAGCTGCTTACTAATTAAGTAAATGATTATGGTAAAGCCCCCTATGATCTAACATTCAGCAATAGGATGTTGATTTGCATTTAGATTATTTATGTCCAACGTGAACTGAGGATGCTGTGAAATACATCACCACCGAGACAGTAAAAGACTGTTTAGGACATCTTTGGTTGCCACTAGCTCCGTTTCTCCACAGATGCTAGGAAACAGAAGGGATTGCAGATCTTTTTTGCACAAAATAAAACAAGCAGCTCCTTGTTTTCACATTTATTCAGGGAGCAACAATGTTAACATCAAAGCTGCTCATGGAAATGAACCAGTGCTGTTCATTTACAGTGCCTTTGCCACGAGGAGATTTTATATATATATATATATATATACACACATACATATACAAACACGTATATAAACACACACATATATATTTACAAAAAGGGAAAATGGTTTTTTGGAAGTCAAAGAATGGGCGCACTGCCAGTATGGAAGCACTTGAAAAGAATAATAGATAATGGTGCAACTGGGCGAGTGGACAACCATGTAACCACTCAATGGAGAGGTCAGCGAACTGTCCTAATCCAAAAATAAAATAGAAGACATACCCTATGCACACACTTAGTAAGTAAAAAGGTCACTGTGTGGCCATTTCTAGTTTAACAATTAAGTGCAGAGAAACAAATGTGATACAAAGTGATATACGAATGAGGAAATAAATTAACATATGGTGACAACAGCGTCGTGGTCTCCTTGTTTAATGTATCACAGCTTGAAAACAACCAGCCGACACGTGTTTCATCGCATCACGCGAATCTTCAGGGCTGGAAATGATACAGAGAAATAGGCTTTTCTTGGTAAAATATACAGAGTATACATGGTAGATAACATTGTCTACACCACTTAGGACCGGCTTTAGAAACAAGCATCAAGTCGAACAATTTCATGCATGGATTAACCCTTTTGAGAAGGTATGTGGAAGACATCATTAGGTGTAGTGCATCCAAGAATAAGCTATTTGGAACCAAAAGTGCACTCAGTTCACTGTGTGATGAAATTATGTACACCTAACGGTCGGTGGACGACTCATGCACATGAAAATCTCGACGAATTGTGTTCCGCCTATGTGCAGTGATCAGTGAATTTATTCGAGAATAGTTATTCTGTGAGGTGCTGTGATTAGCTCGAGAGTGGTACAAAGAGCATGCGTAACAAAAAGTGCACCGTGATTGGATAAAAAACATTCCAACACATACCTCTAAACGGTTGTGCTTGGACCAGGAGGTCTAGTTACAAAAAAATAATGAAAAGCACAAAGAGGCATAGAAAGGGGAAACAAAGAGGGGAGGGATAAAGAAGTGAGAAAAGCAAAAAGTCAAAAGTTGAGCGAGTAATCCTCTACAGACTTGAGTCTGATCTTATCTATTTTGTTTTAAAGATGAGAGCCCCAATGGCTAATAATAGTGTAAAGTTTAACAAAAAAAGGGAAAAACTGGAATAGGCTCACCGCTCTTCCGGTGATAATTCCAACCCGGATGGGCCCAAAACCATGAGAAGTTCCAATAGTCAAGTAGTATTGTTAAACTAAAAAGAAATATAAGGGAAAGGTTCAACCTTAAAAGAGAATTGGTCTGATATAGTAACCCGCATTTATTTATGATATCTAGCATGGCATAGTGTCAGCCATCTCCCTTATTCAAGAGCATATGAGTAATATTTGTTAAATCAATGCGAGGCATACCAGTTGTTTTGCTAGTTGTAAGTGGATTGTTTAGAAATTATTGTGTACCAGACAGATAAAGCGGCATCTGAATGGGATTCGTACATACATTTATATGACATATTTTACAATAGTATCCATTGGAAATGATCGAATTCCATATCTTCCAATTATAGACCTTACTTCATTAAAAATACACCAGAAACCCTTATGGATACTATACCCTAGCTCAGCGAAAAAAATGTGCGTTTTCAATTTGTATAATTACCTTACGAGCGTAGTGCGCTCTTTGAATCACCCGGGAGATAGTTTAGCAATTGAGCGGTGCCGTTACCCTCGGTATCTGAAATTACATTGTAAGGGATAGTATAGTGGTACTAGATTGCATCATGGCATGTAGTGTGCATTTAACAGTTTAAAGCGGATGAAGTCCGCTGCTTACCCGAAACATTCACCGAAGCTGATAGAGGTCGCTCTATGGCCTCGTGGCGGTTGATGTCTGTAAGACAAACCGTAAGAGCAAATAGTTATGCTCTGTCTAAGATTTGGTAGGAAGGTCTAGCCCACTTAAGGCTCAACTCATTTCACTAACCTGATGGCGTCTCGTTATAATCGTTTCTCCCGGGTCTCTGTGTTCCTTGTGCGGACACGTGACCCGGAAGTAACTCCTACTTTTAACGTGTTCAGCCCTCTTGGTGACGTACTCGCTGTCTACGAGAAGAAATTTAAAGAGGCAGTAGATAAAAGTAGATGCCGAGTTTGAGAAAAGCTCTTCTTTCCCCTATTCGAGAAAAGTGAACCGCTATGCAGTAACGTGTGGCTTAAAAACAAAAATAATGTGCACTTGATCAAAATTAATCAAACATTATGTCGGTGAGCAATGGCACATGAACCATGATGCGGAGCAAAACTATTATTCATTCTCCAGTGTGAAGACGTGCTCCTATATCCTGGTTACATCGCTTATAGGCAATGTATAAAAGGTAATTGTGAAGTGATGCCGCAAATGCCGCGCATGCAAAATTATTCAACCAACAAAATCGTGGGACAAGTGTTAACGATATCTCCCCAACCTCTCTTACAATTCTAAGAGTATTGTTCATTGGAAATATGGTTAAATACATGGAAACATTCAGTTCATAATTAAATGGTGATATGTACACATGTATAAGCATCCAAGTCTCATTTGTAGGAAAATAATTCAAGTGAACCTGATTTTCTGTAGATATCCCCATGAACAACATCATAAACACTCTATATAAGTCACTACATATAATGATTCATCATATAGTTGCATCTTATTTTATGTAAAGTGATATGGCTGTCTGAAGTTACTGTAATTACCCAAAGATTCAATCCCCTAGGAAAAATTGGAGTTCGGAATCGAAGTTTAAACCAAGACCAACTGCGTACATTCTCATAATCCACATGGCCTCTGTACGTCTCAGTTTTAGTTCCCTGTTTCCTCCTCTGACCCCCAAGTTGACTACATCTATGCCAAAGAAGGAAACAGATTTCTCATTTTCAGAATTTTGACACCCTGCCACATGTAAGGCTACAGGATATCTGGGATCTTGTTTAAGAATTGCTCTTATGTGCTCTGAAATTCTATCCTTGAGTGCACGTATCGTGCTCCTTACGTACTGTTTGCCACATTTACATTCTATGATGTATATAACGTATTTAGTGAGACAGTTAATATTAGTATTGATTAGAAAACATTCACCTTTAGGGTTATAAAATTGTTTTGTGTTGTGTTTGGCCCATCTGCACATGGCACAAAAACCACATTTATAGAAACCCTTACTTCGTGTAGAAAGCCAGTCCGTTGTGTGCAGGCCATGTGGTACTGTGGGACTTAATCTGTTCTTGAGCGAATTGCCTCTCCTAAAGCAGATCTGAGGTCTATCTGTGACAAAAGGAAGTAGGGATTTATCTGTTTTCAGTATCCCCCAATGCTTGCTCATGCTCTTCCTTAGAGTGTGGTGGAAGGAATTATATTCTGTGATTAACCTGATTGTGCTGTCTGTGGATTGAGTTTGTTTTTTGGGCTGTAGAATATCCAATCTTTTGATTTTACTTATCCTTACTTCCGCTTGTTTAATAGTGTTACTAGAATATCCTCTTTTAGAGAACCTGTTTCTCATGTCATGTACGCAGTCTTTGAATTGAGATTCTTCACTACAAAGCTTTCTGGCTCTCAACAATTCCCCATACGGAATAGACTTAATTTGATGTGGAGGGTGTGAACTAGAAGCATGTAATATAGAGTTACATGAGGTGGATTTTCTAAAGAGTTTACTATGTAAAGTGTCATCCATCACATACAACTCAATGTCCAGGAATTCAATTCTAGTTTGGCTATACGTCATTGTAAATTTGATTTCCCACGTGTTATTATTCAGGTAAGTGAAAAATTCTGTAAGTAATCTCTCAGTGCCTGACCATAGAAGGATGCAGTCGTCTATATAACGTCCACGCTGTTGTCACCATATGTTAATTTATTTCCTCATTCGTATATCACTTTGTATCACATTGTTGTTTCTCTGCACTTAATTGTTAAACTAGAAATGGCCACACAGTGACCTTTTTACTTACTAAGTGTGTGCATAGGGTATGTCTTCTATCACATATATATTTACATTTATTGGATGTGGTCTTTTTCTAGGGTTAGCCCCAAACTTTTTGCCTTCTTCCTATTTTTTCAGACCTGTTTTGGTTGACTGTAGGACTCTAGACATGGTGCCACTGATAACCAGTGCATAAGCTATCTGCCTAAATTTGATTTGTGATTTATCCATGATTAGCGTATTTGATGTACTAATAAGGCCCTAGCAAAGTGCACCAGGTGTGTAAATCAAATGCTACTAGTGGACCCGCAGCACTGATTGTGCCACCCACATGAGTAGCCATGCAAACAAGTCTCAGGCCTGCACCTGCAGTGTCTGAGTGCAGTTTTAAACAGCCATTTCGAACAGGCAAGTGCACCCACTTGCCAGGCCCAAACCATCTATTTTAATACATGTAAGTCACACCAAGGTAGGCCCAAGGCAACCCCATAGGCGGGTACATTGTATTTAAAAGTTAGGACACAACGCCGTACTTTTTTTTAATACATCATTCTATTGCAGAAATTAATCATTGCATTGCGATAACATTCATTTTCACAATACAGTACATTAAGACATTCTGACAATGGGCAAATAGTGTCAACTGTTTTATCTTTATCATATCTTTATCTCTCCCTCCCCATCCTAGTATTGCCTCTTCCACCAATCGAATCCCCCTAAACAGCTCCTGAGGACCACTACGAGCAACTGGTATGGAAATAATTCCTCTTATTCATTCCACCTTCCCCAAACCTTGGTCCATTTGTTGGGACAACCTCTACTCTTGTAGACTGCCCTCTCTGCCCGCATGCACCAGTCCATATCTGCCTTCCACTCTCTCAGTGTCGGGGCTGACATGGTTCTCCACAATTTGGCTATGTTGCACTTGGCTACGATAAACCTCAATGTCACCCAGAGATGCTCTTTGGTATTTAGGTCCGTCTCTTTCCATATTTTCAAAAGGCACCACTTTGGTGATTTAATCATGTCAATGTTGTATACATTCCGCATACAGGACATCTGTCGCCCAATATTCCTGGATGGCGGGGCATCCTCATATCATCTGGAAAGAGGTGCCCTTCTGCCCACACCCCCCTAGGGCATAGAGTGGAGTCGGACCTCCCCCATTTTAACTCATGTTGTGCAGTCGAAATGGGTTCTAAGTAAAATCTTAAGCTTCATTAGCCACAGCCTCCTGCAATTCTTCCTCCTCCGGTTGTTGCATGTCCACCTCGCCATGATACCAAAGGCTTGACAGGAGTTCCGGGGAGTTATTTAAGATTTTTTGATATGTTAGTGAGATCTCCTTCTCCATATGTTCGTTCAGCAGTCTATCCTCCAACAGAGGACTCCGGAAGCTCCTCTCCTTTGACAATGCCCCTCTTAATGAATGTCTGACCAGGAGGTAAAGAAAGGCGTCCAAATGTGCCAGCTATAATCCTTATGCAGAACTTCAAAGGACAGTACCTTACCCTCCACCCATAGGTCACCCATCCTCGAGAGGCCAATTAAATCCCATTTGTCAAAACCCCACTGTCTCGCTAATAGTCCCAGTTTCGCTGTCCCACAGCGGGGTTGCCCATGCGTTCTTATCCTCCCCAGCCCAAGGCTGTTCGTGCCTCTGTCCATCATCTTCTTGTGCAGGTGCGGCTCTAGGCTCATGGCGGCCCTGGGCAGGGAGCGTAGGTTGAGGGCCCCGGAAGAGGGGGTCCGGGCGCGGCCCAGGAAGAGGGGGGGTCAGGGTGTTTGGAAGTGGAACAGAGCCGGAGGCCGCCAAATCCCTGCCAGGAGCGCCACACAAATATGTATCCATCCTCAGAGGATTATTATATTAAGGATATATATTGGCATGGGGGCCCCTGCGGTTTGGTGGCCCTGTGCAGGTGCACAGCTTGCACATGCCTAAGGCCGTCCCTGTCTTGTGTGTGCTTTGTTCACCCTAAGTTGGCAGGGTATGCCCAGACATAGCTCCCTTGCTCACGTTGCCAATAGATTCAAGCCAACCTGGCTGATGAGGGCTGTTAGCCCGAACCCGGTCTCAGGATGCTTTTTTCTGGTCTAGGGAAGGCATGGCTTGGCAGTTCCGGCCGCACAGTTCCCATGAGGCACAGGGTCAACACTGATTTGCATATAGCTGTGTCTGAACTCGGGTGGTGAATTGAGCTAAAGAACGATGATGGATTCAACAGAGATCTGTAACTGGGGGTGAGTATCTGAAAAGTTTCAGCGCTCCATCTATCAACTCCTTGTGTTTGATTTGTTCGTGCCTCTTGCCAGACCTGTAACGTAATCTTAGTCGGGCCAGAGAATGAGCTGGTCTTCCTTCCTCCATAGATCCCTTTGAGATAACCTCACGATTGCATAGCATACTGAGGCAATCCGTTTTTAACGTCAGCTCATCTTGGGGCTTATGGACTCATTGATTGACTACCATTAGATGACCGGGAGTGCTATCCTGCCGTCATACCAGCTTCTGCTCCATTTCGGGAGAGAGATCCTGGGAGAACCTTCATCCTGAGTGCGAACTGCAGCATCTACTGACCAAACGTATGTAGGCAGCAATGGGTGCAGAGTGTTGTAGAGGGCATAAGGAAATCGGGGCAAGGCCATCCTTTTAAAGAGTGCTGTTCTTCCCAAGAGGGATAATGGCGGGGACCTCCAGTGTTGAACATCATTTCATAAATGCAACAGTGAGAGTTCTATGTTGCATTCATAAAAAACCTTGAGGTCTTCAGTTGTGTAGATACCAAGATAGTGGAACTCCTCTGTTACTATCCGTACTGCACAATCCCTGGGGAGGTGTGGAGGACAACTCCAGAGCACGTAGATTAATGATATCTCCCAGTCGATAGTGTCACCCGAGGTTTTACGATATAAGTCAAATATGTGCAGTATTCTGTGGAGCAGAGCATTCAGGTTTGCTATATACAACAGATTGTCATCGGCATAGATGTAGATTCTGTCTTCCCACTCCATGGACCACCGCAGCCCCCTGATTAGCAGGTTGCCCCATTTCCATACGGCCAAGGCTTCCAATACCAAAGCGAAGATCAGGGACAGCCCTGCCTCGTGTCCCACCGCAACAGGAACATTTTTGATGCGCCCCCATTTACTGTCACTTGGGCCAGCGGATCAGAGTATAGGACTCTAATCCAGGTTAAAAAACAAGGCCCTTATCCCTGTTTTTCTAAGACTGCCACATGAATGTCAACTCCACTGTATCGAATGCCATCCGCATGTCCAATTATGTCACTGCTGTATCCTCACAGATGTGTACCGGGTATGCCCAGACGTGGGTCACAGGCTCACTGTGCCACTTGACTCAAGCTATCCTGGCTGATGAGGGCTGAAAGACCAAAACTGGTCCTAGGATGCTTATTTCCAGTCCAGGGAAGACCTGGCTTGGCAGTTCGGGCTGGAGTGTTCCCATGAGGCACAGGGTCAAGGCTGATTTGCATATGGCCAGGTCTAAACTGGGGTGGCATGGTGAACAAAATAATTATGATTTAACCCAGATCTCTTGACTGGGGCTGAATGCTTGATTTGTTCAGCATTATTGTGTGTCTCTTGCTTTCTCGCCCTAAATGCACCAGGTATGCCAGACGTGGGTCCCAGGCTCACTGTGCCACTGGAATCAAGCTATCCTGGCTGATGAGGGCTGAAAGCCCTAAACTGGTCCTAGGATGCTTGTTTCCGGTCAAGGGACGACCTGGCTTGGCAGTTCGGGCTGGACTGTTCCCATGCGGCACAGGGTCACGTCTGATTTGCATATGGCCAGGTCTAAACTGGGGTGGCATGGTAAGCAAAATAATGATGATTTAACCCAGATCTCTTGACTGGGGGTGAATGCTTTGATTTGTTCAGCATTCCGTCCATCAATTGTGTGTCTTTTGCTTCCTAACAGATATCTGCAGCTCTTAGGACATGTACTTTGGTATTTTACATGTCCTAATAGTGAAATACTGCTAATTTTGTTTTTCACTATTGCAAGGACTATCTCTCACATAGGGTAACATAGAGATTGCCTTGAACTATCTTTTAAGTGTAATTTCCCATTGGGAACAGATCGAAATTGGGAGTTTGGGGTCAATGGACTCACAATGTAAAAATACATCCTTTGGTGAAGTTGGTTCTAAATTGAGTGGTTAAAAATGGCACTTTTATAAAGTGGGCATTTTCTTGCTACCCATTCTGTGCCTCTGCCTGTCTGTAGAATTCACGTCTGGGTTAGGATGACAGCTGAGCTCTTGTGCATTCATTCTAGATAGTCACACAAAGGGAGCGGAGGTGTGCCTTGCATATCCTGATGGGACATTACCAGGCTGATGGTTCTCCCTAAGCTAGAGTGTTGGGAGGAGTTGTCACCGACACCTGAATAGCGCTGTGCCTGTCCTCACACAAGGTGTGAGGACAGCGTGTCTGGAGCCAAGTCAGGAAAAGAAGGGTCTTGGGCACTACATAGGCTATCCTTTGAAGTTTGCTACTTCAAAGGCAGAAAGGCGTATAAGTATTGGACGTCTGACACCCCAAAATCAGAATACTTCTGGACTGAGGACATTATGCCAGTAAACTGAGCTAGATGCTGTAGGAGGGACTGCCACTCTGCCTGTTGCATTGTTGTGCTGGCCTGGGAGTAGTAAAAGGGCTGGCCTTCGCTTTCTGTATCAAGATTTAAAAGGTTCTCCAAGTGCTTGTGTGTGCTTACCTCCTGTTAGGAAATATCAGGGCCATCAAATATTTCACCTACCAGTACCTGGGCTTTTCTGCTAAGAGTCCTGACTTCCCAAGTGGTCCAAATCCAGTCCCTGAGCCCTTGGAAGTAAAATCTGGTGAACTGAAGGAGAAAATCCATGCTCCAGCACCAGAGTGTGGTTCATGATTGGCGCATCAACCACTGATTTCACTGCAGGCCCCAGCTTTCCATTGCATACCTCAGATGAACCGCTGAAGCGTGAGTTTCGAGCAATGCTTCACCGAAGTCAGTGACACACCGCTCCAACTCCAACACACTGCCTGCTTCATCCTTGTGAATCGATGCAGCGCATCTGGATTTTCTACACATCGTCCCTGGGTGCAGATTTCTTCCAGCACTAAGGAACCCAGGCCTCATGTCACCTCCTCTGGGAGTAAAGAACTTCCTTTGCTTTTCCAGTGCCTCACCTCCCCTGTGACGGTTTCGTCTTCAATTTTTCACACATCAAATGTACTTTGTGCTAAAAGTGAGGCATCCATAGATTTTTATGGACTGACCAGCTTTTACCTCTGAGATGTGATATCTTTACTTGTTTATGTTGGCTTTGTCATTTTGGTCTTATTTTATTCAGATAAATATTGCCTATTTTCCTAACCTGGTGTGGACTGATTTTGTAGTGTTTTCACAGAGTTATTTTGTGTCTATGTTCAAAGGATTTACACACTGCCTCAGAGATAAGTCTGGCTACTCGTGCCAAGCTACCAAGGGGGTCAGCAGGGGTTATCTCAGCTGTGTAATCCCCTTACCCTGACTAGAGTGTGGGTCCCTACATGGACATGGTGCAAACCACTGCCAACTAAAGAGCCCATTTCTAACAACACTTATGATAGAGACATCAATTAATCTCTCCGCTTTGCCAGACCCCTACAAGTTAGATGGCTAGGCCTTCAGAAAAGCCATAGGAGGCAATTTACTATTCTTGATCCCTCACTTGGGCTAACTGGGGTTCTCTTTGTTTTACAGGGGGCCTATGATTCACTAGACTGTCAAAAACACCAACCAGGTGTTATTCCAAACATAAAATAGATACACCACTCCCAATAGAGATTGGGCAACAGTTTTGCAGAAGTGATGGAGTTTGCAACAATGCCACATTTTCCTGTAGGTGGTTTCCCACTGAACTCCCACATCTGATGCAGATAAGGGAGGAGTCCTTCTGCAAATAGCACACCTTTTAATGGGCTAAGTCTGGTGGAGATGCCAAAATTGAATTAATCTTAAGTGTATTACAACTGCTGCTTCTCGAGAGGCCACCAAATCTTCTCTCCAATCTTTGTCTGATAGGCGTCCCCAGTCCACTTTCCAGATGACAGACAAAAGCTGAAAGCCAGTAATGTTGATCACTAGTGACCAGTAGATCTGTGCATTTGTGCCTACAACTGACCAATTATTAGTCTTACATGGAAATAAACTTAGATTTTCAGTATGTGGGGGGGGGGAGAGCATTGTGACTATGCAAATAACAGAAGAATTGATACATGTGAAAGCCAAATTCTGTTTGCAGGTCTGTGAAGAAGTTCATATTAAAATATTTCTGTCATACTTTACTTCCAGAAGGAATCACACCATTGCAGGTAAATGATGAAAATGTAGTTTATTCCAGCGGAGCTGTTGTGGAGAGCACAGACAAGCTGCTTCACCTGGTTAAAAACTGATGTTCACCAAAGTATTCCAAATTCTATAGAATGTTTTGGTGGCAGCATACCACTATATTGCGTTTCCCCTTATACAGAAACAAAGCAAGTGCCTCAGATTAACAGACATTAAAAATACGAGTGATAAAATGCTCATGATATAAAATCTAGAATAGAAAATTAAATAATTGGCAACAAGCTAAAAACAACAAGAGATAAAAAAGGAATCAACTCCCATGAGCTGTTACACATCAGAAAAGAAATGGAAGGAACCTGTTGAGAATCACCTAACCCTGAACGGTAACCTTGTCACCTCTATGTACTTTTGTGCTGCCCTCGTGAGAAGTGGAAGAACTAGGTTTGTCACTTTGACCTGAACTCTCTCCTTGGGCAACAGAGGAAAAAGACAAGTTGGGATTGACATTCTGCTCACTAGAAGAGCTGGGAACAGTGGATTTGGCATTCTGATCACCCAGCACTTCACCACCATAGCAACATTCCACAAACTCCTACCATTCACTCTGATTGCACTTCCACAAACTGTATCAATAACAGGTTCACTGAATTTTGCTCCTCCTTCCTTAATGTGGACCCTTTTCTTTCTTAATGCGTACAACATCCCCTACTTGAAGCTGTGGTTCTCCAACCTTAGCACAATTGCCATAGTTCTCCTTCTGCCTTGCTTTAGCCAGCAGTGAATTCCTTTTTACTGTCAACTCATGATCATATAAGGACACCTCGCCTTTAATCCATTTGTCCATCCAATTAGGACAGATCTTTAAAAAGGGCTTTCTTACTCTCAAAAGTTCAAACGGAGGCACCAATGTTGAACGCTGGGGACTAGTCCTATCGAACCAAATCAGGGCGCCAACATCATTTGTCACCACCAACTTGCTTGCAACAGCCCACCTGACACACTGCACCACTACCTGATTCATCCTCTCGACCTGTCAACTGCTTTGGGGGAGGTACAATGAAGTCTTCAAATGTGTGACATCCCCGGACTTAGAAAAAAAAATTCACCTCCCAGTTGATAAACTGAACACCATTATCTGACATCAAGTACTATGGAAACCCTTCCTACATAATGGTTTAAAAAAAATTCAATTACCATTTTGACACTACAGTCTATACAAATCTTACTTCTGGCCAGTTGGAGTACAAGTCTACCAACACCAAAGCATAACGAAACTGGCTAGGAAGCACACAAAAAACTACCAACCAAATAAATTGCAACTTTCTCCTAAGAACGTGACAGGCACTCAATAGGTTGTGGAGGGGTTTCCTCACGATGAATGTTCTTTGGAAGTAGAACAAATGGAACATCTGCCGACAAGTTAGTCTACCTCTCAATCCACAGACAACCACCAAAAGGTTGGTCAAAGCCTGCGTTTGGTAAATGTGCTACCTGAACAACCTTCATGGGCCAACTTGATCTGTCTAGACATCAACCCAGAGGGAGGTACCACCTTGTCTAATCTTAGTAACAACCCATCCTCAACAGATGATACGGCAGACACCTTCCAAAAAGTGGCATGCAGATTCTACTGTTCTTTCTCTTTTATTTATAAAAAAATTTTATTTGGCAATTCACAAATGCAGAAATAACGATATTTGTCACCAAAAACAGATTTACAAGAAGAAAACAAAAGCAAAAAAAAAGAAAAAAAAGAAAAAAAGACCAAGATATTATTTACACCAATGGATACATTCTAACTAGCAATTCTAATATTTGCTCCAATTCTCAATTGGTTTCCAGATCTTAATACCACGTGCTTGAGCTCTCAACCCTTTACAGGCAAAGATCGCTTTCTCTTGATTATACATACCCAACAATCTTGATAGCCATATCTGAAAGTTGGGGGAATCTGTATCTTTCCACCGCGCTGTTAATATGATACGATAAACTGCTGATCCCAAAAAGAGTAGTACTTCTTCTTCGATAGTATGTGATAGTGTATTATCATATCCCAAGATAAACAAGGAGGGGGATTCAGCAACTGGATGACTAAACACTTCCTGCCAAAAATCCATTATCATTTTTTTCAATACTAATAATTTTTCACACTCGTATAGCATATGAATTAGATGTGCCGGATGGTTTCCACATCTAGGACATTCTGAGTTAGCTCTTTTCCCCCATGTAAAAAGTTTAGCGGGGGTAAAATATAAATCATATATGGTCTTATACAACTGTGCTTTTAAATTAGAAGACAAACAGTTTTATTGACAATAACAATATCTTATCGATATCGACATTAGGGTTATTTAATTTCCTTGACCAGCCCTGCTCCACCACATGAACATCATCAGATTGGCTGTCTATTAGTACATCATAAATCGTACCAATCCTGGTTGATGATCTTAATAGACAGTCAAATAAAGGAATATTCTCCAGTGTAATATCTGCACTCCTTAAGTCCAGTATCGTATTAATCTGAATGTACTTGAATACACTATTACTAGGGATAAAAAATTTAGATTGTAACTGTTGGAATCTTTGTCTGACAGGAGGCGACAGAAAGTCACCGAGAGTCGAGACTCCGCATGTTTCCCATTTCCTGGCGATTGTATCATATATAGCTGGTGGCAGTATACTAGAGTGCCATAGCGACGTGTACTTATTGTGTTTAGTAATATTCAGTTGTTTTCTAATTTTTTTCCAAATACCCCAAACACTCAGTATAATCTTAAATTTGACTTTTTTGTAGTATGAAAACTCAAGCTGTTTTACTAAAAGGCCTCTCGCCTTATCCCCAATGATTAGTTCAAATATTGAGGGAATATAACTTTCGCCTACTTCAGTTCTCAAAGACCTTATACAAAACAGTGGCTTCATCTGATGTAATAGAGCTGCAAGCATGTAGTATCCCAAATTAGGTATTGCAAGACCCCCTCTTATGACGGGGAGAGAGAGAAAGCGGATAGATCTCCTTATCTTCCCATATCCCCATATAAACTTACTCATCTGAGATTCAAGGATCTTAATGGTTTTGTCGTCCACCAATAGCGGGATCGCCCGGAACAGGTAGAGAACCAGAGGTAAAATGTTCATTTTAAGGAAATTACTTCTTCCAATGATCGAGAGATGTATGCCCGTCTATCCGCTTTATCTGTTATTTTCTGTACTAATGGATCATAGTTTATTTTAATAATCTCATCAATTTTAGAGGATATCCTGACTCCCAGATATACTGCGCTATCTACTTTCCTAGAGTCTATAAATTGGGTATTTTGTGTACATATAACCATCGTTTTATCCTTATTTAAAGAATACCCCGAGACCTGACCAAATGCATGAGTAATTCGTTCGATTTCAGTTATTGCCTCCTTGGGGTGTGATGTTACTACCGCCACGTCATCGGCATAAGCTAATATTTTAGTGTCAAATGAACCAAAAGTTATTGGTCTAATTGCCTCGGTGTTTAGTAATTTTATAATGAGGGGGTTTATATACAGTGCGAAGAGGATAGGGGAGCATGGGCACCCCTGCCTGGTCCCACGGGATATATCGAAAAGACTCGATTCCTGACCCATCGCCAAAACTCTGGCCCTAGGTGAGAAGTACATTGCTTTTAGAGATTTCATTAGACATGGTCCCAAATTATTATGCTCTAACACTGCCCACAAAAAAGCCCATGAGACCCGGTCAAAGGCCTTCTCGGCATCCAGGAGGACCACCGACATCCGGCCCCCCGCGACAGCCATGGCATCAAAAAGGGCAATGACCCGTCTAGTATTGTCCGTAGTGTCCTTGCCAGGAATGAAACCATGCTGCCACGGAGAGACCAGACGCTCGATCGTCCCCCTGAGCCGATTAGCCAAGATGTTCGAGTACAACTTCGAGTCTGAATTGATCAGGGAGATAGGTCGATAGGATGATGGCAATTTGGGAGATTAATCTTTTTTTAGAAATACCACAATATTCGTTTCCAACCATGATCTAGGGGGTTTACCACTAACTTGAACTCCGATAAATCTACTGTTCTTTCTCTATGCCAACCCTTACTGACTTATTCAATTGCTCGCTTGCAGACTTCATCTGTTTTCATTTTCATTCTCCATTCCATCTCAGATATAGCACACATTTCCTCCAAATCAATCACTGCAATAAACCATTCTCTTCGCAATCTTCACTTTATGTTACATCCTCAATGAGAGATGAAATCCTAGACATAAAAACTGCTCTAGTTTTTTTCATGCCCTGAATATGCTCAAAGTCAAAATTAAATTATAGGAGCTTAGTGGACTACCTAGATAGTTGAAGGAAATTTTTAGGACCTGGGATTTTCCCACTGTGCAAAAGATTATCAGCTAATTTCCTGTCCAAAATCTGCTCATCTAACACATCTCTCCCAATTTGCAATTGGCACTACATAGGGATGTCCGTGACAAATTTGTTTCATCTACCTCGAATGTGTGGAATACCCACTGGAAGCATAAGTCTCAATAGCATTTAACAAAATGTTTTGTGCACTACCATACCTTCACCTGGTTCAACTCTGTCTGGGGCAATAATTCTTCTTACTATTATTTCGCTTGTTCCATTAAGCTAAAAAATAAAAGTTTGCTAGCATTGTTTCCCAGTGGTAGATACAGCTCTACGAGGCCAATCATGGCACTTTAGCATCTTTCAGAACGATCTGTCTAAATGATCAGTTAATGGAATCTAAGTGTTTCGAGTTTGCTGTAGAGCAAGGAAATGTGTCTGGGAAAGACCCCCTTGTGAGATTATAATGAGTACCTGATCCAAGAGCCTGCCCCGTTTATCGTAATAGTGTGTGCACTTTAGTCATTGAGGGGGTCAGGTACAATTCATACATGCAAACATGACCTAACCGAGTAGGTTACAATTTGCTGTGGAGATGCAAAATGTGTTAGCATAGAAGGGGTTTCCTACAAGATTATTTGAGAAGTATTATTCTGCATTGGTGTAGCAACTATGGTAACATAACAAAAGTGTTCATTCATTAGGAGCTGGTGTGAAATTACGCCTTCCTCCCCCTACCCCACCCATAAAAAATACCAAAATAATATGGTTGATCTTAACAGGAACCAAAGGCAAGAGACCTCAGAGGGTATGCTTCGTCTGGCACTCCCACATGAGCATGGCGTAGAAATGAATTAACAGCAAACCACCAGCAAGGGATGGCACCTTAAAGCACCAACCAGGAGTGGCTCAGAATTCTAGACATGGATTGTTAGTAGTGAATGTGATCGGTTAATAGTTTTGGTGAAGAGGGAAGATTTTGGATATGGTAATCCAGCACCTCATGGGCAATGATCTAATTGCCACAAGTAGGAAGACATTGCTGGGAGAGAAGGAGGACCTGCTACAATTGTTCCAGCTGTTGGGCAGTACAGTCAATGCAGTATGAACAGATTCTCAGATCTGAAGCGCAGCTCTACTGAAAAATCTAAGCGGCAGCTCAGTATAGCAATGCGTACATTTTGCAGAAGCCTACGTTTTAGGCTTTGAGAACATCAGGCTTGAGCCTTAACTTGCCAAAATACAAATTATACGGAACACGATGAACATCTGTCTATAGAAGGTATGCAGGTGATTGTGGGCAAAGGAAGTGGTGGTGGACTTAGAAGTGATGAAAGAGAAAATGTATATATTTCCCACTCCTACAATAGGAAATACAAATATATTTCCCACTCCTACAATAGGAAATACAACACTAATTACGAAACAATGCATAAACTTAATTCCTCAAACACCATTAGCTCCTTCTGCGCTGATGACGAGCTCAGCTCGTCATGAGGCTTACCTGTCATGCGCTCATGACGAGCTGAGCTCGTCATGAACCGCGGGGTTTTAAAAACTTCAGCGCGAAAACCCGCCGCGCGCATGTGGTTAAACGATGTGCAAAGCACAGCTACAACAATGCACACTTAAAAATTCCTAAACTAGAATTTAGGTTGATGTAATAATTATGTTTAAAAGCAAAAACCTTAATTGGCCGATTGATGCAAAAAAATTGTTTTTATTTCCGGCAGGGGTATATCCTTATCCAGATTTTCCAGATAACTACTTACAAAGTAAATGAGTGCATTTAAATTGTAAGTTTTGTTCCAATTCAGAAAACCTACAAATCTGAAAACGATCCAGTACAGTGGGACATATGCTTGCTAACCAGCTACTGAATGATAGATGCACCTTAAATGACATATTGAAAAGAAGAACATGTTAAACCTGCCTTCCACAATTCCAAATCTTATAATATTTCAACGATCTACCTAGAAATCCACTGTAGGTAAAGGGAGATATGCTCTGTTAATTACAGTTTTTTGTATAAGAAATTCTCTGTTTAACCTCTAAAAAACACCTATGGGAAAAATTGTCCTTAAAAACTGAAAACCCTTTTATAATCAGTTTTAATTGATTAGCAAATATAACCACAGCATATTTTAAGGTGGTTTTGGATTAGGTAGTTGAGTGTAGAATTCGGCTAACTAGAATCTCATTCGTATTAATGAAGAGGCTAGTTAGCAGCCCTAGACTGCTTAATTGGGTTTGCATTATCTTTCACACTCCACCCTCCCCAAACGTTTCTCATTTGCGCTTATGAGTGGTAGCATAGATCATAACAATCAACAAAAAAAATGATATTTCTGGGAGCCTATCCTCTGCTCACGTGAACCACCACCTTTGCATCACTGTTAGTTTGGGCGTTTCCTTGACCAGGACACTGTCCGTTCAACACTAAATGTCAGCCACACAACTTTAATCGCAAATTAAACTGCAAACACATTTATATCAGCCCATCTTTGCACCTTTACTTCTGCAATTGCTCTCAATGTAAATTGATTTCTATTCCAGGATTATCACAGCACCTCATTCTCACATTCAATGCACGTCTTATTGGAAGGTTTGTGCAGAGAGATAGCTGTTCAATCTTACAACAGTAAACTCTAAACTATAGACTGAGTTGCTACCTACAACAGTAGTGAATTAATGAATCCTGGGTTTAATTTGCAGTATTTCTATTTTCACAAAATAAAGGACTTCGGTGGAAAACAGTAGGAACGTTTCTACAAACAAGTTGTCAGCGCCTTTAAGATTCTGGGACAACAATATCCAAGAAGTTGAAAAAAATGAAGCCAATTTTGAAGGCTGACCGCATCAGTATTGATTTCCTGTGTACACATTTCTCGATCATCATTACTGAGCCTGTGAGACTCTGAAGGGCACAATTATTTATGCTGCGTCAAATGAATTCAAATGCCTTTCAAAATCCACAACTAAAACTGCGTCCACTTTGACAATAAAAGTATTTGACATTCATTGTGTACGGTCCTGCTCAGGACAAATACAAGCCGGAAAAACTATATGACCCTTTGGAGAAATCGTTGTTTTGATCCAATTATTTAACCAACTATTCTGTTTCTGAAATAAATATGTAGAAAGATAACATGTCCTTGTCAAGTGCTCTGCACTCCGTTTGTGAATAATCAGTGTAATCTACCTTCAAATTGTTATAGAAGCCACAAACGTGCTTGTGTCTAATATGTAGAGGCCATTGCAACTTCACAGCTAGAAGGAAAACCCGAGTACAACTTTGGGGTACCTACTACTTTCAGGCTGAGTTGAAATTCCACAGGATGGAGAACATTGAACCTCAGAGTACACCACACCCATTCAGAGAAAGGATTCTTAAGAGGTGATGTGAGGGCTATAAACCAGGTTACTTTCACATAAACAGAACGGAGAGTTCCTTCCTAATGGCAATCCAGATTGGCCGAAATGAACCCTTCTCAGACGTGGATCTTTTATAAAACTTTAGGCTTGCTGAGGTTATATTATGTTACAGATTTTGCAGTGGCGGCTGATCTCAATGTAAAGGGGTAAAGCAGAGTGGAGGGAAATAAAAAATGAAAAAATAGACGTGCGCCATCCCGTGCACAGTGTGCACAGACTGGTGCACACTGTGCAGGTTCCAAGATACCAATTCTGAAGCTGCTCATGCTGGGAATACTATTACCCTGCATGAGAGATGCGCTGGGATTTGTCTGAGCAGCCTGGTTTGGTGCTCTGACAGGGCCTGGGAGCCTATGTCTGTTATCCACCTGGCTGTGCAACACAGCTCCGGTTGGAGAAATGCTAAGTGCACATGCTGGTTTGGCATCCTAAAACAGCCGGGCAAACAAGCATGGGCACTTCGCAGTGTCCATCACTCCTCCCTGAAGCTCAAAATTGCCCCACCCTATGACTCGGCTGGCTCTGTAAACAATAACATGATAATTAGATTGTTTAATACTTTTATTTCCCACTTTTGCCTTTTCTGGTTATCAGCAGTGGGGCCATAAAGAAGGAGCCGCCCTTGCAGATTAGCCCTTGAGAGGCAAGAACATGCTCTTGTTCCCTACGATGTCAAAATCCTATTTATTTTCATTCCTGTGTCAGTTACCTTCATCTTGGTTTATTGGTTCAATGGTATAGGATGTTAGCAACGACTTGATATCATAGGGGAAATACATCTATTTTTCCTTTATTTCTTTATGACTACGCACTATTATTTAGGTAAATATCTTGAGATGAGACATGTTTAAGGGAACTGAATGTGTTTTAACACGTTATACACAGACTGCGTGCATAATGCAGCAAGACAACAATCTACCCTTACATGTCTTATTCTTTGAAAAGAAAAAACCATTAACAATTGGACACCTACAAAAATACAATTATAATGATGCCCCCTTGGCAAGTCTAACTAGCTGTTAAAACAAAGCAAAACAATGGCTGTAATCCAAAATGTTCTATAAAGTTCAAATAGAAACTGTACAACCTTACCTTGATAAGATGGCATCAATAAGACATCTGAGAAACTACTACTTAGGTTGAAAATTCACAAAAACTACCCCACTTATACTCAGATTAAAGTCTGTCAATTTCAAGAAGACCTTTAATAATCAGTACTCCTGTAAGTGAGATTGAATATATAACTTGTAGAATTCCAGGTAGTTCTGCATTTAGAAACAGAACACTAAACATGTCTCAAGTTCAACAAGACAGGTGCAATCAAATCAACTGGACTAACACGGTCACACAACATTCGGGGGACAATCAAATATAAATACATTGAATAAAGCCCTGTGCCAGAGACCTGAGCAACAAAACAGTTGTGTTACTTAGTCTTTAAACAACCACTCGCAAAGACAGGTCTGGCATGGGCTGCTAGCTTTTTGGCTTTGTCAATGCTTGTTTTGCTTTTCCCTAGTATTTGCAGAACTTTTTTGTTGGGGAAACTGCCAGGTCCTCAACAATTTATACAAACATAGCAAAAACCAAAACATGTTTTAGCTTCAAAAAGTAAATGTTGTCATAGTAGGCCCGGCTTTAAAGAGAACCTTACTGTGTGCAGATGTGCTCCTTGTGAAAGAGCAGAATACAGTCCTTCACAGTGAAGTTAGCCAATTGATGAAGTGGGATGACTCCATTCCCATACTATGATGGGCAGAAGAAAAATGTTAATCATATCACAGACCAATGATGAAGAGGGCTGGCTGGAAGCCTCTAAAAATTATAATTGTATATGTACACATACACAAACATATATACTTAAACATGCATATACACAAACTGAGAAATTGGGTTATTGGTTAAGGGGGTGAAACCCTACTCAAGCAGCTGCCAAAATCCTTGCCAGAATGAACCACAAAAAGTCACTAAATTAACCGGCGCTTCCACCTCTGGTAGCTTGCCACAAAAGCAGTCAGGCTTAACTTAGAGGAAATATGCAAAGTATTTATGCAGCATACAAACCGTAATAATGTGAAAACACGAATATTCTCACACCAATTTCTCAAAATATAGAGTGAAATGTAAGTCATTTGACACCACAACAACAAAAATCTAATCAGTAGAACTGGAGATATGCAATTTCACAGATTTAAGGTAAATATAGCGACTTAAAACACTAAAAGCGCTGAGCTGGTCATGCAAGACTGGGAGAAAGTAACAATTTCAGACTGACCACGATGGAACGTGGGCAGGATACAGAGACAGGTTAGTCCAGCTGAAAAAGTTACCTTCTCAAACTCAGGCAAGAAGAGTCCAGTTTCCAGTGGAACAGGTTGTGAGGAGCAGGGAAAGTGTCAAGCAGTGTCATCATTGTAGCGCGACGATCCAGCAGGCGTCGCGGACGGTATTTGCGGAAGGTTAGCATTGGTGGTCACTGCGGGTATCTATTCTGCAGCACGAAGTTCGATCTAGCTTTGCTAGTCATCACTGCCAGTCAATGTAGTGAGAGGAGTTGATTCAGAGCAGTTGGTGAGTGTAGCAAAATCTTGGCGTGAACAGGCCTGTTCGGAGAGCACAGGTAGGTCCAGTGCAGCAGCTCAGTTGGGCAGTTGCAAGGAGGCCTTTGCAGTTTGGTGTGTCCCTGTAGCTCAGAATAGAGGGTCTAACTAAATGGCCCATGGAGTAGCTCCAGGCTTGGGGAGCTAGGGATAAAGGGAGCAGGCCCAGTCTTCCTTCTTAGACAGCAAGGCAAGACTTCGGAAGCAGGGCAGTCCTGTAGTGTCCACAGGTCCAGGAGTGTACTGAAGAGTAGGTCTGAAGGTCCTAGTTTTCTATCTAGTGCCAGCTTTGAAGTGGCAGAAACGTTTGGAGTTTCTTCCCAAAGAGGCGACTGGAATCTCCAGCATCCATGTCTTGGTTCCAGGATGTTTGGGGGATCAATAGGCTAGATCGAAGTTGTGTGTGTGAGCTGAAGCAGAGTCTGGAGTGAAAGTGTGACAGGTGACAGCTCTGCCCCTCCCACCAAGTCAGGATGGCCCATCCTGCCAACACCCAGGTGTGTGGCTGTTTGGGAGGAATACAAAGAGGCCAACCAGACCTAGTCATGCTACCCAGGAAACAGGCTGCAGGCATCAAGAGGTGAGGGCAAGAAAATGACAACTTTCTAAAAGTGCTCCGCTGGGGATGGGTTGCTGACCCTGAACCCTATACCGTTGAGTTTGCGGCTTGACTGAGTCTTTTTTCTAGCTCTTTTTCAGGATTAGTGTCATGCGGACGCCGATATGGTCATGGACCTTTCCATAAATCCCTCTTCTTACTAATTTCTATTGTCTGGGAATTTCTCATTTTTCTGCATATTAATTAATATATACTTTATTACTACTATTTTTGATTTTGAAATGGATGTGCCTGTAGCCAGACTTAAGTCTTTATTTTGTGGTTTAGCTCTATTTGTGAGTAGTAGTACTAGAGATGCCGTGATTTGTTCCACGCTCACTCCGTATTGTCGGGGCGTGACATGTAGCCTCCTTGTGATTCATCCTATTGGTAAGGCCAGTCAAGCTCACTCGTTATGAAGCTTTAATTTCTTTAATCTTTCCACTTTTTAAAATGTAAGGATACAATTTTTCTTCTTCATAGCATTCAGATACTTCATGCGCTGAACCCCTATTGAGCCATATTGGAAAATTGTACAGGTCCTTAGATTGGCACATAATTTGTGATCTGTGCCTGCCTTATTCTGATTTTTCTTCTTCTCTTTTTGGGTAAGCTTTATGATTTTTGGGAAAAGTTGGGTTTATGTTCAATGCTTTCTGCAACTGTATTTGAGTAACAATTTTGATTTGATGTTGTTTACAATTTTGGATGCAGTCTGGATAAGGTTGCCATGATATGTTCCAATTCTGAATGTTTCTCCAGAAATTTACAAGTAGAATGATTTGTTGGCAATTGGTAATTGTGGATTTATGCCCTCCCCCCTTACTTCACATGGTTGTTGTTTGGCTTTTGAAAATAGATACTCCTAAGTGAATTTTAACTCAGGATGTTTACTTAATTCACCACTTTGGATGTATCTCATGGTGGCAGATTCTGTAATATACAACAATGGTTGGTTTTTATTTGTACTTCAATACAGGATAGCGCTTGCATTGTGTTATGCTACCATTCACTGAGGCAGTAGTTTATGGCTGTGGTACCCGCTTATAATTAGCTTTTTACTTCATTTCAGATTCCTTTCTTTGGATGCTCCCTTTAATATGCATTTGTCCTGATGAGGACCTTAAATTAATCTAGGTCGAAACGCCGTCAACGCCTACCCTTGGCTTACAGTTATAAGGAAGCATTGACTGCCATTTTCTGTTCTTGTTGTTTGTTGGACTGATTCTCATTTCAAACTTTTGTTTCCTTTTTGCCATTGGTTTTTATCGTACACTGTATATTATATTATGAATGATGTTTTTTATGTTATTAAGTGAGCACCATGTTTTTATAATTGTGTTTTCATACCTTGTTATTGTAGTAAAGAACATTTTTGTAATAATTTTTCATGGTGGGTACCCTTTTAAGATCTTTTTGTCTTAAATTTTTGTCCTGATTTTCTCGTTCTGATGTTTTTACGTGATTAATTTGTATGTCTTGTTGATTGACGTGATTATATTTTTTTCGATATATATTTTTCTCGACCCATTGTAGCTCTAATATTATATCTTTCCAAATATTGCATTTTCAAAATTGTGACTTAAAATCTGACTTTATCATTGAAGGGGATTTTAAATGGCAATTCCTTAGATACTAAACATGACATTCCTACCTGTTCCCAAACAAATGCGATTGCTTAGTAAATGTAATAAGGTAACCTAATGTTATCCTATGGGAGAGATGGGCCTCACAGTAGTGAAAAACGGATCTGTGAGTTTTACACTACCAGGACATGTAAAACTTGAAAGTACATGTACAACATTTTAAATACACTGCACACTTCCCTGTGGGCTGTATAGGGCATACCTTGGGGGTGACATGTATTAAACACAGCATTTTAGATTTGGCAATGGGTTTAGTTTGCCAGGATTAATTGGCAATTTAAAACTGCTCACAGGCTACAATGGCATGCCTGACATGTTTGACAAGACTTAAGTGCGTGACACAATAAATGCTGCAGGTCCAACTAGTAGCATTTAATTCAAGGGACCCGAGTACATATATTACCACTTTACTAGGGACATAAAAAACTAATAAAATGTGGCAACTAGGTGTATGCCAATTTTACCATGTTTTAGGGAGAGCGCACAAGCACGTTAGCACTAGTTAGCAGTGGTATAGTGCACAGAGTCCTAAAGACAACAAAAAGTAATTTAGCAAAAAAGGAGGGGTGAAGTTCAAACGTTTGGGGGTGAATCTGCAGAAAGGGCCAGGGCCAACATTATACATATAGATCTATAGATATAGCTCAAAAGGTCAATCTATAGGAATAGATTTGCTAAGAAACAGTAAACACTCACTCGTGGCTCAACATAAAGGGAATCATGCCTGCCCAGGTAGAATATTTATTGAGGATCATTGTGGCTTAATGTGTGCATAAGTATGACACTGTCCCTTCGCAAGTTTCAGAATTCCTAACAAATGCTTTTTTTCTGATGGTGACACAAAAAGAACGTCTATCTAAAGTTATTAAACTGAAATAAAATTAGAGTGTTATATAACAATATAGTTTTGTAGATGACAACTGCTAGTGACTGAACAATTAATTTGATTTACTATTAATCCAAGGGTGTGGTAAAGCATTCCAAATCCTGCTTCCTTACAGCATTTTTAACAATGTGTACCACTGATATGATTAGATGCACAGTACACAAAAGAGGCACTAGGCCAGCTGGGCTGCTTTTAGACCGCATGCACATTCATGATTGTTTGATACTTCAGTGGAATTGGAAATTTAGTATTAAAAAAAGCCTTAAGGTTGGAGTCCAAGTATAATGGGCTATTTTCTTGTACACGGCTTAATGTGTCAAAGCCATAGGCTGAATAGACAGTGGGTCTTTCCACCTCTGACATTTTCAAATACTCCTCGTCTCAAAAGGAATGGATAGCCTTTCTGAATGGCAGATACTGGTTACTCATGAGATAAAATGTTGAATCTTCTGAACCGTTTTCCAGGCCATAGCCTGAGCAAGCGGCGGGTCATCAGAAATCTTCTAAACATTATCAAAGGCTCTTCTGGTGCCAAAGGGGCTGAAGGGCAGATCCCTAGACAACAGGCTGATTACTGATCATTAGACCTAAATACCTTCGGATCCTGGATCAGAATGCCTTTAAGGTACAAGGAAGTTGATCTCAGGTGCCAGACGCTGGAAGCATTGCTAATGAGACGTATGTGGTTTGCATTAAGCCTTATATTGTGGCATCTTCGATGGATGGCTTACAGAACTTCGAGTGACTCAGTGTTTTAAATAAAAAATGCCTCCTGCATCAGGACTATGAACCTGTCGAAAAAAGAGTGGAGTATCCCGATGAAGGATAAACGCAAATGAACATGACCGAGTGGCATGCAACACTAACAAGTACCTTGCATTTTCAATTGACAGGGAGCAGAATACAAAGGATACCTCGTGGTAGTAATGCTTATAACAGAATGTGCTTCCGACAGAGGTGCTTATAATTTGGAACTGGGGCACCAACAGTGACAGAGATGGCTTCTCTCCAACTCTTTTTCATTATCCATCAGAAGCGATGGTTTTGCTTCAGCAAACACTGCCGTCCTGAAAGCATTCCGATTTATATGTAGGATGGACAGTTTCTACCCAATTCAAGACTGTGATGAACAAATATCAGCAAAGCATCATAAACACACATTCCCTGCCCATTGATTTCGTTTGTTAGATGAAATAAAATACCACCCACAAAATGTTATAAAAATTTGGTAAACAGCATATCACAGTAGTCTACTACACATAATGTAAACGTTCATGGTGCTCACGTGCATGTTCGTCCTAAAATAATTGAAAGAATGAGACCCCCCTCTACAGACCTGGGTCATTTGTGGGGTTCTCAGGACTCAGTATTACACCTCACACAGTTGAGCTTTTTTATGGCGCTCAGGACAGTAGTGTTGAAGAGCCAGCATCTCTTGTCACCTGTATGGAGAAGATAGCCACTTTCTAAAAAGTTGCTAGCTTAACCTTCACAATTTGATTGGAATAAACTTTAACTGCCTTATCTAAGAAATAATAAATATATCCTACAATCCAGAAAAACCATTTCAATCTTCATTATAGAATGGTTAAATGTATTCTCAAACAGGCTCTCCCACAGTTAAATTGCCAGCCATCCGAATAGGCAAAATTATTATCTTGATTACCCATATTAATCACCAGAACATCTCTTCAAGTTGTGAAAAAATTAAATCTTCCCTAAACTAAAAGATTTCAGTCATCCACTCCTTTGTAATTTCATGGTTGGACATTGAGAAAAGCTGTTGCGTGAGATTCCAAATAGCTCTCCGTCGTCCCTCAAGGCTGTGCTGCTCATCACCCCTGAACCAATAGATCTATACACTCTCCCGATTGGGTTTCCGATCCTATTAAAACTAGCTTATATTCAAAACCATTTATTATCAACATTCAACATACTTTGCCTCATAACTGAAGAGCTCTGGTGACAAGATCCAGTTAAGAAGTGCAAACAACCCTAGACCCAAATGAGGACCTTTAATGTTCATCCAACTGCTTCATAATTTGCTGGGATTGCTCTGTTTGGAATGCTGTTCTGGAAGAACTCTGATCACAAGAAAATTTACCTCAATTTAGGAACAAACGGAAAGCCTTCCTATTCAACCACTACCTGACAATCTAATCTAAGCATTTAAACTTACAATCCCATATGTAAATTCAATTATATTTCAGTAGTCCGAGTTTGCATAGGAGTTCTTTGTTCCTCAGTCACAAACCCTTTCCTTGTATCTCCCATCAAAGCCTCTTCCTTCTCTCCTCTCCCCCTCTGTGCAAACAGAGAGGGTAGGCTTGTCCTACATAAATAGTGAAATAAATACTCAAACAAATCAACAAGCGGTGCGGGTTTAGAAGCGTGCGCACTGGTGTATCATCCTGGTTATTAAATTACTGTTGGTTAACGCGCACTCTACTCTCAGTGGTCCCACAGCCACTGGGCCAATTGTTTTCCACAATGTAACCTTAATTCAAGAGGAGTTCCTTGATCAATAATCTTACCAAGTGTATTTCTTCATAGTAACTATATTCAAACAAAATACATAGGCAGTATTCCTATATATACAAATAGTATGTTTTATTTGACAACTCTCATTTCATGAATCCAGATCACACCACAATAGTCAATCCAGACACCTGATTGAAGAGACTGATGGATGCTGCCCAGAGGGGTATCATGAAATAATCAAACAGCAGCAACCTTTGGAGCCCTGACGATGTCCAGTGTGGACGAAATAAATACCACAGCTGCAGCATACTTTGCAGATATTCGCATGAAATTGTTTTTACTAAAGTAGATCAAAAGTCACTAAAAATGCTGCATGCAATAAGCAATGCCACACCAGACATTTTAAAACGTGAGGTGTTCAACTCTATATGTGGATTGTTGTAATACACCATTTAAGAATATGATAATGTTGCATACATAATGTAAATCTCTCCAATATACATGGGGAACAGATTTTGTCTGCAGCATGAAACAAACAAAATGGCTACTTAACAGTCGGAATATTTTTGCATCTTGAATAATTTTCTAGATTCACATGCCTCTGCATTATTCCGCCATCTAGGGGTTGGGTCCGGAATTGTCCCTGGTTTTCTTCAGTGGCCATCGTCAGCCACCATTTGGTGGCAAGTCCATCTCTTGTGTGTTGTCAGGTGGCACCCCGGAAGTTCCTGTGCACAGTTGCCATATCCAGATTCTTTTTTCTTTCCCCCTTCCTCCCCCACCTGTTGGCTTCATCTCGCATTTTTGGGGAGGCAGGAGGGTTGAATGTGAATCGAAAAGTTTCGAGCAACATAACTACTCCTAATGGTAAGTATCCATTTTGTTTTGCAGCATAAAAATCTTTTTTTAGATTCACATGCTGTGCATTACATTATGTAGCGGTATCCTGTTACCTGGGTTAGTTGAATTGAAATGTGGATGTGGTGGCAAACGGGTATTGTCCCACTTGTGCTTCCCTGTAAATCTACTTAGTAGTGTTTTCTGAAGGTGTGTGTGGTGATGACCAGGTTGCTGCCATGCAAGGATTTCATCAATGGATAAGTTTGCTAGTGTTGCATCCTTTTTCCTGGTTGAGTGTGCTCTAGGACGCACATGTAATGTCTTCCCCACTCTGGTGTATCCATCGTGCGATTGTTCCCTTGGTCATTGGCAATCCCTTACTTGCTCTAGCAAAGGAAACAAATAATTGAATTCCCTTGTGCAAACACTTTGTTTCTTGTAGATGGTACGTTAGTGCACTCTGCACAACCATTTTGTGAAGGGTTCTTTCTGCTGGGGTCTTTGTTTTTTGTAAGAATTCTTGCAGCTTTATGCTTTGGTTGACGTGGAATTGTAAAACCATCTTCAGTTGGAACTGTCGATTTGTTCTGTGAACCACTTTGTCCTTATGGATTTGCAGGTATGGTTCCGGTATCATCAGTGCTTGTAGCTTGCTGGCCCTGCGCAGTGATGTGATCAAAATTTGAAAGGTTGTTTTCAGTGTCAAAAACTTTTGATCTTCCTTGTGTTCAAGTTCAAAAGGCTCTGTCATCAACTGTGTTAGTACTGTGTTTAAGCACCACATTGGGGCGGGTTCTGCTCTTAGCGGTGTCAGACTTTTTTAATCTTCCAGGATTCCCTTAACTACTGAGAGTGTAAAGAGGCTGTTTCATGATATACCTCTGGTATAAGATACTACTGCAGCAAAGTGTACCTTTAGGGACTCGTAGGTTAGGCCACAGTCCAACAGGTGCGTGAGGTATCTGAGCACCATCTCCTGGTCTGTTACTGTTTCCATCCTTCGTTTATCTGTGCAGCACAGGAATTATCTGTTCCACTTTTCCGTGTAGCACTTTCTTGAGCTTAGTTTTCTTGCCTCCCTAAGGATTTCTATAGTCCTGGGGGGTAGCAGCAGGTGACCAAATTCTGGGGGGTATTGAGGAGCCATGCTGCTAGGCTGGGTGTTTTACATTGTGAGCTAGTCCTGTTCTGCCTTGATTCGGATCATATGCCCTCTGGACATCTCCAGCAGGTCCGAATATCATGTCAGTCTGGCCCATTGTGGGGCTATCAGGTTAAGTGTTGTGTCAGGCTGCCTGGGCTTGTGCAGTACCCTTGGGATCAGGATAATTGTTGAAAAGGCATATGCAAATATCCCTGACCAATCTAGTGACATGGCATTTCCATTGGATATGTGGTGTGAAAAATTGGAGGTGTAGGTTTGGGATTTTGCGTTTTGTGGACTTGCGAAAAAGTCTAGGTGTAGTGTGCCCCACACCTTGAAAATATTGTTTAGCGCCTCCTGTTTTATTACCCATTCATGGGAGGTGTTGTTTAGCCTGCTCATTCTGTTTGCCTACGTGTTTTGCTTCCCTGTCAGGTGTATTGTCTGTAGTGATCCTTCTTGGAATTGTCCTCCTCCATATTTCCTGAGCTAGCTTGGACTAAGGGAAGGACTTTGTTACCCCCTGTTTGTTGAGGAAGAACACAGTTGTTGTGTTGTCCATCTGGATCAGTACAGTCTAACCAGTTATAAACGCTTGGAATGCTTTCAAGGCCAGAAACGCTGTCTTCATCTCTAGATAGCTTATATCTCTCAGAGCATCCGTGGGATTTCAGAGTCCTATGTCTTTCAGGTTTGCCAGAGTGTGCTCCCCAACCCTTGAAGGATGCATCTGTAGTTATGGTCAGAGTGGGGATCTGGTGCTTTAAATGGTCTCCCTATGCTCAAATTGGCCGGGTTTCACCAATATTTCCTTGTGTACCTATGGTGTGACAACCTCTAGCTCTTCCCAGCTCCCTCTGACTTGTGACCACCCATTGCAGATCCATTCTTGAATGGGGTGCATATGCAGTCTTGCAGGCGGTATGAGTGAGAATCAGGACGCAATCATTCCCATGAGTTTTAGGACTGTCCTTATTGTCAGAGACCGACCCCTCTGATAAAGGTGACTTTGTCCTGCAATCGCCTCTGCTCTCTTTTGGACTGGGTATGCTTGTGCTTGAATTTAGTGTCGCTCCCAGTAACACTTTCACTTGTTCTGTTTTGGGTGAGGATTTCTTGATTATTGTAAATCCGACAAATTGTTGTGTCAAAATCACTGTTTGTGTGTCTTTGTGGCATCTTTCCTTGGATTGTGCTTTTACTAGGTAGTCGTCTAGGTATGGATAGATGTGAATGCTTTGTCTTCGTAGGTTGGCTGCCATCACAGCTAGACACCTAGTGAATAACCTTGGTGCCGATTTTATCCCAAAGGGTTGCACCCTGAACTGGTAGTGTACCATGACGAGGATGAATCAAGGATACTTTTTTTTTTTTTTGGGTGTTCAAATCTGCTTTATTGTATAGGAAAAAAACAGTACACAGCTTCTTTCGCCTACAACCCTGAGGCTGGCAGAGTGATACACAAATATAACACAGCCTTGTGACCGGCATCCCGGAGGCCCGGCAGCACCACATTGGATCAGGCGATAGTAGCAGCACAGCCGGCATTCTCAAGCAGTTGAGGATGTACTGCAGCAGAACAGTGTTTGCAGTTTTTAGGTTGAAGAAACTTCCCAACATTCAACAAACTAAGAGGCGTTATAGACATGTTCAGATATGAATGCCCGAGCCAGCAGGGTAATACAGATAGGCAAGATCGTACTCATCTTAACAGTCATAGAACAAGAGACCTGGCAGCATATAATCAACGCTATAGTAAGCAACATGTATGGAGTCGCGGAGTGTCAGTGAACATGTGAGGGGCGAGTATATGTCATGGGTGGCATGGAAGGATCCCAGATAGGGCAAGGGGGGCAGGCGTCACTAATAGGGAGGTCTGTGGTTGTAAGCAACATATGGGGTGCACTGGGCAGGGCGGGAACCCCCGGTTCGGGAACAGGGAGATATCCCCCATCAGCACGGAGGGAGAGTGCATATGTATGGATGGGTAAGAATCAAGGATACTTTGTGTCTTTGGTTCATGGGTATATGTGGGTAGACTTCCTTTAAGTCTAAGGTGGCCATATTATCCCCTTTTCTTAAGAGTGGTATTAGACCTTGCAGAGTTGTCATTTTTAAGTGTTGAATTTCTATGAACTGGTTTAGAAATGTGAGGTCTTGGATTGGTCCGATTGTTAAATCCTGCGTTCAAATCAGAAAATATGGGGAATAGATTTTATTGCCTGCTTCCCTTGGGGAAACCATTTCTATGGCGCTCTTTTGGAAGAGCTCTTTGACCTCCTTTCTGAGTTTTGTGAAATCCTGTACACAAAGATTGTTTTTGGTGACAAGGGGGGGGGGGGGGGGGGTGTCTTGAGTTCTATGCAATATCCATGTTTTATTATGTTTAGAATCCAATTGTCTGAAGTGGCTGCCCTTCACTCCTTGAGGAACCCCCTTAATTCTGCCCCCCACAGGTGTTTTGTGGTGAGGCTGATTGAGGATTGAAGCTCTTGCCTGCTGAGACTCCACATTTGTGAGGCTAACCTCTTCCGCTTTTTCTCCCTCAAAAAGAATGTCTCACCGTGTGTTGCCATTGATGGAGTGGTGTTTGTTGTGTTGGCAGACCTGTGTAGCTATGAGGCTGCTGTTGGCCAGATGTGAATGCCATCCTACCTGTGGAACTTCTGTTCATGGTCCCACCTTTCCTGCAGGTTCCTCTGAACTGGAGTGCTCCCATGGTTTTCGCAGAGTCATTATCCTTCTTAACTTCTGTAATATGTCCACCACCTGTCTGAACAGTACATCGCCTGCAAGGGGCATGTGGGTGAATGATGCCTGTACCTCTATCTTGAATCCTGAGACTGAGCCATGTGTGTCTCCTGAGTGTTGTCCCACTGCACATCTGCCTGCTGGTAGTGTCTGGTGCATCCATTGCTTATTTAAGGCAGGTGTTGGCAATATTTTTGCCCTTCTAAATCACTGTCTTGGCCCTTTTGCAGTACTCTTCTGGAAGGTGCTGCATTAGCCCCTTTATTTCATCCCTTTGCTGGTGTCCATAAGTGGTTAAGGAGTGCATTGAAATGTTCTATTCTCCACTGTGTGGCTGCCTTTATATCCATCTTTCTTCCGCCCAGGTCGAGCTTCTTGCTCTTTTTCTCTGGTGGTGGCCCCACAGATGTGGGGGCATTGCTTCTTTTCCTCACGGTGGACACGGGATGGAATCTGCGGGGACATTACCTTTTGTATCTTTGGGGTTCTGTGCGGAAAATTTGCATTTCTTCTCCCATTGAGGCGTTGTAGCTATTGCAGGGGCTGGTTTTCGAAAGGTCTCCTTCCCCTGGTCATGGATGCTAGGGAGAATTGGCAAGTAGAGGTTGGCCTTTTGTGAGGGCATCAGGGTTTCCAGTATGATGGATGCTCCCCATTTCTCCTCTTCTAACTGTACCCCATAGGTGTCTTTAGCCCTTTTGATGAGGCTGTCATAGAGGAACAAGTCTTTGGGTGGCTAAGGTCTTGTGTGACAGCTTTCTACCCTTCCTAAGGGGACTCTGCGCTGAGGCCCTGCCATGTGTCCTCAAACTAGCGTTGGTCCTCGTACATCGTAGCTACGTTTTAGAACTCCTCTTGTTCCTCTTCATGTGGTTTTGGTGTTGCTATGGCCTCCAAGTCCGTGGTTGGAGAGGGTCTTGTTAGAATGTGAAACCCCTTCTTGGATTCATCAAACTCTTTTCTTTGAAGCACGATACCCATTGCGTCATTGAGCCTACGTTTTCTCCGCTCTACCTCGAGAGCTCTTTGTTTGGCTTCAACCCTGATTGAAACTATCTTTTTCCATTAAGCTGCCTCTCCCAGCCTCGATTCTTTGCCCCTCTCTCTTGATCCATCTCAAACACCTGGTTGCGTCAAAGTTTTTGTTGACAATTTGCCCCCATCCATGTCTTTGGTTGGGACCCATGCAGTTCTATTTGGTTGCGCTGATCTTCAGTCATCAGGGGTTCGACGCCAAGGCTGCCTTCGAGGACTTGGTGTCCAAGGACCTAATGTCCATGTCTTTCGACAGTTTGTTTACTTTCTGCCCTTCAGCACTTAAGCCAGCACTTGTCTTTGTTTTGACCACAGTTGAGGCGTACTCCAGGTCTGACTCCACTCCTCGCACCAGTTCAGCCTCCTCGATGTTCTCATCGTCGATGGATAGGCCAAGATCTTTCAGAGACTCCTGCATCTTGTGAGTGCTAGCCATGGTTTAGTGTTTTAGTCTCTGTTGACATTGGACCTAGTTTGTCTTCGGTATGAACATGGTGCAGGCCTCAAAGTCCTCATGGTCCTTTGGCAGACAAAGGTTGTGGACCTCATGGGGGGACTCTTTTGGCGAATTTGTAGTGACAACTGGGGCAGAACTTAATCCCTCCCATGCTCATGACAAGCTCAGCTCGTCATGAGACACAGTGGAGCTGTGCTCATGACGAGCTGAGCTCATCATAACCGCTGCGGCCGCCCACGCGCAGCTAATTTCCCGCCTGTGCGGGAGAATTAATGAGTGGGCGGGTCTGTGAGGAGCTCAGCTCGTCATGAGCACAGCTGGGCCGCGGACCCCCCCCCCCCGCATCCCGCACCGTGGGGGAATTACCCCAGCAGGCAAGGGGTTAAAAGGGGGATTGACCCTGTACTGTCATTTCCCTCTTCATTTTCAAGCCACGTTCTTATTGGCGGGGTACTTCTTTGGGGCTCATGAAGGCTCCCCTTCTTCCCTTCTCCTTTCCTTAGATCTTCTTGTGGCTTTTAGTGTTTAGATTTTCCAACTTCTTGTCTTTTCTCTGTGATTCATCGGAGCTCCTCAGTCATGCTTCCAGGCCCAATGGTGGATAAAAGAATCTAAAGATGGCTAATGCACAGGAACTTACAGGGTGCAGTCTGACATCACAGAAGGAATAAACTTTCCTCCAAATGGTGGTCGATGCCCAACAAATATTTCCGGACCAAACAACTAGATGGCAGAATAAAGCATAGGATGTTAATCTAGAAAAGGATTCATGTGGCAAAATGAGAATTAACTTGAATGTATTTTAAACAGGGTGGCTATGATAACTTCTTTGTCATGATTGCTTTTGTCATTGTTTGTGTTCACATCACAGACATTCGCAAAACTGCATTTCAACAGGACACTGGTATTTTAGAAAAACAACAAATTCACTGCATCTGTCGAGGTTTGATGGAAATGACTGCAACACAGTGCTCATTTGAGAAGAAACACAAAATGCATCTCTTTTTAAAAGCTCATGTCTTGAATCTGAACGTATCTGCTAGAGAGATGTACATAATAAATATATATTATACCATTTTCCTCCATAGAGCTTTTAAAAATAGCTTCAAGGTGTTTAACGGAAAGAACTGCAGCATTCCGTTTGCATAATTTGCATTTCCTTGCTACACGATCTAGTTAATTCCCCCATATTTAATTTCCCTCTACCATACAATAACAGTGGCTTTGGCAATAATAATACAGGAGACTTGTTGTGGCCATGAAATTAAAGCATGCAATCTCTTTAGCCTCAGATCACTTCAATATTGGTTATAACAGTTCAAACAATGTACAGCTAGGTGAGTGGCCCTGTTACATTATGTCTATCCATATAGCACACCAATCACCCAAGAGGGTATCAGACACTTGAGCAGGTCTATAGGCGAGTGTCCCCTCAGAATAATTCGAAGAGCCAGGTCTTCTGGTACTTGCGGAACTCAGGAAGTGAGGAAGATGCTGAGATGTGTTGTGGGAGGGAGGTCAACTTAATGGTTTTGGTGCAATTTATGAGAACAAATTACCTCTAGTTCTGCTCTTGTGAACGCAAGAGATATGTGCGATTGAGAGCGAGGCTGAACGTAGATATCTATAAGGCCGGTGAATGTGTGTGTAGATGTTAACATACCATGTGACAGTGTTGTGTAAGGCTTTGCATGTGTGCATGAGGCATTTGAATTCACTGCGTTTGTGAATGGGGAGCCAGTGGAGTATTCTGAAATGGGGTTAGAGGTGGGTTTGACATGTGAGGTTAAGTGAGTCTTGCAGCCATATTCTGGATGGCCTGGAGTCTGTCTAGGAGCTGCTTGAAGATCCCGGCGTAGAATGCATTGCCATAGTCTAGCCTGCTAGTGATGAGTGCTTGAGTGATGGTTTGTCTGGTGTTCTGTGTCAGCCACTTCAAGATTTTTACAGCATATGTAGGATGTGGAAGCAGGCAGGGCTCACTAAGTTGACTTGTGCGGTCATGTTGAGCTTGCTGTCAGGGATTATCCCCAGATTCCTCGCATGGTCTGAGTTTTGGTCCTAGCTCCATTGGCCACCAAGCGGCTTCCCATGGGAAAGTCTTGTTTCTGAAGACCAGTACTCATATCTTGCCAGAGATGAGCTGCAAGCAGCTGGTACTCATCCATTCTGCTACCATGGTCATGCAGTTTGAGAAGTTGGTTTGGGTTGTGGTTGTCTTGACCGTCATGGAGAGGATGAGTTGTGTGGCACAGAACAAGCTATTGATGCCTTGAAGTGTTGATGTTGCTTACCAGTCTAAACTAAAAAATTGCTTTAGCAGGTGTAGATGTCTGGCCACACATCCTTTGTCCAAAGCATGCATTATGTATTGCCGCAATTGGACAGAAAATAATGTTTTGTGGAAAGTAAGGGAAAAAGGGTCGTATTTAAAGTACTCAGTCATAATTGCGATGGAGTTACCCGTTCATGAAACTGTAAATCAGGCTGAAAGTAAAGAAGCGGGCAAAGCAGGGTAGGATAGATATATTAGTAGTCTAGTAATAATAAACTTGTTTTTCTATAGTACTTCATGTTTTGCCTTTCCTAAGCAGTTTTAAATCACAGATTTACCCACCCACGTTACACAATTTATCCAATTAAAAGTTATTTCAGAATTTCTTACTAAGGCAAATTTGATATTCCGTTATCAAAGTCTAAATTTTTTAAATCTAGATTGCTGAAAAAGGGTGTCTATTGTTAAATTGTAAAGCTTAAACTTAAATGCCTATAAGCCTCAATTTTTTATACTCAACAAGTCGGTGTTCAGGGCCACAGCATTAAATGACATTTAAAACTGAGCAATGAACACAAATCCCATTTCTTTGCATACATGGATGTCAGATGATTTTCAGATTGATGTCGGGAAAGAAAAAGGTTCCTGAGCTCTGGAGCATTATCTTATTTCTAAAGACAATCGTAATTTTTATTTTATTTTTTAAACACAAACATGAAAGTTGCTTTGTTGCAGAAATGCACACTAAGCCATTCTAGCCTTAATTTGTTGATGAGGCATGTTAGTCTTCACTTCATTCCTTCAAGTATTAACCAGAAGTTCAACATGAATATTAAACATTACAAACCAATGTCCATAAATTCTGGAGAAAAAAAACTAACTTCCCCACCCACCAAACTCTCATGCTTGAGCATAGGCTCTGAGCAGGTCTAGTTTTTGTCATCAACGGTTTATTTTTAGGATCCTGGAAGTTAGAGGACAGATCTCTTGGGTGGTGTGTTAAAAACAGGACTCAAACTCCACCACAAATCTTCTAGAGGGACTTTTGGATGTTCTAGAATAGATCACTAAAATATGCACGAATATATTTGTCTTCAGTTTCAGCACAACTTTACCTTTTTCTTTTTATTTGTGGTCTATTCATCCTTCAAAAATAAAACACAAAAAATATATAAACCCAAATTAACAAAAAATAACTGTGTATTATTGCCACCATTCTCTACATGACAAAGCACCATGGTGGTCTTATATTTTTTTCAAATAAAATATACCAAGAAACCGCTTTAAAGAAATGTGTACAGTCTAAAAGATCCTAACATTTATGCTTAATGTCGTTTGATAACTTTAGCTGCATAGTTAAATGGTTTAGTTCTCCTAAAATAAAAAAAGTCATCTCAAATATGCTGGCTTCTATTTTGTATGGTCACACCAAGCAAGACTATTCAGTTACTCATGAGAACATATATATACATACACATCGGGGTAATAAAAACTACCTAAGCACTTACTCTGGGTCTGTGTCCAGTGTTGCGGCGTGTGGCACCAGAAACAGCGCGAGCCGGCGATTTTGGATTTACTGCATACATACACATATATACATACATACACACACATACATATACACACATACATATACACATAAACACATCTACATACATATACACATATATTTATTTTTAAATCGGGAACCTTGCCTATGCAGCAAACCACCATACAGCAGTAGCTGCCTTTGAAAATGACAATCAGCAATCTGGATCTTTCTTCAACAGTTAATGCGTTTCACTATTATCTCTCCATACGAAAATGCAGTGCTTAAAAAAAGTACCAGCCGCTTCCGAAAGGATTAATTCTAGAACAAACAGAAGATGGATAGCAACAGTGTGATGCAAGCACTCCTTCGGCGTACTAATATCGATGATACATTCTTCCATCCAGTGATTTATTATATGTGCATCGCCGAGCAGTAACTAAAAAGAAACAAATAGCTTGCTGTTAACCTAAACCCATTTTCAGGTAACAAATGTGTCTGATCTGTACCCATCAAATAATGCCTTTAATGCCCTTAAACATCAGTGAATGAAGAATGCACATCTCAATGTGTCCTCTGAAGGGTGACCCCCACTGCATAAGGACAAAATTCCCGTTCTTGCTTCTTCTTGAAATAGGAGGCATAAGTAGCATACTTACCATGATGTACGACGCCCTTCAAACCATGGATAATGGGCTCCAGAGCTGGGTTGTCCCTCTGACTGACCTGCATGTAAAGGACAGATGATTGGTTAAATCTTTTTTGGCATCAGACAGAACACTCAGTTTAATCATTCCAAAGCAGAGACACAAAAATTATGATCATCAAAATACTAGGCCCTGCAGTAACCATAAGCACACGGGTATTTTACGAAGCAGAAGTAGTAACTAACAATATTCACTTCTCTCAGACTTACATTTTTTCTCACACCTTGGACTTCATTAACTTTGAAAAAACATAGGTACACAGAAGGTTTATATGGAAATGTTACAGGAGTTGACCTTCAGCTGGAAATGTTACAGGAGTGCACCTTCAAGACAAATTCTGAACAGGGCATAATCACCGCTGTCAAATTGTTTTCAAACTAAAACCACTCTCATCGTCATTTTCACACTCCAAGAACTTTTGGTTTCTATTTATTTGCAGTATTTGATCTGGCACGGCTCCCCATCCTATATAAAGTTTTCAGATTTTTTTCCCCCCTGTTTAAGGTATTTTATTGGTTTACATATAAGGAGGCAAATAGGTATATACAATAGCATATATCATAGCGACAAAAAAGGACGTTTGAGGTAATCATGCCAAGCATATAGTATACAAATGATATGCCTAGTGATGTAGGTGAGCCATATAAAAACATGAGGTAAAATCAGTCATAGGCGAGAACAATAATGTACGTATTACCAATATGAGAATCCAATGGATCTGTAAACTCATATGATTATCCTCTCAGTCTAAGAAGCAGAAATGAGAGTATCAAACGGATGTAATTTGTACGTTTAGTAACTCTCGTGTGTATAGTACAAAGCAACGAGAATCATACAGAAGTATTGACCTTATTCATACGAAAAACATGAGAAAACTGGGATAGAGAGAGGGGGAGAATGAGGTGAGTTGGATATCGGGAGCCTGGGCATGAATGAAGGATCAGACTCAAGGTCCAGGTAGAGGATGGGCTAACAACCTGTTTATACCTAATTCTATGTATCCATCTCAGGTACGCCATACAGCTCTAGAGATTAGAATTTGGATTGGAGGCTATAAGCCACTCTGAGGTATGACATCTATGCCCAATCATGTGTGACGAGAGAGGTGATTAAATTATTTCCATTCAAATAGGATGACCTTCACTGCTTCGTCAGAAGGTCTAACAAAGCCATTTTATTGGCGTTGAGATTCAAATTAGTTACCGAAGCCCAGGTGCCAAGAGTTATTACAAGGAAGCTTAGTGTTATGGGTATGTTAAAAATATCTGCTAGCTGGTTCAGAATATGGTGTCAGTAGGATTCTAGGAGTTTACATTAAAAAAACATATGTTGGTGAGAACCTTGTTGTATGTTGCAATTCCAGCATTTGTCATTCTCCCGCTGGTTCAATTTATGCAACCTGACCGGGGTCCAGTGCAGAAGATTTATTGTAAAGAACTCAGATTGTATGAGAGATGGAGCAATTTTATTACAAAGCCCAAGTTATCCAATTTTCTGTCAATTGTCATCAGTGATGGTGTCAGAAACACATCTATGTTAAAATGGTTGGCCCATTTCACACTACTAACGAGGTTTGTATAAAGTGTTCGTCAGATAAAAATGTGTACATTTGTGGCAATATGACCAGAGTATTGCCATAATGCCAATTGGGATGGTTCAGACAAGTGTTTGGTGAGATTAAGTTTTGAAAGTATTACTTTAATCTTTAGGAAGCTGTAAAAGTCTAAGTTAGAGATGTTATATATTCTGGCCAGGGCAGAGAAGGAGATCAGATCACTGTTGTGATCATATAGATCCGTAATTAGCCAAATGCACTTGAAGGCCCACTTCAGAAAAACATTTTAATTGTAAAAGAAGCTTTTCAAATATGAAGGTCTGAGTCAAAAGCATGTGGGCTTGAAACCACATTGGCAAAACCAGGATTAGAGAAATGATGAGGAACATGTAGACAGTACAAGACAGCAGAGTAAAAAAATGTTACCTCTTACAGATTTATACTTTTAAGCCAAGGCAACAAAGTGAAATCCCCTGAATTGCAGGATTTTATTTTTTGACCAAGCATCAAATCGAGGATTAAAACCAGGTTTCTATGGGCCAATATCAGCACCTTAGTCTTTCAAGTATATTCCCCGTACATAACATCGGCAAAATATTAACCTTGTTTAAGCAAATAAAATTATTCCATAATCAATGCCAGAAGAGCCCAACCTGTAGACAGGAATTTCAACACACTGAAGTCACAATTGCACTATTACATAATTCCAGTATAGAGGCCTTCAAACTGGACAGACGTAAAATCATACAAAAAGAAAACTCACTTGCGACTTCACTTTATAGCTCCTGATAACTTCAATAAGTGCACTAGTCTGGAAGAGCTGTATTGCAGGCACAGCTGATAAGACTATTATAAATGAACCCTAGGTTGCAATTTTATGGTCTTCATAAAGTTCTTAAGCTGGTGGTTAGGTTGCAAAATTTAGCACAATATCAGAAATGTCAACAGCATTATGTACATGGGGCCTGATTTACAGTTTTGCGGACAATTACAATATCACAAACATGACGGATATCTTCTCAAACTTCTTGAAAGTGCCATAGGATATAATTGACTTGAAAGAAGGCAGGCGGGATAAAAGTCATGTTTGTAATGGAGTAACCTGTACGCCAAACTCTAAATCAAGCTAATAATCTTGACTCCAAGGACAATCCTAAAAAATATAGGTTAGACCCTACACACGGTATAACAAAGCACTAAAATACCAGGTTGGAATTAAAACGGAAACATACACAGTAGAATCATAGCGTTAGAAACATGGCTAATCAAGGTGACTACTAAGGCGAATGCCAATGGAAAACATTCTGAAATATGGCTTATATTTTTATCATGAATTTGGCAAAGGACTGTGGCTGAAACAGAAATTATAAGGGCTTGGCTGGCTCACAAAGGGGCTGACCAAGCTTATTTAATTATTAAATATGCTGATGATTCCTTAAGGGCATGCTGGAGGCTTAGGGTGTCTAATGAAGTTAACATTAGGTATAGCTTCGCAGGAGATTTTAGTCCAGTCTATATGTTCTTGTTCATCAACATCTACAACACAGGAAAAGGCAGAGTGCTTCTTTCATTTTAAAAAATATAGACCATTGCTCACCTGGCTGAGATGACAAAAGTCATACCGATATCAAAATGGAAATGTCAGGAGCACTGTTGGCATTGATCACAAAACGCTTGGCACACATGGGGCCTCTCATCTACTCCCACACAGAAAAAGGTGCTATAGTTTTAATATTTGAAGGAACAGTTCTTGACGTTACTATGTGGGGTATGGTTTTTTCTCAGATCTAGAAGGGATCGCATCCAAGGTCATAGCATCAAATCGTACACAAGAAGTGGTCCTTGTCAAATAATGCAGGCAAACCAGACATGCCTCAGTGGCTGCTGCAAAGGGCAGAAATACTTCTCCGAATTCATCAGGTTTATGGGTTTTTTGCTGAGCTTTGTAGATTTTTGAAAGCATTAGCCTACCTGACTCTATACACCATGTATTAACAATAACATAGTATGTCAACTTTACTACGAATAATACAGCACACAGTTTTTACCATGCAGGTAAGTGCAGCACTGCCTATTTAAATATTTAAATGGTACCTCTACTACGCAGGTAAGGCTTTTTTTATGATATATATATATATATATTATATCTCCAAATTGTAATCACGTTTCGACGAACAGAACAATGTCCAGGCCACTTGTTGCAATAAAGCGTGTTTATTCAATAACGCTTCACTCAGAGGAGTGAAGCGTTATTGAATAAACACGCTATATTGCAACAAGTGGCCTGGACATTGTTCTGTTCGTCGAAACCGGATTACAATTTGGTGGATTTATCCGGACTCGCAACCCCGCCCGGGCCCACTGCTGCAAGTAGTAGGGGTTCACTGTGACCTTTGAAGTTTATATATATATATATATATATATATATATATATATATATATATATATATATATATATATATATTCACTGAAAAAACCATAGGTTATAGACCATATATAGTTAGGGATTAGCATTTAAAAAACCTTATTTTACTCACACAAAACCATTGAAATTCCATATATAGTTAGTTGCACTAACTATATATCGCGCACCCGCAATCCACTGCTGATGATGTCACATATTACATCATTCATGACATGGTCAGTGACATCACTGATGACATCACTGATGACATCTCAAATGACATCACTGATGACATCATCCAGTGACTGTGTGTTTCTGTAAAGTTTAAATATGTTTTACATATTGAAGAATGAGTAGATGTATAAGTGTCTGGATGAATGATTTAGTAGGTGCGTGACTGACTGTATGAGTGAGTGATTAAATGTGTCTCACTGAGTGCATGGGTTAGTGACTAAACTGTCTCAATTTGTGCATCATTATGTCTGTTGTTCTGTAAACTGCTGCATGTGTTGGTCAGTAGCTATATGAGTAACTATATGGGTTATTGATTGATTGCCCAAGTATTTGTATGGGAGACTGAGTGTGTGTGGCTGGGAGGTGTGTGACTCTGTGCAGATCAATGTGTACTTGTATCAATGATTGTATAAGAGAGTAAGTATGTGTTAGTATATGTTTCAAAATGTAAGGTGCTCTATGTTTAACTGTATAGATTAGAAAATGGAAGTGTGATTGATTATTTACAGGACTGACTAGGTGTGTGAGTAACTCCATGGATGAGTGACAGAGTGTGAGAGTCTGTATAGGTGTATGAGTGCATATGATAGTGTTGTAAAGATGAGTGATTGTATGTATGAATGATTGTATGGGTAAATGAGTGAATGTGTGTGTAAACATAGGAATCACTGAGTGCGTATGTAGTAACTAGTATTGGTGTGTCAATGGTTTCAAAAATTATACTCTGTATTTAACACTGGGTGTAACAGAGATTATATTAAAGTGTGAGGAGATGCATTGTATTGTCACATGAATGATATCATCAGTGATGTGGTCATTGATGTCAAATGAGATGTCATCAGTGATGTCATCAGTGATGTCATTAGAGATGTTATCAGTGATGTCATCAGTGATGTCATCAGAGATGTCATCAGTGATGTCATCAGTGATGTCATCAGTGATGTCATCAGAGATGTCATCAGTGATGTCATCAGTGATGTCATTTGAGATGTCATCAGTGATGTCATCAGTGATGTCACTGACCATGTCATGAATGATGTAATATGTGACATGATCAGCAGTGGATTGCGGGTGCGCGATATATAGTTAGTACAACTAACTATATATGGAATTTCAATGGTTTTGTGTGAGTAAAATAAGGTTTTTTAAATGCTAATTCCTAACTATATATGGTCTATAACCTATGGTTTTTTCAGTGAATTTTCAAGGTTTTTTAAATGCTAATTCCTAACTATATATGGTCTATAACCTATGGTTTTTTCAGTGAATTTCAATGGTTTTTTAATAGCAAATATCATAAGCTGTCGAATGTCAAGTACGTGGTAAGAAAAAACATTTTCGTGTTTATGCACACTTATCTGCTTTGAATGCTGCCCCCCCCCTCATTTCTATTAGGAGTACTCTCTCTTTGCAGATAGTGAAAGGTAGTTAACGCAGGCCTTTGCCCCCGTTGTAATCCGTCGTGCCTGCTTCTCTCTCCATTTGATTGATTGATTGTTATCCAAGCATTTACTGTTTTAGAATTGGTTCTCTTTGGTTCATTCTCTATTTAAAAACAAGCACAGAGTCGCAATACTCTGTTTAATCTTTGCAGATAGCGAAAAATCGTGTAAAAAAACAAAAGGAATCGAGCAAAATCATTAGGCCACTAATGGGATCTCTTTTTGACCTCGCTAAAATAGAAACATTAGGAACAACCCCTCATGACAAACACGAAACTAGTGAGATGAACTGAACTCCACACCATGATGGCTGCAATACAGCTCGGCTCCGCCACCCACCCCGCCCAAAATAACGATAAACTCTATGCAAATATTACAAATATATACAACACACCAGCAAAGTAACAGGGTAAAACATTTTATTAAACAACTATTTACATAACTATTTTATACTTTTACTTCTGGTCGGGAGCGGCTAGCATTATTGCTCGTGGAATGGCCACGACGGAGCTACGAAATGGTGGTGCTCTCATGCTAACGCCAGCTTCAGTCTGAAACATCCAGAAACACTGTAGACTACCAATTCGATCAGTTCCGGTAGCGCCCCAACGTGACCCGGTAGAGAAGAACTAGCCCTCCCCTCTTTGACTGATGGTTCTTGTTGCCTGTCCCTTCTGTTGTCATTTAACAGAACTATTTAGCCTGCTGAAAGGGGTTGTGTTCCGACCGCTGGTTGGTGGAGACATTTTGACTATATTCTGGACCTGCGTTGTCGCGTAATGCGTCATATGACGCGCCGCGTTAGCGCATCCGGAAGTGATCCGGGGCGCGACGCGCAGCGCGTAACGTAAGCATAACAGGTCATGTGACTTGTTAATAAAACTTTTCATTGGTTCATTTTACTTTTCTTATTCTAATGATGAAAGGCTTGGTCATATGACCTAAAAATTACGCTTTTTATTACTTTCGAACATTATTTTTTCTTAAATATATGTTATAATGTTCCAGGCTAATGTACTTTCCCGGAAAATTTACAACTGTCCTGCAAGTAAAATATATTCCTTTTTCGAGAAAAAGGGCGTTTCTTCGTCCCATGACGGAGCCGTTGATCAAAAGAGGGTCGGCCTGCTGTCTTAGTCGCCGATACGCCTGAATATGAGATTATCGATCACTTTATGTTGCAGGAGTAGAAAACACAACAGCCCTTGACCATTTATCTTTACTGCGTTCCTGCGTATTATACCTTTTACCCTTCATGTAATTGGTCTGCTTTATTTCACTTGCCTTTTACTGATTCTAAAACAGTGACTATTATTAAAAACTTTACCAATGTATATACTACTACCATGTTTTCTTTTAAAAACCTTTATTGTGAAAATGTCATTATACAAATACGGGCCTATAACCACGTGGGCCGGCCACGGAGCAAACTGTAATCGTATATGATGAGTAGACATTTACACTGTAGAGGAACGTAACGGGCGGGCCATTAGGTTGCAAGAACTAAGGTGTCTAACAGTTGCGGAATCAGTGGACGTACATTTTATAATTAAAATACGACAGGGCCAGTTACAATAAAATTATCTAGATATACATTTGCGAGCAAGTACCATGGGTGACGTTAATTCGAACTTTCAATAGTACAGTAATCAATAACACATCAGAACTTAATATCAATAGGGATATCGAAATATTCAATCTATTCTCGTCCCCGCCCGCCATGTGCTTCAAAACTGCATACGTATCTCGTGATATCAAGGTTGTGCAACCAGTACACAACAAGGAGTTACGAGTCCCATTTATTCCGCCGCCATTTTGGGCGAGGACGGGCAGGTCCAGGATATAGTCAAAATGTCTCTACCAACCATCGACTATGATGATGTTCATATGCTGTATTTATTAGAGTAACACTCATCTGTCCACATGAAATTAATTTGCCACAATCTAAACATGTCATTTTAATCTTTCCAAAGTTCTTCTAAATATTTGGGACCGTTTCCCTGGCCTCTGATGCTGTCAGTGCCACTTCTTTGATGAATGTACTGGCAGGTCGGGGGTTCTCCTCCAAATCTCTCTTATGCAGCACTATAATTAATCGGTGCCACCTCTCCATATGACGATGCATGGTATAGTTACCATAACTATATTTTTTTTCGGTTCCTCTGGAGAGTACATCATGGCAGATGAAGCGTGTAACGTACCGGGCATTTACCTTTTTTTGCATGTAGAGGAAAGGAAAAAAAATTCGAGCGTCCGAGTTCTAAGGTGTCCCAGGGCCATTTTAGTGGACCAGGCCCAAATCCAAAGAACAGGCCGCCATTTTGAGAGTCCTGTTGCAGCCGCCTGTCGCTGTAGCATCAAGAGCGGCCGAAACTCAGCTGAATGGCAACTGAAACGGTAAAGGGGCGCCCCACTACAGCAGACGAGCCTCCACCTAGGAAGGCCCGTTCACGACGCCTCCCCCCCCCCCCCCTTCGGGCACCCCACGCCGTTATTCGGAGCAGGATTGTAGGATGGCCACACCAGTACGGCAACTTGCTAGACACCACCTCGGTGCCTACCGAATCTCAGCGCCTTGTGGTGTCTTCTATTCTGAAAACATTGTTGTGCTGCCTTCGACCTATTCGCCGCAAGTGCGCACGCAACTCAGCTGCATAGCTTGCTAGACACCACCTCGGTGCTAACCGAATCTCAGCGCCTTGTGGTGTCTTCTATTCAGAAAATATTGTTGCGCTGCCTTTGGCCCCGTTCGCACATCGGTCCGCTACTGCCGCCATCTCACAGGCCAACGGGGCGCCCCACGCCGACTTTCAGCATTGTAGGATGGCCACACCAGTGCGGCAACTTGCTAGACAACACCTCGGTGCCATCCGGATCTTGGCATCTCAGCGCCTTGTGGTGTCTTCTATTCAGAAAATATTGTTGCGCTGCCTTTGGCCCCATTCGCACATCGGTCCGCTACAGCCGCCATCTCACAGGCCAACGGGGCGCCCCACGCCGACTTTCAGCATTTTAGGATGGCCACACCAGTGCGACAACTTGCTGGACACCACGTCGGTGCCATCCGGATCTTAGCGCGTTGTGCTGCCTTCGGCCTATTCGCACATCGGTCCGCTACTGACGCCGCCTCACGTGCCAACGGATTTTCTACGCTTTTTATACCCTATGCCGCATAACAGGTCATGTGACTTGTTTATAAAACTTTTCATTGGTTCATTTTACTTTTGGTTTCCTAATGATGGAAGGCTTGATCATATGACCTAAAAATAACACTTTTCATTGGATGAAAACTTTTTTTTTTTCCCAAACGATGAAAGCCCCACCTTGTTTCTGGATGTTTCAGACTGAAGCTGGCGTCAGCATGAAAGCACCACCATCTCGTGGCTCCGTCGTGGTCATTCCGCGAGCAATCATGGCAGCCGCTCCCCACCGGAAGCCTGCAGGAGTCGGGGGCCCCCAAGACTTTTGTAGAATCCTCAAGGCGGAGGGGACGCTTTCGAGAATGGGGTCCAAGACCTAGCAGACAAGCGTCCGATTTCCAAGGTGTCCCAGGGCCATTTCAGTGGACCAGGCCCAAAAAGGAAAGAGCCTGCCGCCATTTTGAGAGTCCTGTGACAGCCGCCTATCGCTGCACCGCAAGAGTGGGCGCAACTCAGCTGAATTGCGGATTTTGACACAGTGGACCAAAAGCGGACGGAATGGCAACTGAAACGGTAAAGGGGTGCCCCACTACAGCAGACGAGGCTCCACCTGGGGAGGCCCGTTCACGCCGCCTCCCCCCCCCCCCCCCGGGGCGCCCCACGCCGTTATTCGGAGGGCGGCAACTTACTGGACATCACCTTGGTGCCATCCACATTTCAGCGCGTTCTGCTGCCTTGGAACTATTCGCACAACAGACCGCTACTGACGACCCACCCCCCGGGACGCCCCACGCCGGATACCCAAATCAGTGCGGCACCCAGGCAACATCACCTGGGTGCCGTCCAGAAATCTGGACGTTGTGCTGCCTTGGGACTATTCGCACAACCGACCGCTACTGACCATTGTTCCTTCTTTTTCCCTAAAAATGTTTAAATGTTTTTACTGTTTTTGTTTTGTTGTATATATTTATAAGTTATTAAAGTTTTATAATCCTACTACTTTGTTGGAGTGCTATATATTTTTAATGTGACACATAATTGTAAAAACTTTGATGTACAAAGAGTCATCCCTGGAATCTTCCGCTTCAGGCTCGGTCCCCTCCCCAATCACAATACAGGATGGTTTTCAGATAGTAGGAACGTGTGTGGTGTGACGGATCTCATCGGGTGTGGGCCTTGATCTACTATAACTCCTTTGAAAAGGGGTGATTCTTTACAGCTGGGGCCATAAACTACATCTGCAAGGCTAGCTGATAGCCTGGGACCGGCCTGGACAATCGGACACAGAGGAAGAGGAGTGTCAGAGGGTGCGGTAGTGAATAGGGCGAAAGGGAGGTGTCGGGCGGGCACAGGGTGTGATTCTCAGGGAAGAGCAGCGCAGATGGGGGGAGGTTTATTGCCCATGCATAAGACAGAGAGCGGGGGTGACCAGTGCCTGGGGGAGATGCTTGCGAGGGTGGGGAGCCATGCTAAGGATCGACAGCGTACAGAGAGTGGGTCTGGTCAAGGCATCTAAAATGGCTGCCGTGCACGACAAAAGTGTGGCATTTGAAAAAAGGCAAGATGGCGCAGAATGTTTTTCAACACTTCCTGATTTCCTTCGAATCGAACGTTAACAGACGTTGGGGCATATTACCAAAGTTAAGCGATATTTATCCCTAACGATGCTTAGCAACGAATTTTTTACCGCTAAGCATCGTCAGAAATTATCGCAGATAAACCTTGCTATTATCAAGGTTTATCGCAAATGCGATAAAAAACGGCCGCAATGCATTAATATCGCTGAAAAGTCCGCGATATTCATGCATTACCGAGCTAATGCTCTTAGCCATGTTATCCACCTCCCATTGGATAACATGGCTAAGAACTGCTCAGGGCAGGTGTTACTTTTTGGAGATATTCGCGCTTAGCGCGAATATCTCCAAAAGTTGGTAATAGGAGATAGCGATGTTAGCGACTGTTTCCAGTCGCTAACATCTTGGAATGCCCACTTTGCATGCCATTAGTGATAAATATCACTGACATGCAAAGTGGGGCCCAAGATGGTCGCTATCTCCTACTAGCGGTCGCTAACTGGTGTTAGCGACAGCTAGGTAATACGGAGATAATTTTATCTCCGCTTTCTTGGCTTTTAAAGCCAAAAAAGCGGAGATAAACCCCCTTGATAATATGCCCCGTTATCTCTCCCACACTACCGGTCCCCCTGGGCTTAAACGCCGAGATGGTAGGGACTGCATCCCGTGGAGACAGGCCGAGACGTCACTCAGCAGAAAAAAAAGTTTTAAAAAAGTCTATAAACATACAATAAGTTGAAAGTCAATCATTCTTCTTTCCTTGTAGTACGCTCCCCAGTCCGCTTCCCGTTACGCTAACCGGGCGCACCCCACGCAAAAAAATGATTTTTTTTTTGTTTTTGCCCCGCGGAAACCTTTTAAAGCCTCCACATCAAACCTATGGGGTCAGGGAGGATCTACTATGCCCCCTTATGGTCATTTGCCCCTTCGCTTTGGCCTCCTCTTGTCTCTCGATCCTACCGAGAGACAAGATGGCGGCCGCTACGGACTGTTTGGAATGTTTACAGACGCCGGAGAACCAATCAGCTTCGCTTCACAAAGCTCCGTAACGCGAAAAGTACGCGAAGTGGAGCGCTGCCCGGAGCGCTGTTACAGATATATATCTTTTTTTGAACGTTAATTTCTCAAAATCCACTGGAGCACATATATTGAGACCTAGCAAAGGCACATCGGGCTACCAGTCCCTACAATTTTGCCAAGTTTCGTGCAAATCCATTCAGCCGTTCGATTATTATTATTTATTTATTTTTTGCCCCGCGGGGCCCTTTTAAAACCTCCACATCAAACCTAGGGGGTCAGGGAGGATCTACTATGCCCCCTTATGGTCATTTGCCCCTTCGCTTTGGCCTCCTCTTGTCTCTCGATCCTACCGAGAGACAAGATGGCGGCCGCTACGGACTGTTTGGAATGTTTACAGACGCCGGAGAACCAATCAGCTTCGCTTCACAAAGCTCCGTAACGCGAAAAGTACGCAAACTGGAGCGCTGCCCGGTCCGCTGTTACAGATATATATCTTTTTTTGAACGTTAATTTCTCAAAATCCACTGGAGCACATATATTGAGACCTAGCAAAGGCACATCGGGCTACCAGTCCCTACAATTTTGCCAAGTTTCGTGCAAATCCATTCAGCCGTTCGGGCTAAAAGTGAGGCCAACCGCCCTATGGAAATTAACATTGGAAAAACGCGTTTTGGGACCCCCCTTTTTTCTCGGCCCCCCTTGATGAACCCCCCCCCAAATTTTCAGGGGCTGCTCAGAAACAAAATGTGCCATTTTCCTGAAAATTTCAGCCAATTCCGTCCACAAACACCAAAGTTAATAGACATAGAATTTTCAAAAATCCCATAGAGAAAAAATTCTAACTATATATACCTACTGGCGACCGCCAGTAGGTAATATATATATATATATATATATATATATATATATATATATATATATATATATATATATATATATATATATATATATATATATATATATATATATATATATATACACATGTATATCTAAATTAAATACCTATAAATATGTACAAATGTTTTTATGTAATGATACATATACAAGTGTAAATATCTATTTAAAAATCACATGTGAAATAAAGGTTTTAGGGGTGGGTAAAGTTAATGGGTAATAAATGGTTTCTAGCTTTCAGGGGCGGATAAAGCGTAGTAAGGGTTTGTTAGGTTTAAGGGATGTAAAGGGTGGTAAAGTGTTTTAAAGGTTCAGATGTGGGAAGGAGTATGTGGAAGGTGTATTGCATGAGTAGCAGTAAATGCTGTTTAGGGCAGTGGTCTTCAAACTTTAATGCCATGCCTCCCAGAGTATTAAAAAAATCATTAGGGCCCCCCCAGACATTTTCACTATTTACTCTATTAAATTGGCAATATTAAAAATGTCTAGAGTTATTTAAAGATTGCAGTTAAGTTCTGTTAAAACTTTTAAAAATGCAATCAAATACATAATTGCCAAATCCACTATTCTGATAAGCTATGCCTTACTAAGGTCCCTTACCCTTCTAAGCATACTACCAGCAAGATATAAATGGCAAAAGATGATCGTGATGACCCATTACAGAGTGACTTACTGCCGCTCATTTGCTTTCAGCTTAAAAAAAGCACTTATTAGTATGATGCTTCTTTTGGCCAGAGCTTGTCCCCCTACCCCTCTCCCCCCGGATCAGTTAAGGCCCGCCCCAAAGTTTGGAGACACTTGTTTCACGGTTTAAAAATGGATTCGGCAAAGCGAGTAGTAATGTGTTTTTGGGTTTCCAGGGAAAGAAAGGGGTAAATTAGTAGCGAGGTATTTTTTTAAGGGTATTAGTCAAATGAGTAGGTGGAATGTCTCATTGCGCCTTTGAATTTGGCAACTCTGCATTACTCTTGTAACGCGGAACTCCAGCCTCAATTCTGCCAATCAACACGTGGCAGGATTTTTCTCCCACAATGTTCCAGAAATGAAAGCACATAAGCGAGATTTGGCGTCCCCTAGCAAGATTTTCCAAATTGGGCCTTGGCTGTCAGAGGGTTAACTTCAGATATCGGTTTTACTAGCAGAGCGTTCAAGCATAGGCTATACATAATGCCATCCACACACAGCTAGAAAAGAGAACGTTTTTTGCCAGTTTTGCAGCAAAGTCTTTAAGCATGGGATTAGCTAGTGCCATCCATGCAGAGCTGAAAAGTTGCAAAAACGCCTTTTACCACTACAGGCACAGTATTGCAACTTTAGAGTGGTAAAATACCAGACCAGCCAACCTGGAATAAATTAAAAGTCCCCGACACATGTATTTTGCTCTTAAAAGAGCTCTTCATGGATACATAGCTTTGTCCAGACACAAGTGAGCACCCGGTATAATTCAAAGCAATACCCTTTCAGGCATATAGTGCTGTATAAATGATTCAAAAAAATAAAGTACGGAACTCTAGGTAGTTCCCATGTTTTAGGTGGAGATCAGCACCCTTATATGGAGCACTCTACACTTAGAATGCTCACCTCAAATGCCTGTTTGTTACAGTTTAGTGAGCACTCAAAGAAATAGGATTTGTGGGACGCATAGGGAGCTCGTTTGTGCAGATTTTATAGTTTCACAATAATCCACAGTTTAACATATAGCCCAATACAGTTAAGTTCCCATTCCCCAGTACAATTCAGACACATCCATAATGCAAGGCTAGAGACCTTGCCTCTAGGACCCAGAAATGAATACATACTTTGCACGTACAGATTTTTAAAACTCTATGGTTATTCTATAGTAAAGGATATGACATCCTGTGCCAATGAAAGGCTTCGCGCAGAACGCTCATGGTTCAAAAATCAAGTAAAGCCTTGCACCTCCCATGCAAACACTTACGAAAAACAACCAATTACTCTCCAAGCAGTAATTTGTGGGATGATAAATAGAGCGTGCCATTTATGACCTGAGAAAGCCCTAGCCCGCTCTCTTTATGAAGCAAATCGTAGAGGAACATACGCTGCACAAAACTAATTTGGGAAAACTAGGGTAGAATTAACATTCCATTAGTGTCCCAGCTGAGGCCATTTACTTTCATAGAGAACTTTTCAATTTGATTCAACAAGGCAAACTCCAGACCTCTTAAAATAGCCATGCAGTTCGGAATCACACACTAAAGCCTAACTAGTCTTCCACAGGAATGGCAACATTCTCCAAGAAGCAAATGAAGAGACGCTTTCTGATCCCAGCAATACAGGAACATAGTAATGTGCAAAGACGACATCACGAGGTGCTACACAAAATATGAGCCTTTGTGTATCCTGTAGTGTGTTAATTGCAAGATGGAAGAGCCGGATGAAAACACGTTTGCATTGAGATGTATAGTATGTGTTTGTTGTGTCTCAAGATGTCAGCACCCCACAAGAAGATATAGGGGGAATTAACTAAACGCTTAATGTTATTGCATGCACATTGTACTTCACATGCAGAACTAAAGTAGGAATCTGCTTGCATGTGTATTTTTTCATTCTTTTTCAGCATGATGTCTCAACATGTTAAAGCTTAATGCGAATATCTGGTGTAATGTGGGGGTCACGAAATCGAATTCCAGCAAGGTTAACTCAGCCTTTCAGTCTTCCGAGGTTAGTGTATGGAGTACTAAAAGTGGCTGTTTGGGACATGTTATTTACAGTGCGTGGAAAAAAGTAAAAACCGTATTCCACATTTTTTTTTAATTGTTATTCTGTTAAATCCTACAATTCATTTAAAAACTCTACTTGTTTACTTTACCATGCTGGATTAATAAGCAAAGTCAAATGCGTGTCTCTGGCCATCATCCTTGTTTGGCTTCGTCAATGCATGTTTTGCTCGGTCATGGGATTTAGCCCACATTGCCATTGAAGTCCCTGGTGCTTAAGGGAACTACTTTGCCTGTGGATGTGTTTCCTGTGAAGGGGGTGATGCAATCACTCACAGTGAAGTTAGCCAGCATGAGGCTTAAGTTGGCTGATCTACTGCCCCATGATGTATACTGTATTGGGTTGAAAAAAAGGGTGAATGTCCATAACAAATCAATCGAACAAGAGGGCTCACAGAAACACCCTATATGTAAGCATCTTACACACAGCATTTTAGTAAAATCAAAAGGTCTTGGCTAACGCCAGACCTAAAGTATTTTGACACAGCAGTAAATGAAAGTAATAAATATCAAGTGAACAGATTCTTTAAAAAAACGATTTGCATCCCATTGGAAAGGGCATCTCCATCAATTGCAGGATGCTGCATCTATTTATTGCCAGAACGACCTGCAGGCTTCCCTTTATAAAGAACTTAAAGTAGGCATAATAACTGCAAGAGTAAGAGTCCTCTCAACCCATATACTACGGGTATACCTCCGTATAGATTACAGCCCTTGTAAAAACTCCCTGCAGAACACCTCTAACAAGTACGTCATATGCATGTCAAATCTGGGAGATGATTTTTCTAAGATGTTGTGCGAGAATACTTTTAAAGCAGCAAAATCTTTCAAGGCAGCTTTAGAGAAACGTTCTACGGGATAGGGATCACAGTTACAAGAGAACGCAGCACATCAAATTTCATAGGGGAGAAAACGGAAAAGTATAATTGTGCTTTTATTGTTAAGTCATACGGTCTAAATAAATAGAAAAAAACTTGCATTTGTATTCTCTTTGCTACATACTGCTTTTAGTATGAAATGGGATACTCTGAGAATGGTGGCATTGTTCATGGCTTTATTCAGGTGTATTGTAGCTCTTAATACCAGACTAATTCCGCAGCTGCATCTGATTGGTCGTAAAGGGAAGAGGCCGCAGATCGCCATGGCCCTTAGAAACATAAATGGCCCAAGCAAAGGACGCACAAGACCAGGCTTGGATCAAATCAATCCGTCTGAGAAAAATCCCAGGAGACTTGGCAGGGATAAGACAAGGTCTTTCAGAGAACAGGCGTCAGCACCTGCGAGGAGCAAGAAGAAAAGACCGAGCTTTGGTAAATATGACCTTGATTCACAAGCAGGAATACGGATCAGCCAGCAAGGTTCCTCTCGGTTATAATGAACAAAAATCTGGAAGAAAAGGACTTTTAAATAGAGCTCAAGGCTACAGAGGATTGTGCCCAATTCAGCATCTGAAAGGAACATTCTATTCAATGATACTGTCTTGCTGAGCTCTCACTGCTTCGGATTATTGATAACTCTGCCCTAAAAATGGTTTAAAGGAGTTTGAAAGCTCAGCTTGGTGCCTTAGGTTTAAAACCTGAGCCTCTGTGATAAATCCATCTTTGAGGCTTTGCAACTTTCTTTGGGAAGAAGACCAAAAATGGGTTTAAAACATGTTATTTAAAATGTTTCAAAGGGGTTTTCATGCTAAAGTCAATCCCGGATGCAACAGGGTATCTTTTTGTTGCATTAACACACTTTGTTGAGGATTGCGAATGGCCTAATTTGTGAGAACCCAACTATTGCTACACTGTCCACCAAACTCACGCGCTGCAAACGTCTGCTATAGAAACAAGTGAAAAGTGCCTAAGACTTGGTTTGTCGCAATCGTCTGAACATTGTCTGAATCGATTATCACTTCATAATTCTGGAGTCCATATATGCACTTAAAATAGAAATGAATATGAGAAATCAAGTCCACAAAGAGATACTAACAAGCAAATCAACGAGGCCTTAGGTTGTTGTTACACAAAGATAACACCTCATAGATGCGAGAATACCGTATATGCCACTCAGGCGCCTTGAGTAATCTTACAATTTCCCAAAACACCCAGCCTCTTGTTAGTACACGTGTCAATAACACCATTCCATACATTTGCAAGGACCCCGAGTAGGGTTTGCAGCACTTCAAAAAGCATACATGAACTTAACACATTAGGAATCGTTTTATCAACTTCCTAAGTATGAAAGGCGGGTCCAGCCCTGCAGATATTCACGATTGCGACTTACAGGGTGTACAGACCTCGCTGCACTGAAAGCTAAGCTCCATGAACTCTCACCTGTGATTTTCAGACCATCATTCCTACTGTTGCCAAGCAGGTGGAGGGCGGCAGGGTTATTTGGAATCAACACATGCTACTTGATTCTGAATAACAACGTAATTGCAACAGAAGATCAACAAACAAGAATACCCCTACAAATGGGTTCTATGACACATTAAAAGAAAACTTAGTCTAAATAAAATCATAACTACGTTTGAGAAAGCTTCGCTAGATATCGACGTTGCACATTGTGTAAGAGTTATTTGTTCCAATTGCAATTCAAATGCACTTGTAGAGTCCAGGTCGATTGTCGTGTTTTGTCGGGTAAGGGCAGACGGTGTCAGTAAAGGAGAGACCGTATAGCTACCAGTGGTACTTGCCTTTGCCAACATCATGTCATAGAATCGGATTCATTTTGGAGACAGTCTACCCGTTTCATTGGACTGGTATAGCATGTTAATTTAACAGGAATTTGTAAAGCGCTGCATTGCCATTAATACAGCCTCAAAGCACTCAGACTTTGAATCCTCAAGACCAGGGAGTGCAGGTTCCTGTCATGGCCAGGAGTCTGCTTTCTGTATCAGTACAGTCATTAGTAGCCATCAGTAATGCAGGCACAGTTAATTTTCAATGTAAATATTTGGCTGTAATGTTGTGTGGAGTGGGATAGAAACTTGCGTCCAGACTGAGTTTAGAGGGCATCAAGAATCCGTTTTATTAACCCCTTACCTAATGGGCCTCCCCACACCCAGATTTTGGGCATTCTCCTGAATAGGGATAAAACTCCTAAATACCCCGCCAGGGGCAGAAAAACACTATTGTCCCTTCTGGGGTGGGGACATGGCTTGACGCAAGGGAAGCTGCACCCTCCTTTTTTCGTGTTGGCATAATTTTAAATTCCCTGGTGTGTAGTAGACTATCAGCCTCCATCAGGGGCAAATAAATGTCTGGCTCTGGGTGATGGGGAGTAGAGAGCAGAAAAACTAGCATTGGCCACACCCCCATACACAGGTTTGCCTTTAATTTGTTGCTGAGGGGGCAAAATGGTACCCAACACCCTCCCCCCCCAAAGAAAAGTAGAAGGAGTGCTGCCAACCTTCGAGTCATACCACTGCCCCAGAGGGAGCAATAGTGACTTTCTACCCCCACATGGGCGGAGGTTTGAGGAAATATCACCAACTGGGACAACCCTCCTTCCTTCCCCCAGGGGCTAGAAAGACATTGTTGCTCCTTGATGCCAGGGTAGGTCTTACCCTCCAATTGTTATTTTTGGCTCAGTTTTCAATTGCCTGGTGTCTAGTGGATCTTCTGTCCCACCGGGAGGCAAGCTGGGAGTGATGACCTGCACCGCACCCCCCGAAAGAATCTTGGGCCCCGAAGTGGGGAAAGATAGGCCCATGACCGGGGGAGGGGAGTTACTCCCCTCCCCCTTCAAATAAATACAGAATAAATTCATTCTCTGGTATCTAGTGAGCTTTCTGCCCCCGGCCGGGAGGAAGATCAAACTTGGGTAATTGCACTAAAGATTATGCCCTTTTGGAATGCGGGCATGGTCCTATTCATGGTGGGAAACAACCACCCCTGTGTGTTGTTCTCTGGTGTTCAATAAGGTTTCAGGCAGACTGGGGGTAATCACCTCCATCAACTCCCCCAAGGAGGGGCAGAAAGACTCCAGATTTTTGGGGCGATTGGGGTTTGGCTATGCCCATCAAGGGCAGCCCCCACCAGTATATTTTTATATTAGACCCGGATGTCTAGTGGGCTTTCTTTCACTCTTCACCTGGGAAGCAGATTGGATGTAATCACACCGATCTGCCCCATCGGGGGAGAAAGACAAAGAATTCTTGCTGGGGTGGTGACAGTCCTTCCATAGTGGGCAGCCCCCGCCCTTCTATTTATATTTTATTATAGACCCTGGTGTCTAGTGAGCTTTCTGTCACATGGGGACAGATCAGGGAGATTACCCAAATTCGCCTCCCAGAGGGGGACATAAAAGTTGAAATCATTAGGGGTTTGGGGTGCACAAGCCCTTGACCAACAGGCAGCGTCCCCACAATACAGAGGGGTTTTCATATGCTTTCACAGTGTCGGTCAATGGCTGACAGACCCTTCCAAGTAAAACTGCAGAATAATGTCATAGGAGTTTGTTTGCGCTGGTCTATCACTTGAGTTAGGTCTCTGGATTTTGCTCCCAGCTCTCCAAAATGTCTTCTCTCTAGGTTTTTGATAGGATGGTAACAGAAGATCCCTTGCATCGGACTGGCAGAGAAAAGAAAAGGTTAGTTATCAGTGAGAATATAAAAAGTGAACTCTTCAGTTCAGAGGTATTTTTTTGATTTATGGCATTTATTACTTTAGCTCTTTCTAATCTTGATGGCTGCCCTTTCATGGGGATTATTTTAACAGTGGAATCTCGCCCCTATTCCGCATCAAACCCACCCAAGTCCTTCCATATGGTCAATGGGTAACTTTATTGTCGTGCCAGGATCCCAGAATTTAATTTTAAGTAGGGAAATTAATGATACCAATATTATTACCTACACACGTGTTCCATCCTACTGCTTGGGCAGAAAGGTAATGCACCTTAGTAATCTGAGTTTCTAAGTGGTCCCTAGTTGGTTCTCAATCATTTGAACCTTTATGGAAATAGTTATTTAGGACTTTTAGGTTGGTGGCATTCCTTCTTCACCCTCCCGCAACCAACCTCCGAAAGAATACATGTGAAGTAGAAAAAAACATTTGGTTATTTAAGGTATCACAATGTGACACCAGGGAGACACCCACCCAGTAAGCTATGACCCTACAGTGGTTAATGGTGGGTCTGGGACTCGGGTATGTGTGTCCACCCGGCCAACCTTCTAATCTATGTTAGCCTTCGGTGTGATGGACAGCCAAATGGCCCAGGCTGCTCCAATCCATCATGTGCCCTGGGTCTCCTGAGCGTTCCAGATACTCCTTTCGTCTTGGCAGGATCACTGATACTTTGCTGCATCAGGCTCATCGGAGATACACCTATTAAATTCCGGGGCCTGAGTTTTAAACAAACATGCATGTGCTAAAAAGTCTCTTGTGTCTCCTGCATGTCCCTTCCCTTGTACTCTTTCTGTGCTAGTACTCTTCGGGTTTAACTGTCTCATATGTTTTCCTTCCAGGTTGCGCTGGAGCACACAAGACGGGTGGTTGGTATGGAGCTGAAAGGGTTTCTCGAGGTAAGTCTTCCTCATAAAAGGGTTAGTGTTGTTTGGTATGGGTAGCTGTAGAAGTTTAGCAGTGTGATTATGTGCTGTCTAACTATACTGATTGCCACCACATAGGCAGGGTCACAGTGAACGACTGTCCTATCTGTGCACGAAATCCACTAGCAATTGCTGTGGAATCACTGTGACCCTGCCTATGTGGTGGCAATCAGTATAGTCTCTTGTGACTCATTGTGATCACTTGACTATTCAGCCTAATTAGGCAGGTCCAGGCCTATTGCCTTGTACCTGAGGCCTCCCCATACTTCACTGACGGACAGCAAAAACTATGTCTTGTGTCTGCATCTCTCTTTTTTTTTTTTTTTTTATAAAGCCATGTAGTTTCAACATCTTCCTTACTCTAGTCAATTCACATAGTGAAAAGCCAAGAGCGTTGAATATGTAAGGGACCAGAGTTTGACCCACTCTGAGATCAGATCTGTTGCACTTTTAACATCTGGACCAGTCTGAACATAGGCAGCATCCCCATATCTCATGAAATTCATATGAGGTCCCCACTGTATCGGTCTCTAAGGTATACCATGCAAATTAAAGGGAACGGCCTCAATTTCAGATTAGCATAATTATGAGCAATGGAACTACTTTTTTCTTGGACCAACATACCTGCTGCCCAATCAAAAGTCCATAAAACGGACAGAGCTAAAACCTCTTTCTGTTCTATAAATGTTTGCATTTGCATGAGCTCTGGCAGTCAGCTAGAGCAGCTCTATCCGTCCCTAAAATGACTGCATGTTACTAGCAAACATAGGGAGTTTTCGTGTGAGCCAAACTTGGGATGATGTTAAGTATGGGTGAATTTTGCGGATCTGCGGTTCGCGTATTCGCGCGAAATCACAAAAAAAACAGCGATTTTGCGGATTTTCCCGCGAACTCGCTGATTTTTTTGTGATTTGCATAACATATTACTGGAGTACTTTCTGCTGGCTAATCTGTAAGTGCTACCTCGTTGGGTAAATGTATAGTGCTTTCCCTACACTACAGCTGCGTAAAGTGCCAGAAGAGTTGTCTCCAGTGACCATGTGTGTGTTACAATGCCATCGCGCCGAAGGGCGCAGGGGTCCCTTGAGTGAGATGTCCATCATAGTGGGTAAATGGCGGGAAGACAATGCACACTGCTAGTGTGTGGGGCGGGGCCAAACGGGCAGGCTTCCATGCGAGTTCACATGCCTCTTGTGTGTATAAAAGGTCAGAGAACGATCAGAGCAGCAGACGAGGAGAAATAAGCTCTTGGTCACAGGAACTGCACAGGGATTGCGCTTGTGAAAGTGAAGGATGCAATTTCCTTCCTTCACTTTCACAAGAGCAATCCCTGTGCAGTTCCTGTGACCAGGAGCTTCTTTCTCCTCGTCTGCTGCTCTGATCAGTCTCTGACCTTTTACACACACAAGAGGCATATGAACTTGCATACAAGCCCCCCCCCGTTTGGCCCCGCACCGAAACGGTAGCCATGGGGAGAAAGCACACCTGCCCAACCTCGACAAAGCTCACGATTGTTTTTGGGCTGATGAATGCGTTACTAAATTTGAGCATCAACTCGGGCACCTGCTTTATTTATATCTGTAAGTGCTTCCTGTTGAGGTTTAATTTTTGTGACAGGAGCATCGTGCCAGAATGATCCTTGCCCTTCATATTTATCCAAGAAGACGCCATCGTTTTGTGCGATACCCCTACTCAACTGGAGTACTTTCTACTGGCTAATCAGTAAGTGCTACCTCGTTGGGTAAATGTATAGTGCTTTTCCTACACTACAGCTGCGTAAAGTGCCAGAATAGTTGTCTGCAGTGACCATGTGTGTTACTATGCCATCGCGCCGAAGGGCGCAGGGGTCCCTTGAGTGAGCTGGCCATAAAAAAAAAAAATCTGCATGCGAATTTGCGAATTTTGGCAATTTCGCAAGATTCACAGACTGCGAAATTGCCAAAAATCCGCAAATTTCGCAAGCGTAACGGATTAGATGATGTGCATTCACTTGTGGGGTTTTAAGTCTCATTTTGTGTTATTTGGTCATCTGAGAAGGAGTTAATTCCATCTTTTGATCATAGGATTTGATGACTTTGGCCTCAGAGGAAAGCCAATTCACAACTCTTGAGCTCAGGCATCCTCTAACTCTGCACTAAAAGAGCACTTGAAGAAGTCATCAACTGTGCCACCTCAAGAAACTTGCACAAATAACAGGCTTTCGACAACTGTCATTTCTGGCAGCCAAGGAGGGGGGATTGGGTAATATTGGGCTTTACATTGAGACACAAGTGATTGAAACTCTCAATCGCAGTGCTGCATTTGATTAACCAGAAAAAGAATAAAAGCTCAAATTGTCTGGTAAAAGCTTTTTGGATAATCTCGAGCGCAGTGTTTCTTCATTAATTATCAGTTTTTGTATTTCTCCAAATAAACACAGATTCACTGATTTGGCTCCTGTTTACTTTTCTATCAAGAAGCATAATCCATAACGAGAAAAGAGTACACATTAAATACTGCGATTTAAAACCTACTGCAGGATGCTTTGTCATTATACAGAGAATACATATAAATGTTTAACGATAAATGTTGCTGCATATACTATGTTAAGTTAGAATCGCAGGGTATAATGCCATCAAAAGATGTATGGAACTGTCGCTCAGTCCATTATCCGGTTTGTTCACTTGGTACCCTGAAAAGGGCTGAACGAAAAGACAATTCATTTTTTGCAGCACCCCAAAATGAACAGGCATTGGCAAAGCCAACGGGCCTGGCATTGGCAAGCAGGTACGAACTTAATTTATTCTCTTTACTGCAAGCATATGCTGCAAAAAGAAAAAAATGCAGCTAGCTGAACATAGTCGCCTTGAGCGTACCAGGAAAATATAAATTTAAGTGACACTCAGTCCTGTGGCAGTTTTAAAAGCAATGTTTTATATAAAAAAAAAAAAAGCCACCCAGCTGCTCCGTGCATTTTTTTATTATTGTTTGTGACAGACAAGAATAAATCAAAGCACTTAAATCACAGGTAGCTACAATATTACATTGTCAATTAAACACTTTATTAGCAGCAACTTAAAAATCAGACAGAAAATAAATGCCCATCTAACTGGGAAGCCAAAGTGCAGACTAAAAAAATAGAAAGTATGTGATGTTGAAATAAAAAAGCACACTTTGAACCAACTTTGTCATCAAAGAGAAAGAAACTATTTTAAAGAAGATGTCAACAATGTGCACATATTGTGTAGTCAATCACAGTGAAGGGAGACGATGGGTAAAGTGGGTTGCCCCATGGATTTTGCTATGGAGGGCCGAAGCAACAGGTGAATGACAATTCATCCAATGGATGTAGTTTGCTGACCAGAAACCCCAACATATATGTATATTATGTATTTATTTATTTGGAAAAACAACAGTCTGGCGAGACGCCTTGAGAACCTTGTGGGTGAGTAGCGCGCTATACAAGTATCAATTTACGCTAAAGCAGCCTCAGAGGCTAAATCTAAAAACATAGCTGATGTCTTTAAGCAGCACACAAAATAATTTGAATACAAATAGTGGGGGAAAACAATGGTAGATACCCAGAAACGTATTCTGATTTCAAATATTAAAACCAATAAATTAAGTAAAGGTTAAGAAAAGAAATCTGCATCTTTAAGGGATGCCCATCTTTGTAATCACTTCAAAGCAAGATGTTGAAGTGATTACACATCTTTCTACTTGTAAATGTCAATTGGCGGAAGTATTTTAATTGAGCTTTATGAAGAAACAGTTGACTTGTATTTCCGTATAATAAAAGATGCTAAAATCTTTTCAATTCGATTTTCCTGCAGCATATGCAGTTTCTACCTCATCAAGCAAAATGTTATTTTTCTTAACTCTATTTGAGTACCAAGCAACTTGTTTAGATGAAATAAAATATTCATTTTTTTTTCAATATGCAAGTTACTGATTTGACTAGAGGCTCAGCCCACCCAAATTAAAGAACTGCAAAGATGTTAAAATTGTACAGCATTACATACATTAGAAGCTTTAAAAGCAACAACCAAATTGGTTGTGGGCAAGTTACTGGTGTTGATAATGCAGAGAAACAAATATAGCCCTGGAAGCTGCACAATAGGCACTCGTTTATTATTGTACATTTTTGCAATGAGGCAAAATTTGGATGTCAGTGGTAGATTGGCGGTTTCCTCAGAGATCTGAGAGTGTTGCTCGATTAATTTACATTGGAAGGACAAAAATCAAGAGGTGTTTGGCTAACCAGGAACAGCTGGTTTAATTTAACACTGCGGCCGGGAGTACAGCATGCAGAAACAGGTATGCTGACTGACTTAGTACAATCGTTTGTGCGTCTTTTTATACACTTATTGAAGAATCATGAAACAATTTTTAGATCCTGTTTAGAGAGAGGAATGCAGGCATAGCCCTGGAGCCATAAATCATTCTTACCTGATGGCAAATTCAGGTAGGTCTCGACCTCGCGTGGACACCATGAGGGCAAGTGGGTAATGTGTCCAAATGTCAGCACCGGGAGCGCGTGATCACTGCACGTTCGGTGTCCTAATTAGCTGAGTTTTTCTAGCTTCTTGTGTCAACTAACTTGATGGTGTTTTGGGAACGCGCGCCCTTACGCCCATTTGCGTTTTATTGGGGCCATTCTCCCCGGATCATTGTGGTGTTGCTGCCTATCTGTGGGACTAATATGGGTCTTTCTTGTTCACTTGTTTGCCCTGCTGGTTACGTGCCACCCCAGATCTGTCAATCAGTACGATCAGGCCTAGGTTACAGGGCCTCCCTGACCACATACTTCTGGCTCTGAGTTGATGGCAAGGTCATATCGGGAGATTTCAACATTGATTTGATTTAGTTTTTACAGATACATGTACATCAACATTACCCGCTCTTGTTGAATTTTCAACTACAACATTTACCCCATACTTCAAGACAGGAACATTGTTTGGGGCTTGTCGTTTTTCAGTTTTAGCTATTACTACTTCCCTAGCTACGTGCATTCTACCCTGTTTGAGGACTGCATTTTATAGCAGGAAACCCCCACTTATAGGAAACCACACAACAGTATAAAAATGAAAATGGGCAGCGTTTACTTGTACAGTCTCGTCACCCACCGGGGGACCCAGGAGAACCAACTGATGTACCAATCCCGCTAAGGGGCACCTCCCTCCTTGCAAATGTCAGTTTGTAAATAATGCAGTGCTTGGATGGCAAGAGTCAGAGCCCCATTTTCCAGTCATTGTATGGCATAAACGTGTAACGGACACACCGATCTTGGCACACACTCCTCCCTCCATTGTGGTCAAGTACAACACATCGATGTTGCATCCCCATGAGGCGGATGGCTCTTCGTTCTTTCTTGAGTGCATTAAGGGCGAGCTCAGTACTGTTCATCGTCTCCCATCATGTTATTTGCAAACAGCAGACACTGGCTTTCATCTGCACAGAGAAGAAGGATATGGACCCTCCTGCAAGGACTTGTGTGTCAGAAAACAGTCTGAATTCTTCCAGAATGTTCTTGTACTGCGCCCAGGCAAAATAATCAGCAGTTCTCATTTCTTGAGCCTGATGCAATAGATTTGTTTTCTGTGTAGCCAATGTTGGTACAACTTCGATAGATGTTCTCCAGAAATGACGAGGGTAGGGGTGTGTATGGTGACTAGGGAGCACAGGTGTGTATGGTGACTAGGGAGCACAGGTATGTCAGTCGATGATGAGCTGGGTGTAGGGAAATTCACAGCATTGCCAGTAGGTATATACCAGGCAAGAGGCGTCCCATTGCATGTCCGGTACTTGCAGCATTTTGACAGTTCTCATTTGTGCTGAGTGGGATTGTTCCTTACACAAGGAATACAGTGGGAGTTTCTGTCCAATTAGGGGTTGTCCCTCCTCTTCCAACCATGTGTACCTATCAAAGTGTCCCATATTTCCAGACATGAGTTATCTATGCTGGTGTTTAAACCTTCCCTATGGACTCATTTCCCTTCATATCATTAAGGTGGAAAGCCCTACACTGGAAAACTCCCTGTCTCTGGTCCATTTTTTATTAAAGGCAACAGCCCCTGATATGCTAAGGGCAACCCTGGGACCACAGATGGAAGCCGGAGCGGATATGTTTCTGCACTGGTGAGGAGGCTTTGCTACCTCCAAGAACCTCTTTTCTGGAAGGACTCTGGATCAAACAGTATCCTTCCCTATGGTGGCCCACCTGCGCATCCTATCTAGCTCCGTTTTAATATCGCTAGGATTGGTGAAGAGATACAGTGCTGTTGGACTGGTCTCATAACGGGTCACGTTCACCATTACTCTATGGAGTTCTACTCTGTTGGGTTGTATCTTGGACCTAATCCTACATAGGTACATGTGGAGAAGGTATTTATCTTTTTTAGGGGCTATCTCTTGGGACAAGTAAAGCCTGTCTGCACCTACTGCATGAAGTATCAGTGAACAGATGTAACATGATTCTTTTTGGGGATAACCTGTCTTTTTGGTCTCCTGCATTGTGGTTGGAAGATATGGGCACTCTCCCAGTGCCGGCAACGACGATTAGGAATTTTGGGGACATGATAGATGAGAAACTTAATTTTAAAGATCAAGTCAGTAAAGTGACTTCATCTTCTTTTTTTGCTATTGAACCATTACAAAAATAGCTAGATTTGTTCCTTATGAAGGCAGTAGTTATTGCTCTGGTCTTATCTAGATTAGAATATTGCAATGGCTTATATTAAAACCTACAGAAAGGTTCCTTAAATAGATGGCAAATCTTATAAAATGCGGCAGCCAGCATACTCTTGAATGTCCCCAGTTCTCAATCTGTATCCAGAGCTATCAGCAGGCTCCATTGGTTGCCTGTTAATAAACGTATAGTTTCTAAAGATGTATAGCCCACAAGGCTCTTCAAGGACAGGGCCCCGTCTTCTTGAAGGAGAATCCGATATGGTACATGCCAGGAAGGACTCTTTGTTCCACCTTTTCCAGCAATTTTAGCATTCCTCCCATTAAAGCGATTTTCCTGGGGAGGTAGGAGCTTTTTCACTTGCACTGCCATGAATTGGAATTGATTATCCCAGGACCTTAAAAAATGCCACCTATCTTCTGTTTGAGGAAATCGTTAAAAACCTGGACATTTAAATAATATTTTCTTTGCTCCTTTGATCTCGTCACCTTCGCGCTAGGATGCCCCTGGGTGTGTGTTACACTTAAGTTATTTAATTCATTCATTCGACTAGGCAGAACTTTGGCAAGGTATGAATGCAGCCACACTTGCAGTGAACAGAGGGTATGGAAGGACATGACCGGATGAGCAGGATTTGGGTGTTTGGAGACCTTTGAGGGAAAGGAGGGGGCAGAATAGCACCCACTTTTCCCTTCAAATGATTCCTATCCAGGGTTTTTTTGGGCCTGCAGTCCCCAGCTGCGGCCAGGGACTTCCAAACAGTGACAGACTACCTTTGTTGTTATGGAAGGACATGACCTGATGAGCAGGCTTTGGGTATTTGGATAACTGAGGGAAAGAAGGGGCAGAATATAGCTAAATGGAGAGTCTGGTGCGATGACAGAACTAGTTGAATCTCCCCTAAATTGGGTAGTGGACGGCATGATCAATTGTTCTGGTGAACTCCCCTACTGACTCCGCACCATGCAGTGGGTTGTGATTGCTTAGAGTTTGACTCATGCTGTGGACAGGATCTACACATCCCAAGTGTGCAGGAAACCTGGCTCCTAACACTGGAACATTGCCTCGTTTTGATACTGAGAAGGGGCCCCCCCCTTTGGCCTGGAGGCTGTTGGCTGCGGTTGGGACCACACGCCTAGAGGGAATTTTGTTTGCGGGCTGGGGGACTGAGAGTGGGGTACGTTTGATCTGGGTATTAGAACCCTTCGCAATAGGACTTGGGTGAGGGGTCCTGGGTGCCTGCTTTTAAGGACTTGGACGGAAGCTGCGCTGCCCCCTTGTCAGAGGGGCCGACCAACCCCATCCTGGGGGATCAACAGAAGAGTGGGGTCTAGGCTCCTGCAAGCACCAAAATGGTGGGCTCTAATGCGGATTCTTGATCGACACCGTACAGCAGGCCTTTGTTTCCAAAACACAAGTAAAAACGTAGAATTCTAATGTTGTCTTATTTGTCTTGGTGGTGTTTCTCTGGGCCTGCTCTTGTCCCTTCCCAGTGCGCTGCTGTGTGGAGGGGTCCATGTGGCTGCCTACCCATCCCAGACTTAAGGTCCCTCCTGAGGTGGTTGACAAGTGTACTTTCTTGAGGTTGTTTTCTATTTGCACGACATGCAACATTTTCTATGGTGGTTTCACGCTTGGATAAAGCATTCAGCAGCAGGAAGGGGGCTTCAGGTGTGGGGAACACACCACAGAATGCCAAGCAACCACACCTGTGCCACATCTTTACGCATGGAGGTGCCATGGTGGTGATAAGGGCTAAGCTACGTGATCTCGGAGGTACGTGTACTCTGGCTATTACTGCCCTTGCCCCTATGTACCTTGGCCCTCGCTTACCACCCAGACTCGGGGGACCCAGCAGGCATGCTTGTGTCACAATCAAAACTCCCTTACTCCCTATATACTCTGTTGGTTATCAAGGTTCTCGTACTTTTGGCTGCTTCAGCTAGGAAGTGGTGAGTGCACCATGCCCAGTGGTGGGCTAACCCGCATAGTTCAAAGAAACTCCCTGTATATTCCAGGACCGCCTCAGTGAAGGGGGTCTACTTGGCTGGGACTATCATTGCCTGTGTGCCTGCAGTGCGGGAATGCTTCATTTGTCTGTGTTCTAGGGAAGAAGCTCCAAGGAAGGGTTAGGTTCTAGTTCCATTGTCAGCAAACTGAATGGAAATTTCCAGCTTGGCCATTATGTCCTAAGATGTTAGTCAGTGATGAGGGAAAGTATAGTAACTGTCCCCCCCCCCCCATCCTATTCCCCGTCTATCTTTGGCTCGAGGGGTTCTATGATGGGGACCTTGGCCACTGTACCGGAGACTCCTTGTATAGTAGCACTGTGCTTTGATATGGGGTCTGTCCCTTCCTGTAGGCATGACCTAGTCAACCCAGTGTCCACCAGAAAATTGTATGGTGTCTTGTTCACAAGCCCCGTGATCATGGGGGTCTTCGCCAATCGGCCTGGGGTAGAAATTAGGATGTGTGTGCTCCTGGGTATTTTGTCTGTTTATGACATAGGCCCCCTATTTCCCCCCCTTGGTGTGCCGGGGTACCCTGTAGCTTCACTCTCGTGGTGGGATCACTGGAAACTGGGGCCCTCTCCCTCACAAGTTGTATCGCTGTCGAGTATTGCTATGAATTACCCAGTCACCCCAGTGTGTTCACCCGGATGAGTGGGAGTGCATGTTCTCCGTGCTGCTGGAGTTCGATGTGTTGAACACAATGGATGGGGGTGGGGACTTCACCTTTGGGGAGTTCTGACACTGGGCTGGGGTGATGCTGAGAATTTGCCTGGACCTCGTGGCCTGTTGGCCTCCCTCGTCTGGATCTAGTAGAAAGTTGTTCGGTGGAGGGCCCACCGGCTCCACTGACGGGTGAATTGGTCTAACCTAATGCGGGGTTGGCAGGCATTAGAGAGAGAATCTCCATTCCAATCAAACACAAGGAGATGATGGATGGAGCAGAAGCCTTACTTGTGGGTTCTAAGATAGGATTGTCGGTTGGGGCCTCCTCAAAGATGGCCCACAGTTCTAACAGTGCATCTCTTCCAGGCTTCTTTTACCCTACATAAATGGTCCGAATGTGTGTTTCATTTTGATGTGTGTTTCATTTTGTTAGTATCGAAGGTTGCCCCCTCTGGCCAGGGGAATGTGTGTGCCTTAGTGTGTGCGTCCAACTCATGGCAATACTTGCTAAGCTTTTTAATCTGGGTGGGAAACCTAGTTTGCATGCGTTTTATCGGCAACTCAATGATAGCTGGGAACTTATTAAAGGGACTGACGTGCTCTAGTTTTTTTTTTTTTTTTTAATCAATCCATATTTAATTCTGATTGTTGGGGAAATAAATAGATGGGGATTACTGGTTACGGCTACATCTATGAGCTCGAAACTATTTAGATATATATGAATCAGAATAGACTATTCACAATCACAAAAAAAATGCATATGAAGGGTCACAACCTGAATGAAAGTGCAACTGTTATTTCAAAACGTGTGAATTCAGCTGAAAAACAGCAGATATGGATAAACTATTGTAAGAATTGGCGGCACCTTCATAAGCACATTAAGACATTAACAAGATACAACACTCAAGACAAGACGTGCAATTGCAACAATTTACCAGCAGCACGCCATCATGAATGCATTAATTAATAACCATAATGAAGAAAAAGAGAGCAATGATGACTTTGTAAAATAATATATATCTTAACCTACTCCTTAATGCATGCTACCTGATGACTAGGGGAGGATCTGTGTGGTACCCACGATTAAATGAGCCAGATAGCCCGTTGATATCATCTAGGGAACAAAAATAACAATTTACAATGAAACGAGGAACAACTTGACAATCACAGGTCCTCCTTGGCCAAGCTCAAGCTACACATTCTGACGGTCCAAATTGTCTCCAAGATCCGAATTACAGTTTGTCACATCCCAGGAGTCAAGTGTACCATCTTTATTGTTCCCAGTGGTCCAAGAGAATAACACCTCCCACTTCTTTCAGAAACCAACAGTGTTAAGAGACTGGTAGCACTGACAAAACCCTTCTACACACAAAAAAAAAAAGATCAAGGTGCTGGCCCTATTTCGCACCCAGGGCCTATGTGTGCCATTTGTATCACATCCAGCAGACCAAGCGGTGAGGCCTCGCCCCTGTATCACACCCATGGGGACAAGCGTACCATATGTATCCTGCTCAGTGGTCCAAGCGACTAACAACCTACACCTTTCCTAGCTAGTTGGCTTGTTGAAAAAGGTGACATCCGCTGGATTCTCTCCAAGGCCGCCTTATGGCTACTCAGTTCCGACACATAAAATAGGCAACATGTCCGATTTCTGTCAGTGGCAGGGCACTCAGGTTGAGTTTCTGTGCTTCCTCCTAGTTTGACATATGTCAAATACTAGGACTGAGGATCAGATGTGGTCACTTACCCAACTGATGGAAGCTTTAGGACGAACCACCACCCTGCGGATTCACCAGAGCTTTCAATCAATTGCAGTGGCTGCTCACCTTCTTTGCAGCGCTGATGTGAATCCGTCAGAGTGGGTTCCTTTCCTTCAGCTGCAATCAGGTTAGAAGCACCAATCTCTGCTATCTCGCGCGCCAAAATGTTGCCCTAATATGGATTTACCTTGAAAAAACAAAGGCAAGAGTCATTTGGAAAAAACAGGAAAAGTTGGTTTGATTAAACACAGGGCTTGGGAGTACAGCGTGCAGAAAGGGTCTGCAACTTGACTTGAAATACAATAATTTGGAGTGTCATTTTTTTACACCTCCTGAAGCATTATAAAACAATCCACTGATACGGTCTAGGGAGAAAAATGCAAGACTAGTCATGGAGCAATACATTTCTCCCACCAGACAACAAATGTAGGTGGGTCGCGGCCTTACGTGGACACAATGAGGGCCATTGGGTAATGTGTCCAGTTATCCGACATGGGGAGCAAGTGATCACGGTCTGTGCTGTGTCCTGACTGGCTGAGTGTTCCTACCTTCATGTGGCATCTTAAATTATGCTGATCTGGGAACGCGTGCCCCTCTGGCCATGTGCGTTTTACTGGGGCCAAACTTCACGGACAATTGTGGTGTTGCTACCTATCTCTGGGACTAATCTGGGTCTTTTCTGTTTGTGCGTTGGTCATGCTGGTTACGTGCAACCCCACATGAGATCTGTCAATCAGTAGCCTCAGGCCTAGGTCGCAGGGTTTGCCGTACCATGTATTTCTGACTCTGGGTTGATGAAGGGGTCATTTCAGGAGATTTACAACCGTGATTCAATTTAGTTTTTATACATACATGTATCTCTGCATACATTGACATCGATATTAACAGAATAAGTGGGATGGAGAAGTATACTGGGGTCCCAGTCTGTATTGGTTTATAGAGTGTTATGCTCTCATGAACTGCTCTTTCCACTTGCCTACATTCCATGCAAATTGGATTGCATGCTTTGTTGTACCATGTGCACACATTTACACCAATGCAGATCTCATGTTAAACTGACACCAATGTTAGAAGTAGGTACTCAAGCATAGCAAAAGGATTTCTTTTTCTTATATACTCTCCGCACCAACTTCTTCCATCAGGTCATGGATGCTAAGCCAGCCACAATACCATGTTTTTGGAGTCACTTTTGAGAATATTGTAAACCCACATCAATGCCCATAGTTTATATCTAACTTATAAGAATAGTGAACTTTCTGCATCTTATTATTGTGGCTTAATTAAAAGTTAGGTATGACACTTGGATTTACCATTTACTAACAAGGACCAGATCCCATGCAAGAAGAGGGGTTTAGCAGCCTCCCAGTGCACAGAGTTTAAAATGGTATTCCCAAACATTATATAAACAACAGTCCGATATAAGCAAAGGAAATGTGAGGAGACCATGCAGACAGGCTTATTTCCCTATACTTAAAAATTCATACTATTTAACTTAATCTATATTGGAAAATAAAACACAGTAAATGAAAAATACTTGCATCGTTCTTGTTCGGCTTCTATATACCTCATTTGAGTTTATAGTCTTGCTTTTTGCCCAGGGGAATGTGTACTGAAATACACCGCATACCAAAAGATTTGCTTGTAATGTATCTCTGCTATCGATCTGGAAGATACATTTTTTTTTAAATCTCATTTCAGAAGTGCTTTTAAATTGCAACCCTCCGGGGAACGTTAGCCATTTTCAGCCTTCACATTCCTTTTAACTTCTAAATAATATCTTTTATTTGCATGCAGATTTGTTGAAAGCCCGTTTTTTAGAAACAATACTTCTCATTAGGTTCTACTTGGAGAAATAGAGTGTTCTAAGAACCAGAAAGTGTGGTCTCTTCTGCGTGAAAAAGCGGATGCCAACCTCCTACAGGCCAGATGGCTCGCATTTTGCTTGAAAAATACGTGCAATCAAAAGTTTTTTACTCTCACATTCTGAGTAGCAAATGGCAAAATAATACCGTGCCTTCAATGCTTTAGAATGCAGGCCATACTGTGAGGCATCTGTTTTGAATGTTTTCTGTCCTTCAAAATTGAACTGAATGCATTTTATGCTAAGAAAAGTTTTACCCAAGGTCCAGAAAACAACAATAATCGTGATTAATTCAATCTTACTTCTTGATGTGATGTAATTATGCGAATACAATAAAGTAATATAAGAATATTGCTACAATACGATGTACCATGGAACACAACTTTATTTCATATCGCAGTCTGCCACATTAAACGTTGGGACACAATTTCAAAAACAAAAAGTTCTAGAAAAAAGTACTAGACAAATTCCTGAGAAAAGAATGTTATTTCTCCCCTCTTTATGCTGCTATGTGCATTGTTCTAATAATCTGTGCAGGATAGAATACGCCAGCAGCAGAGATCTACAAGACAGTCTACAACATTGAACAGCCTGGTCTAAAGACTGGCTTTATAGTTCTTAAAAACTAAAAAAACATTATGGGCACACCATTAATCAGACTGCCAAGAACTGAAACTCTATTTGGGAACCTGAAAGATGCGGATGAGTGGTACCATTGCTTCAATAATACCTTTTGTCCATAAACACTTATTTAAAACTCACTAATAATACAATATTAAGCTAAGTCTGTAAGGATCTTTTTTAAGAACAAAAAATCTGAATAGGGAATCAAAGTAAAAGACCTACCATTGAATTGCGCTCAATATTTTGCCATGAGAAAAGCAGAAGTAGAAGTTATGTTACTTGTTTTGAAAGATAGTTTGTTCCCTAAAACGTCTACCCGATTCCTTTGTTCTTCTCCATGAGCTGACTTTGGGCTCTTAAAAATCATAACCATTTTACAGGCAGATCTAGTCTTTCAGTATGCCCATTGCCTTTTTTGTTGTTTTTTTATTTACATTAAACAACTTCCTGCTAAAATGATTAGGCTTAAGGTATTTAGATATCCAAGAATGACGCCACATCCACAATTTAAGAACAGAAGATTATAACTTTAATTCAATAAAATGTTTGGAAGATTCGCCTGCTGTAGGAGAGAACACTGGGACCGAGTTGAGAACCCTCTTCTATGCATTCCAATTCCAGGGATGTGGAATTAAATAAAATATCTACTTGTCCATGGGACAGGTTGCTTCATAAATCTACTTGTCCTGTAACAAAATCCGCTTTTCCCTTTTCTGCCATGTAATTCTGCAACAGATTATGACAGCAATCTCGTTATAAAAGAGCTCTGACATAGCCTCTCTGGTTATGTCAGGACTCATGGGAATCATTCCCATATGTTGCCACGTTTCCGCAGATCTAAATACTGGACTGAAGGTAGTGGTAAGCAATCGTTCCAGGGTTGTAATGCCCTTTTGAGTCTGTGCAAACCTACTATCTTGCATGTTTTAAGGGTTTTCACCAACTCTTTTCTAATGTTTTCCCATATTGAGAAGGGTTGGAACTTTACTTCTGACAATGGCAGATGTGAAACTTGTTCAGGACTGGGCAAAAAGTGGAGGAAAAGTGAACTTTCAAACTCTCAGATTTTTAAATGAGCAAAACTACACAAGGATATTTGATCATGCTAAAATACAGTTCACAAATATTTTCTATGAGTACTATTTCTAGGCCTACTTCTGTAAATTCTTTGAATTCACGAAAGTTGTCTATCTGCTCTTAATGCAAAGACATATACCATGGGTGCATTTTTGATACTTTCTTTAATAATTGGGCCCCTAATTAGATCTGGTGTTAACCATGACCTTTTGTGTTGACTAAAATGTTGTCTCTCTTGGTCTATTAGCTGGCTTCACTGTGAGTGACGGCATTCTGCTCTTTCACAAGGAGCATATCTGCACAGAGTAGTTTTGTTCAGTGCCAGGAACTACTGTGGCAATGTGTGCTTTATGAGACCAAAACCGATGTTTGCTTTTGCCAATGTTTGTAATAATTTAGGCCCCAGCACCTCCCACACCAATAAGGTTTTACAAAAACTATGCCAAAAGAAGTCGCACATTGACCGATACAAATGGCTGACTACCAATTTCAGACCGGTTGGCTTTGCAAATTAATGTTTAGTTTTATGTTTCTCATAATCTTATTGGAACTAGTTACACTGATTTTCCGTTATGAATATCTTTAGGGAATACTAGCAAACATCAACACATTTTACCAAATGATGCTGCTCAGAAATGGTACCTAATATTTTACAGTTGTTTAGCTACTTGCATTTTTGTGAACATTTTATTTTGAAAGCAAAGACTCATCAATCTTGCTTTTGAGCTTCTGCAAATATTTCCATCTAATCAGAAAGCATTCTGGGAGCATTATAAATACCCTCATATTGCTAAACTTTGAAAATGTGTGTACACGTTTTTATACTGGAACCACTGTCTGTGGTGCAGTCCGACCTATCTGCATTTACTTAGAGCGCTCATCCTAATATTAAAGGCTTTGCATTAATGAACCATAAATACAAGTTTGAACAGCGTGAACACATGGACACAAACATTGCCTTAACTGCAGACAATGCCATTTCCTTATCCATAATATGTTTACTGTAAACTGGAAGCCTAAGGGGGTTGTGCTGTAGGAATGGGCCTACTTGTCACAAGGACAAAATACATAGGAAAACTTGTTGCCCTTGACCCTAAACAATATGTCCTGGGCGTCGGGCTATAGGAATTCCACATCCCTGCAATTCGGAAAAAGTAATTAATTTATGTGTCCCTTATTATGCCCATTAAGAAGACCTATGAGTGTTTGCCAAATCTCACTAACTTTTGTTGAAAGAAAACATACGACTGGAAAAATACTTGCATGTCACCATTGCAACACACCACTGTTTTGGTCCCATATTCTGCTCCCAGAAAGACCAGATCTTTGTACCCTTTTGGAAAATTCCCACAGATAAGGTAGTACACCGTTCTCATTCCTATACCCAGCAGAACACCCTATATCTGCTCATTTACAACAATATGGCTACTTTGAAAAAAACACTACACTAGAAACGATAGTTCATGTTAGAAATTAAAGATTCTCGAAATGCAAATATGTACTGCTCAAGAAATTAAAGATTCTTGAAATGCAAATATGTACTGCTCTGCACCCTTACTTTAAATGAAGGCCAGACACAGGAATATATGAACAAAAGAGAAGTCCTGCTAATATCTTTAGTCATGGACATGCAGTACATTATTTGCAATGTTCAAGACATACTTCGATAATGCATATAGGGGAGCAAAGTCACCCACTGATCCACTTTCCATGAAGATTTGGTACTGTGTTACCTCAATCATGTTTTCAACATGGATTTCAAAAACAGTAGGCCGTACTAAAATATAATTTGCTTTAAATGTAGCTTTTAAAATGGCAATTTTGACTACAGTATGGACAAACGTACCTCTAGATATTCTTGGGAGACTTCAACCTTCACTGGGGAAAGGACAATGGGTATAAACTCATCCACACTTAAGTCAGTGTCTGATAACCTGTTATACACTGCATCAAAACGTGAATGCCATCTTGGCCCCTTCACTAAGCATAACCAATTCCAAATGTCACACACTCCAAGTGGAATGGTCAAATCACTGTCTCGCTTCTTTCTATACTGTTGCCTCAATATTCCCTCTAAATACAAACCAGAATAATGGCAAACTCAAGAGACATTAAAAAACCTAAACAACCTCAGTTTAAATTCAGTTACTTACCTGCATTGCTCGGTGCCAACTCTGCCAAGCTACTAGAGTGACAGGAAGATGAAATCGCTCCCTAAACCCACCAACTCTACGCCTAAAATCCACAAATCTCTCACCTTTTAAAACCCTTTATTGCCCCTAAACATTATGCATTCCTGAACCCCTAACACCACCCACGTTTAATGTAAATTTTCCTTAAGATTATCTTTCATTTGAAATGTTTCCTTTGATTTTCAATTTTTTTGTATTTTCTTAAAACGGTCTTTTCCTTAAAATTGGTTTTCAATGATTTTTTTTCCTCCAATGTGGTTTCGAAGTTTTTGTTTTTCCGCTAATTCATGTACATTACTAACTCAGATTTTAGTGGCCTCTTACCCCCCTACAGGGCCACCTTAATTACTCTGATGGCCAGCAGGAGGATCAAAAGCCTCTCCACACAACAGGACAGTCTGCCGTTGTTTTGAATTGTTACTGAGAATGGAAGGATGAGGATGGAACCTGAAAGAGATCATTACACAGACTCTGGCCTTAGGAGGCTCAAGTACACAGAAACAAAAGGGGTGGGCCAGACCATGGTACTAAACCCAGGAAGTCCTCCCCTTTGAAGTTCTGGAAGGGGGGAAAGACAGCTGTGGGCATTCAATTAGACTCGATGCTTAGGCTGTAGGAGAAAGTCTTTCATCAGAACACTTCAAGTCACCATCTTGGACTGTCCCAGAATGGTGTGCTGGAAGGTTAGGATGTGGTAGAATGATGATCTGTCATACCAGGATGAGACAGTGGTACCTCTGTACTGAAAATCCCCGTCCCTCTAGAAAAATCTCTGCACCAGGAACAGACTATTGAGAACAGTCTGGACGTGGGGGAAGTGATGCTAGAGGAAAATGCATCTGTTCCATCATAATGATAGACAAGGACTTTTGATTTCAGTTGGCACACAGAGACTATAAGACATTTTTCTCCAGGGCCCTTGGCACTTTACCTCCTATGCCCTCTATGTCAGTAGATGGATGCACCTGCTGGTGGGACCCAGGAGGGCGCCTCAGCATCTTCTGTGGATTGGTCCTGCAGGAGCGTGACCTCGCAAAGGAGCAGGATCTTGACTTCCGCTGCCCGCTGGAGCTCTGCAAGTGGTCAACCAGGAGACTGTGGGACCTGTGAGTGCAGGCAAAGAGGACACAGTGCCATGAGGATGCTGATGAGGAAAACTCCAGGCTCAGGAGAGGTGTCAGGTGTCCAGACAGGTGACCGGTCCTGCGCAAGGAGGTACAATAGTGACAATCAAGTTCAAGGATGAATGCAAATACTTAGAGGGCAGAATGGGATTGGTGTCACTATATCGCGGATTATTACAACGCATTCCGTTACATCGGAATTTTTACAACGCAGGATCTATTACATCGGATGCCATTACAACGCATGGCATTACATCGCAGATGCTATTACAACGCATGGCATTACATCGTAAGTATAGGTAAGTATACTTTTTAAAAAAAATTTAATTAATTTAATTTAATTAATTTAATTTATTTAATTTAATTAAAATACATTTTAAAATAGTAATTAATTTAATTTAATAAATTTAAATCTATTCAATTTAATTTTAATAAAAATTGTAATTAATTTTAATTAATATAATGAAATTATTTTAATTTAAATATGTTTAAAATTGTAATGAAATTAAATTAATTAAAATAATTTTTTTAATTTAATTAATTTAATTAAAAATGTAATTAATATAATATAATTAATTTAATTTAATAAATATATTTTAATTAATTTATAAATGGTAAATATAATTTATTTAGCCCTAATCACAAACCCAACCCTGAACCCTAAAAACACCCCTGTACCCCAAAACCCAAACCCTACCCTGAAACCTAAAAACACCCCTGTACCCCAAAACCCAAACCCTACCCTGAAACCTAAAAACACCCCTGTACCCCAAACCCAAACCCTACCCTGCAACCTAAAAACACCCCTGTACCCCAAACCCAAACCCTACCCTGAAACCTAAAAACACCCCTGTACCCCAAAACCCAAACCCTACCCTGAAACCTAAAAACACCCCTGTACCCCAAAACCCAAACCCTACCCTGAAACCTAAAAACACCCCTGTACCTCAAAACCCAAACCCTACCCTGAAACCTAAAAACACCCCTGTACCTCAAAACCCAAACCCTACCCTGAAACCTAAAAACACCCCTGTACCCCAAAACCAAAACCCTACCCTGAAACCTAAAAACACCCCTGTACCCCAAAACCCAAACCCTACCCTGAAACCTAAAAACACCCCTGTACCTCAAAACCCAAACCCTACCCTGAAACCTAAAAACACCCCTGTACCCCAAAACCCAAACCCTACCCTGTAACCTAAAAACACCCCTGTACCCCAAAACCCAAACCTAGCCCTGAAACCTAAAAACACCCCTGTACCCCAAAACCCAAACCCTGCCCTAAAACCAAAAAATACCCAAACACCCCAAAACATATACCTCAGTACACCAAAACATATACTCCTATACTCATACTTATTTAAAAAATTACTTAAATTAATAAATTTAATTTATAATATTTAAAAACATAAATAAATATTTTTATTTATTTTTATTAATAATAATTAAATCAATTATATAATATTAAATAAAATTAAAAAAAATTATATACTTACCAATACTTACGATGTAATGGTATGCGTTGTAATAGCATATGCGATGTAATGCCATGCGTTGTAATGGCATCCGATGTAATGGATCCTGCGTTGTAATAGCTGCGTTGTAACAGCATTACGACGTAAAAGTTGCGTTGTAAGTGTGCATCACCGCAGAATGCCTTAAGAAATCCCTCCTGGAGGCTAGAGTCAGACACCAGGAGGAAAATGATAAAAGATTTAAATTGTCCCAAGAGATTCCAAGAAAGTAAGTGTTGTCCCACGGGGGGGGGGGGGGGTGAGGGAACCAAGTTTGGACAAGCCCAGTTTCTAAAAATAAACCCCAGAGTGGAAAGAGCCCTTGGTGAAACCTCAAGCACATTAGAACAGAAAAGAACATTGCCCCACACCAAGTGGTCCCTCTCTAGAGCGGTCAACATCCCTGTTCCCCTACAACAGACTACAATGACAGGCAGAAGAAAAGGAATGAGCACCTCTGCGCTCAGCTTTTGCCAATGGCCCTGGTGCACCCAATGCCTGGGGACTAAAAGATAGCTGAGCACCAGACTCTGGTTATCAGAGGCTCTCTGGCAGGGCCAAATCTGCAGAAGCACTGTACCACTACTTGCCCATGTTTGCTTGGGGTAGGAGGGGTGGAAGCAATCAGCAGAGTTAAACCAACCAATGCTGATACAGACAGGACAGAAGAGCACATTCTCTTATCAATTGGCTCAGAAGCATGGTCAGGAGGTAAAACATACCTGCTCCATGCCACACAACAGCTTTGTTTGTTATGAGAGCCGCAAGCAAGTACATGCGGGGCGCCCCACTAGAACATGGGCCCCAGACTTTATAAAATATGTAATTGCATTTCTATAGCACTTAATACCCCTGATGAGGCATAAAAATGCTTTTAGGCGAAAAGCACGCTACGCTGGAAACCAAAATATACAAGCCTTAATGCCGAAAAACACCCCCAGAATCCCTTGCAATGGGATAGGAAATTTGCATATGGTCTCTTTCGGTGTCCAAGAAAGGGTAATGGCAACACTGACAAAGGAAGGTGGAGGTTGGAGCCTGCCAGGATTGCTCCAACCCTTATTTATTTACAATAGTTCTAGAGCGCAGACACTCGACCCCCAGAGGAATAGCTTTTGAGTCCTAAAATAACAGCACTTGCCTTATACAGAGATTAGGCAGGTTTTTAGTTTTCTTCTAAACCTGGAGAGCAGCCACTTTCCAAATATATGGCGATGGCTGGGAAGCAATAAATTATACTATGTTTTCAGTATGACTGACTTGGTTTTAGTGGAGGCTAAAAATTGTTTTTTCATGGAAGGACATGGCTTCGGTGCCGATTGTGATGTTCGTCCTCCTGTGAGGCTCGGTGGCTCCCGGCGCCTCTGCCCGTAATAAATCTGCCTAAAAAACTGCAACTCATGTTGGAGAGGCTGGAATATCCATCGGAAGATGTGTGGACGTCGATGTGGGGACAAGAACATAAAAAGAAAAAAGAAAACTGTCCGCTAGGGATAGTTACGTCCGGACCACGTTCTGAGACCTAAGCAAGAGCTAAGCCCCGGGCTAAAGTTGCGGCTGAGCCCATTAGAGAACGTGAATGACAAGAGCTGGGGTTGCAGAAGATCCGAAAATTAAAAGGAGGCAGCAGTTGATGCCGTTAGCACCAGAATAGTGAACAATAAGGCCTGGGTCTGCAAACGGCGCCCGGAATATCGACGCCTGGGCTGTGACGCAGTGGAACAATGGCAGATTAGGAAAACCATTATGCCGAGTACGAGAGACAGCACCAAGAGAGACGGTGGCGGGAGCTGCAGACGTGAAGGGCGACACCTCGGTGAGTGCGTGAGTGAGGGGCGCATCAGACTAGCAAAAAAGGACCGTGGCCAGGGATTAAAATAAAGCACCAGAGTAGAGGGGAGCAAAACGAGGGGCCTTATTACTCAAGTAAGCACCAGCATAGGGGAAATGCCGGTAGCTAAACTCACGACAGCAATAACTCTCGGTGAGTCAGGCCTGAGAATAGTGGGAGAACGCAGGTAGACAGACACCGCCTCATGGACTGCAGAACTCTACTGCATAAATGAACTAAAAGTTCCGAGATAACAGCAACTACTGATGCAGACATAGTGGAGGCCAGATTCTTCAGAAAGCAACAAGAAGGGCATAAAAGAGGGCAGGGGCATACACCTGGCAGCCACCGAGGAAAAGGGAAAGGTCCTGGTGACAGTGGAGACAAGACTAAGGATTACCGTGACCACGGTGAGGACTAGATACCCGGAGGTATAGTCCTTATGGAAGGGGCAAGAGAAGTCAGACACAAGCTGCAAGAAGTAGATACACAGGACCAATAATTAAAACGCGGCTGAATTGATGAGAAAGGATGTGACGGATTGTGAAAGAAGTGACCAGGACCGGATGTGAAGACAGAAGATAGTGGTGTTGGTTAACTGGTAGAGTGTGCAAGACATAATAAAGGGCCACCAATAACCAACAGGCTTGGGAGGTGGAAATACCTAAATTGACCCCAACTGGTCACCAAGTGGCCAGATTGTCAGGGGCAAAGGGGCAAAGGGATCCCTCCAGACCAAGCTGGACAAATTTACGATGCAGAAACAAACTGATTTGGATGGTCCAAGAGCGGTAAGAGAACCAGCTGAGCTGGGCATGGACGGCAGAGACCCGTCACTGAAGGACATCATGGCGGCCATAATGGGAGTTCGTACCTCTCTTGAAAACAGAATGGACACGATAACAACGGAGGTGACGCTCCTGAAGGCAGACATGCAGAATAGAAGTACAAAAGTCAAAACCATGGAAACAGCCACCACAGAATTAAGCGGGGAGGCAAAGCAAATGAAACAAGACATTAAGGAACTCCAAATTGCCAATAAGAAAATGGAGGGCCTATTGGACAATTATGAATGTCAATCAAAAAGAAATAATGTCAGGATACTTGGAGTCCCTGAGAAAGTGGAAGGGCCAACAGCTGACTTTTTTGTAGAAATCTCAAATTCGTGAAAATTTGAAACCAAAGTTTTGTCAATATTTTACACGCTCGAAAGGGCACACAAGATTCCCGGAGGTAGGCCAAAAACATGCGCCCCCCCTAGGCCCCTGCTGGCGAGGCTTCTATATTTCAGGGTACGAGACAATACATTAGACTGCATGTCTCCAGCGGTGAAATATGAAAATAGTGAAATCACCTTTTTTCCGGACTGTACTATAGCTGTGCAGAAAAAAGGAGAACTTTCCTAGAGATTCAGAAACAACTGAGAACAAAAGGCATGAGATTCTCGATGCGGTTTCCAGCTAAACTCGGAGGTGAAGAAGAGGGAAGGTTCTGGTTTTTCGAAACACCAGACACAACAGCAGATTGGCTGGAGGGATGGAGGTCGGCAAGAGAGCACTATCCCCGCAAAGGAAAAGAACACCTTTCACACGCTAAAGCTTCACAGCAAGGAGGGGGAACGATGCATTGGTGAAGGAGAGAGATGAGACTAGCGCATATGGTGGAGTCTGTGGTAACTGATGTTGCTTCCGCTCTAAGTTACACAGTGAACAATAAGTATTTCCATTGACACTGAATATTGGAAAATGACAACATGAGTATATATCAATTAGAGGGGCGGGAGCGGGGGGGTCAGGAGGGAGGAAGCCCGCCCAACATTACCTTTAATTAGTGATCTATGGGGCGACAGGCACTCTGCATAGTTGGGGTTATGGGCAGTTTAGAGTGCAAGGGAGCAGGGTGCGGGGTACAGGAAGTTTTGAAATTGTAGTCGGTTCATGTTACAGATACACAACTGACGCAGAGGACAGGATAGGGACGTTGGGAGGGAGTATAGGATCAATGGAACTTGCCAATCATGACCAGCCCCTTGGTTGGCAACAAGAGATGTTCTAGAAAGGATGGGACGCCAGATTGGGGGAGATCTGGGGGCGGGGGTATGGGTACATCAGGCAATAAAAGTTTCAGACTCATGTCCTGGACTGTAAACGGATTACAGAACATACTAAAAAGAGGGATTGTATTGCAATTCATAAAGCGACATGCCCCAGAGATGATACTACTCCAGGAAACACCTAGTAGGGATTATGTGCAACGCTCTGGCTAGATGGGGCTATCAACTGGTGGCACACTCAGGGTTTATCACGGGTTCAAGAGGAGTGGGTATCATGAAGAAAAAGTCTTTCCCAATGACAATAGCACAAACATGATATCTTAGGTAGATACAAGACGGCGGCTGTTATGTGGGCGGGAGAAACATGAACTGTAGTATCAATATATTCACCACCAGGCCTACAGGAGGCCGCATTAAGATCTTGGGAATATGATGCTGTTCCTTATGGTGAAACTGGTAATAGGGGGAAGACTTCAATTCTGTGATGTCGGGCAGACTAGACCGACACCCCCCCTCCCGAGATTTGCCATCATCGCAATTCTCCCGCATTTCTTGGAAGCAATGGGGCTTGTAGCTGCATGGAGGGTCCACCATCTGACAGGTACTTATTTCATTCAGGGGACCATAATAGTCTCTTCCGAATTGATTATATTATGACCCCGGCAGATCAGGTACGATATGTTAAGGAGATCAGACACTTAGCGAGGGGCATTTCTGATCACTCCCCTATATGGGTACAAGTGGAAATTGGTAAAGAAAATGGATCCAGAATAGCGCCAATAAACCCCTGGCACATTAGAAACCAGAAGATTAAACAAAAGATCACTCCGGAAATAGACGATTATTTTAGGGGAAATGAAGGGTCGGTAGGATTGGATCAGACCCTCTGGGAAGCCTTTTAAACAGTGATAAGGGGGCATGCGGTGTCACAGATAAAGGTAGTTAAAACGGAAATAATGCAAGACTAATTAGGTTAGAAGAAGAAATATTGGAACTAGAGGGTGACCCTTTTATAGCGAGATGGAGCACATTCTTAATTTAAAAAAAGAAGAGTATAGGAGTGAGGCAAAAGACATTGTGAAATCATTACATAGACATAAATTAGAAAGAATATTCGAGAAAGGAGATAAAGCTGGGAAACTACTGGCCTGCGCTAGACAAGAGGGAGCTGGTGAGCCAGATGGTCCCAGAACTACTATTAGAAACAGGGGACAAGCTAACAGGTGAGCAGAAAATTGCTAACACGTTTGCTAAATACTATGAGCTAATAGATGCGTCCAATACTACTAGGCAGGGAAGAGAAGTGAAGAGGTTACTGTCTGAAATGCACTTACCGAGGATAGAGAAAGAAGATAGAACTTTGCTAGACACGGACCTAATGCAGGAAGACTAGCAACTTTGGTAGTGATACACAGAGGGTAAACTTAAAAATCAATGCTCGTCCTACCAACCCATATCATTGCTAAACGCAGTGGCCAAAATACTAGCCAAACTGCTGGTCAACAGGCTAGTTTGGGTTATTTCAGGAATAGTACACCCTGACCAAGCAGGCTTTCTGCCGTCAAGAAATACATCCTTGAACTTGCGAAGGTTGCATGGGTTTATGGGACGACTGGACACCATTATGTAAGATGCAGTGGTGGTGTCCTTGGACGCTGCTATGGCGTTTGATACCATGGAATGGCCATAACTCTTTGCCGTCTTAGAAAACTGGGTTTCGGTTCAAAATTCATTAGCTGGGTAAAACTTCTTTACACTGACCCCATCGCATAAGTTGTAGTTAATAATAAAAAGTCAGCTATCTTCACAGAGAGACGCTGCAGGATTGCCCCTTGTCCCAGCTATTATTTGCATGGGCGTTAGAGCCCCTTGCCTACTTGATCTGCAAAGACCCGATAATTAGGGGACTGCATTGGTCGGAAAAGTAGGAGGACTGTATCTCACTCTATGCAGATAACATTGTGTTATATTTAGCCTCGCTAGAGAGCTCTGCTAAACATATTTATATTGTATGGAAACCCGCGCGCCTTACCCAAGGACTGAAAGGAGGCGATAGCCACAGACTGCTTCAAGTACATTGGGGTATTCATTACAAAAGATCCCAAATGTTACTTTAAGTTGAACTTGCTGCCACCACTGCAGAGGCATGCTTCAGATGATGTTGCTGCCTCACTTCTTGTATGTTCTACACAAGCCACCAGACCTGGTTCCCGCTTCCTACTTCGCAGTGGTGGACAGTGCACAGAGATCGTTGCATTGAGGAAATAGTCCGCCACAAATTTCACTCCCAAAATTAGTAAATGGCTGGTATAACGAGGAACTGGATTTCCTAACATTAAAAAGTACTACTGGGCGGCACAATTAGCTGCTATCAACCATTGCGTGTATCGATCTCCGACTGATCTGGGATATGCAATGGATAAATATTTTTTTGCCTGGGAGTAATCACACCAATGCGCTCTAGTCGAAGCCCATTAGAATGCACCAGCCATGTCCCACGAAGCATTCAGTCCAGGTGTGGCATACGGCACATACGCGTATGGGTGGGACGAAAGAAATAACGCTAGCCACCCCACAGTGGGAGGTGGAACAACTGGACTCTCTGGAGGACAAAGGGGTTCGATAAATGGGATACCATTGGGATAACTAAAGTGGGTGACCTTTGGAACAAGCATTTGCAATGCAATAGGTCTCGCATTAGGATAAGTTTGAGCTTTTAGTATTGTAAATGGCATTGGCTATTTTTTTTGCAGTAGTTACGTTTTGTTTTTATAACGCTGGATGTGGTTTCCTGCTGTTAATGTCTATTGTGATAGCAACTGGGTAAAATAATTAGCAATATTTGCCTGCTATTAACAGGGGAGGCATCTTTCTAGAAAACAAAATAGAGATCAGGGATGTCCTAGCCACAGTGGCGATGTGGGACTTCACCTGTGGGCTGCTACAATGCGATTTTCAGAGTTGCTGTGGGTCCGCCGTTTTACTGTAAACTGCACCTGAGTGTGAGCATCACTCGCGTTACTATAACCCCAGCTACCCAGCGCACTTTTAAAACAGGTACACAGCGTGCACTATAAATAGAACAGTGATCATTTTTTGAAGAAAAGCTCTTTTTTTCTGAGGACAAACATGAAATACACTTCAGATCCAACAACAGCTATTGAAATGCAGCAGATAGCATGAACTTTTCTTGCAGCTTTGAACAAAAGCCTCCTAAGGTTTGCGGCCAATGTGGAAATTCAGTGCAGTGCTCTGTCTCGTCAAACTTTAAAATGCGTCAGCGCGTCTTTGAGGTATTGTACGGCTGCAAAATGTGATCCGGCAGGACCGTCTGTGAACTGCTCCCTGTACCTTTGAAGAGCAGCAGCCGCATTATTATACAGACATGCATTAGTGTTTGAAAGAGAGGCTTCAAACAGATGCTGTAGTAGCTCATAGTGATGTTGTGGTGCCCCTGAGTGATGTTGTGGTGCCCCTGAGTGATGTTGTGGTGGTGCTGAGTGATGCTGTGGTGATGCGATAGATAGAGTTAGTGTAATAGATAGATAGAGTGAGTGCAATAGATAGATAGAGGGAGGGCGATAGATAGAGGGAGGGAGGGCGATAGATGGAGGGAGGGCGATAGATGGAGGGAGGGCGATAGATGGAGGGAGGGCGATAGATGGAGGGAGGGCGATAGATAGAGGGAGGGCGATAGATAGAGGGAGGGCGATAGATAGAGGGAGGGCGATAGATAGAGGGAGGGCGATAGAAAGAGTGAGGGCGATAGATCGATAGAAAGAGTGAGGGCGATAGATAGTGTAATTATATGGCTTGTAATTATGTGGCACTGAGTGGTATTTGGAGTGTATGTTGCGTTGAGTGCAGTGTAAATATGTAGCATATAATTATGTGGCACTGAGTGGTATTTGGAGTGTATGTTGCGTTGAGTGCAGTGTAAATATGTAGCATATAATTATGTGGCACTGAGTGGTATTTGGAGTGTATGTTGCATTGAGTGCAGTGTAATTATGTGGCGTGTAATTGTGTGCACTGAGTGGTATTTGGAGTGTATGTTACATTGAGTGGCGTGTAATTATGTGGTACTGAGTGGTATTTGGAGTGTATGTTGCATTGAGTGCAGTGTAATTATGTGGCGTATAATTATGTGGCACTGAGTGGTATTTGGAGTGTATGTTGCATTGAGTGCAGTGTAATTATGTGGCGTGTAATTATGTGGCACTGAGTGGTATTTGGAGTGTATGTTGCATTGAGTGCAGTGTAATTATGTGGCGTGTAATTATGTGGCACTGAGTGGTATTTGGAGTGTATGTTGTATTCAGTAGAGTGTAAATATGTGGTGTGTAATTATGTGGCACTGAGTGGTATTTCGAGCGTATGTTGCGTTGAGCGCTATGTAATTAGGTAGCATATAATTATGTGGCACTTAGTGGTATTATGAGGAGTGTATGTTGTATTCAGTAAAGTGTAATTGTGTGGAGTGTAATTATGTGGCACTGAGTGGTATTGTTTGAAGTGTATGTTGCATTGTAATTATGTCGCATATAATTATGTGGCACTGAGTTGTATTGTGTGGAGTGTGTGTTGCATTTAGTAGAGTGTAATTATGTGGTGTGTAATTATGTGGCACTGAGTGGTGTTTGGAGTGTATGTTGCGTTGAGCGCAGTGGGAATTATGTAGCATATAATTATGTGACACTGAGTGGTATCATTTGGAGTGTATGTTGCATTGAGTGCAGTGTAATTATGTAGCATATAATTATGTGGCAATGAGTTTGTGAGGGTGCAGTGTGTGTGAGGGTGCAGAGTGTGTGAGGGTGCAGAGTGAGTGAGGGTGCAGAGTGAGTGAGGGTGCAGAGTGTGTGAGGGTGCAGAGTGTGTGAGGGTGCAGAGTGTGTGAGGGTGCAGAGTGTGTGAGGGTGCAGAGTGTGTGGAGTAAAGTAGTGTGAGGGCGCAGTGTATGTGGCCTAAAGTAGTATGTGGGCTCAGTGTGTCTGGCCTAAAGAAGTGTGAGTGCGCAGTGTGTAAGTGCGCATTGTGTGAGTGTGCAGTGGGTGTGGCCTAAAGTAGTGTGAGGGTACAGTGTGTATGTCCTAAAGTAGTGTGAGGGCACAGTGTGCGAGTGCGCAGTGTGCGAGTGCGCAGTGTGTGAGTGCGCAGTGTGTGAGTGTGAAGTGTGTGTGGCCTAAAGTAGGGTGAGGGCACAGTGTGTGAGGGTACAGTGTGTATGTCCTAAAGTAGTGTGAGGGCACAGTGTGCGAGTGCGCAGTGTGCGAGTGCGCAGTGTGTGAGTGCGCAGTGTGTGAGTGTGAAGTGTGTGTGGCCTAAAGTAGGGTGAGGGCACAGTGTGTGAGTGTGCAGCGTGTGTGGCCTAAAGTATTGTGAGGGCACAGTGTGTGAGTGCGCAGTTTGTGAGTGCGCAGTGTGTGAGTGCGCAGTGTGTGTGGCCTAAAGTAGTGTGAGGGCACAGTGTGTGAGTGTGCAGTGTATGTGACCTAAAGTAGTGTGAGGGCACAGTGTGTGAGTGCGCAGTGTGTGTGGCCTAAAGCAGTGTGCAGTGTGTGAGTGCGCAGTGTGTGTGGCCTAAAGTTCCAATATTTGTCCCCCTCTCGAGAGTGAACCAGTTGATGTTTGTTGCCTGCACAAAGTTGGACTTTCCCAGGATTCCGTTTTTTATTAACTATATCTGAGATTTGTTCGGCTGTGAGCTACCCCTGTTGTTGACATTGCACGTGTAGTTTGTAAACTCACGCACGCTCGATGGGAGATGGTGGCGTGTAAAATTTTATATGTATTAATAAAACAACGAACATGTAGTGAGGCAGCTGCCGACCAGCGAACATGTACTAAAGACCAGGAAATGCCGACTTGAGGTTTGAATACAGGATGAGTAAAAGATCGCTGTTGTGAACTGTGACTGTAGCGCTGAAAACAGTAATTTCCCGTCAAGGCACATTTGAATCAAAGGGGGGCATTTACAAAACCCTGCCTGTTCCCCATGTTGTTGTTTTGTGATATCTTTGTAGTTTAATAAATAGTGTTTTTTATTAAATGTACCTCGCCTCACCTTCACAGGTATTTTAACATTCCACTAAGATCGGTTAAGAGTTATTTATGGTTAAACATGATCGTTACTGTTTTACGGAAAAAACGTGTTTTGTGCCGCGGTGAACGTCGAGGCGCTACAAAGTAAACAAGGACAAAATACACTGCTAGAGACCCGAATATATTTGTCGGTAAAGAAAAAGGGTTTATTCAGGAATAGTCGTATTTTTCATTATTAAGTTACAGTTGGTGCAGACGACGGGTAGATATAAGAAAGGTGACATTAAACGGTACACGCAGGCTGAGAAATGAGTTAATCTGAAACACATGCAGGAAAACATGGCAATGAAATCACGTGTTTAAAAAGGCGATTCACAACAAAAACCAGACACATGTTAAATGGTCACCTTCACAGGTATTTTAACATTCCACTAGAGACCCGAATATATTTGTCGGTAAAGAAAAAGGGTTTATTCAGGAATAGTCGTATTTTTCATTATTAAGTTACAGTTGGTGCAGACGACGGGTAGATATAAGAAAGGTGACATTAAACGGTACACGCAGGCTGAGAAATTAGTTAATCTGAAACACATGCAGGAAAACATGGCAATGAAATCACGTGTTTAAAAAGGCGATTCACAACAAAAACCAGACACATGTTAAATGGGTGTAGCGGTTTCATATCTAGCATTGCCTCATGATGAATCACTGGTATACACGCATGTAAATGCACATGAATACATATTTTAAACTATAACGCATATATATCTGTGAATATGTATCTATATAAACACACACAGGCGTATATATGGGGAAAAAAAAACAGCCATCAACTCGCAAACACCGTACCAAACTGCAGACGCAACAGCGATCATTTATAATAAAGCAGTTTATAAGTGTAAAATGACATGTTACATAATTAAACACGTCACCAGTTTAAAACTAGCTTCACCAAATACTGACCACTTGACGGTACTAGGACCGGAAGATGACAGCGAGACAGACGGCGAGAAAAACAAGGTGTACAATCCCGGGCGGAAGTCAGGCAGGCCGGGGGCGGGACGTCAAGACACACCGGAAGCCCGGGCGGGCTCCCGGTGAGAGAGCCTCGCACGCACAGAAGGAAGAGACCGCCGCCGCCTGCAACGAGCCCTCACCTGGAGACGAGTACCGGTGAGTGGGGGCCTTTGCTGAGCTGCGAGGGCGGGGGGCATGTGTGTGTGCGTGGGGCGGCGGGGGGCTCTGTATGTGTGTGAGCGCGCGTGCGTGTGTGTATGTGTCTTGGAGTCTGTGTGTATGCGTGCGTGTGTGTATGCGTGTGTGATGACTGCGGGGGGGGGGAGAGAGTGTGTGCGAGCGAGTGTCTGTGTGTGTGTATGCGCATGCATGTGTGTATGTGTGGGGATGTGCACGGCGCGGGAATTGCTGTGAATGTGGACGGAGCCGACGTGCGCGTGCAAGCAGCTGAATCCAGCCGGGGAGAAGCGCGTGCACCTTCTCGTCCGTCCTTCCCTCGAGACAGGTGACTATACGTCTCCGTCCCTGGAATGCATCCTTTGGATGCTTATTCCAGGGCGAGACCTAAAAAGGGGGAGGTGGTGCCCTTTGATACCCTAAAACAGGAATATGAAATGGCAGAGACTGAGAAATTCCGGTATTTACAGATATGACATGCACCACGGACGGTGATCCTGAGGGGAGAGACCCCTTTCGAGGTTCATCACTCGAAGATAGACTTTTTGATGGGTATTTGCCAAAAAAAGCATTTTCCCTGACATGTTCAAAATTGATCAACCATACACCTGACCTTCTGCCGCAGCCCCGTGCAAAATGGGAGTGTGACTTGGCAGGGCTGGAGGAGGAGGACTGTATAGAAGGACTGGCATCCCCAAAGGAGATGGTAATTTCATCTAAACTAAAACTGGTACAGTTGACTGTAGCACCCACTGACCTAGTGTAATCACAAGTCAGCCGGGCCAAGAGATTTGGCTTATAGACCTCCCAGGTTCTTTGTGTTGTTCAAAGTGTCCCAGAATGGCCTAGAGATGTAACAAACAAGAATGCACTGACCAAGGGGAATGTCATTTGTAGAGATTACCCAATGTTCCACGTCACAATTAATATGACTTAAAGAATGTACTATGGGATAACTATATGGTTGTTTATTGTTGTAACAATAAAAAGATTTATTTAAAAAAATTGTTGCATGGGTGCTGTCAATAAAAGACAACTGGTTTGAAGTCTAGGTAAGTCATTAGATAGTTTGGATGTATGCGATGCCGTCCAAAAATTCTGAGTGATGTTCCTGAAGGATCTCCTACTGGGATCCAAACACCTCTTCAGGGATCAGTAACCAGTGATGAAGTTAAGATGAAATGGAGGGCCCCCTATTGTAGGAAACCTATAAATTGATGGTGGATTTAAGAATTATGAAAGACTTCTTAACTATGATGCTCATAATAACAGTTTTGCACTACCATGATGAGGTTAATTGAATCTGTAGGCTCGATTATGGACAACAGTGAAATAAGACCTCCATTTTCTAAGTTCCCTGAAACATGCACGCGTAATATACCTCTCAGATCATGGTTACTAAAAGATTAATCGCTAACTGCCCTACATACCACTTTTAGGCTAAACTAAAAACCATCAGTAACTAGAGTTAAGCATAAGAAGTGAAATGAGATTGCCAGTCAGCATTTCATATCTGTGCTAAGACCATATTAACAAATGAAATTAGCCATCTAGAGCAACAGATTTCTACCCATCTATTTTAGCGGCATTATGAGGCTCTACATTAGTCATTAGTCATGAAATTATTCTTATCATAGACTCATTCCCCTACTTCATTTTGACTACCCGTGGAGTATATAGAAGTCTGACTAAGTGGTGGTATTGTGGTGTAGAGATAGATTTCTTGGACAACGAGACAGCCTTTTCAAGAAATGCAAAATGATGCTTACCATGAAGATTTGTCGGTAAGAAGTGGAAACAGTGTTCGACAAATTTGCATAGCTATGACTGTCAGAGACCTTATTGTTGACCCAACCAGCAGGCTGCATTGCACAGGAACAGCTCCTGTAAGTCCGTAGTGGTCATGGGACACTTAGCTCCAGCCACAGGAGGACCACAAATATTTAGGCATACTGGACTTGGACAAAGATTTATCTTTCTGTGAGTCACTGTAATGTTAAGCCTCATTTATCATTCTGGTATTCTGGGATCCCTGAAACTGCTTAGCAATATGAAAAACAGTTTCACCTATGTGTTAGAAATGGGGGTCTCTAGTTGGCAGAGGTGGGTACCTTTGTCCAAGTAGGGACCTTTCTTCCTAGTCAGGGCAAGGGAGTTACACTCCTAAAATAACCCCTGCTCAACCCCTTGGTAGCTTGGCACGAGCAGTCAGGCTTATCTCGGAAGCAGTGTGAAAAGCATTTGCACATAACAAACAGTAATACAGTGAAGGCACTACACAAGGACACCACACAAGTTGAGAAAAATATCCAAAATGTTTATATATTCAAAACAAGACGACAAATGATAAGTATCCACCATACAGTTCTGAGAAATCTTCAATATTCAAAACAGACTTAAAATGGAGTTCCTTGAAGTCGATAGCTCCGTCTGGGCCTTTCATGGCAGAGTAAACAACAAATGCAAACAGTTCTGGCTGACTGTGGCATCGTGGGACAGCTATAGTGTCAGGAAGACCTGCAAGACAGTATCTTTTAGAATTGCAGGGCATCGGCGACCACTCGATGAGCCCCTTGAAAGATATCATCTACACTTATGTTTTCTTCCATTGTGTAATGTAAAGACTTTGGCCTAGACTGGACGTCACTCCTTAAATGTATATTTTTGTCCCTATCCACCGTTCCCATTGTGTATCTTTTGTGGTGTTTTGTTCCATCATTCTTGTACTGGTGTGGTGTTGTACTTGGTTCCTTCTCATTATTTTGTCCAACTGGCTCTACACTGTGCTTTACTCCTCTTGATTTTCTCTTTGGTTCTTTTCCTGTAATAGCTTTCTTCCTAAACTGCCTTCTTTTTTCAGAGGAGGTTGCTTGGTATATGTAGCTGCAGTTGAGGCACAGAAACCTATAGAAGGATTCACCTGTAACTGCTTAACCTGAAGCCATAGGGGGCATTGAAGGACGGACCTCGCCATTCAGGACTTATCATGGAAAAGTTAGACATTCAAACTCACATTAAAAAAAGTCTGGTTTCCAGACATATTAACAGTGCAAAATTAAGATATTGGCCCTTTAAGAAAGAGGCACCGGAGGTCGAATAGTACAGGATCTAAATGTATGTAGCTCAAAGGTTCTCAGGTCTATGTGTTGTGTGCTACTCCAGTACAGGTTTCATTTTGTGTCTCGATTTTAATTCTGGGACTTTTAGTCCTCTTTTATATTGGAATAAAAAAAGACTACAAGTCCCAGAATTCAAAATAAAAGACCTGGACTGGAGCAGCACATCATGCATGGATTTTGTAAATGTGGCAAATCTGGATGTCCTGGTTGAAAACCTCAAGGTCAGCAAAGAAGAATCACACCTGAAGTCTTCTTGAATGAGCTGTTGTCTATGAATAAATATTGAGTAGTCCATCAGAGCAGATAAATATTCTCTCTTTAATGTTACTCTACTTAAGTGCCTCCAGTAACACCAACATGTACCCAATACAATGTTTTTTCCTAGATGTATTGCCTACCAATTGTTGATGTGGAAATGTATGCCTCCTTTGAGAGTATGCGATCTCACTTATGTCAATTGGCAGTACAGCTTGAGGGTTACACTTAAAAACCTTTTTTATTTTTCAAAAAAGCTAAAAAACATAAGCTGATTTGTCTAACAAATTCTCTCAAATCTATGCATCTACTTTATTATGCATAAGTTCACTGTCCAGTGCTGGCTGGCTATGAAAAAGGATATTCAGACCAACTTGGAGTCAACTTGCAGTCACCTTGCCATCTGTAGCAATGAATTCCGTTTTAAAAGAATTGTTTTAAGCTTTTATTTATTACGGATTGTTAAAGTTCTTGAGAAATGCATTTCCAATACATGAATTTTACATTTTAATCTCAGGTAAACTAATAAAATACATCAAAATGATGCATTAAAAAAAATTCAAATGGCTAAAATGGATGCATTAGGTCACCCTCACAGTCTGCAGGAAGTCATACCATCGTTGTAAAGTTTAATAGACTTTGAATACAATTTGTGTGGTAAGCAGGGAATTTATTGTAGCACGTTATTCCGAGGTTGTATTTTGCACATCTGTTCATTTTGTGATGAGCACTGAATTTTAGAAAAAATGGCATCTAGTAAAGTTCAGCATCTGGTATAGGTCATAATTCATTGATCTTTTAAATGTAGATAAGTAGCAAAGGTTTCAATTAGAACAGAATGTATTTTCTTTCCCAGTGGCAGCGTGACCCGTGCAGGTAAGAGCAGTGGGGCCGGGGAATTTCGATGACGAGAGAACATTAATTATTTACTTAATTTTTCCTCCTCATCGTCTGTCGAAATAACCCCCCAGCCGGCCCCACCACCCCACCGCTCTTACCGGCACGGGCTGTGGCTGCCCAGTAGTGCATGTAATTCAGTATTACAAGTTCAGAGAAACTCCAAAGTTATCCCTTGTAAACATACTAGGGTAAGTATTTACAAACTTCACTCAAGCCAGACGAAGGAGCTGGAGTTTTTTTGAGCAGTTGCTACAGAATTAAATTCTGACAAGGAAGGCACTTCATCAGTCTGCGGTTCTCGCCTTCTTTCAGGCATACTCCATAAATGCACTCTGCTCTAGTAATGGATGATATGGCTGTCCATACAGCATTTCACTCCAGAGATAAGCAGACACAGGAACGCCTACTATCTGACAGCACACACAAGACAGGTCAACATATTTTACGGCTTGATTCATTGTTGGAGAACCTTCTCCATCCAGCAGATCATAATCTTGTCTGATGCCAGCTCCAACCTGTCAGCAATGAAAACAGATTGTTTTGATTCCTGCTAAATCACAGTGAATCTCCATCCAAGTTACTTTGGTTTCACCTGATGTAAACTGCAATTGGCAGATCTCTATATGCATGATTACCAAGGATCAAGATGAACTTCAGCTGCACTACATTTTCAGAACAATATTAATGGCTAAAGTTTTTTTTTTCATGTAGGAGGACGGCTATTTTCATCCTTACAACTTTTAAAGGACAACTTTAAGAACCTGTTAATTAGCTCCCTTATGATCTTGACACAGAATAGCCAAGTCATCACTCCCCTCAATTAAAAATAGGATGTCATGAGTAAAATTATCAAATGAGTGGTTCTCAGAGCAAACATGGTATGCGACCATTTGCTGAGACTGCAAAATGTACTATACGATTAAAAAACGAACGCAGTTAGTTCCCTGTAGATATTTTTCAATTGGGCATGAATTAAGAAAACTGCAGGACAGGCTTTGTAATACTATACACACACAAACAATACACACTAACACAAAACAGTCATGTAAAAACATCCACATTGTGCAGTATGAATCCTGGGAGATTTAATTCCACATCACTAGGACAAAACTAAAACAAGCCGAGTCCCAACTGGCCAACTCAATCGCATGCATTTTCCTATATAACAAACTATCCTATTAATTACCAGATTATGATTTTATGAATAGAATTTGTCATGTATTCTCCTACTTATTAACTGGAATCCTGACTGGCTGAAAAGTTCTTGAAACACAACCTCTAAATTGTAGAATTGAATCTACTTTATGCAAAGCTCAAAACAATTTTGATTCAGTTTCGCTTATTGAACTGAAACTTGCAAGCTTTTCGCCCACTGTGAATTTAATTTGATACAAGCCGTTTTACTTTCTAGGCGTCCACAATTCAATAACGCAACCGAAGTGGTCTACTGACCTAGCAGTGTTGTTCTTGCAGCACTGCTGCACTCAGAACTCATTCTTAAAGCTACCCACCATTTCACAGAGCGACTCCTGTTGTCCAAAATAAATATTGACCACAACACTTCTATCCTCATCAGGTTACATTAGCACAAAAAAAGCTAAAATGAAGTTCAAACCCAGATACTTAACCTACAGAACCTCGCACCATAATGCTAATCTTCTCTTCAGCATCCTCATCTTATCTTGTGCCAAAAGAGGTTTCAGAAGCAAAAACACATCAATTGGAAGCACCATAAAAACAACCTTTGCCACATGTATCCATCTGCACTGTAAGTCACCAGTAGATAGTCTGCTTTGCAAAATTGCAGCTTTGCACCACACCCACCTTTCCATTTGTTACCGGTGCACAGCATAGCTTATCCTGTTCAACGGCAGGGTTAGACGGTAAGAGCATAGACCCAATTTTGTGTAGGGGCACCATCTTTTAATCCCCCTTCCAACAAGGCTGTAAACTGTTACAGGAACACTGCCTTAAATTGGGATACGTGGTAAACTGTGGCAGGGTGTCAGTGCTAATTCTATTAGTATTCATCAGTTGTGTTTAACTCAATCTACCATTTCACTGTCTCACACTATCATAAAGTGGTTACAATTGGGGAATGTTGCTTTAACTAACAACTAGTTTTCTGGTGTTTCTTAGACTGGTTGTATTGACTTGAAGAGATACAATTTCACACGTTAGACTCTAGCAACTGGCATCTACGGGGGCGGGCATGCGAGTGCAAATAAAATTAAAACAAATTAAATTAAATACTTACTGAGTCCTCCACACCAGACCTCCTCTTTCTTGCACTGCAGCCCGGCCATCAGGAAACTCCCTTTACCAATACTGGCACTGGTTTCATGCATGAGAGCAGCACCCTGATTAGAGGGAGTGGCCTCCCTCTGTGCTCCACAGAGCTCTGGAGGCCTGCACTTGCTCTAACCCGCTGTCTTAAGATGTTTAAAGTGCATGTGTGGTTGGATGCTACAGGACCACGGTCAAAAAGACAGGCTCACTTTAACCAGTGCACATACAGCCCATCCTCCTCCCTGCAGCTGTCAATAATTAGGCACCGCCCCATCCTGAAACTGTTTGGGACAGGTGATGAAAAATAAAATGGTAATCCATTACCATTTTATTTTTCATCTCCGAGGCTTTAAGGGTAATTTAGATGGGGCGACGCTCCAACGGAAGGGTCGCCCTTAGTTCTAACGTTCTCCCTACAAGACCAGAGCGCACATGTATGCAATCAGTGTGTAGAGGATAGGAGCAAAGACTTCATACATTTGAGATGTCCAGGTAGGTCCGTTGAATTGTGTTTACCTAGTTTTCATGAACGTCTAGTTTCGCTCCGAGACTTTTTTTTTTTTTAATAATGCCTGTGTTGCAATGTGATTTGTTGATTATGCACTGAAACATTCCTGGCCTATTGGCAGAAAGGCCCCCGCTGTCGATCACTGGGACTACTGGACAGTGGCTCAGTTCCCAGAGAACCAACATAATTTAGAAATCAGATCATTGTCTGCTCTAATATTTTAACAAATTTCTATTCTATTTCTATTTAAAACATTTATAGAGCGCGACAGCTGCCCCAGCCAAGGGGCGTCCCGGCTGCAGAAACGGCAGCGCTGCTCATTCCACAACCCGTGGTCCCTTCCCACCAGCAACACCTCCGACTTACTGGCATTCAGCTGGAGGCAATTAGCGGACATCCAAACAACAAATCTGTTGCTTTGACGTTTTGCTAACTGGTGAAATTAGGAAAAAAGTCAATGTACCATTAATATAGTCATCTCTCAATGACAAACATTCTCCGGAAACTTTACCTTTTGAAAATACAAAAACACTAAGTTGGAAACCAACCATGCACAAAGCAGAATACAAGCTTTACTGGTTAAAGAGGTACATACCTATTCACTAAAATGTAGAAAAGAACAGCTTGATACTATTAGACACATTTGGATATCTAAAGTAATTATTTTACTCCTTCACTAATGATTTTTTTTATATCTATTTATTTAGTTCTTGATTTAGATTTACTTATTTACTATGGTGTATTGTTCTGAATATATTTTTGGGAATTCACCAATTATGTTTAAAAGCAATGCACTGGAAAGTTAGGCAGGTAATATCTATGCCTGCTCTTAGACAAAATCCAATAGTGCTTTCTTAAAGGTTTGTCTTCCAAACAAGAATTTACAGTGGAACAGAACCGTGGAAAATAATGTGTGTGTAAAAAACTTCGCTGGCGATTTATCATGTGAATGCAATAATTATATACAAGCCCATTTTTCCACAGTGCTTACCAACTGCATTTGGCCTTTTCTGAAGAATTTCTAATTTTGGCAGACGAGGGAATGGTGAAAGAGGCTGGTAATTTGCCAATGTCAAGAAATGTTGCCAGAACATTAAGCAACGATTAGCTGTCCCCTGGGTCCTCAGTGAAGCCAAAATTACCTATAAAAATTACTAGCGTACAAGTCATTGTATAAAAATAACAAATACAAAATCAACTTTTATTAATAAATCATGAATAAGTACATGGACTGCAAAGTTTCACAGTGAGAAAGATGGGATCCAATAATTTGCATACTGAGGATGATTTGGACCAAGAGGCTAAATAATGTAAAGCCCAAGATCATCATCATACAATACTATGGCAGAATAATGCATGAAAGACACCAGACTATCTAGAACTGATCCATAACTGGAGATGCTATAGATGCATCTAGAAAAATGTATTCCTGAGTTGGGTTTGTCAGTTGTGTGACCTTGGTATGGAAGATGCCACACGAAGGGCTAAAAGTTCCCCTGATGCATCACTGACTATTGCCAACAGTGAAGTGTAAGAAAGCGGCGGCTTAGACATGGAATACATACAGACAATAGGGCTGTGCATGAGTAGGGCAACAGCATGCTCATCCTGATCATGGATTATTTACACTTTTCCTGATCAGCAGGCCAGCAACTTTTAAAAAGGAACCGGATTCATGGTGTACTAGAAAGTATAGATATTTGCACTTGAGGCTCTGATTTAGGAACTAGTCTTTTCTCTCTCCTTGATAAAAGCCAGGATGTGTGTTCTGGAACAGAGGCAATGAAATCATTACATTGGCTGCTACTGGTGCATCTCCCAGCACGGAGGATGGGGGTTAGAGAATCCCAATAGAAGGGCATCAACTTCTACAGAGCTACAAACATCAATGCACTGGCTCTGCATATGCTATGAAATGTTTATTCAGGAAAAGGCACATTTGGAAGATCTTACAACAGCTTAACTGATAAGAATGCATTCAGCAGATAAGGCTGGGTTCGATTAACCAGATAGAGTCTGCATTGCCAGTGTACTCTATTTATCTAGTTATTTATCCACTAATTACCTGGACAAAACCATGCTCTTCCTTCTTACCATAATTTGTATGATGAAACTCAAGAGTAGTCCTAACCACTTGTATGTACTCTATGAACCATACCTTACTCCAAACTCAATCATGAAGATGTCTTCACTGCCTTTTTCACAATTTCTAGGTTGACAAAAACGAGAAAAACAGGATTGGTGCTCAAACGCTCATTATAAGAAGCTAAAGCGTGTGTAATTAGGCCAAAATAGCTGCAATTACTATGCACCCAAAGAAACCTAAAAAATATAAATACCTGAATCAAACATGCATATTTCCGCTGTTGTCCATTCAACCTAGATAAATGTATACTTCAGTCTTGTATGATCGGATGCCAATATTTTTATTTTTTTATCACCAAATTACAAAGTAAACGTGCATGTCCAAATAGTATCAATAAATTGAAGACTTACACAACCCTTAAAAGTCTGCCTAGTGAGTAACATTACAATCCAAACGGTGTTTGTGCGCTTCACTTACCAACACTTGAATCCATCAGTATATGATCAAAACCCTTATGTGCTTCAGTTGCACTCGGCTCTTTAGTGCATCTGTAAACTAAGGCTCATGTTTGGACCAAATCTCGTCTAAAAGTGGAAAAAGGAATTCACTTGCTCTCTTGTCACCTGCTACTTTCTTCCGCCATAAAAAAGTTCGCTTTAAGTACTGAATTTTAGTTGCATTCACCTAGCGCTTCCTGGTAGGGTGCCGAAGTGCATTTGTGGATTAATAGTGAACAACTCCGTAGGGGGGGGATGTGTTTGTCCATCATGAGGCCTACAAGGATGTGATGCGTGATGGCCATAGTTGTGCTGTTACCATGATTTATCCAGTTGTTTACAGTGAACTGGAGTAAAAATGAGTGAGCCATAACATATATGCATTAAATTTAGTGTACCGCTGTATTCACAGTGCGAGTGTAGCGTGGCTCCAGTTACAACTTTTGTACTGCCATTATTGCTGGTATGGTCTGGAGCCACACAGTAGGTTCTCAACTGACAAGCCATTGGGAATGGTTGTAATGAATAATTTATACCAAAAACAGAACATTAATGGAGCACTAGAATCTAGTTGCTACTTTTTAATGCTACAGTGCCAGTCACACCACGTACAGCAACCAGAAATTAATAAGATACATTTTTTCATTTAGGGAGACGGATTGTGTGGCAGCCACAACGAGTTCAATATATAAAAGGCCTGGAGCAGATTTGGCATTTTGCCAATCGCTATATAATCATTTTTATGCATTTATTTTGTACATCCAGACCATGTTTTATGGCATGTAATCGAACTGTGAAATCATTCATGAACAGTTTCTGAACACCCCTTAGGTTAAATGTGCTGCTCTGATGCTTGGTAGAAAAGGCACGTATTCGGGCAGCACACTGAGCATTTGAGAGAATCATCTTCCCAGTGGATAAACACGTTTTATCATCTTGCTAAAATGAAACTAGATATTTTGATCAATTTGATTTGATAAAATTGTACGATTTAGTCAGAGTAAAAGTCTAGAATTCACTACATTTTAAATCTCCGTTGTAACGGTTTCAGAACAAAATGTTTAATAATTATGGTTTCAAACATTGCAATAATGGGCTTGACTCCAGCAGAACCTTATAAATGCAAAGGAGTAGTAATGAAGGCAGGGAGAGGAGGATGCATATGTTTCATCTACTAACGCCCTCAGTCTAAGGGATGTAATATAATCATAGGAAATTCCTACGGAATGGTTTGGTTTGCAGGAGGGCAGAATAATGGATTCATTAGGAGTACAGCAGGTCGAAATTTGGGATCGCTTAGTACTAATGTATTTTTTTTAACCAATAAAGTATGCATGTCTTGGAATACTGTGACAATTTCATTACACAAATTCTGACAAGTTTTAGCTGGTGGAAGCTGTGCAGGGTAAGATTTTGCACTATTTGCAAGGTAGTTTGAGGCTGAATCAGAAGCACCACACAGACCTGAAATTATCACCATCCCACAGAGGTGGACACATACAAACTGGGTGGTGACAAATGTACAAATAATTATCCAGGCCCCTCTCGAATTCTTTGAATTCCCAATTTCCACTACCTGCACCGAAAAGCAAATAGTCTTCGGGGATGTCAGTAGTACAGGCACCATGGTGAACCCCCCATCCCATCCCGTCTCCCTGCCATCTCCTTAGTCCTCCTCCCCAACTCAACTGTACAGAAAAATGAAAATTACTAGGATATGGTTTTGTGTGGTCATTGACAGGCTATTGGCAGTGCTACATTCACCCAGGTCTAATCAGGAGGATTACGTGGTGATATGCTTTTCTTTTTTGGAATTAGTCACATCCATTTACTCAGTGGTGTATGCATATTTTCTTTCTGTCTCTCAAGAAGCAATGTTATGGCAAAAGAGCAGACTTATTTTGAAACTTGCTAACTGATCTGAATTCTTGTTTCGTTCATTTACAAATTATGGCTATGGTCATGTATAGTTTGCAGATCACCATAGGAGGACTTCATTCACGTGGTTTGGATATGTCCCTACCTGCAAAAAGCTCATGTCACCTTGATAGAAAAGCACTACAATAAGAAAGGAATACACACTTGCAGGGCATCAATATTAAAAAGCTTGGACCCTTTTGGATACCTCAACTGAACTGCCAACTGATGACATGAAAAAGCGATACAAATAGCAACAAACTTAGAATCAAAGAGCGAATGGGGACAATTTGCTGCACAAAGACATAACTTATTTGAACAGGTGCATTCATCGGCTGTCCTTACTCTGTAAATTTATTTCTGCAACTTCCTTAGTAATAGCATACTAACTAGATGGGCCTATGACAAGGTCTCAAAATCACACCTGTGATATATACGTTTTATGAAGAGGGCACAATGCACTTATTGGTCGAGTCCGCTCTAAACAAAACTCTTTATGACAACAGTTTTTAATAGCTGATTTGAGAATATTACAACCACCCCGCCCTTGTGCGGTAACAATGAATGTATACTCATCTGTGCAAGTTAATTAGTAACACCAAACGTGTTTCATCTGAGTCTGCACTGTTATTGTATTCTTGTCTTAAATTGTCTCATTGGCTCGGATTATGGTTTTGCATTAGTAACATATGTCATACGGCAACCCCCCCTGCCTCTCCGAGATGGCGTCTTCCGGGTCGATCCCCGTCCTTGACAACGGAATCAGAAGCGTCCCTACCAACCCGGACTCCACCCTCTGTCCTTCGTTACAGAGACCAATCGGAACAGCACCGGAAGCAGTAGCTTGTGACCCCGGAAGACCCTCCCTGATCCTGGAGCCAGAGACCGGAAAAGACGGAACGGACGAGAGAGAGGGGGGGGGTCAACTCGGCGAACTCGTGGCAGGAGGCTCAGACGAACACGGACCCAGAGACGACTAACCCGGAAGAAGAAGAGGACGTTTGGACCGAGGACTGGTGGAGTCCGCAGGAGGTGGCTGGGGAGCGGCCGCAACTCTCTGAAGAGTTGCGGCGGGGCATGTGAGTACAAGATCTCCATTGACAACTTCTGTAGTTAATTAGGTGCCTTGTATATAGTTGTGTAGATTACCCTCACTTTGGGACGGCGTATCACACTGTATATAATTCTTGTAAAGCACTGCCGGGGCCACACGGACACTATTGTATATAGCCCTTTACCTCCCTCTCACCCATACACCCTTCTGACTTTCCGCCTCTTGGCCTCCTGAACCCTACTCAAATCCCCTACCTTCCTCACTGACTCTCTAATCCTCCTCCACACCCCGTGGTGTTGGTAAAAGTACTCTGCAAGTCCCGTTCAGTTGGACTAACAGCCCATTGTGTTTCTTTTGTTCCCGGTAACCTCCGAGGACACCATCCGGAGTGGCCCACACCAGAGACCTGAAATCTCGGCTTCACCTCGGAGAAGACCCGGACACCCTTTCCGTCGTGCTCATCTTTGTGTTTCCACGCTGCCCGTGACGAACTGTTGTATAACATAATAAAACAAGCGAAGTCATCGCTCACTACATACGGCCTCCACGCCGGTTATTCCGGTCCGCAACACCCCCACGATCACAACATAGTTCTGGTTTTAATTAACTAAACAAATTTGAAATGGTGAAGGTCATGTTTAGATGTCAAGGTATTACTGTATATTTGTTTTGATAACTAGCAAAAGCAAATGCTAAATATATATCGATATCACTGTTTTGAAGGATCTGGCACACCCCATTTATGTGTCGCATACAATATGTAAATACTACCTGGTGTATTAAGTTTTGTGTATTAAGTTTTACAGACATTAAAAAAATATACTGGAACGGGCAATTTTTCCTATCCAGCTCAACTTTAATAGGTTCACACTGCATTGTCATACTTAAACTTGGGCTTACAAAACGGCCACGAGGTGCTCTTTTGCAGACACTGTTTTATTTGTGTTAAAGACTTACATTATCATGGGGACAACGCACAATTGTCTCTATACTGCATGCAGGTATTTTTGTAGAACAAATGATGGTATCATTAACAACACGTCTTACTAAATAGATCGTACTCCTGAGACAGCAGGAACATTAATTTATAATGTGCTTCAGTAGCTAAAACTTTGCAATGCTCCTGTAAAATACTCCCATGCATTGCCTTTTATGCAAGCGTGAAGCATCTACAGCTATATTTTTCAATAAGGAATGGAATACACAAGGCCTTTAAGATATTGCAGTTTGGGGATATACAAGTAATTGCCTCTTTTCTGCTGATAATTATAATCAGCAGGTATCCCAGCCATCAGTCTTCACCAAACCATATGGGTGAAGATAATAGGTCGTCCATGAATGACTGCTGTAATTTCTGTGCATCAGATATCTAAGCAAGCTTCACGAAGACTCTTAATGAAACTCCGTAATGAAACTCCTATGAAGAATATCACACATTTAAAGACTAATATTTCACAGTTTGGCCAGAAAATAATTGCGTTTCTCTTGTTTAATGTGTAGTATTATTCTGCTGATAAAAGTCAAATTGACGTGCTTTGAATTGAAACTCTCGGTTAAAAGTAAGTCGGAAATCATACATTTACCAGGAAAAAAGAAGTACTGCATTTAAAAGAACAAACGCAGCACCGACATTCAATTCTCGCAAGTACATTTTAAGTATCAAGTATTAGAAGATTGTTGAGTATTAAAATATTACATTTAAAATGATTGAACTAAAATGGCGGACAAACTGGACGCTGCTATTTGAGAAAATTGTAATCAATCAAAGGGGCTTATTCTGATTGGAGAGGTCATTCAACTATGTGAACTACATTCTAAAGCATTTGAGGGTCCATAACGTATTAGGCAAATTCTGTACAGATATCATTCCTCTGCTTATAATGAAATGATAAAAAATGGATTCTAAACGTTGAAGTATCATATACCTTAAAAAGGATTATCTGATAAGTCAATCTAAAGAGCATGAATGCACGCCACAAGAAATCAAGGCAGAAATAAATAAAGATAACCGCAATCAACAATAGGCAGGTATACTTACATCCAAAATGTAAGAAAGGAAAATAAGATTCAATAGATATCCTTATCAGTTGCAGCAAATGAAAAAGCAGGTTTCAAGAGCACAATTTGAATTACTTATGGAGGAGAATGCACAATTTACTATATGGAAAAACCTAAATCATTCAATTATGAAGAGATCATGGGTGTTGAGAAAGGAAGTTGTTGCCTAAGTAAACCATATACATCTCAAAACACCAGCAAGCTGAGTGACCCGAACCTCGGTTGCTGATCAGCAACAATGCTGATTGTCAACGATTACTGGTAGTGCACAGGTCACACAAAAGGGCTAAATTTGCAAGAGGGGACCTTCGATTCAAATCTAGTCTCACATCATGTTTTCTTCAGCCCAGATGCAGATTCAGCATTATAAAGTTGGTGAAAATGCAGCTAACAGTGGTCACAATAATTACAGCTGTTCACTAGTTTCACTGCCACTGGTGCTGTTCGGGGTATCTTCAGCTCAGCCAAGGGCATTCATACACATGCTTTCTATGGAACGGCCCAGGAACCTGAGACAGTGTATTGTAAATGCCAACTCTTAAGGCAGCAGAAGGGGACCCTAAAAATAACCCTTGTACTGCAAACCATTTCTGTTCTGGGCAGCAAGTTAAAATAAGTGGGAAAGTGGAAATGGATATATTGATCCTTTATACAGTCCATCCAGGACGAGCAAGATTCCACTGAATCAATGATCAATCCCAAGTCATGCTGCCTGCCTAGGCAGGAATTTTGATTGCAGCGTTGCCCGTTAAATATGCCATTCATATCTAAAGAACACCATTTGTTACTATAATTGAGAATCTATGCAATATTCAATCTGCCGCTCACACATATGCATGGTTATATGAGTATGTACTTATATAGTGCAAACCTAGCTAGAGGCAATTGTGTTGGACAGATATACCTCTTTGCACACATACGACCCCCTCTGACAACCACCAGCACTTGTATTCTTTCTCTGATGCTTTTGGTAAATCAACAATTTCAGGACAATGGTGATTACTGCCCACCAAGGCAGCTGGAATGTCATGGCAAAGATCAAAAACACAAAACCATGAACCAGGTATTGGAAAACACTATCCAATAAGAAATGAAATAACTTCAGGCATTCTCAAATTCAACAGTTCACAAAATCCTACAAATACTTTTTTATCAGAAGTTATTTCTTGGCCCCACCAGTCAAAACTTAGCAGACCTTTTATTGTAGAACATTCTTCTGATCTGAGTTTATATATTCATACAGCTGCCCCATCCCCCTGCATGTGGTGCTCAAGGACTCTATGAAGAATTTATTTCATGTAACCGTGCCCTTTCGCTCAAACTCAACTTATTTGAGAAAAAAAGAACAAAATCCATAGCAGTGGATGATCCACCATGTACATATACCAAAACGATAGAATAATATGTATAAACACATTTACATGCTTATATAAAAATATTTATTGTTTGCAAGTAAACAAGTCTAAGCATTTTTAAGTGTTTTGAAATTTCTTCATAATTATTGTCCAACTTCGTTTTCCACTTACAATTATTCCAACAAAAAAATATTATCATTGAACCCCAATTTCTACAGACTATCATATTGACCACCGTCCTGGTGGCATTAGTTCAATAACAAAGATCCCACTTTCCAACCGCGCTCCGTCATTTTCAGCCACTCTATTCCAGTTTTCGAGGTCTACACAAGAGGCATCTATTTACGACCAGATTGTTACTAGTGTCATGGATAGTGTGAGGAACTATAGGTAAAATAAGAAAATTCTACAAAAAGGAGACCAACAACTTCAATGCAGGGTACTCGACGGCAAACCCCAAGGACCAAATCCAGTCTAATGATTTAAATATTATTTGACATCCATTTAAATTAAATGGATCAAAATATTTGGTACTTGCGTAAGTATTGGTTGTAATGGGACACTGACCTATAGGTGCAACTTTCGAGGGGCATCCTGAGTAAAAACTATTTATTGGTAAATGTATGCAGGTGCCTGTACTCATTTTTGGTGACTGGGATTTTTTTTCATTAAACTTTGAAATGGAGGAAGAGAAAATATAGGGAAGAGTGAGAAAAGTAAGAGAAAATAGTAAAACACTGACTAGCAGAGAAAGTAGAAACAAAAATAACAGCAAAAGGGAAATAAAGCGATAGGAGAGCAGGGTGGTGTAAAATAGAGGCATGAGGTGGAAACAAAGTTTGGCTGATTTGGTATTCTGCATCATCAGCCTTCGGCAGCATCAAACCACTATTAAGAAAATCTCTGGCCCCTGCACTTATTTTATTTACAAAATAAGTACTTACTGCTTTATGTTTTTCTCCTTATTAGCAAACACCCTTGAATTGCTGACATCTTAAAATCATTGAATTTCCATGTGCCTTTGCAATGTACTTTCCAATCCTTCTCTTCCATAACCTATTTATTGCCTTGATCGTTCAGCAGCAACACTCTTTTGAAACACACCGATCATCACAATTACTATTACATGCTTGGCCAGAAGTCAAAAGCAATAAACTTTCTGAAAGTACCATAGCTCTCTAGTGTGCTGAAGCAACACATATTAGCCAGATGGGCATTCGTATGTTCTAAAATAAAGTCAGAACCATAATCACTGAGGCATCTATAAAGGTGCCCTCTTGCGTTCATTATAGTTATCCGTACGTTCCAAAAATAATCAATTTGTACTCTAAATAAAAAATTAAAAAATACACTTCTTCATTATAAACATATTTACACCAAAGACAACTTAAGTGCACATTAAGCTGCTAATATTCATCACAGAAACTTGCACAGTAGGATTCAGTTGAGAAATAAACAACTGGAATGATGTACCTCTAAAATGAGAGTCAGCAATAAAAATCAGGATAATTCATGCACTCTTTCACATTATATTTGCCAACACGATTATTTACTTGTTGAATCACGCATTAGACAGCATGAAGTATCCTTCATGTAGACAGGTGCACGAAGAGAACAGATGCATCTTTTTATACCTAGAAGCATTTCATGAATAAAAAATACTTTCAGCAGAATTCGGTGAGCCTGATCTTTATTTACCTGAAAGAAGACCGACATGGCACCAATTACCCGGTTTTCCAAAATGGCGGCGCCAAAGCTATCAAAATCATCAGGATTGTAAAAGTAGATCTGCATCTGTAATTGTAAAAAGAACATTTTTACTTAATTTTGATCTTTTAATCATCTGCAGACTTACCCATACATGTACATACCCAATATATGTGACAACAACTACATTGCACAATCCTCTCTTTTTACAGGGTAATCACTTCTACCTCAAAAATTATGTACTCACACCCGCAAATGGAAATGAAAAGTAATTTTTATATTTAAAGTTTTTTCCCACATCTGTTTGTTCTCACAACCACCTGCCACCATTGAATGTCTCCTTCTGTACTAACCCGTATTTATTTTTAAAACTATCCCACTATAATTATTTTTCAAGGGCATGTTGTATGGATATAACGATTTACTTGTAAGGGCAGTACATCAGTTTGACAGTTGTTCCCTTTTGAACATTCTTGTGACTCATTCTTCGCATACAAATACAAGAGACATGGCCACCACTCCATCAAATTTAGGTAATTGAGCAAATCACATTTTTTTTGTTCAAAAGCAGAAAAGCATAGCCAATAAGAAGCAGAGTCTTAAAATGTTCCCCATAACATGCATATAGTCACCACGAGTATGACCACTAGCGAGCAAAATTTGGATGTTTACTCCAAAACGGTCGAGATTTTTTGCATGATCCACTGCAATTTTTTTGGCATGATGTTACTATGTATGTTTTTTTAATCCGTCCACTCGGATTCTAGTTTTCAGGCCCCAGTGCATGTTCTCTTTTTTACCCCTAAAACAAGTCAAGATTGGCTATTCGCCCAATTGGTAAACTTCGCTTACCTGAAAGTCCCTAGAATTTGGTACCAATTGTGCCTAGGACCTTTAAGTTAAATGTCACTCGTGGACTGCAGCACCCATGTGTCACCCACTACAGTGAAAAGTAAGTCAGCAGCCCTACCATGGTTGCCTGTCTATGCAGTTTTAAAATTGTAAATTCAACATGTTTTAGGAACAAGTTTTCCATCCCTTCTAGTTGTGAGAGCCATATGCCACCTTGAATTTGGTGCCCCATTAATAGAAGATAGTATCAAACTTTGTCCACTTTTTTTGTGGCACTCTGTTTGGTCAAAGCACCTACTAACCTTAATCGAGAGATAATCCGGTATTGTCTTAAGCTAAATGTGAAGCAGAGTCCCTGGTTGAACTAAATTAAGAACATGCGTAATGAACTTGCTTCAAGAGCAGTGTAGGCAGATGTTCTGTACATCTGCCGGACGAAAATGTTGCCTGTGCCCAGGAACTTAACTTCAATGAGCATATCTTATCACAGGCAGATGAAGCGAACACTTACCTGACCCTCCTTTATCTTTCTAGTCAGCCAGAAACCAAGTCCAGTGGGAGAAGAGCAGACAGACCACAAAGCAAATGTCATCCATTTCTCAGGCTACACCTCTGGGGTGGGCATAAGGGAAGACACGTTCTGCCATGATGGATTTAGGTAGATTGGGACACTGTGGGATTGTTAGCAGTAGGGCACAAGATTGGCTGCAAAAGTGGGTAGGTTTACGCCTGGGAACATTTTACCCATTGGTTAGAGAGGGGCCAGGAATCCTCCTTAGCAATAGGATAGTGCTAGACATAAATGGGCACCCTTGAGCATCCTTTTAGGAACAGTAACGGACCAGTGGAAGACAGAAGGAGGACTGAACATGCTGTTGAGACTTGAGGACAACTGAAAGACTGGACTTGCTCTCAGTTGTACCCAGGACATAGAAGCGGACTCCAGGGGTCAGTTGGGTGACCCTCTGTTAAGCTACATGGGCACAACACACTGTTAAAAGCCTTTTCCCCCAAAGAGCCCAGCTGCCCAGCTCTAACTGGGCCTGCCCTGAATCCTTTTGGCGGCTTCAACTGGAGTTAGTCTTGATGCCCAAGTACTGTGCCTGAGGTTCTACGGCCCTTGGCTGAGTCAAACTGTACTCCTCTTAACATTTTTAAAAACATGTGACAGACTCTCTTTTTGGCTCTGAAGACCTCTGGAGGACCAGTTTGTCCACAGCATAAATCAGTTTCAGCAACACGATGTAGGGAAGGAACACAGTCTTGTGGAGCCCTGTTAGCCTACAACTTGCAGCTTTGCTTGACTGGAGGAATCCGAGCTACCAAAAAGTGACAAAGCCCAAACACAGAAATCTTTAATGGGTATAGGCGTCAAAAGTATTCAGCTGGAGAGGACCTTTCTAGGTCACAAATTTTGAATTTTTCACACTCTGAGTTATACAGCGAAAACAATATTGACTCCAACAGCTATTCGGCCTCGTGGAGCCATTCTTATCCTAAGCCTTCTGCCTTGCCATGCCTTGCTGACGATTTTTGAATTCCATTCCAAAGACTGAGTCCGAAGGTAAAACTTCCTATGTGGACAAACATGGTTTCTGTATCAGACCCATGCTCCATCGTGGTCAGCCTTAAATCACAACAATATTAAGTGATATGCACTCCTATTTTTATCAATTTAACTTAGATGTCAACTAATTATATCTGGTGCTGACCCATATCTTGACTGGCCCCTAGTCAAGTTAGTACAAAGCCTTAAATCACCCCATGGTACTGTTCAAGTGCAATCAAATGACCATGGTGGCATCAAATGTTTTTTGGTGCTATTTTCATTTAAAACTTCGAAAATTAACTATTGCTTTAAACTGGAGTGGGGTTTTGAATTGTACTGCAGAACTAAGTACCCTTTTTCAGCTCAGGGTATGGAGGTTGAGCAATTAAAGTCTCACTTAGGGAGATGCTGTGGGCTAGAAACTCAGAACTCCGCAATACCCAACACATCAATATCCAGTAATTGTTTTCTTTTTAAAAGGGAAAGTACTTTAATACATAAAAACTATATAAGTAGGCAGATAGAAAATCCAATGGTAACCCTCTAAAGGGCCTTTTAAAGTACAGGGAGCGCACAATAAGCAAAGGGCACATACACCCAAAGTGTCAACTAGAACCTCTTATCAAAGGCACTTAAGAGGCTGTTTGCCAGCAAACCCTAACCCCTAAAACTACAACAGAACATTCATGCCTAAAGCAACATGTAACGTGTAATTAATAAAAGGCACGGCTACTGGCTTTGTTATATCAGTATACTTTTATCAGCAGAATAAGTCATTCACTAGTAATTTCCATTTCACCAAAATGAATGATTTAAGAAAGTTACCAATTATACACTTATTTTGCATTTCATTAGAAAGGAAGCCTTCATTATGGACCTTTAAAATAAATTTTATAGTTAACAATACATCACAGGAAGATAACAGTCTGTCTTATTTCAGCCATTAGACAAAGGCTGACTTCTAAAGCACACTACATTGTCAACCCTAGAGTGTGAAAACAATGAAAACAGCTCAAAAGGTTAACTAATGCTTGCCCTGGGAGTTTGGGGGTGCAAACATTTTGGAACTTTTGGAAATGTGGTACAGTGCTTGCAGGGTGGGGCGGTGCTGCTCCATGCAGACTACAGAACACTGCTGGTAGTACCAAAGGTCTTTCTGGGCACTAAAATAATCAATACGCCTATTCTTCTAAGCCTTTGTAGAGGCTTATGGGGTGATACTTTTTATCTATGGCTGCTACTCGGATGTGACCAGCACAAGCCAGTGCATTATTTTTCCTTTCCATTTGTCAATTTTTGATCTAACACTTGGCAGTCTTTAAACTCCTCATGGGATGTCCATGCGTCTGTGAGGCATCCGCACACCATGCTCCTTGGACACAATGGGAGCTCTGAAGTCCATGCAATCCCTCACCTGCCCAACACTTTGCAGTATCAGCAAGGGACGTGTCTCTCTCTGCTTCCCCCAAAGTAAAGAAGCAGTCTGTCTCCTACTGGCGCTAAAAAAGTTTCAGAAAGCAGGAGCTGAGCACAGTGGTACTCCGTGGGCCTCTGTAGGGGCCCACTTCACGACCCACAAAGACAGGTTCACAGGCCTGGGAGAAAGCAAATGGCCCTCACCTTTGAGAGAACAATAATAGAACGGCATCAATTATCTTCTGATATTCCAGGAGCCATAGCACACCGACTCCCATGGTGAAAAGAAGTGTATCTTGCTGGATCAGAACCCACTCATTATGGATCAGACACCAACTCCTTCACAGAGAGCATCTGCTCTTCTGTAAAGGATATATAGTCACTGACTCTGGTACTACAGGCTTTATTATCCCCTCAATTTCTTGGAGATTGTCTTTTCAGTGTAAATTTAAACTGCTCTGTTATAATCTATGTCGTAAATGATATTACAAGTAAGGATACTGCAAGGGTGAGAACGCAATAGGTGCATTGTGGCTTTTTAGTTAATCATTGCATGACACTTTCAGTTCTTTTTAAGTTTTGGATTGTTAGCACATTTTCCCTTTAAGTTAAAGTTTCTACATTGAATAGCAAATGCACCAGGATTGTGCCCAATGGTTCATGGGAAGAGTCCCTCTTCGCTGATGCCGGGAAAGGAGGAGCCAAGGCTGACTTTTAAAATGCTCATGAAACTGACAGCTTCCTCATATTGCACGCTGCATCTGAGGAAGTCGAAAGACGAAACGCGTCATGCGAAGTGCAATAAAGGAGCTGAGCAAACAACCCCCAGTGTGCTCTGCGTGTCTTTTCAAAGAGGGACACTTTTGTGGTAAATATGCAACGTGCAATGCCGCTTGCACGACAGAAGCACCCGCTTTCAGTAGCTCGGCAGGAGAGTGGCGTTTGTGTTACAATATATATATATATATATATATATATATATGTTCACCTCAAAGATAATTACACATAAAATGTTTTCCCTGGTTCCTTAGTCTGTAATTCCCTCTTCCTTCTGCAGAGCTAGTTTACTTGTATGTGCACATGAGTGTATCATGTTGATTTTAACCCTGTTTTCTCTTTCAGTTTACAGGACTTGTTCCCACTTTTTTGGATTATTTGTTCCTGTTCTATCTATGAGCACGCCCACTCGGGCATCACTGAACTTTTGTGAACTTGATTTGGACGCAATTTCTGAATTTGGGCAGTTGTGGAGCTAAGTATGGGCCTTGACATGGACCTTGTAACCTGCATTCCCCTTTTGCAGATATGTATGCTGCTTCGGAGTGACGGGACATTTTTCCGTCTCACTCGTTATTTTGTTTTCTGTCCCCTTACCCGGTGACAGGCTCAGCATTTGCATTGTGTCCGGAACTTTCCTGGGCCCTCCGACCCCCCCCCCCTTTGTGGCAGCGCGGCAGTTTTGATTTGGGGTACATACACATATTTATGTTTGTCATTTGGCCACTTGGCATCTGATTTACCTGTTCCCATTATGCCGGCTGATTGTGGGGGTACGGACATTATTTGCATTATGATTATGATGGCAACCAGCGGTATTATGTTATTATTTGCATTATGATTATGATGGCAACCAGCGGTATTATGTTATTTACGTTTTACATGCTATGGAATTAGCTCACATTGTGTGTTTACGTTTTGCATTTTCTTAACTAGCTCCTTTTTCAACTAGCCCTATTTTCATGTTTGTGTATTTTACTTTTGACTAGGCTAAGATGTCTGCCTTACCTTGTTTACAGTCCTCTTTTCATGTTCACCACTATTCACTCTACTTATGCGTTGTGCACATTCACACTCATTTGCGTGATCAAGGCTTGTGAGAAGCCGAAACATGTAGCAACTGAATAAACACCCTTGGACTATCTCCTGTCTGGTGTTTGGTGACGGCTGCTGAGAGCGTGTTCAAACGCGTATTTGTTTGCAGTATATATATATATATATATATATATATATATATATATATATATATATATATATATATATATATATATATATATATATAGTTGGGGAAATACTGACAGATAAAAAAAGGTTTCTGTGAATTGATAAGGAGGGGTAGGGCAATAATTAAGGCTGGTCAGGAGGTATTAAATAGAGGGATTATGACATTTCCACTGGAACAGGAACCTGACTACAGTAATTTTTGAAGGCAGGGAACAATGTTGTGAAAGCAAGTGCACAGCTAGCACTGCGCATTTAAAAAACGCTTGAGCTATTTACTGCTTCTTGAAGCCTTTAGACGCCAGTCATAGTACCTAAGTTTTAGTAGGGATTTCTGACCACGAGAGACTGAAAATATTTTATTTAAGTAGTAAGAGGAATGAGTGCAAACCTGTATGGAATATGCATTTTGCTTCAATGGGAAGCCCTTGAGGAATTTATAGAGGGTAGATTTACACAGCAGCCAGACTCGTCCTAGACCTCCTGAAGCAGACCCACATCACCCCCCACTTCAGGAAGCTCCACTAGCTCCCTATTCAGAAGAGATGCCAGTTCAAAATGTTGACCCACGCCTTCAAAGCCCCCCACAACCAAGGACTAGACTAGTTCAACCACCCAATGAACTACATTCATCCCTCCAGATGCCTGCGCTCTTCCTCTCTCCAACTCGCCCAGACCCCCTGCATTCACCGCAGCAACAGTGGAGGATGCTCCTTTCATTTTTTTCTCATAGTTTTATATAGCGTGAACTTGATCCGAAGGTTTCAGAGTGCTTTAAATGAGCACCAGTTGTGTTACACAAGGACACATTCATTTTTGTTAGGCATGGGGAGATTAAATGATTTTCCCGGAATCACAGGATGTTGAGCGTCATTGCGGAGACACAAACCCAGTTCCCCAGATTAGAGATCGACAGCCCTAGCAGTTAGGGTACATCCTTGTGGTGAATTATTGTGACCACCTCCCTCTTCACCTACGGACCTCATCCTCTCTACTCAAATTCATAAAAGGACTCCAGACCTGGATGTTCGACTATGCCTTGGCAGCAGTACTCTCTGGATACCCTCTTGGGTGATTAGCCGTGCTTTACAAATCAAGATTGATTAACTCAAAGATGGGTACTAGACCAAAGGGACCACACTTAGACTGCTGACTTTAGGAGGTTCTAATTGGGCATTCGGAAGGCTTGCAATAAGGGCATTCTCATTTTCTAGTCAGGGCAGTACTGAGGCTTAGATTTTGGTCTTAAAATCTAGTATGAGAAAAAAGTTGATAATATGCCTTTGCATTATGTTTTAAATTGCAGTTTAAAGTGGTACTTTTTTACAATGATTTGAGAACTGGAAAATACAGAGAAACTAGCTAAGTAAGCTACCTCAGATAGGCATGAGTTGATTCTGCAACTGTAATTGTTTGAGTATGAGGGAAAAATCAGAGTGTTGAGGGAGGACAGTTGAAGGGGTACTTATGACTCAGCGTAAATGCTGTACTGTGTGAGTCAAATTAAAGGAAAACCTTTTACCTCTTAAATTGTGGTGAAGTCTTCTAAATATAGAGGCTTAATTTGACCTACATTACAGCAAAGATAGAAGTCACCTTGAGGCATGGTGGCTTCTTCTGTGTCAGTATTTCACACCTGATTCAACTGCAACTTTTCTGAGCAGATTAGCACCAACCCACAAACAGTATACACAAGGTGGTCTGATCTCTCCCTTTCTGCATGCAAAATGTGGTAAAACAAATCATCAAGCAGTTTGAGTTATCATTGAGCAAAAAAGTGAATGAGGAACCAATTTAGAGACCTCTTTTGCAGAACTGACCAATTGCCACAAAATCGAATTTACTTTATTGAAATATTCTTGTAATTTGTCAGATTGAGCCAATTAAGTTCTCAATAAAAAAAAGTGTCAAATCTGTAGACTAGTATGTATGCTTATACACATCGGTTTACTATATAAAAATGAAATTAAACAGAACTAAAGGTTTTTTCGCTCAGAACAGGTTTTTTTAAAAAGACACTGAAATCCATTTCTTACTAGTCACTGTGCAGTTACGGTTACAACTTCAAACCTAAAAAAACACTGAAATCAGACAGTTGATAGCTATCAATCAATCAGGTGTTTGTTAAGCGCAACTACTCACTCGTCATGGGTCTCAAGGCACTGGGGGTGGGCTACAAACCATAACTCCTGTCCCTGCACTGAGTTTCCCACCAATTGTCCTACTTATGTCACACGTTAAAGATAACATCACAATATCGACGGTGTCACTGGTGACACTACTAGTCACCTTCGCACCAACATGCTGGATGAAATTACTATATGTACACCGTACCGGGAAATTGGGTTGTTGGTTACCTTGGGTGTGAGCCCTGGTCAAGCAGCAACCACAATGCTTGTCAGGGTGAAGTCACAAGCAAACACCAAATGAAGCTGTGTTCAACCCTAAGGTAGCTTGGCACAGAGCAGCCAGGCCTAACTGGGAGGCAATGCATAAAGTATTTGTGCAACACTTCAAACAGTAGCACAGTGAAAACACACTACAAAAGGATCCCACACCACTTGAGAAAAATAGAGCAAAATTTAGAAAAATAAAACAAGACTAAAACAAAAACCCAATAAGTAGATCTGGAGTGAAGAATTTTTAAAGATTTAAGTGTAAAATAGCACCAAAAAGCACAGAGCACCAATCGCGGGTATCTGGCCATGTGAGTGCGGGAGAAAGTTACATGTTCAAGCCAACAACGATGGAGCATGAGTCAGACACAGGGACCAAGTTAGTCCTGCTGAAAAGTCACCATCTCAGTCAAGCATCAAAAGTCCAATTTGCGGGGGAGGGGCCCGAGTGGAGCAAGGAAGCGTCACAGGCGGTGCTCAATTAAGTACAAGGACCAGTACAGGCATCGCGGGCAGTCATCGATTTATATCGCAAAAATCATGTTGGCGTAGCGTCCGGGCAGGCCGGTGCTTCACGATATCGCTCCACACAAGTGGTCAATCCTGTTTGTGAAGAGTCGGGCAGACGGAACTTTGCGTGGCTGGGCTATGATGGTGACAAGGATTTGGTGCCAATGGGCCTGTTCGCAGTTGCAAAAAGCCCAAAAACTTACTTTCAGCCTCTCTGGGGCCACACCAAGTGTCTAAGAGCAGAGGGGCACCAGCTGGATCTGGGTGCTGGTACAGGTGGCTGGTAGCCTGTTATGTCCCTCTTGCACACAACAGGAGGCAAGTAGACTAGCGCATTGAGGCCCTCTCGGTATCCTCAGTTCAAGAGGTGCAGGTCCAGTTCTTCTCACCCAAGCCGTGGACAGAAGGCAAGCACAATAAGGCAGCAGTTCCTTAATAGCAGCAGTCAAGCAGGACAGTTTGTTAAATGTGATAAGGTAAATCCAATATTATCCTATGGGAGAGGGAGGCCTCACAGTAGTGAAAAGCTAAGAGTTTTTCAATATCAGGACATGTAAAATGCAGAAGTATGTGTCCTACATTTTAAATACACTGCACCTTGCCCTCTGGGCTGTCCTGGGCCTACACTAGGGGTGACATGTATAAAAAAAGGAAGGTTGGGGCAAGGCAAAAGGTTAACGTTGCGAGGGCAAATGACGGTTTATAACTGCACACAGAGGCTGCATTGGCAGACCTGAGACAGGCTTAAAGGACTACTTAAATGGGTGGCACAATCAGTACTGCAGGCCCGCTACTAGCATTTAAATTACAGGCCCTGGACACATGTGGCACCAATTTACTAGGGACTTACAAGTACATTAAGTATGCCAATTTTGTTTAAGCTAATTTTACTATTCTTTAAGGAGAGAGCACAAGCACTTTAGCACTGATTAGCAGTGGTAAAGAGCAGAATCCTAGGGCCAGCAAAAACAAACTCAGAAAAAAGTGGAGGTCGAAGGCAAAGTGTTGGGTGAGACCCTATAGAGAGCCATGTCCAACATACACTATCCTTTTTATCTTTCATAAAAACTGTTCTTCAATGTTTGGTTGTGAATTTCTATTTGTTGATATAAATATTGTGAGGTCATAAGCAGAGCAAGTTAGTTAGGCACTTTTCGTGGTGGGGGCTCAAGTTATTACAGAACTGTACAATTTCTGCTTTTCCAGGTTTTAGATATTATGAACAGCAGCCTTTTAAGTGAATGTTAACTGAACTGTCTATTTCATGTAACTTAGCTTAGTTGCTGATCTTAGAAGACAACCATGTTCTCATTTACAGAAACGTTTTTCACTTAATACTATTAAACGTATGTAGAACTATGTCAGAGCTCATGCAGCCATGCATAATTTTACCGGTTTCTAGATCTTTTCTAGCATAGCCCAAGCTCTAGACAGAAGCACTGGTGCAAACATCAATGACTGGTACCAATATCTACTTCCCTGGAAAGGCTCGGGCGTGGCATATTGCTTTTTCAGGGAGTCATGGACACCCAGCAAGGCATTTGACACAGTTCCACATAGAGTACCATTGTACATTTGTGTGCTTATCTCTCCCCCCCCTCCTAGAACCTACAAGAATGTTATTAATTAACTTGTATGCAAAGCTCTTGTTCCATGTGTGCATTTTGGCTTGAGGTTCACATATTGAGCATCTTCACTTTCCTTTTTCAGGAAAAATGTGGTTACCACTCCCAACTTCTTTTATCCATGTTGGACTGTGCTCAGCTTGGCCAGCAATTTCCTTTAACAAGATCCTTCAGCTGAGAATGCTGGTTCATAAACTACCATTCGCTGCTGGTTAATAAAGCTTGTGTTACAGTACATTTTGTTTTCCAAGAGAAAACATATTCTCTAACCTTCTTAGGTTCGCCTTACACCACCCTGGCTTTAGGTAGTCCAATTGCCCAACAATTGTTTTTCCGTTTTGTGAACATAGGCAGTTGGTACAAATACCAGAAATGGACAACAAAATAAAATGTGCAATTAGATTCGAGTTTAGATTCAAATTCCTCACTGTGAACTAGTTCAGTAATTAAACTTAACATATATATTATATTGCCATCATTTCCAAAATTGTAAAGTGAAGCACTAAATTACTCGGACAAGATAAACTGTGCCCTTTGTTTGCAATTCCAATTTAGTACAAAGTAGGCCCAGCTATTTTCTTAAATTGTTGACAAACTATTCTACTACAATGGGAATAGCAAACTTATTTTGGGACCATCCTCTAACTTTGGTCGTCTGTGGGCCAATATGCACAAAATCATTAGGAGCTCAAACTGAAATGAGCTATTGACATTTTTCTTGCCAAACCCTATGCATTTTTATTGAACAGATCCAAAGGCATTAGCAAACCAAAAAGAATTCAACTTGTGGTCTAATGCTCGCAACCCAAATGGAGATTTGCTCCCACGAACTGCACACACACTCCCATACCATTTAATCAAATACAAATTTAGATTTTTACAATCCTCTTAAAGTCACAAAAAATAAAAGCAGACTTATTTTTGGCGAGGGCTGACTTTCTCTTGGTTTCCAAGAGTGGGGTGTATAATTTATTCTGACAGGAAGCTTGTTCCAGAACATGGTCATTTTTGTCTAAAAATACACTTACTAGCAAACTCCTAGATGAGTCACAGCTGCATAGGGCTTTATATAATGAGGGGACGTGGCACTTCTTCAATGTGTTTATTTGCACACTAAACTATTTTTAAATTGTACTACAATTGTGCCAGACTGCTGCATTGTAAATGTGCTTACGTTATCCTTATTTATTTGGTCACATTTATTATTCGTCTTTCTGTAGGAGCATTTTAGGCTGCATTGATGGAAGTTTGACTGGTTTGCAGTAGATCACTTTTTTCCCTAGCTTTAAGAGATATGAAATAACAGCACCAAGTTATGTTTTGTGTATTTGTAAAGCTCACTATCACCAGCAAGATTATCTTGGCGCTGGCACCATATTGCTACTATGTCTCTTGATGTAATGATCAATTGAGATTTGTGAACTATTCACTATAGACTATTTGCTCAGAACTAGAAATTATAGGGTTTCAAATTCAGTATTATCACAATATTGTAAATTAGAGCTGTATGTCAACATTACCATAAAATGATAAAACACTTGTACAAAAAAAAAGTCCCTACATGTAGCCACACACATTCTCCATACCGAGTGCACATAAACGGTAACTATGAATGCATATGTACCATATGGAGCATACTGTGTTGGGTTTTTAGGATCAGAAGCAAGATGGCGGCCATGTGAGATGGAAAAATGCAATTACTACGCGGTCTGAACCATGCATGCTGTTTCAACAAAAGCTTAACACATGCATTTACCATGAGAAATATACTTATAAAGGTAAGTGTGTATATATCTGTGTTAAGGGAAGGACGTTTTTATGGTTTAGGATGGGTGTTTTTTTTTGGAGATGGGAATTTTTAGGTTGGGTAAAGGTTTTTTGTTTTTCAGAGTTTTTGGGTAGTTAGAGAATTTTAGAATTTGTTTGGGTTTTTGGGTGGCAAGGTAATTTTTAGGGCTTACGGTGGCTATGGTTTTTTGGGTGGCAAGTGAATTTTTAAGCAGGGTTTGAGCTGCAAATGAAATTTCAGGGTTTAGGGTGTGTTTGGGTTTTTATGTCGCAAGGGAGTTTTTAGGGTGTGTTTGAAGGTAATATTTAGGGTTTAAGGTGGGTAGGGGCTTTTGGGTGGTTAGGGAATTTTTAGGGTTTAGGATGGATTTTGGGTTTTCAGTGGTAAGGGAATTTTCAGGGTGGGTTTTTGGGTGGCAAGAGAGTTTGTAGTGTTCAGGGTGGGCTTGTAATTTTGTGGGGAAAGGAATTTTTAGGGTTGGTTTGGGTTAAAGGTTGGATGCTGATAAAAGAAAACAATTCTACATAAATATATGGATATGGTTTTATATATATATATATATATATATATATATATATATATATATATATATATATATATACACACATACAAATGTAAATGAATTGCATATATATATATATATATAAATATATGTATACATATACATGTGTGTACAAAAATACATTTTTTCTTTAAACGTATATGCCTTTACCACAAATGCTTATAGAATAACAATGTAAGCATTTTGCAGGTAACTATAGAGTCTCTGTCTATATATATATCTATATCTATATTCACTGAAAAACCCATAGGTTTCACACCAGTTATAGTTAGCTGGAAGTTTTACTCACATAAAACCATTGAAATTCCCACGTTATAGTTAGTTGGACTCACTATAACTTGCGCGTGCAATGCACTGCTGATGACGTCACATATTACATCACTCATGACATGGTCAGTAACATCACTCATGACATCACTGATGACACCATCCTTGTGACAGAGTGACAGACCTCCTTTCACTATAATGTAACCCATGAAACACATTCAAAAATAGAAACTAAAATTTTCCAAAAAATGGAGATACCATATCAGTTACAACAACCAATTCAGTAATTCCACCATCTATATACACATCCACTCATTGACAAACAGTTCTATATAGTCACTCATACATATACTCACTCATCATATGTAGTGATACACCTATACATCCTGTTACACACCGACAGTTATCCATAAGTTACTCACACACATACAAATAAACTATTGAACATCCATTTATTTGCATATACAGCTATACACACACTACCACTTTACTTCTAAGGAAACTTACACATACTTACTCTTTTAAACAATCACTTATAGAAACACATACTAATTTAAACAAGAACTCTTACCATCCCTCACTCTCACATATACTCACTTATATACATCAATATTCACATATACTAGATTAAAACATATGTAGTTACTGATAAAAACACTAGTGAGACAGTCATTCACTCACTAACCCACACATATACACACTCATCCACCCATACAGTCCTGCACATATGCTGTCTTCAAAACACCTACAAAGAGAGAGTCAGTCATTCATGCATCTATGTGCTAAGTAATACCCCCACCAAACCATAGAAACACTCATACTGATACTAAGAAAAACATCTAATAACCCATATACATACACATGAACCTACTCACCAACCCATGCAGCCACTTATACACAAAGTGAAACACTAATACATATATTTAAATATTTAAACATTACTCACTAATATTTATTTTTCAGAAAGACACACATTCACTGGATGGTGTCATCAGTGATGTCATGAGTGATGTCACTGACCATGTCATGAGTGATGTAATATGTGACGTCATCAGCAGTGCATTGCACGCGCAAGTTATAGTGAGTCCAACTAACTATAACGTGGGAATTTCAATGGTTTTATGCGAGTAAAACTTCCAGCTAACTATAACTGGTGTGAAACCTATGGTTTTTTCAGTGAATTTAATAGGTTTTTTAAATGCTAATTCCTAACTATAACTGGTGTGAAACCTATGTTTTTTTCAGTGAATTTCATAGGTTTTTTAATAGCAAATCTCTATAGGTATGAAATGTGATATTGAATTGAATTTTATATTGTATAATTATGTAATAGTTTTTTTAAATAATTTTTTTTTGCCCGGAGCGCTCCCGGGGCGCGTACCTGTGCGCTCACCGGTAAGCGCAGTTTTACGGCGCGCCCCGGGGCGCGTACCGGTGAGAGTCCCGTTAGCGATATTACTGCGAACGAAAACAACATGGTAACGTATCGCGTAGCCGCGTCTGCGTGATACGCACGGCGTAAGCGCACCCGGAAGCACCCACGCGCATACGAACGCTCCCCGGGGCACGCCCCGGGGCGCGCAGCGTAAGCGCATCGGGTCATGTGACCTGAAGATAACACTTTTCATTGGTTGCTAAAAAAAAATTTATAAGAATGAAATCCCCACCCATTTGCTTCACTTCTTCTTTCACTTTTGTGACTGAAAGACCTTCCTGTTTTGCTGTCGGTTCTTTGTTGGATATCTTGGATTATCATGGCTGCCAGACCATCCAGCAGTGAAGATGACTCCAATGAATTCATCGATGAAGAGCCTCCTCAGCCAAAATACAAATAACATTTCATCTGGAAACATTTTTCCATACCTGATCACCAGAAGAAGGTAAATGCTCCAAAAGTGGAGTGCAGGATCTGTCACACAGTCCTGTCACGGGGTAACCCCAATAAAAAATATTCTTTGAGAACTCCACAATGATTCGCCATGTGGAGAGAAGGCACCCCCAGAATTTTGCCCGGGAAAGTGTCAGGGCTCTGGCACAAAAGGTTCCCAGTGATGGGGCCTCTACATCAACCGGAGGACGAACACCATCGGTGAGGGGGAGATCACAAGAGCAGGTTCCGAACATTCAGCCTGCATTTAACAAAGGCGCCCTTAAATGCAGATACTGTGATCAGCTACTTTCCTGTGGGGAGCAAAGTGTTCTGCTCATGGTTCGAGCATTGGAGAACCATCACTGCCATTACCAGCCCCAATTATTTTTTTTTGCTCCTGTTGAGCAGTTTCCATTCCCTGTTTGTTGTAGTTCTAAAAAAAGAAAAAAGAAAAAAAAAGTTCTTTTCAGAACTACCTCCAATTCTCATCAAAGAGCTATATTCTTAAAAAAATGAAAAAGAGTAAGTGAAGTGGAGTGCATTGATAAATGAAAGGAAAATGAGTAAGAAAGAACAGAAAAGTATGAGAGGAGAAAGGAAGTGAAGTAGGGGGACTGAAAGAAGGCGAGTGTTGGGAACGAAAGTAAGGAGAAGGAGAGTGAACATGGGGAATGTGGTTATTCAAACAAAATGTAGAAAAGGAACGGGGGTGTGGAAGGGTAAGAAAAGATGCATTGCTGGAGTTGCATCATTTTTGTGACACTCTCCAGCAATGCATCACTTTTGCGCTTACAGATGCGTCTGAAATACTGACGTATCTAAAAGTACTTGCGACATAATACGTCCTATATTTAATATGACGCATGAGTAGAAGACTGAAGGCCTCATTTATGTGCCATGCGTCACTTTTACGCCACCGGTGCGTCACTTTTTGTGACGCACCAGTGCTGTTAAAAATGCACCTTATTTAGTCATATTTACAAAGTGACGCATCTAGGTAGATGCGTCACTTTGTAAACCCCTGCGCCACATTATACCTACGTCAGGTGTAATGTATGCAAAAGGAGTGTATTGACGCAAGAAAGGGTCGTAGAGGCGACGCAGTGAATGAACTGGGTTTTCCCCATGCTATGCTCCCCGGTACGCTCCCCGGTGCGCGTACCAGGCGCTCCCCCCGCGAAAATCGATTTTTTTAAAAAAAAAATTTTTGCCCCGCGGAGCCTTTTATGGCCCCCACATCAAACCTAGGGGGTCAGGGGGGTCTACCCTGCCCCCTTTTGGTCATTTGCCCCTTTGTTTTTTGCCACCTCTTGTTTCTCGATCCTACCGAGACACAAGATGGCGGCTGCTCCGGACTGTTTGGAATGTTTACAGACACCCGAGAGCCAATCAGCTTTCCGCTCGCGAACTCGCGTGGCACGCTGGTACGCGCCCGGTACGCGTACCGCGGCGCGCCTATAGATATATATATTTTTTTTAACCTAAATTACTCAAAATCCACTGGAGCACATATCTTGAGACATAGCAAAGGCACATCAGGCTACCAGTCCCTACAATTTTGCCAAGTTTGATGGAAATCCATTCAGCTGTTCAAGCTAAAAGTGAGTTCGACCGCCCGATGGGAATGAACATGGGGAAAATACGTTTTGGGACCCCCCTTTTATCTCGGCCCCCGATTGACGAATCCCCCCCAAACTTTCAGGGAAGGAGCGGAGAGCCGCAAGGCAAAGTTGAGGAAAAATTCAGGCAGATTCGTCAACCGGCGCCAAAGTTATTCCCAATAGAATGTTGCGATTTCCCTATGGAAAACAATCCTAACTATAAGTACCTACTGGCGACCGCCAGTAGGTAAAATATATATATATATATATATATATATATATATATATATATATATATATATATATATATATATATATATATATATATATATATATATATATATATATATATATACACACACACACACACATATATACATATATACATATACATTACCTACTGGCGGTCGCCAGTAGGTATATATAGTTAGGATTTTTTCTCTATGGGTTTTTTGAAAATTCTATGTCTAATAACTTTGGCGTTTGTGGACGGAATTGGCTGAAATTTTCAGGAAAATGGCACATTTTGTTTCTGAGCAGCCCTTGAAAATTTGGGGGGGGTTCGTCCAGTGGGGGCCGAGAAAAAAGGGGGGTCCCAAAACGTGTTTTTAACATTGAGTTTTCCATAGGGCGGTTGGCCTCACTTTTAGCCCGAACGGCTGAATGGATTTGCACGAAACTTGGCAAAATTGTAGGGACTGGTAGCCCGATGTGCCTTTTGTAGGTCTCAATATATGTGCTCCAGTGGATTTTGAGAAATTAACGTTTAAAAAAAGATATATATCTGTAACAGCGGACCGGGCAGCGCTCTGGTTCGCGGACTTTTCGCGCAACGGAGCTTTGTGAAGCGAAGCTGATTGGTTCTCCGGCGTCTGTCAACATTCCAGACAGTCCGTAGCGGCCGCCATCTTGTCTCTCGGTAGGATCGAGAGACAAGAGGAGGTCAAAACAAAGGGGGAAATAACTATAAGGGGGCATAGTAGATCCTCGCTGACCCCCTAGGTTTGATGTGGAGGTTTTAAAAGGGCCCCGCGGGGCAAAAAAAAATAATAATAATAATAAAACGGCTGAATGGATTTGCACGAAACTTGGCAAAATTGTAGGGACTGGTAGCCCGATGTGCCTTTGCTAGGTCTCAATATATGTGCTTCAGTGGATTTTGAGAAATTAACGTTCAAAAAAAGATATATATCTGTAACAGCGCACCGCTTCGCGTACTTTTCGCGTTACGGAGCTTTGCGAAGCGAAGCTGATTGGCTCTCCGGTGTCTGTAAACATTCCAAACAGTACGTAGCGGCCGCCATCTTGTCTCTCGGTAGGATCGAGAGACAAGAGGAGGCCAAAGCGAAGGGGCAAATGACCATAAGGGGGCATAGTAGATCCTCGCTGACCCCCTAGGTTTGATGTGGAGGTTTTAAAAGGGCCCCGCGGGGCAAAAAAAAAAAAATAATAATAATAAAACGGCTGAATGGATTTGCACGAAACTTGGTAAAATATTAGGGACTGGTAGCCCGATGTGCCTTTGCTATGTCTCAATATATGTGCTTCAGTGCATTTTGAGAAATTAACGTTCAAAAACAAGATATATATCTGTAACAGCGCTCCGCTTCGCGGAGATAAAATTATATCTGTATTACCTAGCTGTTGCTAACACCAGTTAGCGACGGCTAGTAGGAGATAGCGACCATCTTGGGTCCCACTTTGCATGTGAGTGATATTTATCACTAATGACATGCAAAGTGGGCATGCCAAGATGTTAGCGACTGGAAACAGTCGCTAACATCGCTATCTCCTATTATCAACTTTTGGAAATATTCGAGATAAGCGCGAATATCTCCAAAAAGTAACAGCTGCCCTGAGCAGTTCTTAGCCATGTTATCCAATGGGAGGTGGATAACATGGCTAAGAGCATTAGCTCGGTAATGCATGAATATCGCGGAGTTTTCAGCGATATTAATGCATTGCGCTCGTTTTTTATCGTATTTGCGATAAACCTTGATAATAGCAAGGTTTATCTGCGATAATTTCTGACGGTAAAAAAATCTTTGCAATGCATCGTTAGGGATAAATATCGCTTAACTTTGGTAATATGCCCCAACGTCTGTTAACGTTCGATTCGAAGGAAATCAGGAATTGTTGAAAAACATTGTGTGCGCCATCTTGTCTTTTTTCAAATGCCACACTTTTGTCGTGCACGGCAGCCATTTTAGATGCCTTGACCAGACCCACTCTGTGCACGCTATCGATCCTTAGCATGGCTCCCCACCCTCGCAAGCATCTCACCCAGGCAGTGGTCACCCCCGCTCTCTGTCTTATGCATGGGTAATAAACCTCCCCCCATCTGCGCTGCTCTTCCCTGAGAATCACACCCTGTGCCCGCCCGACACCTCCCTTTCGCCCTATTCACTACCGCACCCTCTGACACTCCTTTTCCTCTGTGTCCGATTGTCCAGGCCGGTCCTAGGCTATCAGCTAGCCCTGCAGATGTAGTTTATGGCCACAGCTGTAAAGAATCACCCCTCTTCAAAGGAGTTATAGTAGATCAAGGCCCACACTCGATGAGATCCGTCACAGCAGAAGCGTTGCTATTATCTGAAAACCATCCTGTATTGTGATTGGGGAGGGGACCAAGCGTGAAGCGGAAGATTCCAGGGATGACTCTTTGTACATCAAAGTTTTTACAATTATGTGTCACATTAAAAATATATAGCACTCCGACAAAGTAGTAAGATTATAAAACTTTAATAATTTATAAATATATACAAGAAAACAAAAATAGTAATAACATATAAACATTTTTAGAGAAAAACAACGAAGTAGCGGTCGGCTGTGCGAATAGTCCCAAAGCAGCACAACGTCCAGATTTCCGGCGTGGGGCGTCGCGGGGGGTGGGTCATCAGTAGCAAACTGTTGTGCGAATAGTTCCAAGGCAGCAGAACGCGCCGAAATCTAGATGACACGAAAGTGATGTCTAGTAAGTTGCCACCCAGCAAATAACGGCGTGGGGCGTCGCGGGGGGTGGGTCATCAGTAGCAAACTGTTGTGCGAATAGTTCCAAGGCAGCAGAACGATGGCACCAAGGTGATGTCCAGTAAGTTGCCGCACTGGTTTTGGTATCCTACAATGCTGCTCCGAATAACGGCGTGGAGCGCCCCGGGGGAGGCGGCGTGAACGGGCCTCTCCAGGTGGAGTCTCATCTGTTTTAGTGGGGCGCCCCTTTACCGTTTCAGTTGCCATTCCGTCCGCTTTTGGTCCACTGTGTCAAAATCCGCCATTCAGCTGAGTTGCGCCCACTCTTGCGGTGCAGCGATAGGCGGCTGCCACAGGACTCTCAAAATGGCGGCAGGCTCTTTCCTTTTTGGGCGTGGTCCACTGAAATGGCCCTGGGACACCTTGGAAATCGGACGCTTGTCTGCTAGGTCTTGGACCCCATTCTCGAAAGCGTCCCCTCCGCCTTGAGAATTCATCAAAAGTTTTGGGGGCCCCGACTCCTGCAGGCTTCTGGTGGGGAGCGGCTGCCATGATTGCTCGCGGAATGACCACGACGGAGCTACGAGATGGTGGTGCTCTCATGCTGACGCCAGTTTAGTCTGAAACATCCAGAAACAAGGTGGGGCTTTCATCGTTTGGGGGAAAAAAAAAGTTTTCATCCAATGAAAAGTGTTGTTTTTAGGTCATATGATCAAGCCTTCCATCATTCGGAAACCAAAAGTAAAATGAACCAATGAAAAGTTTTATAAACAAGTCACATGACCTGTTATGCGGCATAGGGTATAAAATGCGGAGAAAATACGTTGGCACGTGAGGCGGCGTCAGTACCGGACCGATGTGCGAATAGGCCGAAGGCAATACAACGCGCCAAGATCCGGATGGCACCGAGGTGGTGTCATAGTTGAGAGTTCTGAGCAGCGGTTGTAACACTGTCTGAAGCTTATTTGCAGCTGCTGCAGCTTCACTACGCGCCAAGATCCGGATGGCACCGAGGTGGTGTGTAGCAAGTTGCCGCACTGGTGTGGCCATCCTACAATGCTGAAAGTCGGCGTGGGGCGCCCCGTTGGCCTGTGAGTTTGCGTCAGTAGCGGACCGATGTGCGAATAGGCCGAAGGCAGCACAACGCGCCGAGATCCGGATGGCACCGAGGTGGTGTCTAGTAAGTTGTCGCACTTCTGTGGCCATCCTACAATGTTGAAAGTCGGCGTGGGGCGCCCCGTTGGCCTGTGAGATGGCGTCAGTAGCGGACCGATGTGCGAATAGGCCGAAGGCAGCACAACAATATTTTCTGACTGACACCACAAGGCGCTGAGATGCCAAGATCCGGATGGCACCGAGGTGATGTCTAAGTTGCGGACTGATGTGCGAATGGGGCCAAAGGCAGCGTAACAATATTTTTTGTATGGAAGATACCACTAGGCGTTGAGATGCCAAGATTCGGATGGCACTGAGGTGATGTCTAGCAAGTTGGTGTGGTCATCCTACAATGCTGAAACTCGGCGTGGGTCGCCCCATTAGCCTGTGAGATGGCGTCAGTAGCGGACCGATGTGCGAATAGGCCGAAGGCAGCACATCGCGCCGAGATCCGGATGTCACCGTGGTGGTTTCATAGTTGAGAGGCACTTCATCTGCAGTGGGGCGCCGAGATCCGGATGGCACCGAGGTGATGTCTAGCAAGTTGCTGTACTGGTGTGGTCATCCTACAATGCTGAAACTCGGCGTGGGTCGCCCCATTAGCCTGTGAGATGGCGGCAGTAGCGGACCGATGTGCGAATAGGCCGAAGGCAGCACAACGCGCCAAGATCCGGATGTCACCGTGGTGGTTTCATAGTTGAGAGGCACTTCATCTGCAGTGGGGCGCCGAGATCCGGATGGCACCGAGGTGATGTCTAGCAAGTTGCTGTACTGGTGTGGTCATCCTACAATGCTGAAACTCGGCGTGGGTCGCCCCATTAGCCTGTGAGATGGCGTCAGTAGCGGACCGATGTGCGAATAGGCCGAAGGCAGCACAAAGCGCCAAGATCCGGATGTCACCGTGGTGGTTTCATAGTTGAGAGGCACTTCATCTGCAGTGGGGCGCCGAGATCCGGATGGCACCGAGGTGATGTCTAGCAAGTTGCTGTACTTGTGTGGTCATCCTACAATGCTGAAACTCGGCGTGGGTCGCCCCATTAGCCTGTGAGATGGCTGTTCTTTGGATTTGGGCCTGGTCCACCAAAATGGCCCTGGGACACCTTAGAACTCGGACGCTCGATTTTTTTTTCCTTTCCTGTACATGCAAAAAAAGGTAAATGCCCGGTACGTTACACGCTTCATCTGCCACGATGAACTCTCCAGAGGAACCGAAAAAAAATATAGTTGTGGTAACTATACCATGCATCGTCATATGGAGAGGTGGCACCAATTAATTATAGTGCTGCATAAAAGAGAGATTTGGAGGAGAACCCCTGACCTGCTAGTACATTCATCAAAGAAGTGGCACTGAGAGCTTCAGAGGCAAGGGAAACGGTCCCAAATATTTAGAAGAACTTTGGAAAGATTAAAATGACATGTTTAGATTGTGGCAAATTAATTTCATGTGGACAGATGAGTGTTACTCTAATAAATACAGCATATGAACATCATCATAGTCGATGGTTGGTAGAGACATTTTGACTATATCCTGGACCTGCCCGTCCTCGCCCAAAATGGCGCCGGAATAAATGGGACTCGTAACTCCTTGTTGTGTACTGGTTGCAGAACCTTGAAATCACGAGATACGTATGCAGTTTTGAAGCACATGGCGGGCGGGGACGAGAATTGATTGAATATTTCGACATCCCTATTGATATTAAGTTCTGATGTGTTATTGATTACTGTACTGTTGAAAGTTCGAAGTAACGTCACCCATGGTACTTGCCCGCAAATGTATATCTAGATAATTTTATTGTAACTGGCCCTGTCGTATTTTAATTATAAAATGTACGTCCACCGATTCCGTAACTGTTAGACACCTTAGTTCTTGCAACCTAATGGCCCGCCCGTTACGTTCCTCTACAGTGTAAATGTCTATTCATCATATACGATTACAGTTTGCTCTGTGGCAGGCCCACGTGGTTATAGGCTCGTATTTGTATAATGAAATTTTCACAATAAAGGTTTTTAAAAGAAAACATGGTAGTAGTATATACATTGGTAAAGTTTTTAATAATAGTGACTGTTTTAGAATCATTAAAAGGCAAGTGAAATAAAGCAGACCAATTACATGAAGGGTAAAAGGTATAATACGAAGGAACGCAGTAAAGATAAATGGTCAAGGGCTGTTGTGTTTTCTATTCCTGCAACATAAAGTGATCGATAAGAATCTCATATTCAGGCGTATCGGCGACTAAGACAGCAGGTCGACCCTCTTTTGCTCAACGGCTCCGTCATGGGACGAAGAAACGCTCTTTTTCTCGAAAAAAGAATATATTTTACTTGCAGGACAGTTGTAAAATTTCCGGGAAAGTACATTAGCCTGGAACATTATAACATATATTTAAGAAAAAATAATGTTCGGAAGTAATGAAAAGCGTAATTTTTAGATCATATGACCAAGCCTTTCATCATTACAATAAGAAAAGTAAAATGAACCAATGAAAAGTTTTATTAACAAGTCACATGACTTGTTATGCTTACGTTACGCGCTGCGCGCCCCGGATGACTTCCGGATGCGCTAACGCGGCGCGTCATATGACGCATTACGCGACAACGCAGGTACAGAATATAGTCAAAATGTCTCCACCAACCAGCGGTCGGAACACAACCCCTTTCAGCAGGCTAAATAGTTCTGTTAAATGACAACAGAAGGGACAGGCAACAAGAACCATCAGTCAAAGAGGGGAGAGCTAGTTCTTCTCTACCGGGTTACATTGGGGCGCTACCGGAACTGATCGAATTGGTAGTCTACAGTGTTTCTGGATGTTTCAGACTGAAGCTGGGGTTAGCATGAGAGCAGCACCATTTCGTAGCTCCGTCGTGGTCATTCCGCAACCAATCATGGCAGCCGTTCTTTATCGTTATTTTGGGCGGGGTGGGTGGCGGAGCCGAGCTGTTTTGCAGCCATCATTGTGTGGAGTTCAGTTCATCTCACTAGTTTTGTATTTGTCATGAGGGGTTGTTCCTAATGTTTCTATTTTAGCGAGGTCAAAAAGAGATCCCATTAGTGGCCTACTGATTTTGCTCGATTCCTTTTCTTTTTTTTTTTACACGATTTTTCGTTATCTGCAAAGACTAAACAGAGTATTGCGACTCTGTGTTTGTTTGTAAATAGAGAATGAACCAAAGAGAACTAATTCTAAAACAGTAAATACTTGGATAACAATCAATCAAATGGAGAGAGAAGCAGGCACGACGGATTACAATGGGGGCAAAGACCTGCGTTAACTACCTTTCACTATCTGCAAAGAGAGAGTACTCCTAATAGAAATGAGGGGGGGGGGCACCATTCAAAGCAGATCAGTGTGCATAAACACGAAAATGTTTTCACTTACCACGTACTTGACATTCGACAGCTTATGATATTTGCTATTAAAAAACCATTGAAATTCACTGAAAAAACCATAGGTTATAGACCATATATAGTTAGGAATTAGCATTTACAAAACCTTGAAAATTCACTGAAAAAACCATAGGTTATAGACCATATATAGTTAGGAATTAGCATTTAAAAAACCTTATTTTACTCACACAAAACCATTGAAATTCCATATATAGTTAGTTGCACTAACTATATATCGCGCACCTGCAATCCACTGCTGATCATGTCACATATTACATCATTCATGACATGGTCAGTGACATCACTGATGAGATCACTGATGACATCTCAAATGACATCACTGATGACATCACTGATGACATCTCATTTGACATCAATGACCACATCACTGATGATATCATTCATGTGACAATACAATGCATCTCCTCACATTTTAATATAACCTCTGTTTCACCCAGTGTTAAATACAGAGTATAATTTTTGAAACCATTGACACACCAATACTAGTTACTACATACGTACTCACTGATTCCTACGTCTACACACACATTCACTCATTCACCCATACAATCATTCATACATACAATCACTCATCTTTACAACACTATCATATGCACTCATACACCTATACAGACACTCACACTCTGCCACTCATCCATGGAGTTACTCACACACCTAGTCAGTCCTGTAAAGAATCAATCACACTTCCATTTTTTTGTCTATACAGTTAAACATAGAGCACCTTACATTTTCAAACATATACTAACACATACTTACTTTCTTATACAATCATTGATACAAGTACACATTGATCTGCACAGAGTCACACACCTCCCAGCCAGCCACACACACACTCAGTCTCCCATACAAATACTTAGACAATCAATCAATAACCCATATAGTTAATCATATAGCTACTGATCAACACATGCAGCAGTTTACAGAACAACAGACATAATGATGCACAAATTAAGACAGTATAGTCGCTAACCCATGCACTCAGTGAGACATTTAATCACTCACTCATACATTCAGTCATGCACCTACTAAATCCTTCGTCCAGACACTTATACATCTACTCATTCTTCAATATGTAAAACATATTTAAACTTTACAGAAACACACAGTCACTGGATGATGTCATCAGTGATCTCATCAGTGATGTCATTTGAGATGTCATCAGTGATGTCATCAGTGATGTCACTGACCATGTCATGAATGATGTAATATGTGACATGATCAGCAGAGGATTGCAGGTGCGCGATATATAGTTAGTGCAACTAACTATATATGGAATTTCAATGGTTTTGTGTGAGTAAAATAAGGTTTTTTAAATGCTAATTCCTAACTATATATGGTCTATAACCTATGGTTTTTTCAGTGAATTTTCAAGGTTTTGTAAATGCTAATTCCTAACTATATATGGTCTATAACCTATGGTTTTTTCAGTGAATATATATATACATATATACACATATATACACACACACACACACACACACATATATACATAATACTTACCTGCTAAATACTTGCATTTTTGTTGTAAAGGCATGCACTGTAAAGGCATATGCATGGTAAAGGTATGCATGGTGTAGACATGGTTGTTTTAATGACGCGTTACGGCATGCATTTTAATTGCATGCATGGTTCAACATACAACTGTGTGCGACAGTTGTACGTGGCCCTCCTCCTCACCAGAGTAGGCGGTGACGGATTGACAAAGTGCAGAAGCCCCGGTTTTCCTTCTGTAGCATGGGACCCGGAATAGTTTACTATCTACTGCGTGCACAATAGAGGTATGCGTAGAGAGTCTTAGCGAGCCAACCCGTAGCAACAGTATGACAGGCTCTTGGCAGTGGACACCCTGAGGCCAACAGAAGGAGGAAACTTTCCGTGCAAGACTGATGGGACAGGGGGGTGGGGGAGATTCACGTTATGCAGCAAGCCTCACCTCTTCCATACTCCTGGGAACGTCTATTTTGGTTTCCTCAATAAGCCTGTCATGAAGCAGAGACAATAAGCACATTGACATGATGCACAGATCTTGCCACCAGCACTGCGTATCCCTGTGGAGAGAGTCGAAGGTGCTGCTGAGGAAGCAGGACAAGCAGAGCTTTGCAGAGAGGGCTAACAAGTGGGGGAGGGCATGGAGCAGAAAGAAAATGCTGCAGCTTCCAGGGACCAAATAGGATATTCGCCCCCTCAGCCTGATCAGTAATGGGCGCATACCACTGAGGCAGCAGGCCCAACAGGTTAGCATGAAGCTCTCGGGCTGACTGAGGGGGCCACGGAGAGGCTACAATTGCCTAATTTCTCCGATAGGAAGGCAGGCATCAGGGAGGAGATATCCCATCATAAGACTATCTGTCTTGACCACAGGACAGCTGAAATGGCAAAAGTGGCGAGGGTTAGCTTCACGAAGGGAGGTGACGGTGGAAGGAAAACAGGGTCAGACCCCTGATATGGCGGAGTATTTTTTTCAATGTTAGACAGGTCAGAATAGTCGGGCGATGACAGGGACTCCGAAAGTGATGCAAAAGACAGCTCATTGAGTGATACAAGTGAAACCCCTGACAGCAACATTCAGTAAACAGCCAGAAAGATCACTGGTAAAGGAAGGAAAGGGTGGTCCGGAGGCTTTTTGAAATGGGACTACTCAATCACACAGGGTCTAGGTGGAAGTGCGATAGAGCCCAGAGACCAACTAACTTGTTGAGAGCTCGGGATTTTTACATCGGTCCCAGTCAGGCTTCAGAGCACATCATTCGACCGAAACCACACTCCTAGGAGTGACCGAGAGCCTGCGACACAGTGTCAATCGCGGAGAGACATCCACTCTCATTCTTCTCGATCTGAGCGCGGCGTTCGACACTGTCTCATTCCATCCTCCTTGTGACTCTTCAGTCCCTGGGAGTGGAGGGCGCTGCACTAGCCTGGATAGCTTCTTTTTTAAGAGATCGCTTCAGGTTTTTCTCTGCCTCTGCCTCCTCTATAGTTTGTCCATCGGCGTACGGCATTCCCCAGGGGTCTATACTTAGTCCTTTATTATTTAATATCTATGTGAGACCCCTGGCCACTATTGTGGAGGAAGCCGGCCTTACTTTATACTCCTACGCCGACGATACACAAATTATTTTTTCTTTCTCTAACAAAGAGTGCAACGATACCTCTGCTCTGAAAGAAGGTTTGACTCTAGTATCCGATTGGATGAAGAGCAATTTTCTGAAATTAAACGGTGACAAGACCGAGGTTGTGATATGGGGCAAGGGTAAGGATCTTTGGGGCCCCCACCATTGGCCCAAGGATATGGGATCGACCCCTCAGCACGCTACCGTAGTACGCAATCTCCGGTTCCTCATCGATGAGAAACTCACAATGAGACAGCAGGCTGTGAAGGTGGCCTCTATTTGTTTTGCCACCTTAAGATGGCTTAAAAAAATCCTTTGGATGTTGCACCCCTCCACACAAAGAACCGTAGTCCAGGCGTTGGTTTCCCGCCTGGATTACGGCAACGTCCTTTACCTTGGAGCCGACCTGACAACGATAAAAAAACTCCAGGTGGTTCAGAACGCGGCTGCCCAGCTCCTCCGCAATGTTCCCAGGAGAACATCTGCCTCTCCCCCACTCGGACCTTCACTGGCTCAAAATCCCGAGCCGAATCAAATTCAAAGCACTCTGCCACGTTTTCAAAATCAAACAAGGCTTAGCCCCCAAATATCTTCAGGGCCTTATCCAGGCTTATAAGCCAAGCCGAACTCTGCGATCCTCAGGGAATGGTGATTTCTTTGTTCCTAGATTTAGGCTAGCAAAAATGGGAGGCCGCTCTTTTGCCCATTTGGGTCCTAAATTCTGGAATGCCCTTCCTGTGACCCTGAAGAAACCAATCTGTTTCGTTTCTGCAAGGGACTTAAAACTTGGCTTTTTCAGCAGTGAATTGAATTTTCCTTTCAGTAAAATCAGCATGCAAGTTTTTCTTCTTTAGTCTGTCCCTGAGCGCCGGGAAACCCACTGCGGGTAGCTGTGCGCTTTATAAGTTTAAATAAATAAATAAATAAATAAATAAATAAATAAATAAATAACACAGGGGTCTGTCCGCTGAAGCACCAACTCTAGAGGCCATTTATCAGAGCATCTTGGCACATAGGGAAGAGACACAGGCCGACGGTCGCAGATTCCCGACCGCAAATCGGAAGCTGAAAGGGGCAATACGAAAAATTGCTAAAACTTGCTTGGAGATATCAGAGTGGATGACCATGCTGAAAGGCAGGACAATGACAATGACAATAGAGATGGATGTGGCAGCCATCATGAGACAAACAGGGGCCCAGTCAGCTTATTGACACCCAATTGGAAGAATTTGACAACTGGCCTCACAACAATAATCAGAGAGTACTATGTGTGGAAGAAGGCCTGGAGAAGAATGATACAAGGAAGTTCATAATCAACCTGTTTCAAAATGTCTTCCTCAAGCTAGGAATTGGGATTGGGATTGTGAAATTCAAAGAGCTCATATACTTCCATTATTAAGGAAGCAATTCAATCATCATGGGACAGAGAAACTTAGAGCCATTCTGGTTTTCTTTGGGAACTTTCTTTTAAGGCAGGCAGTGTTCGAAAGCTCGACCAGACTCCAAGCACAGCGGGAATGGATGTTCTTTGTAAGACAGGCTGTGAGCCACATGACGGTTGAGAGACGCTCAAGGTTTAGGAAGTTGATCAAGCCTTTTCAAGATAAGGGTGCAGAGGCCTATCTAATAAACCCAGTCAGATTAAAAATCATCAGGAACAATAAAACTCACAAATTCAATTTGGAAATTAAGGCCAAGAGTTTCTGGGAAAAATGTATTAATTTGTTGATGCAAGATCAATGCCTGACCTGATGCATCTTTACAGGGACATCCTGGAAGTCTATGAAGGCCGCTCAGGGGCAACGCAGGATGCAATACTTTTTTTATAATTCATTTTGATGGCCTTATATTTTTTTCTTTGTGTATTCGGTCAATAGAAATTATGAAGATTTATTCGCAAGCTCTGGCTAGGGATGGAGGGTGCACCAACCACGGACAGACTTATTCTTGGTCTGAACACGTCACAAGCGTGGGTGAGGTGTGAGGGTGGAGGTGAGGGGGGAGGGAAGAGGAGGGTCTTAGAGGGGCTATAGCAACAAATATCGGAAGGAACTATCAAATATAAATCACAAGACTTTGTATTAGGAATGACAGGTTGGTGCAACAAAATATGTGGGTACCTCCCCCTGGTTTGAGCGTAGGTTACTTTTCTCTTCAGATGGTGTTTCAATGATTGGCCCCAATGAGCCGAGAAACATCTATTACAATGCAGGAATTTCATTGTAGTGCCTTTACAACGCAGTCAGTACGATGACTGCTAAGTTACCACGAGTTCCATTACAACGCAATTCATTACAACAATTTGTTTTAGGGAAAACAGTGTTAGATTTTAAGTCCAACACCTCCCCTACTTCCACATTGACTGGAGTTGGATAAATAATATAAACTATTCCAAAGTCCAGTGCTTCCGTAAAGCAAGATGTTGCCATGACTTGTGTTGCAATGGAACTTGAGGTAACAAGACAGTTGTGGCATTGACTGCGTTGTTAAGCCACACAAAGTTTTGGTATGCATGGTAACAGATGCTATTTCAATGAGCCAAATTAAAATAATACATATGTGGATTACAAATGTGTACAGGTTAAATGATCCAACGAAAAGGCAGAAAGACGCTGAAGTGTTTGGAACGGTCGGGCAGACTATCTGTGAGCAAGAAACACATACCCTGGGACAAGAGACTGGCTGGGGATCAAGGGATACACTTGCCTGGTGTGCACATCACAGGGCTCATATACAAGGGGTGACAATTTTGGCCAGGAATAACAGTTGTTGTAAAACAGAGCCTTGCGGACAAGTTGGATAGATGGGCAATAGCGGAATGCCAATGTGGGGGGTGATCAATTCTCACCACATTGTCCATATAGTAGCCTCGTAGCCACCCCTTCCCCCGGTCCCTGCGTGGCGATCTCAATTTGTATATGGAAGTTACCAACAATACGACACTGCCAGGGAAGTACAGAAGTAGGAAACCACAGGTATGAAGGGCAGTTCGCCAGCTTATGAGAGACCATGGGTTGGCTGATCGATGGACCAGGCTACAATCCCTGAACCTGGGATAAACATTCTTCTCTCACCCACATAAGAAATATGTCCAGTTAGATTATTCTTTATTTTTGTCAGCGATCCTAGTTGGGTATGCAGACATCAAGAGACTCCCCGGGGATTTTCCAGACCATAACCCCCTGATCTAGGAAATCCCTGCCACGAGGGCAAATGGGACGCTACACAGCTGGACATTTGATAGGAAACTACTGCTCAATGCTGGGTATATTGAGCATATTAGAAAATGGCTAGCTGATTTCTTGACATTCAATAGAAACATAACTTCTGGAGGGGCGGTGTGGGAATCATCAAAAGCCAGAATAAGGGGTGAGACCATTAGTTTCGGTTTTCATAATCGGAAGCAGCAGGCTAACTAGATTAGGGACCTTTATATCAAGCTCTTAGAATTGGAAGCGGAACACATGAGGCTAACAGACAGGTGTGTCAATCATGAGATCTGGTAAAGCGGCGGAGCCAGACAAAATACCAATAGAATTTTATCGGACATTCTTTTCTGAACTAGCCAAAGATAGGACCGATTTTTCTGGGTGTACAGCAGGAGGAGGTTGCCCCCTCCTCATGGGGATGCACGAACATCATAGTCTTCAGAAAGAAGGCAAAGCCTCCCATAAACCCTCATACAGACTGATCTTGCGATGCAAAACAGTTTTCAAAGATCCTCGCGTCACACATGGGTAGGATCATTGACACATTGGTTTCAACATGGATTCATAACTGGACAAGGACCTACAGATCATATAAGGCGAGCAATCCCCCTGTTTGATACTGAGAGAGTGACCCAATGATTATGATCCGGCTCAATGCAGAGAAAGCTTTCGATCGAGTTTGCTGGGAGCATTTACAGGAAATATTCAGGCAAAACATGTTTGGTCCTTGTCCAATTAGAGCCATTAAGGCATTATATTACAAGCCAACTGTCAGACTGCAAATAATGGGAGTGAAATCTGAAACAATTTTGATTACAAAAGGGACAATGTAGTGATGCCCCATGTTCACCCACCCTATTTGCTCTATATATTGACCCCTTTATTCGAAAAATTGAGAAAAATGAGAAGATCAGGCAAATGAGCACAAATGGGATATACACTAAAAGTATGGCATATGCAGACAATATGGCTTTTCTCTCTCGAAACTAGAAAGTGCCCTGGCCGAATTAGTAAAGGAAACTGAACTGTTGGGGGGGGGGGGTTCTCAGGCTATTATTTGAACAAAGGAAAAACTCAGATAGTTTGCACCCGAGACATTGTATTAAGTGATAATAGGAGAGTAGACAGTGAAACATATCTAGAGTGGAGAAAATTACGGGAACAATTTTTACACCAATATTGACAAAAGCCAAGCAAGATCGGAGGAGAATAAACAACTTGCACTTAACCCTAGCCGGTAGATGCAATGTGGTAAAAATTATTATACTTCAAGATCTTTTATTTATTTAGGGCAATAATATTTGAGGTAGAAATTAATTGGCTGGAAACAATTAGACTCCATCTGTTCCAACTTTATATTGCGATAAAAGAGTGCGGTGATCCCCAAGATATTTGGTGCTCCCGTGAAACAAGAGTGGATGGACAATCCCCAAGTGCAGATATTACTACCGGTCCTCATTATTACAGGATATGGGTATCCTCAAAACAGTGAGAAGAAACTGCTGCAGCTCAGGCAGAGTTACCATCTATATATGAACTGACCCTGGTGGAGAAGCCAAGGGATATTCTGCTAGAAACGTCGAGTATGGCTATTACAAGATAGATACATTTAAGACCATCAGCACAGCTTTTAAATTCTGGAAATTGCTCAAGGCTAAAATACGAATCACAAAATATAAATACACCCGCTCTGCAGATCAACCATCTTTCCATCATTATTTTATTCGAAAGCCTGTAATGCATGGGAGAGAGCAGGGGTCGTCCCATTGGGTAATCCATTTAATCATGGTCAACTCTAGTGATCTATTGACCTCCAGTAAAAGTATGGCCAACCACAGCAAATTTTCTTTAAGTACTTCCAGGTCAGGGTATTTGTACTCAAACTTGGTAGCGATCAACTCTTGGTTAGTCCTCCCCAATGTTATTTGGAATTGAACTGCGCTTTTGGGTTAACAATGATATGCTTTATTTCATATTCATAGCAGTGGAGAGTTCATGATCGTGGCAGCCTGGCTGAGCCCTGAGCCCCGACGGTTCAACAGTGTTTCTCTCAACTGCTCTATTTGTATAATTTGGAAAAACCCTAAATAACTGTAGGGGAAGAAGGGTGAGTAAACATGGAGCCCTGTTCTGGGTGCCAGTAGTAGAATCAATGGAGTACACATTTGGAGTTGTGGACTGGACTTTTTAGTTTGGCCTGAATATTGCAGTTCGATAAAAATACTATGTTAAAGATTTGAGGTAGTATATCATAACTCGATCGATGGTCATGTCCGGATCAATGGAAATGGACTGTATGAATTGATCAGTTTTATCAATGAATTGGTTTTTGGTGATGGGGGTACTTAAATATGTACGGTACTATGATAATGTGTCAATAATAGTTAATAATTACTGCTGGCTACCATGTGGAGGTGTGTATTAGGAGGAATATGCTCCATAGTAAAACATTTTTTATTTAAATAAATAACATTTGGAGCAGACTGTGTTGCTTGTTAAGCTATGTTATGGATTCAGCAGGGGTCGAGAGCCTTCTCAAAGTGGAGATACACTACCTGGCCTTTGTGTATTGTTATGTTAATTTCTCTGGCAACTGGGTGCCTTCCTCCATGGTGGTCTGTTCTTTGAACACCACAGAATTTAATGCCTTTTGAGTTTTTATTTGCACATGTTACACAGTTCAGACGGGTAGATTAAACTTTTTATTTCCCCAGCTTTTTGTTGGTCTCCTGAAAGGGCATTGCAATCTGATCAGGTCTCCATCCCTGTAGAAACGAAATGTGGAGTTTTAACCATGCAATCATAATTTTCTTTCCCCTCACCAGAGCTTCACAATCCAACCGTTCTAGTATTCATCTTAAACATTCCGCCAATGCATGAGTTAGCGGAATAAGAACGATTTTGGTACCTGCAGGCTCGACATGCTCCCTGGTCACTTCTCCCGGATGGGTCTTCCCACCAGACGCTTCCCCATTAGAGGACAGGATACTGGATGGTCTCTTACCCGAGAAAATGCATCCCTAATATATAAAAAAACGTATAAACATGGAAAACCCCCCCCACGCACTGCGGGAAAAATGGGTGCAGGACGGCCTTGAAATAGATGAGGTGTGTCAAGAAGCAGTGTCCTCCCCTAAGACATTTGCAATCCCAGCACGTCTGATTGATACAAATCAAAATCCTCCACACAATCTATGTCATGGGGCCCCAACTGCTACAGATGGAAGTGGCTGGGGGTGTGGGGGGGGGGGGGAACACTGTAGAAGGGGGTGCACTCAACTAGGCACTTTTATCCATATACTCTGGTACTGCGAACATATCCAATCCTACTGGCAAAAGGTACATGAAGTAATTAGTAAAGTACTGGGAGTCGTTCTCCGTACGCAGGCTCGCAGGTGCCTTCTAAACATCTGGGAGCCCACTGACCTCAACACTTCCGAAACACAATGGGTTACGCTTGGGCTCATGGTGGCCAAAAGGAATATCGCACAGCTCTGGGGATCCACACATGCACCCACGATTGTAGACTGGAAGAAAGACCTTGATTGGTACATGTCCAGAGAAAAGACAGTCTACACTGCTCAAGGCTGCCCCCGCAAATGGCCCAAAATCTGGGCCCCTTGGAACTCAGAGGGAATATATGTACCCCGCCCTGTAGTATCGACTGCGACGATGTGCTAACTCCAAAGCACCGAAAGAAACATTATGCTGTATTTGTGAACATAGTCTGTCTCCGCTGTATTCTCACATGTCAAACTCACTGTACTGTAAGCTTATGACCATGCATGTTAATAAAAAGATATTAAAAAAAATATTCCGCCAAATTATAAAGTGAGAAACGTGTTGTAAAAAACATTCTAGGGGCAGGAGAGCAAGTGCCTTTATGTACCAGGATTCAATCAGGAACAGCATTTGTAAAATAGATAGACAGTTGTGCCTGGGCTAAGGAGGCAAATTAAGGCCCTTGGAGGAATTTTAGAAATATAACTAGCTGTATATTCTTGCATTTTCCTGAATTCTCAACCAATCCTGCATACGGGGTGGTACAATATCTAGTCCTGCTCTGATAATGTATTTATTAATTTATGATAATGTATTCATATAGCAGAGATTGCAACACGAGTAGCAGCTTCACCTAACTGTTGTAGTTTTCCTATACCCTATAGCTGGATTTCCATTAAAGGTTTTTTGCAAATTATTACTAATCCAAATTCTGTGTTTTGAGTTTAGGACCCATTGTTACGAGGGTTGGACTGGAACCAAATCAACCCAGGCAAAAATGCACGGTCAGTCAATCAATCAGGGGGTTTTAAGCACACCACTCACCCGTGAGTGTTGGACTTTGGCCCTTAGGGCAGGTTCACCCCTAGACTTTTCGCTTTAAATGGTGACCTGGCAATGGTGATTTTTGGGGTTCTGCGCACTTTCACTGTGTCCCAGTGGAAAGTGCGTGCACACTGAGTGCATGTGCTGAGCTAGGCCTGCCCGCCCATAGGAATGCATGGGGAATGTATGTGTCCCTGGTAGTTCCTGATGCGTGGGGTGTACGGGCTCGAGTTTAGTATGTGTGAACTCGTGAGAGTGAATGCTGCGAGATGGTGTATGCGGCATGTATGTGTCTAGAAGGGAAGTGCTACTTCTAGACATGGCTGTACGTGTGCTGTGAGGGTGCTGGAGCGTGATTGGCTGGAGCTGGCTGGCATGCCAGGCTCCAGGAAGTCTGGATGGGTCTGCCCGGTGGTGAGTATGAGATTAGCATGAGTGATGTGTGGGAGGAGTGTACCTGTGTCCTGGATGGGCTTTCCACACACAATGCTGGCTCCGCCCCCCTGTGGTGTGTCTAATGACCCAAGCCCTGCCAGTGAATAGAGAGGGTGGTTGAGGTAAACAGAGTACTCAAGAACCAGCTGCGACTGGTTCCGCCCCCACCCTGCCTTCAGACAAAGGGAAATGGTGTATAAAAATGGGGCTGTGTCCCCACAGATGTTGTTCTCTTCCAGGACACTGAGGGGGCTGCTGTTGCTGCTGCTGGGCCAGAGGACCGCCACTTGGAGTGTCTCCCTGCCTGGAGACCCAGTGAGCTGGCTCTGGGCCCAGCCTTGCCCCCTGCCCCTTGAAAGGACTTTTTCTGGACCTTTATCTACTGCTAGCGCTGGGGAGCGCTTTCTGAGGTTCCTAGCGCCTGGGAGCGCTTCGTTTTCCTTCTAGCGCCTAACAGCGCTTTATTCTGGCTGGAGCGCTTGGGAGCGCGTAATTGCCCAGCCGGTGCCCACCCGGCGATTGCCCCGTGTTGCCGATTCTGAAGTCCCCTGGCAGGTGCCCACCCTGCCAGGGACATTGCCGCCCGAAGATCGAGTGCCCACCTCGATTTATTGTCCTTTTTGAGGAGCCGGTGCCCACCCGGCATTTGCTGCTTATCGCCCGGGCCGCCGCGCTGCCCGCGACGACCCGGAAGTGGTTGGCCGGCCGGCCAGCCAATCTGAGCGCGGCCGACCGGAAGTCCCGCCCACCGCAGCCGAGAGACGAAGGAAGGAAGCTGCCTTCCGGTTCCCCCGGGGCTCCCGAGTGTAGGGAGAGCCCCGGAAGTTCTGCTGCTCTCAAGGGAGGCCGGGAGCCCACCCCGCCTCCCAGGACACCCCCGCCGCGGAGGAGAAGACTGAAGTGAGGCACCGCAGCCCCGAGGAGCAGGAGCTCTCCCCCGCAGACAGCCGGTGAGTGAAGCTGACCGGGAGGAGGGGGTGTGAGGCCGAAGCCCCGTGGTAGTGTGCTGCAAGAGAGGGAGGCCATCGGGGCACATTGTCGGTGCCCACGCCCCCCCCTCTGGTGTGTAGAGCCTGTTGAGGCTCAGGGGGCATATCTCTGTGTCCGAGCCCCCGAGCGGGGCTCCTACGTTGCCGGCATTCCCTGGGGGCATTTGCAAAGTTGAGTCCCCCGTGAGGGACTCCACCAAGGCGGCATTTCGTGGTGTGAGCCCAGGGAGGCTCTGGGGCATTTTTGATATCGAGCCCCGAGAGGCTCGAGGCACCCCCAGTGTTCCCGGGTCCCCCGTGAGGGACCCCAACAGCCCAGTGGAGCTGCATCTTTGTGGTGGAGTGGCCCCAGAAGGCCCCACCTTGCCCCCACCTTGTTGTGAGCCCTGAGAGAAGGCTCAAGGGGCACATCTTCAGTTAAAAGCCCAGAGAGGCTCAGGCGCATTATTGTTGGTTGAGCCAGAGAGGCTCAGGAGACAGTCAGTTGGGCAGAGCCTGCGAGGCTCCAGCGCTGGCCCCAACCTCGTCTCACACAGCTGCCCAGCACTTTGTGGGCAGCTGCCACGTTTAGGCCCTGACATTGGGACACAGGGACAGTCACAGGTGGTGACTTGTGAGTTTGGCGCCATTGTTATTGTTATGCACCTCTGAATGTATTGTTGATGCATCATGTGTTTTCCTCCCTTACACCTCTGAAGGAATGATATGCATTGCATCATGTGTTTCCTTCCTTAGACCCCTACAGGTATAGCGATACATAGGTGGTTGTTTTCTCCCTAGTACAGGTGGTGCTAGTGAGATCCTGGTTACCAGTGATTACTGGTTGTGTACTTTATGTTCTAATTTCTTGCTACATTGATTTTAGATTTTACATTCTATGTTTGACATTCTAAGTGCTATTTCTGAAAGTGTTACTTCTGATTCCTGACAGTGGTCCAGGTGGCCCTGTCTTGTAAATAATCCCTTGTAAATTCTGCCCGTGCCTCTGGCACATTGTAAAGTGTGTGTTTTATCTAATGTGTTTTGGTGTAATACAAAGGCTATTTTTATATAACCTTGTGTGGAGTTTCCTTTGTGGTGGGCCTTTGGGTGTTGTTGCTGGGGTGCGTGCGCAAATACTTTACTTACATCGCCTCCAAGTTTAGCCTTGCTGCTCGCGCCACGTTACCTAGAGGGTGAGCAGGGGTTATCTTGGCGTGTAACTCCCTTGCCCTGACTTGGGAGTGGTGGTCTCTGACTGACTTTGGCGAAAGCCCTGGCCAGCCGGGGATCCCATTTCCAACAGTGAGGTTATCAAGCCGCTGGGGTGTTGGAGGGGGAGGGGACAGCAGTTCCAGTCAGTCGAAAAGCCAGGTCTTGAGGACCTTCCTTAAGGTGTCCAGGGAAGGGGTGCGTCTGATGTCGATTGGGAGCTTGTTCCAGGTCTTGGCTGCGATGTAGGAGAAAGCTCTTACCCCTGTTCTGGCTCTGCGGATGCACAGGTTTTTGGCGAGGTTGGCGGAGCAGAGGTTTCTTTTAGATACGTGGAAGGTGATTCTCTCATTGAGGTATTGGGGTCCTGTGTTGTGGGGGCATTTGTAGGCGTGGGTGAGTATCTTGAAGGTGACTCTTCTCGACGGGGAGCCAGTGGAGGTCCTGTAGGTGTTGGCCGATGTGCTCGTGTCAGGGTATGCCGAGGACGAGTCTGGCTGCGATGTACTGGATCATCGTGAACTTGCGGAGTAGGGACTTGATGCCATGTATAGGGCGTTTCTGTAGTCCAATCTGCTGGTTATGAGTGTGTGGGTGACTGTCTTCCATGACTCGGGGGGATCTATTTGGAGGTCTTTCAGAGGATGTGGAGGGTGTTGAAGCAGCTGGATGCGACTGTGTCAACATGCTGGTTCATGGAGAGGGAGGAGTTGAGTATGATGCAGAGGTTTCTGGCATGGTCTGTGGGGTCGGAGGGCTGCCGAATGCGGTGGGCCACCAGGTGTCATTCCATGTGTGAGAAGTTGACCTGGCATATGATGTCCACTAATCTATGGACATCTTGCACCAGTCCAAACGACCCTTACTGATGGTAGGTAGAAGACAACCTTTATAGAAAGCTGTCCTAGTGGTAGCTGTGGAGAGCACCCTTCAGGCTAAGTCTTGAAGGAATGTAAAGCAGCTTGTTTTACCAGTCTATAATCTCTTGAATGATCAAATGAAAGAGCACCACACCAGGTATATATATAAAATATATGTATTTATTCTAAAACACACCCTTCTAGTCTGTTTCGGGGTCTGTTTCGGGCTCCTCCGTTCAGCTCGTAAAGTCTTGCCTCTCCTCCCTTTGACATCGAGGAAGCTACTTATTCAGGGCCTGATTATTTCAAGGCTCGACTATTGCAATGCTATTTTCCTTGGCGCCCTGAAGCAACGTTCAGTAAGCTGCAGCGGGTCCAAAATGCCGCGGCTAGGATGCTGACGAACGTGCCAAGGAGGCAGTCAGCTAAACCCGCCCTGAAGACACTGCACTGGCTTCCAGTGCGGGAGAGGGTTAAATTCAAAGCTCTCTGCACAGCACATAGAATCCTCCAGGGGAAGGGACCTTCCATCCTAAGGAATTTAGTGGTGCCTTATAAAGCTAACAGAGCTCTGCGCTCCGACCAGAAACATCTGCTTCAGGTTCCTAGGGTTAATAAGGCCCGTACTGGTGGTAGAAGATTTTCGGTTCACACAGCCATTCTCTGGAACGCGCTTCGTTTTCGGAAGCTTCTGAAAACACATCTATTTCCTATGTGATGTGACAGATCTGGTTCTGTGGTTATTGTTGTTGCCTGGACAAGCGCAGGGATGCCCGAGGGTAACTACGCGCTATATAAAATTCCAAATAAATAAATAATAAATAAATAGTCTCTTTAGGAGGCTAGAGGCCAAAGTACAATACAAGAACTTAAATAGCACACAGTAAATTAGCACAGTTTACGTTTTGCCCTAGGGGCCTAACAAACCATATACTAAGTAAGTGGTATAAGAACCACGTGATGGATAGACATTAGGCCTAGGGCCTGTAGAACAGCTGGCGCAACCAGGAACCACCCAAATTAGGGACACAGGAGACCCACGGGGGACGCGTGCAGTGTCTAAACACAGCCGCAAATCACAATTGACTTCTATGGCGAAAGCTAAATTTACAAGTTTAAAGATTAGGGACACTTAGGAGTGGACTACGATGGAACCCCTTCAGTACCGGACACTTCGAGAGTCAAGACCCACGGGAGCACCGAAGTACTCGTGTTACCTCACCCAGGGAAACCGGGTGCATAGGTGTCTTTTCGATGGATCCAAGGGTGGATCGGAGATCTGAAGAACCTGAAAGCAGAGGGGACAGAGTCTGGGTCACTAGCCAGTGACCAGGATGGCGACAAGAAGATGCTAGCCGATGGCGGGTGCTTTCAAGTGGAGGAGGGGACAGAGTCTGGGTCACTAGCCAGTGACCAGGATGGCGACAAGAAGATGCTAACCGATGGCGGGTGCTTTCAAGTGGAGGAGGTGAACCTTGACTCTTCAGCCACGAGGTCCAGGAGGCGTCGATGACAACCAGGAGCTGGATTCGAGGTGTCCCACATCGGATGTCGAGAGCTGCAGTGTCGGTATCACGATTGGACCCAACAAGCCTTGGTAACAGCAACCCATGCAAGATGACAAGATTGGCTTCGGTGCAGACCAGCAAGGTCTGAGGGACTCACCCTTTGGAGGGGAGTCAGGGCATGCCTGGAGCAACCAGAAAAGCCCAAGAAACAAAGTAGATTCCTTCGTTGGGACCCACTAGCCAACGGACTAGGGATCGCAAAGGTGCCTCGAGCAAAAATTCTGAAAGTGGGCACACGGAACACTCATGGAGTGTATGCCCACAATCTTCGATGCAAAAGGTGCTCAGGGCTTGGACTATAAGTAGCCCAATGCACAACTTCAGGAAAGCTCTGGAAGTCGATGCACTAGCAAATGAGTAGGATGTCCAGGAGTTCCGGTCCCACATCTCTCGTGATAGCTACAAGTCTCAGCTTTGCTGGGGACTCGTGTCAGCCTCGGAGATGTCTGGAAGTCCATGTCCTGTGTCGCATATTCTTCGGAATCCAGCTGGAGCCTCGAAAATGCAGACCGGCAGGATGCTTCTTTGGTGCCTGTTTGAACAGGGGAGTCACTCCTTGACCCTAATGGCGATTTCTTCTGTCTTCCAGTCGACATGGAATGTCGAAGGTCCAAGATTTCTTCTTCAGAGTTTAGTCCAGGGTAATCTAAAGTCTCAGTGACTGGGTTCCTATACTTATACTAAGTTTAGGGGATGGACTAACTCTAGGATCCCACCTATGGGAGGACCTGGGGAGGGGGTGGTTACACCCTTTCCCATTTGTCCAGTTTCACGCAGGAGCTGGGGCTGAGTGCCCCAGCAACCGGTTTGAACTGGGAAATGCATGGGACACCTTGTGTGCCCCAGGCAGTGTCTGAAAAGCATTCACTTAATGCAACCCACCCTGCCCCAATACAGTAAAGCCTGTCTGGGGAGGTGCTGGCACCTCCCTGGACAAGAAACCTATTGTCCAGGCCTCCCCTGCCGGAGCTTCATCCAGCAGCAGGAGGTCAGACTTGTGTCTGTGGCAGCAGCATCCATTTTGTGAAGCTGAGGCTCTTTAAACCTATTACCAGGAACGTAAGTGTGTACATGTCTTCTCCCTCTAGAAGGGTGGAATGCTACCCCAGCCACCAGACCTGGCGGGGGTAGTATTCCAAAGTGTTTGACATCAAACACGACATGTTTTGATGAAGCCAAACCAAAGTTTGCATTAACCGCAAGGATTATAATGCACTTAAGAGTATATGGTATGGCCATATCACAGAACAGCTGTAAGGATGGGTTTCCGAAAGCCGCAGAGGGGCTCAGCTCATGCTAGGGCACCCTCTCACAAAACCAAGTACTCTGCCTTCAGGATTGTCAAGGCCTGCCCTAGGAGTGACTTATAGGTTAATATGGGTCCGTTTTAAATGGTGGATATAGGTATACTATATCCTAGTAAGGGGTGCTTACACCACCTTACCCAGGCTGCAAGTGCTGACCTGTGGTGTCATTTTGGAAGGCTTCCCAGGAGTGGCACAATACATGCTTCAGCCCCTGGTAGGCCTCTGGGGTACCTATGCCCTTGGTACCTAAGGTACCATATACTAGGGACTCACAAGGGTAACCCAGTAACCAATCTGGTGTGTACCTAATGTACATGTAATCAATTTAGAGAGAGAACAGCTAGGCTGTTGTACTGATTAGCAGGGCCACTGCCAGACTAAAGTCGATAAACCAGTGAAACGCAGCAAAAAGTGGGGGTAACCATAGGAAGCAGATCATACTCTCCTACACCCCCCATGCTGACGGGGTGGCTCCAAGTACGAGGACCTCTGTCTTCTCAGAGTTGAACTTCAGGCAGATGTTGCTCATCCAGGATGTGATGTCGTGTTGGGGGTCCTTGGTGAGGGAGAGAATGAGCTGGGTGTCGTCGGCATAGGATACTATGCTGAGGCCATGCTGTCTGAAGATGGCAGCGAGGGGGCTGAGTGACAATCCCTGGGGTACTCCGCAGTTGATTTCCATGGGTTCGGAGAGGAAGGGTGGCTGTCTGATTCTTTGGCTTCTGCCAGTGAGGAACGAGCAGATCCAGTCGAGGGCAGTTCCTTGTATGCCGGCGCTGTGCAGTCTGGTGACCAGTGTGCGGTGGGAGATGGTGTTGAATGCTGCTGACAGGTCGAGAAGTATCCTGGCTGCGGTGTGGCCTTGGTCGAGGAGGGTGCGGATGTAGTCTGTGGCGGCGAGTAGGGCTGTCTCAGTGCTGTGGTTGCTGCGGAATCCAGATTGGGAGGGGTCGAGGATGGAGTTGTCTTCGATGTACTTTGTTAGCTGTGCATTGACTGTCTCCTCCGTGACTTTTGCCGTGAAGTGGAGGAGAGAGCGAGAGAGAGCGAGAGAGAGCGAGAGAGAGCGAGAGAGAGAGAGCGAGAGAGAGAGAGCGAGAGAGAGAGAGCGAGAGAGAGAGAGCGAGAGAGCGAGAGCGAGAGAGCGAGAGAGAGAGAGCGAGAGAGAGAGAGCGAGAGAGAGAGAGCGAGAGAGAGAGCGAGAGAGAGCGAGAGAGAGCGAGAGAGAGCGAGAGAGAGCGAGAGAGAGCGAGAGAGAGCGAGAGAGAGCGAGAGAGAGCGAGAGAGAGCGAGAGAGAGCGAGAGAGAGCGAGAGAGAGCGAGAGAGAGCGAGAGAGAGCGAGAGAGAGCGAGAGAGAGAGAGATGGCCCGGTAGTTCTTAAGATCCGTGGGATCTGCTGATGGTTTGTTAAGCAGGGGTCTAACTTCTGCATGTTTCCAGTCGTCGGGGAAGGAGCCGGTCATGAAGGTGGCGTTGGTGTCAGTTCTGGTGATATGGCGGCTCTGTGGTAGCTGTGCAGTGGGCAGGGGTCTGTGGGGGCACCCCCTGAGTGGATACTTTTCACGGTCGAGGAGGTCTCTTTAGTCATGACGGGTGTCCAGGAGGCGATGGTGGGCTGGCTGGTGTTGCTGGATGTCGCCGTGGTTACGGAGTCAGGTGTTTGGTCATTGAAATTGTCAGAAATTCTTGATTTTCAGGTGGAAGTACATTCTGAGCTTGTCGCAGAGGTCCTGGGAGGGGGTGATGTCTGCAGTTTCGCAGGCGGGTTTGGTGAATTCCTGGATGACGCTGAAGAGCTCCTTGGAGGTGATGGTGAGTATTTTGTTGTGGATGAAGGTTCTTTTGGTGGTTCTGATGTGTTGGTGCTATTCCGTCATTATAGTTTTTGTAGGTGGGGTGGTTTTCGGGTGTCTTGTTGTTTCGCCTGTTCTTCGAGGCATCTGCAGGTGTGTCAGGCTTCTTGGAGGTCAGCGGTAAACCAGGTGGCTTTTTTGTGGCGCTGTCTGTCAGTTGCACAGCGGTGCAAGCTTCTCTGCGCAGCTGGAGATCCAAGTGTGAAGTCCCATGGCTGTGAAGTTGGCATCGATTGTGGCACTGGGGGTGTCGCGGTTAATGGTGGAGTTGAGCTGCTCCTCTGGGACTCTGCTCCAGTTTCTTCATGGAGAGCGGTGAGCGGGTCTGGGCAGCTTGTGTTTGTTTACGAAGAAGTGTACGTAGTGGTGGTCCATCCATGGGGGTTGGCTATGTGGTGTGGCTGAAGTGGGTTCTGTTTACCCTGCGAAGATTGGGTCATGGGTGTGTCCTGCTTTGTGGGTGGGCGTGGTGATGAGTTGTTTCAGTCAGATGTTGGTATGGTTGTCAAGGAGGGTGGTGGAGTTGTGGTTGCTGGGGTTGTCAAGGTGGATGTTCAGGTCTCCGATGGTTATGTAGTCCATGGAGGCGATGGCGTGGGGTGTGATGAGGTCAGTGATGGTGGAGGCAAGAGGGCGTAGGGCTGGGGGGTCTGTAGGTGAGGGTGCCACGGAGTGTGGAGTTGGGGCTGGTCTGGACCTGTTCATGCAGGCAGCAGAGAAGGCGTCGCTCGAGGTGGAGAGAGTTTTGTGGGTGATGGCGAGTCCTTCCACCTGGTGGTTGGGGTAGTCCTTCCTCAATCAATCAATCAATCAAAGCATTTGTATAGCGCACTACTCACCCGGAGGGTCTCAAGGCGCTAGGGGAGAGGGGGTCCGCTACTGCTCGAACAGCCAGGTCTTGAGCTGCTTTCTGAAGGCGAGGTGGTCCTGGGTCAGGCGGATGTGGGTCGGGAGGGAGATCCAGGTCTTGGCGGCGAGGTAGGAGAAGGACCTTCCCCCTGTGGTGGCTCTTCAGATGCGGGGGACGGCGGCGAGGGCGTGGCTGGTCGATCGAAGCTGGCGTTTGGGAGCGTAGAAGTTGAGGCGGCTGTTGAGGTATCCTGGGCCTTGGTTGTGCAGGGCTTTGTGTGCGTGGGTGAGGAGACGGAAGGTGATTCGCTTGTTGACCGGGAGCCAGCACAGGTCTCTCAGGTGTCTGGAGATGTGGCTGCGGCGGGGGATGTCCAGGATGAGTCGTGCTGAGGCGTTCTGGATCCGCTGGAGTCTCTTCTGGAGTTTGGCGGTGGTTCCGGCGTAGAGGGAGTTGCCGTAGTCCAGGCGGCTGGTGACGAGGGCCTGGGTGACCGTCTTCCTGGTCTCGGTGGGGATCCACCAGAAGATCTTGCGTAGCATGCGTAGGATATTGAAGCACGATGAGGAGACGGCGTTGACTTGTCTGGTCATGGAGAGGGAGGAGTCCAGGATGAAGCCCAGGTTGCGTGCGTGGTCTGTTGGTTTGGGTGCGCTGCCTAGGGCGGGGGGCCACCAGGAGTCGTCCCAGGCGGAGGGTGAGGATCCCAAGATGAGGACTTCCGTCTTGTCAGAGTTCAGTTTCAGGCGGCTGTTCTTCATCCATTCGGCTACCTCTTTCATCCCTTCGTGTAGGTTGGCTCTGGCGGTGGCAGGGACGTTGGTGAGGGAGAGGATCAGCTGGGTGTCGTAGGCGTAGGAGATGATGTTGAGGTTGTGCTGGCGTGCGATGGCTGCGAGGGGACTAATGTAGACGTTGAAGAGGGTTGGGCTGAGCGAGAAGCCTTGAGGAACGCCGCAGATGACTTCGGTGGCTTCTGATCTGAACGGGGGGGGGAGGCGGACTCTGTGTCCTTCCGGCGAGGAAGGAGATGATCCACTCCAGTGCCTTCTCCTGGATTCAGACGTTGCTGAGGCGCTGTACTAGGGTGCGGTGGCAGACTATGTCGAAGGCCGCGGAGAGGTCTAGGAGGATGAGGGCCGCTGTTTCTCCGTTGTCGAGCAGGGCTCGGATGTCATCGGTTGCTGCGATCAGGGTGGTCTCGGTGCTGTGGTTGGCCCGGAAGCCAGACTGCGAGAGGTCGAGGGATCCGTTCGTCTCGAGGAAGGCGGTCAGCTGTTTGTTGACGGTCTTCTCGATGACTTTTGCGGGGAAACTGGATCTTGTATCCATCCGCGATGGCAGGGGTGGAGGAGGCATTGGTCTATGTTTCTGTAAGGAAGGAGATGTCTGGTGAGAGGGTGTTGAGGAGGTTTCATATCTCAATGGCGGGTCTGTGCAGGGAGGTGTTGGTGTCCGGCATGGGGACGGCAGCCGTGGTGATGCGGAGGGTGTTGAAGGTTCGGCAGCAGGAGAATTGTCCATGGCTGGCAGTTGTTTCTTCTGGGGTTGAGTGCGGGGAGGTCGGCTGCATCCTATCGGTGGCTGGTCGGAGATCCAGGGGTTCTGGTGCTGTGGGGCTGGCCTTTGGCACATCTTTGGCGTGCCGGCTGTTCGCGGCCGCCATGAAGGGTGAGGGGCTCGGGGCTCGCAGCTGGAGCGGGGATTCAGCAGGGGGGCCGCAGGGGCGGCAGGAAGAAAAACGGGCAGGAAGTCTAAGGAGGGCACAAAAAATGGGGGAAAAACAGACAAAAACAGGCACAGTATAAAAACAATACAAGGCAGCACAGTGGGATACAGTAATTAAGGAGGAGACAACACTGGGCAAAACGGGCAGAATGCAGGGCCTGGAAGCCCTAATGGAGCAGAGTGCGGCACAGAGGGCAGCAGCACTTACCAGCGGAGCTGCAGGGGAAGAGAGCAGCTCCCTGACCAGCAGGTCCGGGACCTGAAGGAAAGACAAGAATGTGGTACCAGAGCTTTCATGGTTGAATAATGCCAGCCCAACCAGCTCTTAACACAGTCCCCTTGGCTGCAGCCCATCAAGAAATGACAAATTTAGATACTGGTGATGTCACATTTTAGGCCTCAATCACCAGTGTCGATTTACTAACATTTAATAACAAACTGGAATCCATCCGTGTTGCAATTGCAGAATATTGGTTGGTTACGGTGTCTAGATTTTATTCTTTATTTCCAGAGGGGCCCAGAACTACGGTGTATCAACAGCATAGTTTCGAATCCCAGTTCCTTTGGATAATAAATGTTCATGCTCTGGTTGCAGAAAGTTATTAAAGAAACGGGATGACAGTGGCGAACTCTCCTAAAACATTTATAAACATGTATACATTGAAAGACTGTCGCCTGTTTTACCATTAAATAGAAATTCTGTTCTACAATGCCATGAAGAATAATGTAAGAGGGACAGCGCACATAGTGCAGAGATTTGTGCAGGGCCGGACTGGGAACCACAACCGGCCCTTGAAAAGTGCTCGGGCGGCCCCCCCTCCACCCCCCCCCCCCCCACTGGGGGGTTTGGAGGTGCTGCCGAGCTCTTTGCCGGGGCCGGTTTTCGGCCGATTTTGGTACAGGGCCGATTTGGCAGGGCCCTGTAACAAACGGCCCCCAGGGGCCCCCAACCGGCCCCCACCCGTGCGGCGCACCGGGGGATTGCTAGGTGCCCGCTATGGCCAGTCCGGCCCTGGATTTGTGTTTAACATTTAGGTTACGGAACTAAACCGTGCAGGTTACACATGGTGTTTTATCCTTTGGATGTTTAAAGCAGGAAGTACCACTGAGCTGGCAAATAGTGAACTAGCTATGTTGTTTTAAAGCTCAGTACACCGACATAATTTGCGTAATTTTGGGAATTTTGAGTTGCGGGTAATTCCTAAAAGTATGTTCTTATGCTGCAGCATAATTGCACCAAAGCTCTCTGCAAAATTACACCTAGGGAACAACATTAACAGCCAGAACCCTATAGACTGTAGTTTGTAGCAATTGTGTTATTTTCTTTTCCTTTTTTTGCATAAAATGAGTCCTCACATCAAAAACTGATGTGAGGACTCATTTTGCACCAAAACATAGGGCTCAATGATGGTTAAGCATTTTGTGTAGTTATGCGCAATTATCCCAAAACTTCACAAAGTTGCACAAAAGCAAATTACGTGAATTTCGCACACACCCATTTTATTTTCCACACTATTATAGCAAAAAGTGGCAGACAAAATGTGCCATGTTAGAAAGACGCATTAAAAAAAAAATCAAGGACATTTTATTGCGATTCCAAAACACAGGACAGATGACAGAAATTGTGAGTACATTTTCTGCTATTTTAGTACAAAATGGAGAAACAATGGCATTACATACAGAGACCTGCACCAGCCACATGTAGCAAAATGTGTTTACTCCACGATTGCCCTGTTCACGAAAATAGTAAATGTATCAGTGCTTTGATCTGCTTTTATTATGAAATAAAGCTTGAGCAAAATTTGCTCCACTTCTTATTACGAACGCACATTCTTCTTACAAATTCTGTCTAAATACTGCAAAATCAGTTTGAGCATTATGTTTAATAATGAGCATACATCAAACAGATTTGTTAGCTACTGTGTTACACGTCCACGGTAATTAAAACCAAAATATGTAATACATTAAATTGTTTCATAAACTATTTTGTACTATCTCACTACTGCAAAAATGTTTATGCAATATGGACTGGTGGCAAATCCATTAACTCAACTTCGTCCCAAGTAAACCACAACAACAAAGCAAAGAGCATCTACTCTATTTTTGCATCAGTGCATAGTTTATTTAATCTGGCCCGACGGGTACAATACAACAAGAAGTAGGAATTAATGATTCTGTGCACACGCACACCCTACATTCAATGCACTGATCAAAAAAATAAAAATCAAGCTTCAGATACAGGATTCTCCTGGAACAAATAAATCGAAGATGGTATACTCTTAACTGCATGTTATAAATATATTGAAAATCACCGAGGAGCTCAGAGAGGACATAGGGTCACTGGGTTGCAAACTAGGAACCTTCAAAGGTCGTGCAATATTAGTCTTCATAATGTGGGTATTTATTACCAATATCCAACCGATCAAGGGGATGAGTCCAAGCTTCGTAGCAAGACCTGTGGTTAAAGGAGGACGGATTACAGGTGTTGAGGAATCCCCTTGATGGCTTATTTATTTATTTGGGAGATTTATAGAGCGCCTGGTTACGCGCAACGGTGTGTCCCCGCGCTATGATAAGTGGAAGTAACAGGCCAAGCCACCCTCAGACGCCTACCTCCCGTATAGGTATGTTTTAAGTTTTTTCCAAAAGATGGTCTCAGAAGGCTCCAGGCGCAGCACCAGAGGTAGGGCATTCCAGAGTTTGGCAGCCAGATATCTGAAAGGCCTCCCCCCCCCATTCGGGCCTTCTTTACTCTTGGAACCTTCAATAGCCCTGTGCGGGAGGAGCGAAGATCACGCATGGGCTCATACCGGGTTACCAGGCTCTGTAGCGGAGCAGGAGCCTTACCGCTCAGAATGCGGTGACATGTGGAGAGAGCTTTAAACTCCACCCTTCTCCCGACAGGGAGCCAGTGTAGTGCCTGGAGCACTGCTTTAGAGGGAGATCTCTTATGGAGCCTCATTACTAAGCGAGCGGCTGCATTTTGCAGCACCTGGAGGCGGCCTATGACCTTTCCCGTGGCCCCCAGATACAGCAAATTGCCGTAATCTAGGCGCGATGTAACTAGGGCATGCACCAGCGTTCGGCGAGCTGCAATAGGAAGGAGATCTAATACCTTCTTTAAAGATTTCAGAACACCGAAGCATACCCCCGTTACCCGGCCAATCTGAGGGCCAAAGGCCAGGCTCACATCCAGCCACACTCCAAGATTCCTTGCTTCCTGACAGGGGACTGGGGTGTCTCCCAGGCAAGGAGGCCACCATGCCGACGACCAAGCAGACGGCACTCCCCCCACCACGAGTACCTCGGTCTTGCTGCCGTTGAGCTTCAAGCAGTTGGCGGACATCCAGGTTGCAAGTTCTTGCATGCAATCTCTGAAGATATCCACCGCAAGACCGGGCATACGTGAGAGGGAGATAACCAGCTGCGTGTCGTCGGCATAGGACACTAAACGCATACCATGTCTTTCTACAATAGTCGCCTGAGGGGAGACAGAGATTGAATAAGGTCGGGCTCAGGGACGAGTCCTGAGGCACGCCCTGGCCCAGTCCGATCTCCCTGGAGTAGCAGTCACCCAGACGAACTTGAAAACATCTGTCTGTCAGAAAGGATTGGTTCCATCCAAGCGCTGCTCCCGACACCCCTCCTTCATTCAGACACTGTAGCAAGATGGAGTGTGCTACAGTGTCGAATGCTGTGCTTAGGTCCAAAAGGATCAAGGCCATGGTCTGGCCCTCATCCACACCCTGTCGTAAGGCCTCTACCGCCATAAGAAGTGCTGACTCCGTCGAATGTCGGGGACGGAAGCCAAACTGAGAATCGTGGAGCAGGGAAGCCTCATCCACAAATTTCATCAGTTGAAGGTTCACTGTTTTTTCGGCAACCTTCGCCATGTACGGCAGGAGAGAGATGGGGTGAAGATTTTCTAATTTTTCAAAGCGAACATTAGCTTTTTTTCTGCAGAGGAAGTACAACTGCTTGTTTCCAGGCAGTGGGTACAGTCTGGGTCTCAAAAGAGGTGTCGAGTAGATGACGAATGTAGGGTTCTAGTACCTGCAAACTACCCATCAACCGTCTAGGCGTGGTAGGGTCCCTCGGAGAGCCTGACTTTATAGATCCGCAGATGCGGATGAGTTCCTCAGTTGGTGGGGTAGCGAATATAGTCAGCCGCTGTTCCCCCCCTCACCATGGTTGTCTCGATGAGCTTAGGGCTCTTGCTAGCCTGCTTGGGGAAGGCAGAGTAGATCGTAGTTACCTTGTTGGCGAAAAACTCTGCTATGCGGTCACAACCATCCACCGAGCAGAGTTCTTCGGGCACTGCCACAGGCTTCCCTACCGAAAGAGATTTATAGATTAGGAACAATTCCTTAGTGGAATTTTCGGCTTCTTGAATCCTGGTGGCAAAATACATAGTCTTGGCCTTCCTGATCAATCTAGGGTAGATACATCTATTAGCTATATACCCTGCTTTGGCATGAGCAGTGAAGGCGGTCCTCCACTGTCTCTCTGCACGTTTGCATGCTACTTTAGCCGCTCGCACCTCCTCATAGTACCATGGCGCCGTTCTCTGGACACGGCCCCCCGCTCTTACCACAGCGAGCGGGGCCACCAGATCCAGAGCCTCCGTTATGCGCTGGGCTAGGTTGGTATTAATTTCCTTTACTCCCTCTCCCCTTGGGTTGCCCTTCCTAGTGAGCGCCTGATTGAATTTAATTTGAGAGAAGGCCGCCCACCTCCGCCTAGGGTGTTTATGTACGAACTGCTCCACTGGTCGGGCTCCCTGAATATGAATTAGAAAGGGTACAAGATGGTGATCCGACCAGGGGATGGGTACGGGGTTATGGACTTCCACATATTCCCAGTTGGCGAATATGGGGTCCAGTAAGTGGCCAAGTTGATGAGTAGGGCTTTTAACTTTCTGCTCAAGCGCATTCATCGCTTGGCAGAGTTCCCTGGCCGCCTTGTCTGTTGGGTTATCTAAATGAAGGTTGAGGTCACCCAACACCAGATATTTATCAGCACGCAATGCGGCCTCTGTGATGCCTTCCACCAGACTCACTAAATCTCACTGCCATGCCAGGTGGCCTATAAATCAAAAGGCCCTTCAGAGTGCAGCTTCCATTAACCGAAATGGAGAAGGAGCCAGCTTCACTGTCCTCGATCTTGATCTGCTCCAGCTGACATTGGAGACCCTGTCTGGCTACAATGGCTATCCCGCCACCTCTACCCAACAATCTGTCTTGTCGCAGTAGGGAGTAGCCCTCTGGGATGGCATCAATGATCTCTGGCATGGAGTCCTGGTCAAGCCACGTTTCCGTGAGGAAGACCAGGTCCCATTGCTTCTCACTAAGGAGATCATACATGTCAAGTCTGTGCCTACGTAAGGATCGGACATTCAGTAGGCCACAGACCAGAACATGTTGATCACTGGTTGTCGCATTCCCTCGATGAAAGGTGAAGTTGCAATGACTGCAACCCACATTGTCCTCAACATTCATACCGTGAAGACATGGCCCCCAATGCTGGCTGCGAAGGGACAATAAGTCCTCTCGACTCCAGCATAGATGATCAGTAGAAGAGGCAGGGGGAATGGCCCTGGCCCGCGGACGGGCGCAGACGGGCTTAACTTAGGCGCAACTTCGGCGCGCCTTCGTCGCGCCCGCTGCGCTCGTCCGCTGCGCTGCCGATGACACATCCGCCTTATATCCCCCTAGCGTCCCAACAACTAGAGCGCTGCAGGTAGCTGCCGGAAGTAGCTGGCTCGGACCTTCCACGCCCTCTGCTCGAACGGTGCTAGTCACCGGCGTCAGAACGAGGCGGGAAGGAGGGACGAGTCCAGCACATCTCTGATTCGTTGATGCAACTGCCTGCCTGCTTCAGGTAAACCTCGGCAGAGCAGAGTGCAGATTGTCCCCAAGTAAATGAACAGCAGCGTGAGTACAGACAGCACACAGATAGCGTGCACGTTCTTGCTCACACCAATGCCCAAGTGAGTTAAAGTTATTTAAAAATGAGCTCACGCGCTCTCACAGCATAGAAGTAGTTAAATCACCAATACGCCGGTAGCGCGTCATTAAAAGCGGTAGGGACACTGCCACTGTCCACTTACCACGAGGAGGTCCAGGATCCAGTGCCTTATATCCCCCCCAGCGTCCCAACAACTAGAGCGCTGCAGGTAGCTGCCGGAAGTAGCTGGCTCGGACCTTCCACGCCCTCTGCTCGAACAGTGCTAGTCACCGGCGTCAGAACGAGGCGGGAAGGAGGGACGAGTCCAGCACTTCTCTGATTTGTTGCTGCAACTGCCTGCCTGCTTCAGGTAAACCTCGGCAGAGCAGAGTGCAGATTGTCCCCAAGTAAATGAACAGCAGCGCGAGTACAGACAGCACACAGATAGCGTGCACGCTCTTGCTCACACCAATGCCCAAGTGAGTTAAAATTATTTAAAAATGAGCTCACGCGCTCTCACAGCATAGAAGTAGTTAAATCACCAATACGCCGGTAGCGCATCATTAAAAGCGGTAGGGACACTGCCACTGTCCACTTACCACAGCTTGACTTGCGAGAGCGTGGCTACAGCTGTCTGCTCTTTAGACTGGACCCTATGAGTGGATAGTAGAAAAATCTGTTTCATTACCTGCACCATTGCACTATCCCCACGTATAGTAAACCTTCGTTTCTTATCTGTGTCCAGATGGAGTCATCATTGGTGAGCCAGTATCCCAGCCCAGCCAGGAACTTCCCTTCACTTGAGTTTTAGAATGCTGGAGGAGGAAATGAGACTGGTCTGTGAACTTCCGATCTCCAAACAATGGCACTGCCAAACAATGGCTGGAGATATGTATGAGTGTATATTATAGTCACTTTGAAGAAAACCAAAGAACTAAGACTCTCCCATGAGTGAGATAAGAGGTATTTGGGAGGATAGTGTTAAGTTTAAGATTCTACCACACGTCACAGTGAAGAGCTGGAACATCACTACGCACTTTCTTTTTAAACAGATGACAGACACCTTTTATAATGTGTTTGTATTTATATTGCGCCTTCTACCCTGAGGTCTCGTAGCGCTGTATTCATACCGCTGTGGAACCCATCCTGGCTTTCCTGTGAAATGTCCACTCCTGGGCACCCCCAAGGTGAAGCCAGGCATCCAAGCGCTGCTGGGGCCGTTGTGGAGATTAAGCAAGCTATTGCCCAGAGTCACAGAGTGGGACCCATGATTAGACTAGGCACCGAGGCGAGAACTATCAGGTCCGGGGAAATTGTGTCCAAGAGCCACCGAGGCGGGAATTGAACCCTGGTCCCGGGCCAGACCTCTGCATCAGGGTCTGCCGCTCTAACCATTGAGCCACGCTTCTCCACAATCACAGGTGAATGCAGACATAAAATCACAAATGCATTATAAGAAAAAAATGTTCCTTCGGTAGGAACCGTTAGTTATGCTACTTAAACCCAGATTAAGATTTAGGAGTGGATAAGCATGAAGATTCCAGTTGGCAATATTTACAATTTGAGACTGCCATCTCGGGACACATTCACTCCTATTATAAAAGTTCAACCCCACAGAATGGGTAAGAACAGTGTTAACCTGTACTAACTAGAAAGTATTGTCTGCTCTATAGGGTCTAACGCACACTTCTATGACCTGTTTTAAGCAGGTGGCTAATGTGTACGGGGTCTGGTGTAAGGTGGATTCTGGGAGTAGGGAAGTGGCGAGGGTTGGTTGGTAGGGGAACATCACATACTCCCTCAGTGCTTGGGAGACGGTTACACACGGATCAGGCACTGGGTTTGGGCTGTAACATACAAAGAGATTTTACCTGCTGGATTTTCCACTGGTTAAATTGGATCCTTTGTTTCAGCACTGGAACACCTCACTCTTGATTGAGCAGAGCTAAAATCTACGTGGGAAACTCACTCTGCTCATCTCATAATTGGGGCATTAATATTTATTTAGTGCAACCCCCCCCCCAATCAATTGGCCTCGAAATGTTACAGGAAGGAGGAAGGGTTGGACACCTTGTGGGTCACAATTCAACTCAAGCCAGTTAAAAAATATCAAGAATCTTATTTCTACTTTGCACGGAATACGTTTATTATGTTAACAATGCACTACAAAGTAAATATTCGTACTGAATATTATGGCAGGTTCAATCAAAGCATATTTTTTCTCCTTAGTTCTTCTGCGAGTACCAGTGCGAATTCGTTCCCTGAAAAAGAGCAATTTGGTCTGATCTAGACAGAGCAGAAAGGTAGAAGGGGAGACTTTAAGCAGGACCTTATTTAACCTCATTTTTTATCTACTCTGATATGAAAATCAAGATTTCACAGCTTATGCATTCCACATTATAAAAACTTGACGAAATTGCTGTGTTCTGAAACTAACAGCCATATGATTCACCATGAAATGAAGTCAGGAAAATAATTTCGGATAAATTGAACTATAAACTTGATAGAATTTCCATGACAACAGATTGCAGTACAATCTGCTCAAAGCCACCAATAAAAGGCTGTAAATCATTCACAGCCAACTAGAATTCATCTACAGGTCTCAAATGTAGGAAAAGGAACTATGGAGCACGTCACCGTTCATAGGATATACAGCTTTGTGTATATTTTGCTCACTTTTTTTAAATATGAAAAGGTTCTGATATATGAGAACATGCTTGATCCACTTCTGCACATTTTAGGTAAACTTAATATACATCAAGAAAACTAGCATTATATGTATCAGCATTTGTTCTCAGACTATGGGAGGTAGCGTCGGAACAACGAGCAGCAGCATTTCAATTCCGTTTAGTTCTACTCATTTGGCAAGAACAAAACGGTGGGAAAATGATTTCAAAATTACAAAAGCATGCAGGGGGTGCTATCATGACAAGTAAAGAGCGTCTCAAGCAGCTAGGTAATTAGCAAAGAATGAAGGCGTTTGCATCCATAAGATGAGGTAATGCTGGCTTAAGACACTACCGTGGGGTGTCACTACAGACACATATGGCAAAAAAACCCTGGTTACGTTTGGGGAGGGTGAAATCGGCAAAATTACCTTTACTTGACCTACTTAAAATATTCCTATCATTCTATTCTAAGAACAACGTTTTGTCACTACATGTCCTGTAACATTTACACAATGCTTTCAGGGTGTTTGTATTCCATCACTAAGAAAAAGTATAATTGAAGTATAATTGGAAAGCCTTTTACTATAGCATTTCCCCTTCTTGGCACACTTTGGTTCTCCCTTGGCTACTCCTATTAAAATCTTTAGGCTGCCTTTGCTTCACACAGCCACACAATACATTTGTTTATGTGGCATAATAATGTTTTAGAAATACGCTGCGCATAATAATTTAGTGACTCTTCTTGGATTCAGTCTGAACATTTTGTACAAGGTCGAACAACATGGTCAACTGTTTCTCTGTGCCTGGTCAGCAACATCTCCTAACGTTTTAGACAACACAGCAGCACAGCTGGAGATATTTAACACAACAGTACTGTCTCTGAACCCCTTGAAGGTTCAATGGGAGAAATCCAACAGAGAGACCAATCTTGGAATTTCTACAGCCTTGCTTAAAATGAGTTTATGCTTACGATGCGGACCACCTAACCACACGTACCAGGTACAGGGCTCGGCGCGATTACCAGAGATCACCAATATATCCCTGTGCTCATATAGTGAGGGTAGGCTTAGATAGATATATTATTTACCATGGTTGGATAATTCATTGCTTACAACCGATTGTAATGTTGATTATTTTCTTAGTTGTATCTGTTTACTAATTGCAGCAAACCTACTTCAAAATAGAAGACAATAGTTTCACTAAACATATTGTAAACTTCCTTCATATCTTTTTTGTTTACTATGGACACGCACTAGTGAAAACGAAAGGTGGTGATCTGTTTCCACGGTTCCCTTGGGGACTTCATGTTCTAGGTTTGCCAAAATCACCTGTTACTCTGGAAAGGTTCAGAGTACAGGTGATGCACTGTGAGCTAGTCGGATTTGGGCTTGAAGGTTCTAACAAATGGGAGAGGCTCAGTCCCTACATTCTGACATCCTGTTCCCCCAAGGTGCAGTTCTGTTTCCAAACAGAATCCCTGCAACATTATCTGCCTGTCCTTCAGATATTTATCCTTTAACTGCACCTCCATTATTAACCAAACGTTGATTTAGGTCTTGAGCTACCTGGGTGAATGAGTTCTTTCAGCAAGCAGCATTCCTGGGCTTATTTAGACAAACCATTGTCTTAAAATGCACATTTGGCTAAGATGCCATGCTCCACAAGTCCTGCTAGATTTGATTTCCAGCCAAAATGAAAGTACGTTTTATATCATGAACTGTCCTTTGTTGCATGTATACACAGCACCAACGAGGATGTACACTATACTGTCAAACTTTAACATTCAGAAACTTGCATAAATACAGAGAAGCTGCAGCCATCTTTCTGCTTTGTTGCTACTCGTTCACAAATAAGTACTATGCCTGATTTGGGGGGTTTATGTATATTAAGGTTTTAACTAGTTCGTCCTTAATGGTGTTGGGACACAATGTAATTATTGTAATTTTGTAGTCTCTTTTGTATGTCAGTTGGGGGGGGGGGGGTTGATGAGTGCTTTGTCTTGGTTGTGAGCACTTAGTAGTTCGATTTTGAGCATTGTTATGTCTGCATCAAAATGGGTGGCTAGAGTGCACATACATCGCTTTGCTACCATTTGAATTTAAATAATACCTGCACATGCTGGTCTCCTGTGCTGGGTAGACATGAAGCATAGAGGAGCTTTTGACTCCTTGAGGGTTATACTTTTGCTTCTTCATGCATGCAGTGGACTGTGTGAGACAGAATTATCACAGGAAAGGCTATTGTCTACTTGTGTGTTGGAGCATAAATGTAGAAATGACCAGCCTTAAATGTTTAGGCAAACAGTCTCAATTCAGAACTACATTGTGAGTGTTTGCTGTTAATATGGGAGATAGGATTGGTGGTTTCAGCATATATCCTGGTAGTTGTATGTAATGTCACAACTACCTCTGGCTTTTAAAACCTCTTCACCTAAAAAATACCCACCAATTAGACATATATGAGAATAGGCTTGCAGGTCAAGTGAGAGGTTGAGAAATACTGGTCTAGGTCAAGTAATCGCTGCTCTGTTCTCATAACAGAACCCTTGCATTTATCTGGCTTTAAAAGATTACAATAGACTACCAATTATGGTGGGGACTTTCCACTGGGAATGAAGGTAAATCTGTATATTGGGGAGGTCCAATAGTTAAACATCACTGTACAATATACCATTAACAAAATATAGGATACACAAACCAACGTAAAATGCATCTGAAAACAGGATTCCTTATAACTGTTCATTGTGTTCATCAACTGTTGTGGTTCAATTGTCATAGCCAGGATACGATATATGTATATTGGTGTTTTTATTACCCAAAATGCAATGGTATAAAAGACCAAATATCACAGGAAACCGCAAAATATGGTGAAATTAGTATTTCACAGGTAACTGTGAAACATTTTCCAACACAATGACAGCCTCCATCCTACGCAGCAGAGTTGTACCATTGCTATGGCTATTACAATTATGTGGCATGGAGGACAAAATGAAGAGACAATAGTATCTAAAGTATGTGGAAAAATGCAAATTAAGGGACATGTTATCTGGAAAATATATTCACTTTAGCTAAAAACAATATGTGGGGAAAATCTGACAAAATAATCTGGCAGATATAGTAAATCCATAATTATGCGGTAAAAGCTGCAGAATCTCACAAATCTGCTGACTTCACAATATACCACTACTTTATTAACAATTTAGCAAGAAAGATACACACGCCTAAAGATCCTACTTCTACATGGTGTCCATTGTTATTTGCTCTGAACCATGTCTTTCACTGTAAAAACCAGAAAATAAACATGTAAACTATATATATATATATATATATATATATATATATATATATATATATATATATATATATATATATATATATATATATATATATATATATATATATATATATATATTGTAGCTCTTGCTTGATCCGAAGTACTAGGAATCACTCGAACTACATCAAAGGCTCCAAGCAACAGCCTTTATTCAAAAGGTATGGAAAACATGCTTCGGCAGGATCCTTTTAGCAGTCACACGCCAGCCTGACGCGTTTCGATAATTCTCCTCAGAGGCTTGTGGCGGATGAAGTGCACTGCCTTACTTCCCGTTTTTCTCCTCTCATGGCGCACACCTGTTTTGGTACTGCGCTGCGGTTTATGGGAATTGTAGTGCCGTTTAAATGTGCAATGTTCTGCTGGCTTCGTTTCAAGGCCCTGGATGGGCCCCCGCCTCCGATGTTTTCCTAAATCCTGTGTGATGTAGCTCCGAAAATGGGCTGGCAGGATGACAGTCCACACGGCTCCCAAGTTACCAGGATGGTGCATTCCCGACGGCTCGGCTGCCGTTTTAACATTGTAGCTCTTGCTTGATCCGAAGTACTAGGAATCACTCGAACTACATCAAAGGCTCCAAGCAACAGCCTTTATTCAAAAGGTATGGAAAATATGCTTCGGCAGGATCCTTTTAGCAGTCACACGCCAGCCTGACGCGTTTCGATAATTCTCCTCAGAGGCTTGTGGCGGATGAAGTGCACTGCCTTACTTCCCGTTTTTCTCCTCTCATGGCGCACACCTGTTTTGGTACTGCGCTGCGGTTTATGGGAATTGTAGTGCCGTTTAAATGTGCAATGTTCTGCTGGCTTCGTTTCAAGGCCCTGGATGGGCCCCCGCCTCCGATGTTTTCCTAAATCCTGTGTGATGTAGCTCCGAAAATGGGCTGGCAGGATGACAGTCCACACGGCTCCCAAGTTACCAGGATGGTGCATTCCCGACGGCTCGGCTGCCGTTTTAACATTGTAGCTCTTGCTTGATCCGAAGTACTAGGAATCACTCGAACTACATCAAAGGCTCCAAGCAACAGCCTTTATTCAAAAGGTATGGAAAACATGCTTCGGCAGGATCCTTTTAGCAGTCACACGCCAGCCTGACGCGTTTCGATAATTCTCCTCAGAGGCTTGTGGCGGATGAAGTGCACTGCCTTACTTCCCGTTTTTCTCCTCTCATGGCGCACACCTGTTTTGGTACTGCGCTGCGGTTTATGGGAATTGTAGTGCCGTTTAAATGTGCAATGTTCTGCTGGCTTCGTTTCAAGGCCCTGGATGGGCCCCCGCCTCCGATGTTTTCCTAAATCCTGTGTGATGTAGCTCCGAAAATGGGCTGGCAGGATGACAGTCCACACGGCTCCCAAGTTACCAGGATGGTGCATTCCCGACGGCTCGGCTGCCGTTTTAACATTGTAGCTCTTGCTTGATCCGAAGTACTAGGAATCACTCGAACTACATCAAAGGCTCCAAGCAACAGCCTTTATTCAAAAGGTATGGAAAACATGCTTCGGCAGGATCCTTTTAGCAGTCACACGCCAGCCTGACGCGTTTCGATAATTCTCCTCAGAGGCTTGTGGCGGATGAAGTGCACTGCCTTACTTCCCGTTTTTCTCCTCTCATGGCGCACACCTGTTTTGGTACTGCGCTGCGGTTTATGGGAATTGTAGTGCCGTTTAAATGTGCAATGTTCTGCTGGCTTCGTTTCAAGGCCCTGGATGGGCCCCCGCCTCCGATGTTTTCCTAAATCCTGTGTGATGTAGCTCCGAAAATGGGCTGGCAGGATGACAGTCCACACGGCTCCCAAGTTACCAGGATGGTGCATTCCCGACGGCTCGGCTGCCGTTTTAACATTGTAGCTCTTGCTTGATCCGAAGTACTAGGAATCACTCGAACTACATCAAAGGCTCCAAGCAACAGCCTTTATTCAAAAGGTATGGAAAACATGCTTCGGCAGGATCCTTTTAGCAGTCACACGCCAGCCTGACGCGTTTCGATAATTCTCCTCAGAGGCTTGTGGCGGATGAAGTGCACTGCCTTACTTCCCGTTTTTCTCCTCTCATGGCGCACACCTGTTTTGGTACTGCGCTGCGGTTTATGGGAATTGTAGTGCCGTTTAAATGTGCAATGTTCTGCTGGCTTCGTTTCAAGGCCCTGGATGGGCCCCCGCCTCCGATGTTTTCCTAAATCCTGTGTGATGTAGCTCCGAAAATGGGCTGGCAGGATGACAGTCCACACGGCTCCCAAGTTACCAGGATGGTGCATTCCCGACGGCTCGGCTGCCGTTTTAACATTGTAGCTCTTGCTTGATCCGAAGTACTAGGAATCACTCGAACTACATCAAAGGCTCCAAGCAACAGCCTTTATTCAAAAGGTATGGAAAACATGCTTCGGCAGGATCCTTTTAGCAGTCACACGCCAGCCTGACGCGTTTCGATAATTCTCCTCAGAGGCTTGTGGCGGATGAAGTGCACTGCCTTACTTCCCGTTTTTCTCCTCTCATGGCGCACACCTGTTTTGGTACTGCGCTGCGGAGCCGTGTGGACTGTCATCCTGCCAGCCCATTTTCGGAGCTACATCACACAGGATTTAGGAAAACATCGGAGGCGGGGGCCCATCCAGGGCCTTGAAACGAAGCCAGCAGAACATTGCACCTTTAACCGGCACTATAATTCCCATAATCCGCAGCGCAGTACCAAAACAGGTGTGCGCCATGAGAGGAGAAAAACGGGAAGTAAGGCAGTGCACTTCATCCGCCACAAGCCTCTGAGGAGAATTATCGAAACGCGTCAGGCTGGCGTGTGACTGCTAAAAGGATCCTGCCGAAGCATGTTTTCCATACCTTTTGAATAAAGGCTGTTGCTTGGAGCCTTTGATGTAGTTCGAGTGATTCCTAGTACTTCGGATCAAGCAAGAGCTACAATGTTAAAACGGCGGCCGAGCCGTCAGGAATGCACCATCCTGGTAACTTGGGAGCCGTGTGGACTGTCATCCTGCCAGCCCATTTTCGGAGCTACATCACACAGGATTTAGGAAAACATCGGAGGCGGGGGCCCATCCAGGGCCTTGAAACGAAGCCAGCAGAACATTGCACCTTTAACCGGCACTACAATTCCCATAATCCGCAGCGCAGTACCAAAACAGGTGTGCGCCATGAGAGGAGAAAAACGGGAAGTAAGGCAGTGCACTTCATCCGCCACAAGCCTCTGAGGAGAATTATCGAAACGCGTCAGGCTGGCGTGTGACTGCTAAAAGGATCCTGCCGAAGCATGTTTTCCATACCTTTTGAATAAAGGCTGTTGCTTGGAGCCTTTGATGTAGTTCGAGTGATTCCTAGTACTTCGGATCAAGCAAGAGCTACAATGTTAAAACGGCGGCCGAGCAGTCAGGAATGCACCATCCTGGTAACTTGGGAGCCGTGTGGACTGTCATCCTGCCAGCCCATTTTCGGAGCTACATCACACAGGATTTAGGAAAACATCGGAGGCGGGGGCCCATCCAGGGCCTTGAAACGAAGCCAGCAGAACATTGCACCTTTAACCGGCACTACAATTCCCATAATCCGCAGCGCAGTACCAAAACAGGTGTGCGCCATGAGAGGAGAAAAACGGGAAGTAAGGCAGTGCACTTCATCCGCCACAAGCCTCTGAGGAGAATTATCGAAACGCGTCAGGCTGGCGTGTGACTGCTAAAAGGATCCTGCCGAAGCATGTTTTCCATACCTTTTGAATAAAGGCTGTTGCTTGGAGCCTTTGATGTAGTTCGAGTGATTCCTAGTACTTCGGATCAAGCAAGAGCTACAATGTTAAAACGGCGGCCGAGCCGTCAGGAATGCACCATCCTGGTAACTTGGGAGCCGTGTGGACTGTCATCCTGCCAGCCCATTTTCGGAGCTACATCACACAGGATTTAGGAAAACATCGGAGGCGGGGGCCCATCCAGGGCCTTGAAACGAAGCCAGCAGAACATTGCACCTTTAACCGGCACTACAATTCCCATAATCCGCAGCGCAGTACCAAAACAGGTGTGCGCCATGAGAGGAGAAAAACGGGAAGTAAGGCAGTGCACTTCATCCGCCACAAGCCTCTGAGGAGAATTATCAAAACGCGTCAGGCTGGCGTGTGACTGCTAAAAGGATCCTGCCGAAGCATGTTTTCCATACCTTTTGAATAAAGGCTGTTGCTTGGAGCCTTTGATGTAGTTCGAGTGATTCCTAGTACTTCGGATCAAGCAAGAGCTACAATGTTAAAACGGCGGCCGAGCCGTCAGGAATGCACCATCCTGGTAACTTGGGAGCCGTGTGGACTGTCATCCTGCCAGCCCATTTTCGGAGCTACATCACACAGGATTTAGGAAAACATCGGAGGCGGGGGCCCATCCAGGGCCTTGAAACGAAGCCAGCAGAACATTGCACCTTTAATCGGCACTACAATTCCCATAATCCGCAGCGCAGTACCAAAACAGGTGTGCGCCATGAGAGGAGAAAAACGGGAAGTAAGGCAGTGCACTTCATCCGCCACAAGCCTCTGAGGAGAATTATCGAAACGCGTCAGGCTGGCGTGTGACTGCTAAAAGGATCCTGCCGAAGCATATTTTCCATACCTTTTGAATAAAGGCTGTTGCTTGGAGCCTTTGATGTAGTTCGAGTGATTCCTAGTACTTCGGATCAAGCAAGAGCTACAATGTTAAAACGGCGGCCGAGCCGTCAGGAATGCACCATCCTGGTAACTTGGGAGCCGTGTGGACTGTCATCCTGCCAGCCCATTTTCGGAGCTACATCACACAGGATTTAGGAAAACATCGGAGGCGGGGGCCCATCCAGGGCCTTGAAACGAAGCCAGCAGAACATTGCACCTTTAACCGGCACTACAATTCCCATAATCCGCAGCGCAGTACCAAAACAGGTGTGCGCCATGAGAGGAGAAAAACGGGAAGTAAGGCAGTGCACTTCATCCGCCACAAGCCTCTGAGGAGAATTATCGAAACGCGTCAGGCTGGCGTGTGACTGCTAAAAGGATCCTGCCGAAGCATGTTTTCCATACCTTTTGAATAAAGGCTGTTGCTTGGAGCCTTTGATGTAGTTCGAGTGATTCCTAGTACTTCGGATCAAGCAAGAGCTACAATGTTAAAACGGCGGCCGAGCCGTCAGGAATGCACCATCCTGGTAACTTGGGAGCCGTGTGGACTGTCATCCTGCCAGCCCATTTTCGGAGCTACATCACACAGGATTTAGGAAAACATCGGAGGCGGGGGCCCATCCAGGGCCTTGAAACGAAGCCAGCAGAACATTGCACCTTTAACCGGCACTACAATTCCCATAATCCGCAGCGCAGTACCAAAACAGGTGTGCGCCATGAGAGGAGAAAAACGGGAAGTAAGGCAGTGCACTTCATCCGCCACAAGCCTCTGAGGAGAATTATCGAAACGCGTCAGGCTGGCGTGTGACTGCTAAAAGGATCCTGCCGAAGCATGTTTTCCATACCTTTTGAATAAAGGCTGTTGCTTGGAGCCTTTGATGTAGTTCGAGTGATTCCTAGTACTTTGGATCAAGCAAGAGCTACAATGTTAAAACGGCGGCCGAGCCGTCAGGAATGCACCATCCTGGTAACTTGGGAGCCGTGTGGACTGTCATCCTGCCAGCCCATTTTCGGAGCTACATCACACAGGATTTAGGAAAACATCGGAGGCGGGGGCCCATCCAGGGCCTTGAAACGAAGCCAGCAGAACATTGCACCTTTAACCGGCACTACAATTCCCATAATCCGCAGCGCAGTACCAAAACAGGTGTGCGCCATGAGAGGAGAAAAACGGGAAGTAAGGCAGTGCACTTCATCCGCCACAAGCCTCTGAGGAGAATTATCGAAACGCGTCAGGCTGGCGTGTGACTGCTAAAAGGATCCTGCCGAAGCATGTTTTCCATACCTTTTGAATAAAGGCTGTTGCTTGGAGCCTTTGATGTAGTTCGAGTGATTCCTAGTACTTCGGATCAAGCAAGAGCTACAATATATATATATATATATATATATATATATATATATATATATATAAATAAAGGGTAGCATGTTTATTATGGGCTTTCATTGCCATAAAGGAGCTCAAATGACATTCACAAACCAATTAAAATATTGGATATCTACATCTCTCTCTATATGTGTATATATGAACAAGTTACTTACATTCGGTAACAATATATCTGTAAGAGACATTGATGAGTTATAGATCCCTTACCTTAGAATTAACCACAGGCGTCAGACTGGATCCAGAAAGTTTTTCATCAACAATGCCCCTGCACGTCCAAAGGTGGTGTTGGTCGGCTCCGCGTTCGTCATTGGTGTCGTGGTCACCGGGGTGACATCACAGTAGCCACTTAGACTCCGTCTTCGAGCGCTTACGTCAGTTATGTACACGACTTTCCACGCCAGAAGCACAGAGCCATGCAAGACACTGACCACGGGAGCACACAACTAGGGCCCTGGAAGGAAGTCCCTAATCCTCGAAATCAGTTTGCAGAACGGGAGGATGAGTGAGGCGATAAGGGATCAATAACTAATCTATGTCTCTTACAGATGTATCATTACCGAAGGGAAGTAACTTGTTTATCTGAAAGAGACAATTTGTTATAGATTCCTTACCTTAGAATAGGTACCCCAGCTATACCAACCCCGGAGGTAGGTCTGCGAGCCAAGTTCACACCAGAAAGTCCTGGAGAACAGAACTGCCAAAGAAGCCGTCTCTCCGGACTTGGCTGTCCAGGCAGTAGTGTTTGTGAACGTGTGCAGCAATGCCCACATAGCTGCCTGACAGATGTCATGGAGGGAGACTTCACGTCCAAAAGCAGTCGTAGCTGCCATCGCCCTGATGGAATGGGCGCATAGCCCCACTGGAGGCTCCTTCTTTGCCAAGGAATAGCAAGCTCTGATGCAAAAAAAGACCCATCTAGAGATCATCCGTTTGTGCACGGTCCGCCCTTTTTTAGCACCCACGTAGCCAACAAAGAGCTGGTCATCCACCCAGGATTCCTTTGTGCAATCCAAATAAAATGAAAGCACATCTTTTGGGTCCAGACGGTGGAGCCTCTTCTTCTTTAGAAGGATGCGGAGGCGGAAAGAAGGTGGGCAAAGTGATGGTCTGTCCAATGTAGAAAGAAGTAACCACTTTGGGAAGGAAGGATGGATGAGTTTGAAGAACAACCTTGTTCGGATGAACAGCCAGAAAAGAGGGATTAGAAGAAAGTACTTGAAGCTCACTCACCCTGTGCTCAGAGGTGATAACAACCAGAAAGGCAGTTTTTAAGGTCAGAAACCTGAGAGGACAGTTATGTAGTTGCTCAAAGGGAGGCCACATAAGATATGTAAGAACCAAGTTCAAGTCCCACTGGGCCATCACAAAGGGAACAGGAGGAAAAAGATGAGTAATGCCCTCCGGCTGCCACCGATGACATACGAACTCTGATGGACAACGGAGAAACAGCGGCCCTCATCCTCCTGGACCTCTCCGCGGCTTTCGACACTGTCTTCCACCGCACCCTAGTACAGCGCCTCGGCAACATCGGAATCCAGGACAAGGCACTAGAATGGATCACCTCCTTCCTCGACGGAAGAACACAGAGAGTCCGCCTACCACCGTACAAGTCAGAGGCCACCAAAGTCATCTGCGGCGTCCCCCAGGGATCCTCACTGAGCCCCACCCTCTTCAACGTCTACATGAGCCCCCTCGCGGCCATCGCACGCCAACACAACCTCAACATAATCTCCTACGCCGACGACACCCAGCTGATCCTCTCCCTGACCAACGACCCCACCACCGCCAGAGCCAACCTGCACGAAGGGATGAGAGATGTAGCCGAATGGATGACGACCAGCCGCCTGAAACTGAACTCGGACAAGACGGAGGTCCTCATCCTGGGCTCCTCGCCCTCCGCCTGGGACGACTCCTGGTGGCCCCCCGCCCTGGGCACCGCACCCAAACCGACTGACCACGCACGCAACCTGGGCTTCATCCTGGACTCCTCCCTCTCCATGACCAGACAAGTCAACGCCGTCTCCTCGTCTTGCTTCAACATCCTACGCATGCTACGTAAGATCTTCCGGTGGATCCCCACCGAGACCAGGAAGACGGTCACCCAGGCCCTCGTCACCAGCCGACTGGACTACGGCAACGCCCTCTACGCCGGAACCACCGCCAAGCTCCAGAAGAGACTCCAGCGGATCCAGAACGCCTCGGCCAGGCTCATCCTCGACATCCCCCGACGCAACCACATCTCCGGACACCTGAGAGATCTGCACTGGCTCCCGGTCAACAAGAGAATCACCTTCCGTCTCCTCACCCACGCGCACAAAGCCCTACACGACCGAGGCCCGAGCTACCTCAACAACCGGATCAACTTCTACACTCCCACGCGCCTCCTCAGATCAACCAGCCACGCCCTCGCCGCCGTCCCCCGCATCCAAAGAGCGACTACAGGAGGAAGATCCTTCTCCTACCTGGCCGCCAAGACCTGGAACTCACTCCCGACCGACCTGCGCCTGACCCAAGATCACCTCTCCTTCAGGAAGAAGCTCAAGACCTGGCTGTTCGAGCAGTAACGGCACCCCCCCCCCACACCAGCGCCTTGAGACCCTACAGGTGAGTAGTGCGCTCTATAAATGACTTGATTGATTGATTGATTAAGGAAGCAATTTACAACACGGGACTTGAAAAGAGAAGGCTCATCAGGAAGCCTAAGAAAGGCTGAAATGGCTGAGAGGTAGCCCTTTAGAACGCCCATGGCAGAGCACTGCTGGGCCAAAGAAAGGAGGAACAAGAGAACCTCAGAAATAAGTGGAGCTGATGAATTGAGTAGTAATCAGTAAACCGTAGGTGTGTCCCGCTGGCAACGATCACATTGCCAAACAAGAACACAAAGCACAAAATAGGATCACTGGGGTTACAGCAAGCCAAAAGATGTATAGCCAAACAATTGTTAGGGGCATTGAAACACAAAACAAACAGCTGGTTGAAAGACCTCATGGAGTGGTGAGCTTGAAAAGAGAACCAGAGTTTAGCAACTTATGGCGGCTGTACAAGTTGAAGGCTCCATTGAAAGCAAGATGTACATACAGTTGCTTTTGGTATCACCAGACACCATTAAAAATAGATTGAAACGCCTCCTGCAGAGATGCATAGTAGGCATGCTTGCACACCACAGTGTTGAGTGTATTCTCATAGCGGCCTCTGCTACAGAGTGGACGGTTCATGTTAAAAAATGCTTCAGTGATCCATGACTGTTCTGATTAGCAAGCTGTTCATTGACTTTGAAGATAAGATCCCATATAAAGATTTCATGTCACTGTGTATAGTAGAGACAGGGAAGTTTTCCACACAAAGCTTTATATCTTGAAATCCCAACTTTTGATATCCAAGGACGATACGAATTTTAAAAACTGCCTGTTAAAGTGCTTTTGCATTTGCACTTTTCAGAATGAACAAGCAAATATGGATTTTAGGTAATTACTTCCTCATTAAAACTAAATATGTTCCATATGGAAAAGACCAATATCTTATAAAGTTGGAAAGGGGAAAACTGGTTAAGCACAGTGTTTTTTTTTCTTTTTGATCGAGACCACTTTCGTTCTAATTCTCAAAGGACTACTTCCACTGCCTTGATTATTTTGTTCCACGAGTTATTTTTCCACTCCACACCTCTCAAAATCCTTCCTCGCAACTACACTTTCCTGTTTTTTTCTTTATAAAATACTTATTTTAAGAGATCAGCTCCCTAATTATGCAAAATTAACTGCAGAAATACGGTTTATGAATGTACTATCAGCATCCACGTTAGGGTTAAGAGCTATATAAGTTCTAAAAACCAATTCTGGGTTTCACGAGAATACAATTTGCATTCAATGCATGTCCTCATATTTAACAAATGGGGAAAGGGCGGTCACTGTATTTACACTACTGTAGTTACAGGTGTTGTAAAGCTGCATGGGCAAACTAATGACGCTAGTACAAATAGCAGGTCTAAAGAAACCTCAAATGGGTAACTACACACAAAGAGTCCAGTTATTCTTGTCCATGAACCAAGGCACAAGAGGGGGGGGGGAGGGAGAGGGAGGAGGAGAGAGGGAGAGAGGTGTTGGTTTTCGGGCACATCTAATACAGTCGCGCATTCTTGTTTTCATTTTCATCTTTTTAAATGCAGCCCACTTTGAAGAAAATCAATGACTTGGAAGGTAAATGCTTCTATGCAGAATTAAATTACCGCAGGCTGTTTGTTTTTAATGTATTGAAGGCTTTCCGATCCACTGCTCGCTTAATATTCTGAATGCACCTGGTAAGGATGCTGTAATCTCGAGAGGAGACGAGCTGACATCTGGTTCACACCTGTGGGTTTAGGGATAATAGCTGAGCAGTTCCATGTTTAAATTAAAGCAGTCTGTGAAAACAGCATGGCATTCGATGTCTCGAGGCCTCGAATCTTGCGCGCGCCATCTCTGTAAGGTGGAGGCCCGGACGGCCATATATAAATATACAACGTATGTAGAACCGATACATAATGAAACTATTAAAAGGAGAAATTGAATAGTAAAATATGATACCGCTCCTTTATGGAATATTGCATAGACATTAACAGTAAAGCTGTCAAGATTGTTTTCCCTAATTGGCTTCAATGTTTACTTCGAACCCGTAGCTTGCATACTGGTTTCATCTTCACATCATATGAACTATAAAACAGCATCGAAGCAGACCAGGACGTTGTATGTGGCTGGATGCAAGGATGCTAATCACTATTGTGTTTTAATTAATTCAAGCAAATTTACAAACCTGCAAGCTCTGTCAGCCTGTATGTAAATTGGGAATGAATGTCAGTTTTGATGGCCAAAATTCTGTATTTAATGAGGCATCGGTGCTTATTTTGCACACGAACTGTCCACTCCTGATGTATTGGCCTTTCTTCTTGCAAAGCGAGTGGAAACACCGATTCATAAATTGTAATTGCTTTTGCTCAAGACCCCTAAATTTGAGACACACAACGTTTGTATTCCTGTTTACAGAGCCGGCATGGAATGCAGATATTACAATATTTTGGGAAAGAGGTTTCATGAAAAGGTCCTGTTTGCCTTTGTTCAACAAGGTACATTAGGAAACTATCAGTCTTTTATTTCAATACTCTGTCCTCCATGTATGCATCATTAGATTTATAAAACAGGACATGAGTTCTACACAGTCACTTTTCTCCATTATTGTTTCGTTTAGAATATTAAAAATCATACCACTGATATGGAAAAAATATGTTATCCATCATGTAACCTTGATAATGGGTTATATTTCTGTAGCTATATACAGCTGCATAAGGAAGCATTCCTTCCTGCACTATTATTAACGTTTCAGAAAGCTACTCAGAAAATGAATCCCAAAATCCATTTTACATTGCCAACCTTAGGATTCAAGCCGTCCAGTCAATTTAGAGATAACATCAGACATTTTACACCAATGGCAATCCTCGCACTTAGTCATGAAACTAGGAGTAAACAAGCATTTACAATGCAATAAGTCTCGCATTTGCGAGAGTTTAAGTTATTGGCAGAGTAAATGATATTGCCTTTTATTTATGTTTTAAAAACCAACACATAAATAAAAGGCATTGTCATTTACAATGTCAAGATCTCAAACTGTTGCAAATGCGAGACCTATTGCATTGCAAATGCTGGTTCACTATGAACCCAGTCCCCTCTCCATTCCCGGACCTTCTCCTCCTCTCACCCATCTCTCTTTAATCATTATCTCACTGCTCCTCCATTCACCTCCTATCCCCTTCCAGTTTTTTCCTCTGCCAATTCTCTCCCTTTCCAGTCGTCCTCCCTCTCTTCCTCTATCACTCTACCTTCTTTTCCGTTTTTTATATCTTTCCATGCTACACTCACCTCCTCTTACTCTCCCACAGTACTCATCCCTCCTCTCTTTCCCGGCTCCATCTCCCTCCTTTTATGGCTCTCGCCGCCTCCCATGGGTCTGCAGAATCCCTGACCCAGATGATCGCTCCCTAGAGTTTTTATTAGGAGCCCAGAAGATTGAACTGGGAGGGGCAAGAGAGGAGGAGCAGTAAGCCTGGTAGTATTGGCTAAGGTCATGACAGCAAAGTCCACTAACATAGCTCAGCAGGTGAATGTTCCTGCTGCAGAGATCCAGTTATAGCCACCCGCAAGTCAGGTCACATGTTTCAATTGGCATAGGACAGCTCAGGGGATATACGCCTTCTGCAAATATGGGCGAACCATCAGAGGTTTACATCCTAGGGAGATAGGGGAGGTGGTTAATGTGCCTACTTTGGGGGTTGGAAACCCCTAGAGAGCAGCGGCAGAGGAAGATTAAGTTCAGAGATGCGCAAGACTTGTATTTCCTACGTAAGTTGCAAAACGAAGGCCAAAACTAATACATAATGACAGAACCGGACTTAATGGAGGCTGAATCCAATATTATGGGAATCTGCGCATGAGACGCACTGGAGCCCTCGTAGGATGTAGTGTCTCCTTAGAAACTGGCACACACAGTCCTGGTGGGAACCTCTAGATCCAGACAGTAACTTCATGGCAGTGTCGAACCCCGGGTCCGCCTTGTGAATCATCCTGTGCGCGGCTATGTTTATCCGGCCCACAGTCGTGAGGATAAGCAATACATTATTTTGTTCGAGTAGTGTCACTACACGGGGAGTTGAGGGACAGCGGGTGGGAAGGTGTCATCGCAGGAGGGAGGTGTCACATTTCTAGTAGAGCCCCGTTGTTTGCTCTGCATGCGAACAGCATGCGCGTAGTATCGTCTGCTTCACGGCCGCCGTCAAGACTTTTCTTATCTGCTTGTTAAATAAGCAGATAAGAAAAGTCTTGAAGTCCGCCGTGAAGCAGGCAATCGTGTCCGGAGGGGCCATCCTAATAGAGGAAAGGTCGGCAACCAAAAACCCTTCATTCCAATGGGAAGCCAGCGTTTACCATAAATGCTGACACGACCCAATGGAAATGAGAGGCGGGGCTTAGAGTCCCCTTCTAGAAACTGCCTTGATGACAATAGCTCTCGCAGGCGAGGAGCACATGCGCGCTCCAACGCCTGGCAAGACATAAAAAACAAAGGATGTGCGAGGAGTTACTTTTTAAATCCCTGTTTATTCATCATATGCCATTTGTCTAAGACGCTCTACATGAGTGCAAACACATTTCAAAGAAAAGACATACAATTGAAGTAGTTAAGTACTCTTTCGGATCAGTGGTTTAAAAAAAACCTGGCCTCAGTAAACTATCTCCTTCTTAAGGTAAGAGACATTTCCAGCTACATTAACCCCTTCCCTGCTCATGACGGAACCACGCCGTCATGAGCCACAGGGGGTGTGTGCGCATGACGGCATGGTTCTGTCATGCTGCAGCCGCTCCGCCCACGCAGCACTGATTCCCCGCCTGAGCGGGCGAATTAGTGAGTGGGCGGAGTCGTGACAGAACCACGCCATCCTGAGCACAGCTCGCCAGTGGCTCATGACGGCGTGGTTCCGTCACGAGCATGGCGGCGCCGCACTCCCCCCTCACCCCATGGGGTTAATAACAAATGCAAGCAAAGCTAAGGGGTGTCAGATTTAATAGGCCAAGCTATTCACATTGCCAATGGCTACTGGCATGCAAACACGTGCACATGAATGGCCAGCAATGTTGGAATAGGTTCTCTTCAAATACAAAATATATTCCAAAATAGCTGCTGAAGGATACTTTCTTTTTGACACATGAACATCTGTGCGTCGAGACGCATTGTAGAGATTTTTTGTTTACTCTTCTCACATGGTGGATGGCCATGCTACAATGTTTATTTGAAATATTAACCCGTTCCGTGCTCCTGTCGGCCACCGGGAGCACTCCCTCCCTGGTGCTGCAAATGGCCAACGGCCGTCGCAGCCCCACCCACTCTTTAGAATGCCCGCACCGTGGAGGAATTGCCGCAGCGGTTAAGGCGTTAAGACAAAGTAAAAGGCATGTGAGAAAGGTAGTGTGCACTCGACCCAGCAGCACTTAGCAGATGCTGGCCCTAAAAGCCAAAAACGTTAAAAAATTGTTACACAAGTTACATAGCCAATAGGCCAGTCGGGTCCTGCTCCTGGGTGAGACAAATCAGATTAGGGAGCAAGGACACTGAATCAAGACAACTTGAGATAGTGAGATAGAGAACAAAGCCATCCAATCATAAGCATGGGAATGACCCAAACCCACTAATTATATGTTATGTATTAAACCTCTAAGTCAGCAGCTGGGACCTAAAACGAGGTCAGTGATGCATGGACCTACTAGATGAATTTGAATTTTATTCCAGTGACTAGAACCCCTGTAAAGTGTGAGGATTTAGTTGACGACAAAGCAAAATGTACAAATAAATCTAACAGATCAGCATCAATATCAAAGTAGTGAACATCATTTGTTTGGGGCTCATACCAACTGTAAACAAGCAATAGTTAGCCATTAAATACAACTAACACTCAAAAGCATCTTGAGATGAGGAAGAATCAAAATAAATTTACTTCTGAACTGTAAAAATCTGTTATTTCCAGTCATATTCGATGTTGGATACAAAGAAATAGAGAGAAAAGCAACAAACTTCTGCTCTGGCAGAGCTATTAAAACTCAGGCACTGAATACCAAATCTACGTAATGCTGAATTCACCTCAGGCCTCTTTAATCCGGTACCTGACTTTGCAGTCGCTTTTCCTCCCTCTTGCAGGTTTCCGCTTTCTCCCTTGAGACCGTTATGTCTGCCTTTCTCTTATTCCGTTTTTTCGTTCACTGTGTGTTTCTCCTCTCTTGCACTTGTTACATGACTTATGAGGATACATAAGGGCTGGTTCTGAAAACTGAGTGCTGGGGGGGCCCCAGAGGCAACCCCTGGCTCAAACTAAGCACTGTTACAGAGTAACAAATTCAGCACGCTCACCGGGGACAGAAGAAAATGGAGGAGTAAGAAGAGCCACCACCCAACTACAGATTGTTCATGGAATGCTGAATCTCTATATACAGTCCTGAATTGTTTTCTATAAGTTATGTTATCAAAGTCAGACGCTTGCGTAGAATGACTGAGATGGATGATGGTTCACCAAGACCAACCCTGGGGATGTCCCTGTAGCTCCTTAGGCATGGATGAATTCAGAGTCTGGAGCCTGGTGGTTGAGTGGAAAGAGTAGGTATGTTACTTATGTGGTGGTCCTGAGGTTCGGGCAGAGCCCGCTACGACCTGTACCAGTATTTTATTAGTTGTCTATATGGGGGAGGTGCACCACTTCCCGCTTGAGCTCTGCGAGGCAACCCATATGTGCATTATGACTTTGAATTATTCTTTGCATCTATTATTATTGCTGGTAAAGGCATATGCGTGGTAAAGGCTTATGGGTGGTCAAGGCATTGCATGGTATAGGCATTGCATGGTATAGGTATTGCATGGTATAGGCAATGCATGGTAAAGGCAATGCATGGTAAAGGCAATGCATGGTAAAGGCAATGCATGGTAAAGGCATGTGCTGTTCCGTCGTACATCCATAATAAAGTTGTTGAGGGTTCATTTACCTTAGTTCCGTCTAAAACAAGAGTTTGCAAAATGAAGTAGCAAATTATGTAAAACTGGGTTTGACAACTGAGCCACCCACGAATAAGACTTTGATTTCAGTTTGATAACAGCCGACAAGATCAATGAAATCAAAAAGACTTTGTGACTGAACGCCTTGCTTTTTTCTTTGTTTATCCTTTATCTGATTAGGAACTCAATAGGAGGTTCTGTTTATTGATTATATACTGCTTGAAGACATTTAATGAATGTGCTAATTACTTAGCCCTTTGGCTAAAAAAGCAAAATGATACCAGAAACCTTGTAATTTTAGGGCGCAATTACACAAATGGATTACTTGAAATAAATGAGAATGTTTTTGCACAGCAGGCGATTTTAGGAGTATCGGGGGTAAGAGCACATCCGTATTTTCCTTGGAGTACTGCAGAATGCCAGTAGCAAATATGCATGAAGGAAGAACACAAATAGTATGTAAATGATTTAAAGTAAAAATGCTTCAATTTTTACATGTGAACACAAATATGGAGTGCGTCCCAAAAATAAGCAAACACTAATAAATCTAACAAACCATCTACATTCCGTTTCACTATGTAAAGCTAATTTAACTATAGGCCTTTTTTATTTAATTTTGTGTATAATTATGCAGTTCATAATTACAAACAGAGCAGTCGGTATCACAAAGTATGGGTAGCTAAGGGAAATATTGAATCAGCCTTCCCAGGCCTTCTTAGCTGGATACACATTGATGGTATCATATACTGTGTTAGTGCTACCTAACAATGCGGACTGAGGATATACAGTGTGCTGGACAGGATACAATGCAGAGTATTTCTTGAAAAAACGCAGTTTTTTCAAAACTTTATCCCATAGAACTGTACAGTCACATCACTCCCAAACAGCATTGACAATCATTTGTGCGGTTTTCCCTCACATCTGCTTCTAATAGTTCTCTATTAACAATGTGCATTTAGCTTGGCAAACAAAAAAAAGCCATAAAGGCACAATTTAGATTTATAATAATGCAATTTGTAGAGCGCATAGTTACTTTAAATGAAGTGTCCAACCGCTATGATCACGTTCAGGTGAGGAAAAAACACACAGAGCTGTAGCCATTAACAGCCAGAAATACAAACAAGTTTTTAGCTTTTCCATCATAAAAATCCTTAAGATAGAACCTGTCGGATTGTAAGAGGAAGATAATTTCATAGTTTAGGCATAGATAGCTGAAAGAACTACCACCGATTCAGACTTTTTTTTACATTAAGGAAGGGATTAACAAACGGCTGAAGATAGTGCAGGCCATTGTTAGATAGTGCCTTGTAACAATAGCAGAGGACTTTAAATGCACCTCGGCCTCACGAGAGTCAGTGCAAATTGCATAGGCCAGCACATTTAGGAAGGTTGAGCAGTAAACATGCCACAGCATACTCGACATGCTGGAGTCTGCTCAGCTGTAATTGGGACAAGCCTAGGTAGAGGACATTCCAGTGGTCCATCATGGATATGATCAGAACTTAGACTACAGTTTTTTTAACTGACATTGGCAGAACTCATAGAATTTTCTTAAGAGTTTAACAGCCCAAAGCACTTCCTAGCTAATATGGTGATTTGTCGATCAAAAGAAAATGTATCATCAAAACATATTGCCAGATTTTTTTTTACTTTGGGCTCGGGGTGAGGTAGTGGGCATAGGGTGTTGGGTCACTAAGCAGTGGACCAAAGGTTGGGTTGCTTACACAGAATCAGCAACTCGGTCTTGCATTAATTGGAGTCCATCCTGGTGGCAACTTCCAAAAGACGCAGGCATAGAGAGGAGGCAGTGTGGTTGCTGTTTAGCTAGAGTGATATTAAGCAGAGTGTCATCTGCATATGAGATGATGGCAAACTTAAAGACTTCAATGACCTCAGCCAATGGGGCAGTTGTAAATGTGAAAGAGTTGGACCCAGGAAAGATCCCAGAGGATACAATAAGTAAACACAAAAATATTCACTTCACTACAATTTTAAACACTGTAAGCAGTCACTTCAGCACTTATTGATTATAGCATACATGTAATCCCCTATAAATCACCGATTAAGACCTGTGTAATAAAAAAAATCTGCAAGCATAGCTCTAAAAAAGCTATTTACATATGTCCAGAAAGGAAACGCAAAACATACAACTTATTATAATTAAAACCCGAAAAGAATCAGATATTACATATGTTCAAGCTATTAATCCCCCATAGCTCTCCTAGAAACAAATTCATAAAGTGACATAAATATGAATGGTACCATAAGAATAGTATCACCTTTTACACATATTCAGACCATTGGTCCCCCAAAGATCTAATTCAAAGAACATGCCGTGAATAGGATGATACCGAGGCACATATTAAACTTCTCATAGTCCAATCCAGTCATCACAAGTGTGACGACCAATTTGGTGCTGGGAGACAAAAGGCACTATTAATAGCAGAAAGTTTATTGACTGCAATTGAATGAGATAATGGCAAAGTAAGTTGCTTATTCTTTTACCGATTTTAAAAAGGCAATTTGTGAAAGAACTTTAAACATTCATTCTAATCAGGAATGAATACAGTATACAAGAAAGAATCTAGAGGTTCTCATGCTAGGACCAGAACAACTCAATCACTAGCTTGAAATCACCTCACAAGCTAAACATTTAGGTCTACAGTGAGATGACCTAAAATGAACCAGGAAGCAGTAGTAAACATGAAAGCTTGACATTTTGGACAGTTTCCACCACATTATCAACACTGGAAAACTTTTAGAATCAGCATGAACATCTCTTATTCGGACAACAAAAAGTTTATTTTGATCCACCAGTATGAATTCTCAGGCAGAAGGCTGGCATATTAGTCCATGGGTGAAAGGAACATCTGAAAAACAATTATGAATCAAGTTTTATGATTCCTTCATTACAAACACCACAGAGAATCCATGTTTAGATTAGAAATTAAATGGAAATAGCTTGTTTTAACAGAAAAAAAGCATGTTCAATTGAAGAACATTAAATCATAACACTTAATATCGTGAGTTAATGTGAATTCAAATGGTGTCTGTCAACAAAGCTAAGACAATATTCAGATACCATTCTGGGGAGGCAACCTATAAAAATATACTTGTGTCGATTCATCATAATTCATTTTAATTGGTAAATTGAACTGGTCTAAACATATGCTGCCTTATTTCTGTATACAGTAATAGTTTCAAGAAAGGCAGTGCAATATCAATCTCAAGACCTGCTCAGTGAACTAAGAGGAGCAAAACATAGGGCTATCTAATGTAGTAAGGCAGGGATAGGGAACACAGACCATTTAATCTTCTACAGAGATTTGGTTTTGGCGTTTCCAAGATGCCCTAATAACATTACAATGCAACAGAATTTTCATATGATGAAAAAGTAAGCGTTTTTCAACACATTTTAGGTTGAGTACTGAGATAAGGGGGAGGAGAACCTAAATAAGCATATGAGGCGGAAGATAAGGTTTTGAGCCATTCACAAAAAATAAAACTAACCGAGATGTGAAGTTCTAGTTAATCAACATGTGATCGGACACTGGAAATTCCACAGAGAGTTCGCCAACTGCTTGCTAATGCTATGTCACTTCAAAGAAGAAGCCAATGAAAAGATGAGACTGGGTGGACTAACTCTTTGGCTTAGAGTTTGAGAGTTACGTCCTTTAACATCTTTAAATCTAATCTGTAGCAGTAATTTGGATCAAAGTTCATAACCTTTTTATAAACAGATGAGTATCTATGCACACACTGCTGTGCAGAAAAAGACTTTCTCTATGCCAGTCCACATTAACAAGTCTGGGGAAGGGGGAAGGGGGAAGGGCACTGTCAAAACAGGGATCATAGATGCAAGTCTGTTGACTTTTTCAGGTAGAATCGCCCTCCTGCATTGGCTTTGCACAAGCACCTACTGGATGAGATAATGTCGCAACTTGACATCAGGATGAGTAAAGTTTTCTAGCTGTTCCTTTTAGAAGTCTGAGGGTACTAGAGGTTACAAAAGCCAAGCAGTCAGGATGCTGGTTTACCACTTGCAGTCTCCTACAGTGGAATCTGATCTGAGTTGACAAGACCATTTACTTAAAAATGCTGCCTGTAGTACGTTAATATAGTTGGCTTTTTTCCTTTTTAGTTTTCTGTTATTACCTTTTTTTGAATAACAAATATCCATGAGAAATGAAGCATAGAAAACATAGTAGCACTAATATATATACTGAAAAGTTTAAAAACGTACAAAAAATTGTTGGCCAGATAGAATAAACGTCACAAAGCCACTGCAATTTGTATGCAATGTATTTGTTAAAATACGCAAAATTATTGAAACTGGTTTACAAAAATGAGTAGGCATCAGTTACTTCATGACTGCATTGCCTTTGGTTAGTTTGATAATTCCAGACAAAAATAGAGCAAATACCGTTTAATACGAAAAGATTAGTACAGGAAAATGTACTCCCATTAGTGACATTTTACGTCGAGGTACATAACCGGGAATATATAATTATGTAATAAACATTGTATATTTAATCATGGACAAAACACATTTCATAATCGACTATTTCCTAATTAAAATTAAAGAAAGAAAACATAAGGTCCTTAAACTCTCACATCTGGAACATCTGCGTGCCTGCAAAAGCATATGCATGCTTTATTTTATGCGCAAATTACACACTTTACTTAGACTTTACTTCGGCCTAAAGGACTCATTTAAATGAATAAACATACAAATGCTACCATTAGTTTCCGAACAGCAGCTTCTGCAGGAACTCTTCAAAGATGTGGGAATTGGGATTTCGCAAGTGCGAGCATGAATACAAGACGCATTAGCACTTAATGGCGAGCTAAGGGCCACACGTGCAGAAAGGTCAGAAACACGGTCCTCCATCATGGCAAATGAACTCAGCCAGCAAATGCCCTCATTGCCCCACTGGATACAACGAACTCTCAGAAGAAATTAAAGACATTAAGATGTCTCACGTACTAAATGAGCAGAGCGTATTCATCAAATTAGAGCCTTACACACAAAGTTAAGTCACTTTTCATTACTGTACGCATATTTACTCGCACTTCATCTTAAAGGCTGACTATACACATCAATCCAGGCAAGGAAGCAATTACGGTGTGTGCAGGCATGCTTGTATTTCCCTCAAACTCCTCCTAACTACTGCAAGGATGGCAAATGTAGCCTGCAAATTAAAAATAAGTGCTGCACTGGAATGCCACGGCACTTGCTCTGGCGCAGCACTACATCTACACATTCAATATTTTAGGAGGGTCGGTCTAGGGCTGACAGATAGGGGGGGTAATTAGACATGATTTTTTAAAATTCTCTTTGGACCAATAAACTCTAAAGACAGAATTGTGCCAGTTTTGTGCACTTCACAGAAAGTGGTATAACATTAAGACCTCTAATGATACGCAATACACCTGGTCACTATGAAAGTGCTTCAGCCCTCTACTGGTGGCAGGAGACGTGAGACTGGCACTGTACATACCCGAAGAGTGCCAAAGTTTATAGTTCAATGCGGCAGTGTAAAAATGCACAAATGGCAACAAAGTGTAAAACAAATGCTCCAGTCCACTGGAGGGTGTACCTCTGCCAACTACAGCTAGTAACACCTCTTTACATGCATTAAGAGGAGAAGACATTCACCACTTGTGCACAGAGCATAAAGTTTGAGAAGCAGACTGCACGACCACCTCAACAGGACAGTAAGCAAGTACACATTCCATTACTTCCTTTAAAGATTACCCATATTCACCTTGCAATCTAGGTAGTTTTAACTCCCTGAATTACAAGGGACAAAACCTCTTGGTGACATTGAAGAAATGGGCAAAGGTTGAAGGGGAACTTAGAAAGCACCAAACTTCTAAAGGGCCCATCTAAAGCCTGATGTCCGAGCAACTCGAAGCAGACGAGCCCGTATAGGTAGCTCCTGAAGTTATAAGAGGTTAATTGAAATGGCAGGGATCCAAGTTAGTGAATTGCATCACTGATATCAGGCCGACCACATCACATTAGTAGCAGCTAAAAATTAGCAAGCATGGCTAATATGAACTTTGTGTTTTAGGGCACTGCCAGGATAACTGGCCCACAACTCACTTGTGTGAAAAAGATTGGTAGTCCTGATGGGGGGGCCATGACCTGAAACAGTAACATGGCTAAAGAAAAAAAACAAGCATTGGCATAGCCAATAGGTCTCGCTTGTGGGACCTTATAAGTATTTAGTTACAAGGATATTGTGCTGCAAAACAAAATACTTATAAGGTCCCAGACACGAGACCTATTGGCTATGCCAATGCTTGTTTTTTAGTCCCAGCTCTCCCCGTTGAGCTGGAGGGCTTCGCCACCGTTTGGCTCCTCTGCCTAGAGCTCGACTCCCCCTCCCCTCTGCAGCTCCAGCCTCAGCTTGCACCGATGCAGGATGCAATTCCAGCCGGTATATGCTGACTCTGCCGGATACAATTGAGGACCCCTGGAAGCCGCGCTGGGCAGCTGCGCGCCTATCCCGTCGCAACTGCAGAGCGGCAAGAGAACACGGTGAGCCCGAGGCCCCCACCACACAAGCCCCGTGTATGACAGAGGGGCTGACGCAGAAGCCCACAAGAGAGCGAGTCACATTTCAGACACCAGAGAGGAGTTAGCTTGTGGTGACACACGGACAGTAAGACAGGGACAGGCATAGATAGGTGGGAAAAGGCAAACAAAAGGAGGAGTGCTGCTACGGGCTGGGGAGGGGGAGGAGAAATGAAAGGAAAGGCTGTGTTTGCGGGGAGAGAGAGGGGAGGTGCTGGTGTGGGAGGGGGGAGGTGCTGGTGTGGGAGGAGTGCTGGTACGGCAACTGCTACGGGCTGGGGAGGGGGAGGAGAAATGAAAGGAAAGGCTGTGTTTGCGGGGAGAGAGAGGGGAGGTGCTGGTGTGGGAGGGGGGAGGTGCTGGTGTGGGAGGAGTGCTGCTACGGCAAGGCTGTGTTTGCGGGGAGAGAGAGGGGAGGTGCTGGTGTGGGAGGGGGGAGTTGCTGGTGTGGGAGGAGTGCTGCTAGGGGAGGAGAAGCCCTGGCCGTGAATGCTCGTGCATGTTCACGTGAACTGCAAGAAAACGCCGGGCTGAAAGCCCTTAGTTTGAAGAGGATTTTGCCGACATGAATTCTCGCTTCGCTCGATGCGCGCCGCGAGACCTAAAAAGGAAGGGGCTATGATACAGAAGCCAGGTTATTTGTTAGATGCGCTCTTAGAAAATTATGCAGTACATTGTTTTTTTTAAATACGTAGCACAAACATTTTTTTTACATGCTGGGAGGGGGAACAACACTAAGTGCGCATTTGGGGAAAGAAAATGGAGGGTTGGGATAGGGAGGAGATGCAATGGGCTAGAGGAGGAGGGTGTTGGGGAAGCAACACAGAGGATGTGGTTGGGGAGGAGAAGTAACCAGTAAGAGTAATGTAGAGTATGTGGGGACAAGCACACATGCATGAAAGTAACATAGGTATGCCCAAAGGTGAGCTCAAAATGGAGGGTGGAGGAGCAGAAGCACTTTGGCTAAGGATAAGGACTCGTAGGTGAGAGAAATGCAGAAGGGAGGCACCATCAAAACACATGCACTCCCTTGAAGTGCTTAGCATGAGGAATAGGTTATATACTATGAACATGAGTAAAGCCTTTTTTTTTTTTAAATCCACCCGACTTTGTACAAATTTGTTTGAGGAATTTTCCATGCACGTTCTGCAATTGTACATTTGTTTATTTTTTTCACTCCAAGTCCTTTGAAAATACTGAGTGGTTGTTAGAATAATCACACTTTGTTAATCATTTGTGCTTCTCTGAGATGAAAATTCACTCTGGTCTTTTTCCATTCAATTTGCAATTAAGCGATGGCTTGTGATCACTTATCTTGAAAATGTAGTGTGGTTAGTGTTGTATTCTACTTTTACATTGGAACATTCCGCCCACCCCTACTCTGCATCTTATATTGGTATGACCCACAGAAGCTCACCTTAGAATGTTGGGGTTGTCAGAGTGCTGGTGGAGTTGGAGAGTGGATGGTCAATAAAGAGATTGCTGAGTACTCCTGTGTCAGTCATCCTTCCTCATCTTTATCTTCATTTCAACAGTTAGCTAATCTTTTTTTATGTATAACCGGAAGGAAATTTCCAATGGATTAGGGGGGGGGGAGGGGGGGGGAGTGAAGTCTGTAGGCAGACTTGTTTAAAGTATAGTATACATTTGAAAGGTAATTCTTTATGGTTTTTCATTACCTACACTGAACAGCTTTTTCCTTGTTGGACTTGCATCTGCTTAAGCTTGAATAAACTACTCTTTTAACTCTGACTCCCTGTACTCCTTTTGAATCTAAAGCGGACAAGAGGTGAGTTTCTCAAGCCCAAAAGAAAGAAGTAGTGCTTGAGAAGCAAGTATGGAAGGATACAAGTAATGCATCCATGCTCCAGGGAAGGGACAAAAGCAAGAAGAGGAAGCAAAGCCCACACAAGCTAATGAAAAAAAGCAAGCACATGCAAGGGACAGTAAAGCCACCCAAGTGGTAAGCAAAGCTTGCACTCTAAGCCCACTGTAAGCTGACAATAAGTCTTTTCATGAACAGACAGCTTGCACTGCCCGGTAGGCAAGACTTAATAATGTGCAATGGCATTTCTGCTGACCCAAGCCCGCACGGCTCTACACAACCAAGGACACGCCTACATTAACCACCACCTGAACTTCCACCAACCATCACGAAGACTACGCTCAGTGTCCCTTTAAATTGCCATCGCCACATTTACCGAAGCAGAAGTAGAGGACACTCCTTCTCCCGCATAGCAGCAAAGACCTGAACAGCCCCCACACAAACCTCCAGACCATCACCTCACTTCAGGAACACCAAATGGCCCTCAAGGCCTGGTTGTTCGAATAAGCCTCTGGGGTCTGCCAACACCTAGATACCTTATTGGGTGATTAGCCGCAGTTTATAAATCCTGATTGATTTCTCTATACTTTGTGAGAAAAGGCTGAGAGAGCAAGGATTTTAAAGTGGGTGTCATGTTTGTAATGGTCAGTCGCTAACAATTTATTTTTTATTTTATGAATGCAAATGGAAAAATGCATTGCATTGCCTGTGCTTAATTTAAGCTGGTGGGTGCAGGTGGAGCAAACCAGCACCAATTTTTGGAGACCGCCACTTATTTTTCCTCACCACAGTTTGGTCCGAAGAAAAAGAGAAAAAACAAAACGATAAAAAAAAAAGACTGTATAATTGACATGGGGAGAACACAGATTAAAAAGTCTGCAAAATTGATATGAGGAGGCAAGGAGTGCCTAGTGATGGATTAATAAGGCAAGAGGTGGAATCAAAACTATGCCGCCTTTGTATTTGGCAACCCGTCCTTGGGTGGCACAGTGATGGCCCTCTGAACAAACCCTTGGACTTAGGAGCTTTTTTGTTTTTAACACAAACAAAGCACTAGACATCCATATTAAAAGTCAATGTTACCTGATATGCAGACTCGGTTTGGCTCGTCTATAAAAGGTGGGGCTATTCCTCTTTATTATACATTAATATACCTACATATTTGCCTTGTTGGAATATGTATTATTAGCCCAATAGGAGCACTGCAGTATCGATGTCTTTTTATAGGGCAAATTTCCTTTAAAAATGTTGCCAAATCCATCAAAAACGGATGTGAGCAGGCAAGCATTCCTGTTTACCAAAAATACATTAAAACAATTGCTAAACATGATATAATTATGTATTTGTTTTGTACTTCCAATTATGCACACTTTATCTAATGTCAACGACTGCCAAGCTCCCATGGCTGTAATGCCAATTTGAGATGCCAAATACTAAAACCTGAAAGGCCTAGCACCATGAGCTGTGTCCAACTTGCAATTTAGAAGGGGTTAGTTTTGCCCACACCAGCATCTCACAGCACAACGCGTTGTACATTTTATCATTATCTTATTGCAATCGGTCATTTTATCTCCAGCACATCAAAATGATTAAAGACCGAGTTTAACGTGCCACGGTTTTATATGCAAGCCTTCCGACTGCAGACATTTCTCATTTTTACACCTACATGGAGTGCTAGATACACTATTCAATTTCGCTCTTTTTTTAACATTTTTGCAAGTTAACCAATGTCTGAGGTGTAAAGATGTGACAGTTTGATCACATTCTTATTAAAATGTTTGACATTTACGTCCAAACAGAAATTCGCTTTTTTTCCCCTCTCAGTTTAATTAGCAAAAGTACCAATCAGGTCGGTGCCATATGTAATCGTGTTAGGTTTTAGCGATGGTGATATTAGCACCCTTGTGCAATAAAAACAATGTGTGTTGTTTTCCCTTCACTCACCCGAAGTGTTTTGGCATTGCATCTGCAGTGTGATAAACTTTACTGCAGACTTGATAAATTAGTCAGTGCTAAAGGACATTGTAAATAAATTATTCTTGTTGTTTCAGTCACAAGAAAAATAACTGCAGACTGCTTTTCGAACTAACCTTAAGATTCACTCTAAAAAATAATGGATAACTACCCCCCTCGCCTGGAAGGCCGAAAATGTAAATGCACAGTACTTGCTGTGCAAGTCTCATTTGTGAATTTTTCCGTATTATTTATTCCACTTTCAGATAGGATTCATAAGTTACCTAATTCAACATCCCTCCCTGCAGACTCAGTTCATAGGTTAGCCAACTTGCAGCACTTTTTTTTTGTTTATCAACCCAACTGTAATTGCATGGTTTTATGAAAAATAAGTGTCGAGTACATCGTTTATACAAAATTAACAACAACTTTGCACCTCCACTAAAAATGACAGAAAGACAGAAGCTATCTCAACTAACAGGATTACACTCACTCACACACTAAACAGCCAATTCCTACTTTGAGTATTTTTGAGAACATCCCCAAAAATACTGCACACGTATATGGTGGTATACAAATTGGTGAAATATAGTTCGGGGTGCAGGGATACTCCCCAAAACAGCAGATCACCAACGAATACTCGGTAATGCGTGTTCCAATTTTTCATAGCTATCTTCTACGGAATCGCTGCATGATCCATATAGCTCTGCTGTTGCGTCGTTTCAGCAGCCAGACAGGGTGATGTTGGTATTAGAAAGGTTGTGTGCAATGTAATCGAATGAACAAGGTTTAACTAATTTATGAAGAATTAAAACGGACATTGCCCTGCTGCCTAGGGAAAGTAAATTAAGATGGCAATTGAATGGTGGCTCATTTGATATTAATAAGAGTGCACAGTGCAAGATCATGAGTAAAAACCTGGATCATACTTGGAAAAGATTAAACTAGTGGTACTTTAACGCAGGAACCAACCTTTCCCCAGATTGAGACTTCTTGAAAACTCGGAGCGGATAACGACAACAAAAGTGATTCTGAGGCACAAAACCTGCAGAACAATTGGTAGATTCTAGACAATTCAACCTTGTGGTTAATAAGTAGTACTCACAGGAGAAAATCCCATTAACAAACTAGCACAGGGAGATTCCACAAAACTACCAGACACCTCTTCTCATCCGGACTCCCAGTTGCACCCCACACCCACAAATGCAGAGCCAGATGCGTCAGTTAGGCCATCTCCTACACCTCGCTCCTAAAGCCTGGAATGGTCTGCACTGCCACATCAAAGAGCCTTCTCAGTTCTTGAATTCTACAAGAAACTGAAGACCTGGCTCTTCACCTAGCTCCGACCCCGGCTTCGCCAATACAGCTCCAGGTTCTGTGTCAGAATACACTTCTGGATGAGCTATGTGCTATACAAATAGACATTGCATAACTTAATATGCCATTCGTAATACAGATGACAGGTGTGATAGATAAAGGTCACCTCTAGACGCTCCTACACTCTGAAAATAAAGAGGGTTGGAGGTAGATTCTCTTAATCAAAATAGACTGAAGACGGATGAGGGAACATGCAATCATTACTGTTGGAGAACAGCCACTTGGAATAAGGCAACCAGAGCCCTGGTTAAAGAAAACTACCAAAATCAGGGTACTAGGTAACAAACCGGGCAAAGGTCAGGATAACCTGGCAGCAAAAACACCTAGCCACAACTGGATAGCTTACCACCCAAGTTCACAACCCAGCAGTTTCAAATAACTGGAAATTGATGTTTTTCCTAATGAGCTCAAAAACGGATTCCGATGGACTAAAATCTAATGCCCTGACCCCACAAAAATTGGCTAAAGTCAAAATTTAGGAACAGGTATTAAGAGCAAGCACAGTAAGAAATAAACAGTTCTTCTAAAAAGGCGAATGTACCTTCGCCTTAGGCACCATTAGCAGTGTGCAATGCTATTAACGCAGATGCTTACAAATATTCTGAATCACAGGTACTTTTACTGGTGCATTGGTTACCTATATATATCTAATCTGAGAACCAGCATCAACTGTGCAAAACAGTTCCAAGAGAGAGCAAGTTCGAATCAATACTCCCAACATAAAAATAGATCATCATCAATGGATGGCACAGGTGGAACAAAATATTTTTGAAGAGATTAAGATATTTCTAAGAACTGCTAAAGTGTGGCAGACCGTTCAGATTAAAAACTAGGCATTTGAGAATAACTTGTGAAGGAACAACCTGTATTCTGGAGGAGGCATAGAATAATACTAGGGTGCCTCAACTGTATTATGGGAAAAACAGAAACAGTTGGCTGGACAGGACAAATTCTCAACAAAAATTCCGCAGCCACGCAGTCAAAATGTACCACGTAACCACTGGATTATTATTCCAAACAATTCTATCATTTATTTTTAAAGTTTTTCAATTTTCAAACAAAAGCACAAACAAAATGACCATCAGAACAGTGGGTTCATATGCACAGTATCTACAAACATACAATATGTACAATGTTTACAACAATCGAATTAAGCGACACACATAGTGAGACACCAAAACAAATAAGCGTATATTGATTCAACTCAATTGTGATTATATACAGTGCATTGAAAAATATGAGAATAAACAAAGAACCAGTCCTTAAAGTGATGAGACCAAGGGACAGGCGGGATTAAGGTGGAGAAAGGTGCCTGCCTGTCTACCATAACCTGTGGTCTAGTCTTTTTTAGGGGTTGCACTGCTAGGGTCCGGCACACTCAAACTTGTTGTGTCCTAGCGGCACCCTTTAGGATTACCACAGGGTGGAAGTGTCGACGCGTTTCGAACCCGGATGTTATGGGTTCTCTTCAGGACAGGGACTGGGGACAGTGGATCTGAAAAAACATACGGAGTAGGTGTCAATTATCTGTCTCATGATACTGTAGAAGTCTACTCTGGCTCCAAAGAAAAAGAGGGGAGAATAATTACCTGCACAAGGCCACAGACGTTACCGTAGTGTAGGTTAGTCGCAAAAGATATTCAAGGCTGAAAAAACATGTACACAAATATATATGCACGATCAGTTGCATCTAGGGTAGTTAACACTGCAATGGATTGGCGTGAAGCCTTTAAGGAAGTGCATCGTACCTGTTATTTTCACACTGTTAAACTGAAAGCATGGTTTCCGCGACGCGGAACACACTCAGGGCTGATGGACCACTATCTTTTTTCAGCGCGGATGGTAGTAACTAAAAAAATAATAAAACAGGATTGCACACATAAATTGTAGGTCACTGGTTGCTAAGACTGTCCGTTTACACAAGAACACGAGTGCGGTCAAGCCGTCAACAGTGAGGAGCTTCCTACCTGAACTCCAAACATGCAGCGCGTTAAGCGGCGCCCAGCCAGCGGTATCGATTTCACCGTGTCTCGCTACAAGGGAAGGACACAATCTGCGCATTAGTCTCCTGGTCGAAAAGCCAGAGAAACTCATCGCGTATGAAGTTGCTTTCAAATCGCGCCGTCCACTTACTCGTTTGGAATGAATCAATCTCACTTCCTCGCGGAGTTCAGTCTAAGGGTAGCTCGCGGTTCCTTCTAGTGGTATTTAGGACTGCTGGGTCGGAAGATTAGTGGGAGTGGCTAGTGGGGCTCCTATGGAATGCTGGAGGTTGTAGTTCGAGTGACCCAAAACCTCCATTGTTTCACTGTCAACTGTATTATGGCATGATACTAGTATTAATATACAATTATATTAACATACAATTCCAGTCGTTGGGAACATCCCTTTAGCAAGAAAAAATAAACTTTGTCCAGCATACCTAGTGTAGTGTTGTTGCTGATGCAGGTTGTTGACTTAGTATTGAATAGCCACACACCTGTTCTAAGCTACTTTCCTTCTTCCACAAATAGCCCCAAGAGTAAATTCGCTTTAAGAGAAAACCCATAATTTTTTTGTCCTTTTACATTGCTGCACGTTCTTTGTAGAGGAAATATATGGATATACCCTAGGATGCAACGCTATAGAGCTGCAGATGGACTCTCGTCGCAACTTACCTCAGACTTAAGTGCTTATGCAGCATGTGCCTGAACCTTTTTTTCTGTAGGGTGCACCTCCCCACATGAAGCGCAGAGTTTAATTATATTCTTTATTTCATACCACAGAGTTGCGTTGGCAGTATGTAGAGTAAATGCTGCTCAACAAGGGAGCTTGTACGGTCCTTTACAAAAATCAGGTGCATAATTGCAGTAGGATATTCCTGTCTTGGGCTATTAATTAAAAATGTTGGAGCTACCTTGGCGAGTCCACTCACACAGGAAACTGGACATTCCTGGCCGAATGCAATTGCATTCATTGCAAGTGTCTTCAATCTTAAACATTTTGGCATCATTGAAGACAGTATAAAAATAATCATGGTAAAGGCCATTCATATTTATTTTAAACATTTAATGGTTTTCTAGGGTACAAGCTTGTAGGTTAGATTTTCAGTCTTCTGGCCACCACTTCTAGGTTGTGGAACCTGCAGGTTTCCACACAGGCATCCAAACAGTGGCTTTTTGATAATCTATAACTAGATCACTTGTGAAAAGAAACTAATGCACTAGTGTGGAACAGCAGTATACATGTGACGTCATATAAATATTGCAGAACCATTCTACCTTAAGCCATCAGTTTCCGCTGCCTCAATGACGTATCCAGCAAGTGAACACCTACCTGGGTGCACGTGGGAGGGAAGGATTGTCCCCTAACTGGGGAACTGAGCAGTTGCCAGAAGAGTGTGGGTGGCAGTGTGACAGGTCAAAATTGTTGCAATGCTTCTCTTCCATTCCTGGATGAGGCCAAACACAGACAATGAAGAGTAAAGGTGCAAAATCCGCACACACTTGACTCCCCATCCATCTGCCAAGAGTACCAGTTTGTCATTTTAGAAGTATATTATTTGACAATGTGCCCACATTTATAAATACAGACTAAATCAGCACTTGCATTCGGGAAATTCCACACTAGCTGTACTCCACATCCTGAGACCTTGATGTATCTGCACACCATTCTCCTGCACCCACGTGTTGAGGTCATACACATCTCCGGAGCAGCAAACATATAGTACATTTTTAAGGTTACCATCTTTTTGAGACTACAATATGTGTAGACAACCTAAAGATCCTGGCTGGTAAATGGTTTATGTAGTGTGTGGAGAACATGCAATCTCCCATCCTAGAAATCACAGGTTTTTATGCTATACGCAAGAAACGAGTAGTTGATTCAATGTTTTTTCTAAGGGATAATACCCTTTTCCATCTTTTCTGAGTGCTACGAGGCAAGATTGTTTTTGACTGCCAAAGAAAAGTTGCATCTAATACAAAATGTTTACATTAACAGAACGATCCCACGTTCGTGCTCGCTACATCTCATTCCAGCTGTTTAGTGCCATTGTTAATTCGAATTATTTGAGGGTGGTGCCAACCAGCCAACATACTTGTGTCCGGGAGCATACGAATGCATGACTTGTTAACTGCTAGAAGCATGTTAACAAAATACCTGCAACAATCACTGACAAACTAGCTGTATGGTGTCATTCATATTCATTTAAATTTATATAAGGAGTGCAGTAAATTCACAGACAGATGGGAATCATTTAAAAGAATTAAGATTTGAACTTCAGTAGAATAAATACCTACAAACTACAGAGGTACTTTTTCAATATTTTTTTGTCTAGCAAGTATGGTCCCTTTGCTAAAATTGAGGGAGCGCCATAGTGTGAATAGAACACATCAAAGTACTTGCGTTTCACCATTTCTTTACATTTTGGAAGCAAAGTCTGGACGGCACTGCTGAATTCATAGGAGTAAATCTGACTGAAGTGTTAAGTCTGCCTGCGTGACTCAAACCCAATAGAAGAGGTGAAGTAACACTACCTGGCTTTTAGAAAAATCAATCCACTAATCAGCAAATGTGGCCGTCATTCCCAAATGCAGCTGCACGATCCATCATCGGAAACCGCGCCGCCTGCATCTCATAAGGACATTAGATGTGACAAATACACTAAAGGCCCCACTCAAATCACAGCCTCCTGCCAGCGCAATCTCCCGCACAATAATCTGTTTAAATTGGACAAAAACCTACTAGGTAAGAAGTGTTCAACTTTCCACTCTTCAGTAAAGCCACAGGAGGCGAGGCGATTTAGACCCGTCAATCACGCTGTCACAACAAGTGCAAGGCAGGAGCCGAGCGGAGAAATCATTGCAAAAAGGTATTCTGTGACAGCCTGCCACCGGGCTCCCCATCCTTACAAATTCACCTAGAATTCGGAACACGATAAATATGCTTTTTCATAAAGCAGAGTGGCCCCGATGACACAGATTAATGCCTTTATTGAATGACTTGATACACACTTGCTATTAAGTTACTTTGAATCCGGTATCGGCTGATAAACGGCAGCAGTGCCTGCCAATTACAGAACACCTACAGTCTGCAATTCATTTCTGCTGTCTGATGTTTGGGACGTTCACGTGGCTGGAAGTTGGCTGCCTTTCTCGGTCACTTTCCCTAATGCTGCAAAGCGCGGCCCTGTGCTGGAGAACGGATGACGTCCTTGTGACCTTGGTAGAGGTCACATGGAGGTAGCCGCCTATGTTTTATACGTTGCTAATCTCAGTGCATTATCACAAGATAAATGCATCCTCAAATCACGTTATGACGTGTAAAGTCGTCAATACAGGTTGTCCGGGCCTTGTCGAAGTGCACGAAAGAGCTCGACAGGGCCTGCGTCCCGTATCAGAAGGGAGGTGTTGCTTTTAAGGGATTTTTTCCATTTACCCCATGACACAAATGTATCGCAGTAATGTCAAAAGTAGGTTGCCAAGTCTTTACAGGCTTACAGGGGAAGCCGCCTTGCTGCAGCAAAAGCGTCACGAGTAAAGCAATACAAATGTGGTTAAATGGCACATCCAGAGCCACTTGTAGTCGTTGGCAGCAGCTGGCAGACACCGCACAACCGCAGGCTGCAAAAGCAGATGACATCAAATTCCTGGATTAAGCTGCAATAAAAATGCAAGGGCACCCTCAAAGGCACAGATCTGAAACCGAGCACAGCAGCGTTTCAACTATATGCAGTGTGTGTAAAATGTGCTATATGATGATCAGCAAGAGACCCAAATCTCAACTTTAATGAGAATCACTCGGGAACCCGGTGTACTTAGTTAAATGCCCTAATACTATTTGGGTGATTAATAATATAAATTTCAAGAAGCAACGCTAGCAGTTATCTGACAAAACGGATCATTTATGAAAGGGGATACAAGAAATAGTACATGACATGTGGGTACATACTGGTTTGTTTGTACATTTTTCCAGCTAGAATAGGTAAAATGTACGATTTACAGAAGATCATGGGAAGTCCGTCAGAAAAGTGGTTTCTACATGTATCTGGAGTAGGTGAGATATATGCAAGGCTCTAACATGAGAGTCTTCTCCACCATAATATACATAGACCAAGTCTCACCAAACAACCAGGACCTTTTTATTTAGGTTTTGCCTGCACATCGCTTGCGCTGTGCTTGTTAAATCTATTGTATTTTAAGTAAATCTTAAAAGGGGCTTACATCCTGCCCTTACTTTTGATTGGTTCTTGTGCTTGCCACTTACTTTCCCTGTTTCTATTGGCTGTAGCATAGTATTTACTGTTCCTCGTGTTCTTCTCTTATCAGAGTCCCAGGGCCTAAGTACTGTTTATCAGACTTGTGTTCGTTTTTTTTAACCCCTTGCATGCTGGTGACGAACCCCAGCCGTCACGCTCCACGGTGCTCGTGTGCGGATGACGGCTGGGGTTCGTCACGGCCCCGCCCTGTTCGTTTGTATACCGCACAGCGGCGGAAACGGGCCAACATCGATGGGGTTAAATATATTTTTTTTTAATCTTTTGCATGCACAGCGCTTGCCCTGTGCTGGTTTTGTCTGACCTCAACCCTTTAACTAATCTCCTGTGGCTGCATGTATTTCATGAGCAAGTGTGTTTCCCAATCCCCTCCAGCTGTTCATTCTTTTATTTTATCAATTTAAGATAATGCGAAGGTAGAGTGCTTTACATGAGCACCAGTTGAATTAAGTGATTTGTTGCATATTAAAGGATGTTGAGCCTACTGCTGAGACTCAAACCCTGTTCCCAAGTAAGCTCCATGCTCCAACCCTTACGATACATTCTCTGCTTGAATTGAGGAGATCTGCATTTAAGATGGCTGGCACCCCTTTGGAATGAACAATTATAAGGCATTTTCATTATGCATTCCAAAGCAGTACCAGCCATCTTTTTTTTTTTAAATCTTTTTTTACTTGCTTCCACACACATGAGTAGTATTTGCACCGTATTGACTTTCAATTTTTTCATTCTCTGTTCAGGTAGCAAACGACTCATGGATTACACTTGCTCTGTTTTGACACTCATAATCCCTTCTGCTTCTTGCCACGTGCTTGCCCTTAGGTTGGTAGGTGCCTGCGAGGAACGGCCACGCGGGTGACCTCAGCTCGCATGACACTGAATGAGGGATTTCATTTAGTCTGTCTTCTCCCTCTCCACTTCAAAAATTAAAGTAAGTCGAGTCATCATCTGTGGCACCTTATGTTATCCTGCCATGGCAGTAAGGTAATTGATTAAGGGAACATGGAGCACAGCTGGCCAGGCCTTAATAGGCCTGCTTGCCAGTACAGATACTGTTGCTCACAGAGCCGGACAAGTTGCTGTATTACCTACAGTACCACACACATGGATATGTGCTGTCTTTCTCTGGTGTCCAGCCCATCAGCTTCTGTCAGATAACCAGCAGGGGGCTTAAAGTAAAGAGGTCATCAGATGACACGCACAAACAAGCTAATCTTTTTTCTCTTTCCATCTCCTCTCTCTCTCTCCCCATCTCCTCTCTCTCTCCCCATCTCCTCTCTCTCTCTCCCCCTCTCTCTCCCCCCTTGACCACATCAGTAGCCGGACAATCTGAGCAGGGCTGAGAGAAGTGGAGGCACTGGCTGGACTCCCCAACAAGATGGTCATGGGGTTATGGAATTCCTAGTTGTGGGGGGAGGTGTCATTCAGCATCAGATACAAGCTTAAGGAAATTCGGACAAAGGAGATCTCAAACAGAGGTGAGGGCACCTGCCTTCTGGCAACGCAGTCCCTTCCACCCCCCCCCCACACCCACACGAGCAGACTTCTGCACTAACCTCTCAAACCGGTCTGCTTTTTCGGACTTCATTGTGTTTCTTCAGCCTCTCAACTCTGTCCATTCCGAGTTCATTCTTTTAACTTATGCTGTCCCTTCAGCTCCTAACTCTGTCCAGTCTCACACCACTCTGCCTTCTCTTACCTCATTCATCCCCATCAGGCACCCACTCTGTCCCTTCATATCACAGCCTGGATCAGAATCCAATAGTGTTTCTTTTCCTCCAGCCTGCCCCTCATTTTCCTCTCCATGTCCTCTGAAAACCAGCCTGTCCCACCAAGCCCTTTGCACTGTATCAGACCACCAACTCGTGCCCTTAGACCTCAGTCTGTCTTTAGTTACCTCATTCTGCACCATCAGACCCACAAATCTGCCCAATTAAACCCAGCTAATTCTCCAATCAGACACTCCTGTCCTCACCAGACTGATCGCCCTATCTTATTAGAACCCTTCCCCACCAGGCACCCAGCCGATCCACTCCAAGCTCATTCTGCACAGTGCTTAATTTGCACAAAAAAGTGCAAGGGCTCTTGTCAGAAGGCCACAACTGATTGCACCACACATTGCCCCGTCAAGCTGCCAACGATTGTAACACAACTAATAGTTTTGGAAAAGGTCTATAGCAAAGTAGAACAGCAGCAAAATATACAATGAAACTACTAATAATACAAATAATAATGAGACTAGGTGACAAACCAAAATTAAATAGAAAAAATTCAATAGAAAAAACCCACGTAGAAAGAACTAATGACCTCATGGGTAGAAAATATTTATACATTTTATTAATCAATTATTGATTTTGTATGAAAATATATTTGGTGAGATCCATGCATATTATTATTTGACTGTGAAGGAGCAATGGTATATTTACAAAACAACATCATAAAAGCTCCTAAAAGAACATAACAGACATAGACAAGGCATTAGACAGGAGAATGATGGAGGCAAAGCGGTAGATAAGACTACGCGCGTTTCGGCTTCTGGGCCTTAATCAGGTAACCGTCTATTGCACCACAAAACGATAAGAAACAAACTTATGATAGCCGCGTATGAAAAACTGACCATCAACCATAGATGCTCCGAGAACTGAGAAGTGAAGGGAGTGACAATGGATGAATTAACACAACTAATACCCATCACACTCGTACAGTGTGACAATTCAGACTATCTCAGGCCCCAAAGCTATAACAATGGCTTGGGCAGCAGGTAATAGTTATTGTTAGTGTATAATGAATTAATAATTACCTGTTTTTGTGGTCATCTCTAAATTAGCCAGACAGAAGCGTGATACTGACCAAAAAGCACTTTGACACCTTGTCAGGAGTAGTAAGTGCTATATGAATATAATTGCAATTACACTGAAGGTACGCGAGTCCTGGTGTGGCAGTTGTACACTGCTGCCTGCATGGCTTGCCAGCACGTTCATTTTTGACCCTTCATCCATGCTGGTTATATGTGCCCCCCCCCCCTCCCTCAGATAGGATGTCTGATTCATGGTCATGTCTTTGCATCCCACTTTTTTATTACTCATCCTACTCCAACGTTTCACAGAAAACGCCTGACATGCTTGGGAGTCATTACAGTGGGCTGAGCAGGAATCCACTTTCCTCCCTCACACCCATGGTAGGATTTGAACAATACAACGCCGTGCGCATCTTATATTAGCGCTATGTGTCACATTTGCTGCTACTTTTTTTGTCACTTCCGTCTCATTTTTTTCACTGAAGGGGAGTAAACGCATACCCCGGCAATGCAGGGTGCCGACTACCTTTCTGCCAAAGGCATATGAATATCCATGAGATTATGGAAGTGTCCGGGGCCTTTGTCCACATTCTGCAGGGAAGCAGTATCATTTTGTGTTACATTATTTTCCCGTCGATACTGTGGATTCGTTATTCAGGGAACACATCAGCTGTCATAGTACACCACCTCAACTATTGTAAAATAACCTATAACAACTTGTCTAAAAAAGTCTAATGGAAATACAAAGTGCTCAGAACCATGCAGCTACTTCAACCACTGCAGTAACCTACTCAGACGAAATACCCTGGAAGCAGTTTGCTGGCCCAGGATCTGGAAAGAGACCTGTTTAAGGTACACTGTACTGGGCACAAGACAGTGTATGGCTGAAGCTCCAACACACATAAGAAAATGTTAATATACTTTCACCAAAGCACCTGTGGCCGCTACATTCCTCTTACAATTCACAGATGTGGCAAAATGAAATACTTCCCACCATGTACGTATGAGATACGAGTGTGATATGTCCATGCAGCTTTGAAGATGCTTTGCATTGTGTTATTAAATATCACAGGTTTTGGGGCACAGCAAAAGTTAACCAGAGAAAGGGTTACGATATGGTTGGTGAACGTTGAAGGCTGCATTTCATTTTTTTTAATCACCAAGATAAAGCTTACAAACACAATTACCTTATTATAAACCACATAGGCAAAACCTATTGCATTTGCCATTGCTTGTTCTTTAAACATGCCCCTTAGCAGTGGAAACACGAATCAACTGTAGATGCCCCGGCTCTTCAAAGATTCTGAACTTCATAGCTAATGAGTGATGACGGTGCACAGCTACATGGCACAGATGTCTAAATGTTGTGGTAGGATCAAAGATTTTTCCTTTCAGTGGATTCTGTTAAACAGTTTTGCCATCGAGCAATCTTCAAGTTGAAATTACATGAGAACGCTAGAACATTAGGCCAGTCAAGAGTTAATATAGATTTTCTTTTTGAACACTTTGCATATTACCATTTGTTCTTCCAGTATGTATTTCGGCACACAGCCAAGTATCATTTATAATAAATAATTGTGCCCATGGAATAAGTTTTAAGTAAGCATTTTGTAACAAGACACTGATCTATTCGTTAATTGTGAATTTAGCTATGAATATCGCAACAGAACCTTTTTTCACCACAGGGGCTGAATTTGGAAGACACCAACATCATGTGGCCTTATTTGCTACTGAATAACTCAATCAACAGTCTCGCATGATGCACTGTACACCGAGTGGAATAAAGCTCCACATCCCAAAACAAGTGGTTTATGTAATTAAGGTACAAAGGTTTCACAGTCCAGTAACACTATCTTAAGAAAGTCCTGGATGAAAGTGTTTGTAGAGGAATCAAAAAAGCCCTTCCTACTGCCACCTTCTTGTACTATGAGATCAGGGGTTGTAAGTACTGGAGTGCCAAAGGGTAAGACCGGAGATGCAGATGCTAAATCCACTACACAATTTACATCCATGGACATTTACATTCTGTGCCATCCTTATGTCTCAGAGTTTGAATCATTCAATCAATCAAGACACTTATAAAGCGCACTACATACCCGTGAGGGTCTCACGGCCGGGAGGGGGGGTGCTGCTATTGATCGAAGAGCCAGGTCTTGAGGAGTCTTCTGAAGGCCAGTAGGTTTTGGGTCTGCCGTAGGTTGGTGGGGAGGGTGTTGGTGGGGAGGTCTTGGCGGCGAGGTGGGAGAAGGATCTGCCGCTGACGGTCGTTCTTCGGATGCGGGGGACTGGGGCGAGGCCGACGGAGCAGAGCTGCTGGGTGGGGGTGTAGAAGCTGAGACGTTTGTTGAAGTATGCTGGGCCGTTGTTGTGTAGAGCTTTGTGAGCATGTTTGAGGAGCTTGAAGGTTATCCTCGTGTTGATGGTGAGCCAGTGCAGGTCTCACGTGGGGTGTGATGTGGCTGTGGGGGGAATGTGGAGGATTAGACGTGCCGAGGCATTTTGGATGCGTTGCAGTCGTCCCAGGAGCTTGGCTGACATTCCTGCATGACTGTTTTTCTAGTTTCGGTGGGGATCCACTTTAAGATCCTGCGGAACATTCGGAGGGTGTTGAAGCAGGATGAGGAGACGGTGTTGACCTGTTTAGTCATGGAGAGGGTGGAGTCTAGGATGATCCCTAGGTTGCGTGCGTGGTCGGTGGGTGTTGGGGCGGTTCCCAGTGCGGTCGGCCACCAGGAGTCGTCCCAGGCCAAAGGGGTGGATCCAAGGATGAGTACCTTCGTCTTGTCCGAGTTCAGCTTCAGTCGGCTGTTCCTCATCCATTCGGCGACGGCCTTCATGCCTTCGTGGAGGTTGGTTTTGGCGGTGTGAGGGTCTTTGGTGAGGCAGAGGATCAGCTGTGTGTCATCAGCGTAGGAGATGATATTGAGGTTGTGCTGTCTGGCAACGTGGGCGAGAGGTGCCATGTAGATGTTGAACAGCGTCGGGCTCTGGGGTACGCCGCAGATGATCTTGTGGCACTGGAGCGGAAGGGGGGGGGGGGGGGGGAGGCGGACGCTCTTGGTTCTGCCGGAGGGGAAAGATGTGGTCCAGTCCAGGGCATTATCTTGGATTCCGGCGTTGTGGAACTGGTACGTAGTGTGTGGTGGCAGACCGTGTCGAATGCGACTGACCGGTCCAGGAGGATGAGGGCCGCTGTTTCTCCATTGTCAAGCAGGGACTTGATGTCATCGGTGGCAACAATGAGGGTCACAGTCAAGAACCGCAGGTGAGCGGGGGAAGGAAATCAGGAGGCTCTAACATATGTACTGTATGTTCCAGGCAATTAGAAGACAATCAATGATGGTTCTGAAATATCTGTTGCAACAATGAATTGGTGAATTAGTGTTTTAAATTGCTTGCAATGTACAACATATATATAGGGAATCAAAATACAGCAGGCGGAATAAGCTGAAGGGAGAGGGACAAACTTATAACATACAAAGATAATTTATATGAATAGCTGGGGAGAATGCTGTGAAGATTCAATTTCCTGTCAATTCAATAAATCTTTATTCGGTAAGTAAAAGAATACAGATCAAAAATAATATGATAAATTTCATGAATAATAATAATAATAAAACAGTTTTATTCATAAAAACTGAGCACATATAACAATTAATCAAGTCTCATTTTCCTAGTCCTGTCAATTTCTCACAAAATCCAATAAGGCATTGGAGCAATGAATTAGGATCGTATTGTAACTACAGCAGGCTGTGGGGCTTTTTCCTTAATGTAAGGGATGAGCAGAATGTTAATTACCTTCATGATGTATAGGCTTTCATTCACAAAACGAAACATGTTATCTTCAATCTAGTCTCTCATTGTCCTGACTCTCCAATCTCAGTTTGAAACCATGTGAAAAGTACCACAATAATGGTGATCAGTGACATTATTTGATCGCAGAAATTCTTTCTGGTCTTCAGATTTATCACAGCTATCTTATGCCCTTTACCACTGAGTAGAATTCACCTGTTGCTTACATTCTCCCATTTGTTACTAGATCAAACAGAGATTATGAGCTAATCAGTCTATTAATGGCTCCAGCATATGCCTTACTACTTTGTGAAAAAACAAAGTAGCGATAGGTTTAAGACATGGTAACAAGTAAACTGTGGTGTTAAAAAAAAAAAGCATTTAAAAATGGTCACAATCTCTGCCCGGGTGGTTGCATAACCCGAGTCCTGAGACCATCCTCCATTACTTGACACTTTTCCCAACTTCCAATTTCTTAATATTGGAGCTGCTTTTGGTTCGTATTCCTAGATTTGAAAATGCCATTATCTTAGACTCATCTTTGCTGATGATCAGTATACTTTACAAAATAATGTTGAACTGCTAACAAAACTGCTCTCAAGGCATTTGGGTTCTCGGAAAAACCAAAATCATTCACAAACATTAATGGCCATATGCATGAACACATTTTCCCATAGACACAGAATGGGCAAAACCCTTTGATGCATCTGGCCCTAAGAGTGGGATCTTCTCCTTCCCTATTCTGGAGGACAAGTTCTGTTAAACTGCATCGAATTTTGTAAAAACAGTCCGCCATCTAGGCCACACATTTGTCGTTGAAGTACAGCTGGAGTATTATGAATCTCTTGATTCTCAAATTGTGACCATAAAATCCAGCTATTTATGGTGTCAAATTCTCTATGTCGTGCATAAAGCCCAGATAAACAGGTATTACATTTCTGGTACAGAAGTTTTCAATCAGGTGCAGACTTTTTTGACCACGAACAAAACGTTTCTGAAGCCACCTTACACTGATTAATGTTCTCCTGCTCGATCCAGTTTTGCAGATGATATAGCAAGCAGTTGGTGTAGATCAGTCAATACTGATCATACTGAATGAGCGCTATGAACACAGGTGAGACTTTTCACCCTTATTCTAGATCAGCACAGTTGCACTACTGGCCCATGAGGAGGGAAATTCTTGTGCAATTGCAGATAAACTTAAGACAGACTTCGGAATCGGGAAGCAACATTTCCTCTGCTGACGAAAGCATTCAGATGGGATCATATTGCGCCCCAGCACTTTGTTAGTCCAGCTGATGATTCCTCCTCCAATGTTAGAATCAGGTAACAACTCTTTCATTATGTCTTCTTTGGAGGAGGTTTACCTTGTGGAATTGGGGGTCCTTGTGGAATTGCACACCTGTTATTACAGAAAATTTTATTCAAGTAATTGGTCTAACTTTCAGGTGGTAAATTGGAATAATGTTGACGTGATTTTGCAGTGTAGTTTTTCACTAGGAGACAGTTCTTCTTTGAGTCCTTCAACCTACCGCAATTCTTCTGACTTTCAGCTGCACACATCTTTCTCTTGTGTTTTTATAATAGTCTTGCAGTTAGCCATGCAATCATCTGTTTCCTGACTCAACAGTATTTTCAATTGCTCTTTCAGATCTTTAGTCAGTCCTTTGTATTTGTTACCATATCAGTCATAATTGCAATCCAATCACGGTTTATTTTAACAATGCTTTGGCGTTTTTGATATCTAGGATTTCAGTGAAAAATGAAACTCCTTATAGCAGTGTAGGAGGTGAATGGTAATTTTTACTCACCTATGCTGGTTCTTGTGTTCATTCTTCTAAAAATTCTCTAACTTGCTCTGGTTAATTGTTCTTTAAACTCTTCATATAAATGTATACTTTTGAGTGGCATCACATACCTTGGGCTCTATGTAATTGTAAACGCATTGTAGTCACTTTAAAGGTGTCCCCAGATCTTTAAATTGTGTACGTTTCCTGCTGCTTCAAAATCAAATCAAAAAGTGTGGCTAATTACCCTACAGTGTATCCATCACAGATCCAGGCCAAGGGCTATGTATTGTGGTCATGGCAATATATTATTCAGCCAGCATCATTTGAGCATGCATTGCAGGGAAAATTCCGGTTTCACTTAACCGCCATCTTGAATATGTTTTGGTCTTTGGTGCCTTTGGTGGGGACAAAGTGGTTAAGAATTGCAAGAGATAGAGCACTCGTCTTTTCTTGTGTGTCCTATCTTCTCCTGTCCAAGTCCTTCTCTTAGTGTTTAAATTACAGTCAATTAACACATTTGTTCACTTGTGCTTTATCATCAACAATGTCTTCCAACTCTCTTCTGAAGGCATTGAAACAGGACGGTGGAAAGTAGGCATTGAAAATTAAACCAGTTGTAGGCTGCCTTTTTTTTTAAACTCTTTATTCACAGCTGTATCATCAGAAATATGACAGTGCAATAAACGCCAGCGTTACATCAGCTGTTATTTTCCAATTTCTCTCCTAACCATAACAACCCACTTTGTCAGATTTATTCCAAAACGTGAAACTATCGGCAATACAGTTGGTCCAATTACGGTTTGCAACACATCTCTTTCACATGTCTGTATTCGCACTCTATAATTTCGTGGGATCAAACAAATGACTAACTCATCTTCCCACCCCCTCCCTCCCACCCCCTCTGTACATTCCCCTCCCTCTCCGTCGTTGTAGGCTGCCTTAACGTCAACTGCCACATAGAGTAGATGTAGTGAGGCAGTCTCCTTTTGTTTAGTTTCTTTGAATATCCCTAACTGTATACTTATCTGGAGGCCCCCAGATGCTCTACAACAAAGGGATAGTCTGCTGATAGAACTATAGATGATTCATAGCCAAGGACGTGCCAATTGGTACTGGCTGATGTTCCTTGTAAGGTGCATCTTTGGTGATCGTTTTCAGAAGACCATTACCTAATTTCGCTTTCACAATCCCCATGATCCATTAAAGAAATGCAATTCCTATATTCGCCTAGCCAAAACCGGATATTTCCACCAAGTTCTCATGAAGATGCAAAATATGCATCCCCTTTGTCTTGTCTAATCTAAATTTCTAATGAATCAATGCAATTTTATTCAAATGTATTGACTACAGTGATGGATATTGTACCTTCTTCAAGGGTAGCTGTTCTGTATCATATACAAGCGTGCTTTTCACAGGAAATCAAGTGTTCCCATAGTTTTGGGATCTATTTTTTGGCTTAATTTTAGTGTGAATTTGGGCTTTGGGGATTACAAAACTATGCACAGCACTATTTCTCCAAGTCTTTCCTTTTCAATCCTTTGGATCTCATCCACACAGGTGTGTAACCTGTTGTACTGAGTGTGACAAGGTGCCGTTTTTAGCATGATTAGCCCCTCTGTTTGCTGATGGATACTGACGTTTTTTTTTTTTTTTTTTTACTTTGCACACAGGAGCATTGCTGTCCACGGCCCAGTGTATGTGCTCCGACTCTTGAAACATGATAACATTGGCTAACTTATAATTGACCTTCTTACCTTTCCAGTAAGGCAATAGTATACGGTGCAGATAAATACACTAAAAGCATGGACCGTTAGGTCACCTGTGGAGTGCAGCAACTATTGTGCCAGCCACTAGAGCGACAAAAAAACATGGATTCAGGCTTAACTGTATAGCCAAACTACAGCAAATTTATAAATCTGCAGACAGCCTTCCAAAATAGCCCTTTGACAGGGAAGAACTTTTAAATCTTGAATATTTCACCACCTATATGTCCTGTAGCCCACAAGGCAGGCTGGCTAGTGTTTAAACGTGGAACATGCAAACGTTTAGCGTTGCCATGTACTAGCTCCCAAACACCGTTTTCACTGTGAAAAGATGTACCTGTCCTATGAGACAAACAATACATTTTATAATAACGTCCTAACACTATCCTCTTTAGTTTAGCACAAGCTACTGGAATAGTTTAAACACTATTTTAATGTTTAATAGAAATGTAAGTCTATGGTGAAGTCAGATTTTTATAAAGATTTAGGGAAAATTATATTTATAGAGTTAGACTGTCTGTATGAAACTCCATTACGCTAACTTGCATTAGCTTGCCAGTAGCTTGCCTGTCAGTGCTTCCCCTTAATGAAGTATTCAAATGTATTTGTATGTGTAGTATGTGAAGTATTTGAGACATATCAGCTCAGGAAAGGCATCTAGGGAGGTTCAAGAACTTATTTAATTTGAATGTGTCCAGGGTGAGGGCTGCCCATTCATTACGAGATATAATGGGAGATCTGGGTAAGCTGAGCCTTTTGTTTCCTTTGCTCTCTGTAGTCAGCTTGACATCAGCACCGGTGGGAGAGGGAGCTAGTTCCCGAACCAGTTTGGCATCGTTTAGGAGGGGACTGCTCATTTTCTTAGCCACACCATTGGCTGGCATAAAAGCAATAACCAAGGGCAGAAAAACTGCACCTTCTTGGATGTTACTCAGAATAGTGCACTGATGGATAGTTTGCTGTAAGACAAATAGCATCTGCTGCAAAATGGGATGGTTTGTCTTGGGGAACATTTTCCCTGTTGATTTTGGAGAGTCTAGGGGGCACCCTCACCCACGGATTAATGAATCCTATATAATTGGCACCACTGCCACAGCTCATCAGAACACTCTGGACAAGAGAATGATCGGAAGATTGAACTTGCAGTTTCAAATGTGTGTGGCAACCTGAAAGACGGGTCTGCTCCCACCTGTACTCTGGACAATGACACGAACTCCAAGGATCAGCTAGCTGATGACCCGTGTGGTTACATGTACATAAAAAGCGTCAAGGGGCCTTTTTTCTGAGGCACCTGGCTGACAATTAGCAACAGGACCTGGACTGGACCTTTGTTAGCCTCTGCTGGAATGAGTCACAGCCTTGAAGTGCTGTCTCTGTGGTCATGAGAGTCTTGGGAGTGACCAAGAGGATTGGATCCAGAAACAATAAAAGTTGTAACTTAAGCAGCCACAAAATTAGAATTTCTTCCGCTATTACCTATTCCCGCGAATACCAACAGCTTTAGTGGGACCTCATCTAATGGCCATCCTGTTTCATGAGGACTTCATCGGATATAGCCTGCAACTTTGACCTGCTGGAGGATTTTGACTTCCATTTCAGAGAATAAATTAGAAGGCAAAATCTTTGACCAGGATGACGTACTTGGTGTATCGGACCCACGTCCCATCACAGTCATACTTGTATAACATCTAGATTCTGGTAGAACACGAATAGTGACTACTGATTGTGCTGTACTTTTTCTCATCACAATTGTACGTTACATATTCAACAATTCTTATTGCATGGTTTCCCTGATTTGATTGGGAACATTTTGGTGTAATTTTACTCATTAAAGTATTCTCTACAGTTAGAAATTGACTCTGGGATTTCTATTGTTTTGTGACTTAACAGATGTGTAACTGCTAAATACTTTACACATTTTCCTAAAGTGAGCCTGTCCTCTATGTGCCATAGTGCAAGGGGATGAGCACAGGTTTAAATTCCTGAAACTGTGTTCTACTCTGACAAGTTTGTAGTCTTATTACTTGTGGTGGACTCACACCCACCTCAATTATTAACCCACTTTCTTACACTGGGCGATTTTGGTAAATTAACACCCTCTCTTATCTAGAGGCTTTTTCTACCCCAGTGTCAGAATCCCAAGCTTTGTGTGATTCATATTAATGTGTTGAATGTTTTCCAATTGGCCTGATCTATTGCATTCCTTGCCCCTTTTCACTTTTTTAGGGTAATAAGGTAATCATTCAACTTCATTAGGCATGCAGGGATGGTAAAAAGTCTTATAGTATGAGGATATATTTTACCTTCAACATTTCTGGACTCAGTTTACAGATTTATTAAACGTCCTTCAGTTCTCCATGTCAATCATCAGTATTGGAATAAGTAAGCATTGAGAGGGATAAAGTAATTTTCCTCTTTATATTGGTCTATTTGAAGAGCTTTAGTTTTAGGTTAGTGGATGGAGAAGAACTGGCTTTCAATCGCAGGCTCAGGAGACTGTCTGTGGATTTCGGGTGCCAGCACGGACCACAGGAAGATAAACATGGTACAATGATCCACTGATTGAGGATACTCTACATTTAGCGGTCTCTTAGGCTGCTTCCATGTCCTCATTTTACACAGTGTGTGCCGAATCCCTAAAGTGTTTTGCAGGCAAGGCCAATTCCTCTTCATTATGTGCAGTTCGGATCAAGAGCTTGGTTGCACCACACTTTCCTGCTGAGTGTAAAGTATGCACACCTCATCCACTGCACAAGGATTAAGATATGATAAAGATGGCCTGATCTGCCCACAAGGGAAGGGAACTGCGAAATGGCAATTTCTAACTGAGCACCTATGTAATGTCAAGCAGCGCATGCCCCTGGCACAAACACATACAACAGTAGTCCTCAACACTGCTGTTTGGCAATTGTCCACAGTATGTCAAGCTGGCAAAAGTCCCATCAGAGTGCACTTTCTAGATCTGCCCTAAATTAATTTGGTATTGCAGCCCTTTATCTAATCACTCCACTCCGAAAATTGTTGTATGTCAGTCAGCTCTTTTTATGTGTGGGAAAAGAAGGAATGACCCTGGTTTAAGGTCGAGTCGCTCACACAGGTTTAAAGATGGGAATATAGCAAGCTGACATTGAGTAGTCTTGCATTACAGGAGCCATCCTCCCGCATTACAGCGCAGGCTGGAAACGCATTTGAGGGAATGAATTCCTTGCCATCATAAAATAATCGTTATTCCAAGCACCGTATCAATAGGTGGCATTTCAGGGATTTTTTTTCTCCTCACTGTTCCTCTGTTGTGAAAATATTTTTGCTACAAAAGCTCACTAGTCAAAAATAAAATTCATATTTAATCCGAGATAAAGGCAGCAGTTTAGAAACTGTTCTGCACAGGCTTGTGAAACATGATCGCCGTTAAGGCATTATTCACATTTCCTATAGAACATTCACTTCGCAAACAAATTCTTCAACAGGTAGCTCGCATTTTGTGTAAGGAAAGAAACTGGTTTGCTTTGGTTCTGGATGTATCCTGTCAAATAAGGATAACACGTTATGTACATACCTGTAGCGGGTTGCACTAGTACCACAATACGGTACAGTAATCAAGCCACAACTGTGCACAAAATGTTATCTAGAATATATCCATCAAACCAGTAAAAATAAAATGGTATACTAACCAAATACAAGCACGGACTTTAAGCATCATGTATTGAATGGAATACTGTATCATCGCACAAGCCTTCAAGCTGCATCAGTTGAAACATTGCGCTCAAAGTTGGGAACGGTAAATCAATTTTTTCCGGAAATGACATCATTTGAAGGTAGGTGAATAAAATGCCTAGACGAATGATATATAATCATCTCACGATGTCTTAATACAGCCGTACAACGCCATCTACATGACTTGCAGAATCAAAATTGCAATGCAGCAAAATTGACTATTTCTGCAAACTAAATGTGTTTAATAATTGTGGTGCAACACACATGGAGAAAATACATTTGTGTCCAATGCTAGATTCAGGGACCAGTAAACAAAATACAATGGTATGTATGTACGACCTTTGCTAGAAAACTAAATCTGGCTAAGACCGGTGTTATAAATAACTTTGGTCTAAGAGTTGAAAATAAGCAATAAAAGTACGCAGTGTTCACAGGATGACAGAAATTGCATCTCTAAACTTCTGCCCAGCAGTAAAAATGATCTAATTAGAGATTAAATGAACTGCAAATTGCATTGGGTAGGGCAATCATAATCAATTGAATCAAATCAAATTATTTATGGCCATCAAAGATTCATCTCATAAAATTTAAATGCTTTGATTCATTTATTTGGAGACCCCCGCTATTAAGGAGCTCTGATGGTGAAGTGAAGCATTACGGATTGACTAAAAGCGAAATAAAAACGAAGACTGTACATTAAAAAGAAAATATGATAGTTTGATTTTCAGTTTTATGTTGTGCTTCATAAGAATGCAGTTATGACATTCTTCCAATAACCTTCAAAGCACTACTTCAACTAAAATTGCTTTAATTAATATAGGTTCATTAAAATGTACTTAATTAGTCAGAATGTTTTCATTTCGGATAAAAAAAAATGTTACTAGAATTATAATAATTTATAAACAACTGAACAGAAACATATTGCAAATACGAAACGCTGGGATCGACAAAGCCTTCCTCCTCAAGGCTAGACTTCTAAAATACCAACTCCTGCATCTCCTCAAACCCTTCTCACACCACTCCAAGGACATCATCCCACAATCCCTAGAAAGCTTGATGTTTGAGATGCCAACTCCAGGACAGTGAGGGATTCTTACATTAACATGCCTGTGATGCCGCACTTGAACCTTAATTCAATAAATGAATAGCTAATATTGTAAGTTATTTAAAAAGTGGGTGATAAAAGCTGCTATCAAGATAGATAGATATATGTAGCTAGCCAGTGATAAAACTGTAGCACTTCAGATCTAGTGTCCTTTAAGTAGCATTTTTGCAAGAGAGGATCCCTTCAGGAATGTTGGCTTTTCCCCCTTGGTCATCAGTGGACTTTGACTCATAATGTATACTTTAAAAATTACAGGGGCTAGAAAGGCTCGCTAAAATACATTTAAAAGAGGCATCGCATTGCAGCTCAGATGTGCCTTCGCGTGGAATATATACAAATATTCACTTACCTCTACTGGGAACCTCTTTCCATTAATGCTGTGCTCAGACCCCGAGGATGCATTGCTATGGCCCCAATGGAATTCCACTTTTTCTGCTTTAAACCTCCCTGGTAAGCCAGCACCGCTGATAAAGTACTCATCCTTCAGAAGGATAGCAACTAAGTTTAAGAAGAGAAAAAAAACAGACCGTTATACCGAACTCAGAACATCAGCAACAAAATCATAGTGGTATTTAATGCGTTACAATTTATACAAGTAGTTATAATATAATTAACTAGAATATTTTTTATCTGATACAGTCTTCTGCCTGGGGACAGTAGAACCATTTCCTGGCACTTGGGAGCGGTCTAAACAACAAGTGACTCACACAATGGAAACAATTGCCTTCAAAAGCAAGGGGCCAAAGCAGCAATTTAAGGAAAGTAACCACATTATATAAAGTGTTTACAAGTGATGTGCTCTGAAAAGGCATAGGAGAAGTTTCCTTTATTTCTCGAAACATCCTCAGTAGACATGTTCCGAACAGATAGATAATATAGTGGAAGCTCTTCTGTGGCACCACATATTTTGATTTTTAATTGACCAAGTTCAATATTTCTATATATTCTGAAACTTTTCATTTACATAGAATCTGTGCTGTAAAACTCGAACTTTACCTGGGGTGGAACGTGTTCATGCATTATCTGGGCCTTCTCTTTGTGAATGTACACCAGTATCTTCAAATAATTCCATGCAGCCCCCATTTCTAACCAGAGCCAAACTGCATTTGTTCATAAAACAGAAACAGGTTTCCATTACCCTAGGTGGCCTGCCAAATATTAATATCTCCAAACACAAATGAACACCTACTATGCCTGATCCTCGACATCAGATCTCTTCTGGAGTTCACTCAATGGCTTTGGCCAGCTATTTTGCCAGTAATAGAGTTCAAATGGGACATGACTAACGTGGCAATCAGAAGACTTCAAAGGTGGCCAGGCTCAAATGTTCCCTATTAAACTTTCAAGTAAAATGTATTTTGACTACCTTACTACTAAGATCCTCCATGTGCAGAAGACATTCTTGGACATACTTTTATTAGCATAAAGACACACATAAAAGCTTAAATCCTCTACAAGAGAAAGGGCCAACTGGGACTCCCAGACCGTATGTACAGTAAGGATGCATAATTTCTTCAGCGCCAACCAAAACCTAGAGAATGCAGTCAAGGGATTATTTCTTGGGCGGGGTTAAGTGAACCAGCTTTCTTCAGCAGACTGCCAATTAGAATAGATGTGAAGAAAACACTACTTTCTTCAATACACAGTCCACAGCTTGGGAGGAACTTGTCTTCTGTGGAAAACTCTCGCTATCTGTGGCATAGTGCAGCCGGTTCCCGGTCCACCACGGTCACCTAGCGACCGATTGCTGCGGAGGGACGCGGCTCCTCCCCCTGCCTCCGTCATTTCCGCAGACGGTACAGCATTTAATCAGGATGGATGCCCGGCCGCGCAGATGGCGGGCCAAAGGCAAGGCGGTCTGCGCCCGGAGGCGTCCCGGAGGCGGCTGGAGCCGGGAACTTTGCTGGTCCGAATCCATCCTTAAATAAAGTACTTACATAAGATAGTGAAACTCTTTTGGAGCGGAGCTCCTTTTCTCAGTGTAAAAACACCATCAACATAGAGACTAGTTGTCTCTAAACAGGGTGCCAATATTGCGGCTGGGGTGACGCTAATGACATCCTAAACATAATGCCCGTGCAGAATATACGAGGACAGGAAGAGCCGGATGTTATATTTAATAATCAACTAAACATCGAGGCCCTTCTTTTAAACTGCTGTTCACTTAATAAACATGCCTTACACATTTATGATACATTATCTGAGACTAAACCTGATTTGCTGTTATTGACTGAAACATGGCTGTCTGTCTCGTCTAATCCCACCATAGCTTCAGCCATCCCCCGGGCTATTGTATTATAAGTAAAGACCAGGTTGGAAGCAAGGGAGGCGGTATTGCCAATATCAGTAAAGCAGACATAGCCAGGAGCTTTTTTGAAGTCTATTGGCAATGTTATCGTTCCTATGGCCCTTAGATTTAAACACTTCGTGTTAGGGGACTTTAACATACATATGGATCGACAGGACACCTCGGAGTCTTTCTCCTTGCTGGAATTCCTCGGTGCGCTCCATATCGTGCCATAATTATCTGTCCCCACGCATGAGAAAGGCCATATTCTTGATCAGGTTTTTGCTAATTGTTTAATCCAGACAGAGCCCCACCCCTACCCTAAATCTGGTCAGATCATTTTAGGTTACCTAAAGTGATAAGGCATGCACAGGCTCAAGTTAAGCAGCCATCTTCCATTGCCAGAGCTTTTTATAATATCACCCCACATGCTCTTAAATACGAATTAGACCTTCATCCACCTATGTTCACTGGTGACCTAGATTTGGATGCTGACCCCAGATGCTCTTAAATACGAATTAGACCTTCATCCACCTATGTTCACTGGTGACCTAGAATTGGATGCTGAAGCTCTGGCAAAATGGATTGCACAAAGCATTTTGCTCCTTGCTCCTCCTATCCAGCACCCCACAAGAATAATCAGATCCTCAGCACCCTGGTTTAAGGATTCCTTACGTCCGTGCAGAAAGGACTGTAAACGTCAGGAAAGAGTTTGGAGTAAGGACTTTAAGGCGGAAAATAAAAATAACTATAGAGAGGCTTTAAGAGGCTACCAAAAAAAGATACAAGCAGCTAAGAAGAGTTTATTTGCTTTAAAGATTGATTCTGCGGGGGAAAAAAAGCAGAGAGATCTTTGACATTGTCAAAAGCTTTTCTTCACCTAAGGCTGCAACCAGGCTCGCCTCTCCCTCAGACGAGTGGATTGGGAACCTAGCTAATTTTTTCTACACAAAGATAGTATACAATCCTCGTTTGATGGCCTAGACATGAAAGATGTGCTAGCCACTCAACGGGCCGCCCCCCAGTGTCAGCAAGATGGGTTCTCCCTCGCCATCTTCCCGACTATGCCCCTAGAGACATCCCTGGCAATAATGAAGGGTCTGAAATCTTATTAGCCTGTAGATCCATGCCCTGCCAAATGTTTGGCTTCTATGGCAGAGATTTTGAACTCTACTGTAAACTGTGTTTTGAACACATCCCTCCTTAACGGACTGGTCCCAGTTGGATGGAAGAGTGAGAAAATAACCCCTCTATTAAAACAAGCATTGGCATAGCCAATAGGTCTCGCCTTTGGGACCTTATAAGTGTTTAGCCATGCAACTGTTGATGTTGTTGCACCAAGGATATTGTGCTGCATAACTACATACTTATAAGGTCCCAAAGGCAAGACCTATTGACTATGGCAATGCTTGTTACAACCTGTAGGCCAAAGAGGAGGAAAGTGGAGGAGCGAATATGAGAGAGAAAGAATGAAAGACTGAATTGCAGATGGAGCTCAAGTGGGAGAGTGAGTGAGAGAGAAGAGAGTGCGAGAAGAGAGAGAATGAAAGGGAGAGAGAGAGAGAAAGAAGGGGAGAGAGAGTGAATGAAGGGGAGAGAAAGAGAGAGAAAGGGGGGAGAGGGAGAGAGAGAGAGAGTGAAGGGCGAGAGAGAGGAGAGATGGAGAGGGAGAATTAGAGAGGGGGAGAGAGAGAGAGAGAGAGAGAGAGAGAAGAGAGAGTGGGGGAGAGAGAGAGGGAAGAAGTGATGCGATATAAGTAACAGCCAATGTTGCTGGAGCTCAGGTGGGGGAGTGAGTGAGAGAGAAGAGAGAGCGAGAGAAGAGAGAGTGAAGGGGAGAGAGAGAGAGAAAAAGGGGAGAGAATGAATGAAGAGGACAAATATAGAGAGAGAAAGTGAGGAGAGTGAGAGGAAAGAATGAAGGAGAGAGAATTAGAGAGGGGAGAGAGAGAGAGAGAGAGAGAGAGAGAGAGAGAGAGAGAGAGAAAGAGCGAGGGGAGAGAGAGCGAGGGGAGAGAGAGCGAGGGAAGAGAGAGCGAGGGAAGAGAGAGCGAGGGAAGAGAGAGCGAGGGAAGAGAGAGCGAGGGAAGAGAGAGCGAGGGAAGAGAGAGCGAGGGAAGAGAGAGCGAGGGAAGAGAGAGCGAGGGAAGAGAGAGCGAGGGAAGAGAGAGCGAGGGAAGAGAGAGCGAGGGAAGAGAGAGCGAGGGAAGAGAGAGCGAGGGAAGAGAGAGCGAGGGAAGAGAGAGCGAGGGAAGAGAGAGCGAGGGAAGAGAGAGCGAGGGAAGAGAGAGCGAGGGAAGAGAGAGCGAGGGAAGAGAGAGCGAGGGAAGAGAGAGCGAGGGAAGAAGTGATGCGATATAAGTAACAGCCAATGTTGCCTTGTCCTGTGGGAGAATAAAAAAAATAAAAAAGCAAGAGATAAATTGGGAGCCAAATAGAGAGAATAAGGAGGGCAATAAAAAAATTAAAAAATGGCGAAAGTGAAAGCAAAACACAAAGTGAATGCTAAAAGAGAAAACGAGAGAGAGTGCACAATGGAGAAAGTGATATGAAAAATGTAACAGCTAATGTTGCCTTGTTAATAGTTAATAAGGTGGCGAATAAAAATATAAGACAAATAGCGAGAAAAGGTAAAAGCAAAACACAGATTGAATGATAAAAAAAAAGAAAGCAAGAGAGCACGAGGGAAAAAGTGATGAGAAAACTGTCACAGCTGCTTGTTTCAGGAGACCGCAGTGCACAAGGGAATAACTAATGCCGCTGTCTTAAAATGCATCCATGTAACAAATAATGTGTGACAATAGATAGTCTTGGAAAAGCGTGAATAATAGTTTAGCGATTTGAGCAAAAGACATACACTTTAAGTTCTATGTTATGACTACACAGCACTCTAATGAGACCCCTCGAGAGGCTCCTCGTCTACTGTGTAGATTTTTACAACCTGCAGGCCAAAGAGGAGGAGAGAGGAGGAGCGAATATGAGAGAAAGAATGGAAGAAGGAATGGTAGATGGAGCTCAAGTAGGAGAGTGAGTGAGAGAGAAGAGAGAGCTAGAGGAGAGAGAATGAAGGAAGGAGAAAGCGAAAGAGAATGAAGGGGGAAGAGAGATTGAAGGAGAGAATTAGAGAGGGGGAGAGGGTGAGAGAAAGAATGGGGGAGAGAGAGAGGGAAGAAGTGATGCGAAAAAAGTAACAGCCAATGTTGCCTTGTTCTGTGTGAGATAAAAAAAAGCAAGAGACAGTGCGAGCAAAGTAGAGTTAATAAGGCGTTGAAAAGAAATATAAGACAAATAGTGAGAAAAGGTAAAAGCAAAACACAGAGTGAATAATTAAAAAAAAAGAAAGCCATTTAGAGCACGAGGGAAGAAGTGATGAAAAAACTGTCACAGTAAAAGATAAGAATACCTAACAAGAGCGGCCGGGAAACTGAAAGTACGGCCGGCCACCGGCCAGCCATGAATAATTAGGGGAGGAGAAGCCGCACAGCACACGCTGGGAGAAGCCCTTTGATGTGCTGTGCGGCCGCGATGCGCGCTCTATGCTGGGGGAGGGGGGAGGGCCATTAGACTGTAAGAACTCGCTGCAAGATCAAAGGAAGGGTGGGAGGGACATTGGGGAACAGATGGCCATGAAAGTTTATGGGCCAAAAGCGCGTGCATGTGGCCACGTGAACTCGAAGAAAACCGCACGAAAAAAGCGGTGGTTTCACGAGGATTTTGAGCACTTGAATTCTCGCCATTTCCCATTCCTTCGGAATGGAAAAGACGAGACCTAAAAAACCACTGCAGATCCCACGGTCTTTACTAACTATAGACCCATTTCTCTCCTGTCTGTTTGCAAAAACAGTTGAAAAATACGTCCATACAGTGATCAGCAATTTTGCAGAGGCTAACAATCTGTTTCATCCTAGCCAGTCGGGTTTCAGGCAGAATGTCAGTACCAAGACAGCATTATTGGAGGTATCTGAATCCATCAAGGAGACCCTATATGCAGGTGGCAAAGCGGTTTTGGTCCTTTTGGACCTCTCTGCGGTGGTGGACACCATGCCCCAAAGCCACCTACTGTAGAGATTGAGGTAGTGTGGGTTCCAGGACACACTGTTGAAGTGGTTCGCTTCCTTCCTAGAGGGTAGAAACCAGGAGGTCTGGTCACCTCCCTTTTCGGCCAGTGTGCCGACTTTCAGTGTGAGTGTACCACAGGGCTCTATTTTTAGGCCTGTACTTTTTCATCTGTACATGGCTCCCCCAGCTACCTTGGCTGATGAGAACGAGGTCACAATAATATCGTACGCCGATGACACTCAACTGCTGTTCAACTGCAGGAAGGATGAGGAGTTCAAAGGTGAGAAGATCAACAAGTGCCTAAAAGAAACTTTTGCCTGGTTCAAACAAATCCATTTGAAATGTAATACAGACAAGTCGGAAATCATTTTCTTTGGCTCCTCCCCCGTTGGACTTCTAGAAACAATGGTGGCCCCAAGACATGTCTCCTCCCCAGGCCGCGGTCAGGACTGTAAAGAACTTGGGAATAAAAATGGATGACACCCTCTCTATGGTACCTCCGGTTCAGTCGGCAGTCGGGACCTGTTTTGGTCTCCTGAAGATGCTCCGGAGGTTTTTATTTCTATTACAGATAGAGCATAGAAAAATGGTTATTCAGGCCCTCATCTCAAGGTTGGACTATGCCAACGTCCTCTATTTGGGCCGCAAGGAGTTCTTACTTAAACTGCCGGTGGTGCAGAACGCGGCAGCCAGGGCTGTTCCGAGTCTAGGGCCTAGAGATCGGACCTCTTGCCACCTTAAGAATCTGCACTGGTTACTGGTGCGCAGTAGAATCCGCTTTAAAGCTCTAGTCCTAGCCTTTAAGGCCCTGCATGGCATAGGAGCAAAATACATCTTCAGAAGAGTCTCTTTCTATATACCTGGCAGATCTCTCAGATCTGCTCATCAACATCTTATGGTTTCCTAAATATCTTAGAGCCCGCAAAGGTGGTCGCTCCTTTCAAGTGCCTGGACTTTGGAATAAGCTGCCTCTCCCACTTAGGCAGTCACTAACCTGCTTGCCTTCAGGAAACAATTGAAAACCTTGTTGTTTCAACAAACAATATAACCACTTTCGTCTTCTTCGGGTTTTCTTTTTCCCTTTCCAGTCTCTTGCATTTCAGGTCCTCTATGTCTTAAGCGCCGGGACACTATTGAGTAGCTGTGCGCTCTAGAAATCTATTTTGAAATAACATAACAGCTCTAGAAAGTATGAGCTGTTCTTTTTCCCATCAGCACTTACTTCATACATCTTTCATACGCCTTGTGTCAAACTATTTTCTATGAACACATAATAAACAGTTAAAAAAACGAAGAATTAATGCACTGCCCCAGAACGCCACCATGGACTTTATAGAACTGCCCTTAAAGAACTCGGTAGTGTCACTTTTAAATGGGGCAGATCAGAAAAGTCTTTTGGGATGGCATATTGTCAGTAATATCTGGAAGGAAGTCTTTAGCTATAAATGTCACTTGTGAGCGATGCTCCTACTGGCGCATCTCTCTCAAGTCTGGTGACTAAGGGCATGTACTCTGGAGTGGAAAAAGATGCACTATGCAGGCAGGTTAACATCTAGCGATATGAGTTAGGATGAAAACTGGTTTGTCTGTTTGTGACCACTTGTTGAAAATCTGTGCCAAAAGACTACTCAGAGTGGTCTTACGGTGAGCTTTAACTCCTTTATTTAGGTGTATACAGTCCTTGTTCAAGTCTTTCACTCGTCTGCTTTTCTTCCAGGTCCGCCGGAGGCCCTCTCTGCCAGCACCGTCAACAAAAACAAAGAAGCAGGTAAGTGTCTGCCCTTGTTTTATGGGGTTAGGTGTAAAAACCTGAGTCGGGTCGGGGACAATCGATATTTGCCCGGCGGTATTGCCTCTGTGACCCTCTAGTTATTTAAATCAATGAAGAGGCAGGCGCTGGAGACTGGAAAGCAGGAAACAAGGTTTTTTTTATTCTCTCCGGAGGAGAACACAACGAAACGGACAGAAGGTATCGTTCTGAGGTGCTCTAACTGTATTCCTGAGGCCTGGCCTCTTATACACACATTTATGACTTTATTGTAGATTACACATACATGTTAAAGCTTTGATGTACGGAAAAGACATTCTCGGAACTCCCCTTTGGGCCCGTTCCCACACATATTTACAGTTGAAGTCCCCACCCTAGTCACAACAGGTGACGAGCATCGCGCAGCTGGATAATCCGCCGATTCACGGAATGTGGGGGGTTTGATCGGATCTCATGGGGTGGGGGCTTTGATCAACCTGGAGATCCTTTGATGGGGGAAGCTTTCTATTGCACGGGGAGGGGCAAGGGATGGTATCGGCAGAGCTGGGTGTCAGCCTGGGAACGGGGAAGACAAAACGGGCACACGGGGAAAAAAGGGGTTTGCATCTAAGGGCCGGAGAACATGAAAGGGAAGCAGGGAGGTGTCGCGCTGGGAACAGGATGAAGGCCTGGGGCAGAGCAGCGCCGAAGAGGGGTTTATGACTCAAGGCAGGTGCAAGCAGGGGGTGGCCAGCGTGCAGGCTTGGTGAAGGCGAAGGGCTATGTCAGGGGCCAGCGGCATGCAAAAGGGTTCGGTCTGATCGGGGCATCTTAAAATGGCGGGCGCGCACGACAAAAGTGTGGCATCAGGGGAAGAGGCAAGATGGCGCAGATAATGTTCACCAAAACGTACTAATTTTCAACAGTCCTCCCTTTAACATATTCAAGACATCTTGCTGGTTCATTTTCTACTCGGGTCTATTGTGGTGGGCATGAGAAGGAAAACGGTAGGAACCCTAGATGAAAAAGTTGCAAACAATACATTTTGAGATTTCTAGTTTTTAGGAGGTGGGCCTATTTGATAAACTTTGATAAACTTGTTCAGCAGGAAAGTCATAGAAATGCAATACAAAAAACGGTTCTGTAGCGAGCAGCAAGTACATATCATAACGTGAACTGGCAGGTTATTACATATTTCAGATTCGGATTGGAGCATGGATCAATACAATGGCGGCTGGGAGAGAAATGAGGCATAGCAGAAACGGTGATTGAGGATGTCAAATGTTCGAAGTTTACGAGTTCTCATTGTTCTTTGTGGTCTTTCGTTGGCGCTGTTGAGCACCGGCGGTGGAGCTACAAGTCCAGCTCGGTTCTAAGTTCTGCGTTGCAGGGCACGACCCTTCCCTCGCGTTTCTGGTCGGAAAGGTCCTTTTCGCCCTGTGTCCTTTGAGGTGATTGTCAGAAAGTTCCGATGGAAGAAGAGCGTTCAAAACAGTCCATAGGGTAGGTCAGAGGAAAAGGGGGATGGAGCAAGGCCAAATTGGGAACAAACTAGGGGAACGAGAGACATCAAATAGGTGGGCGTGTGACAGAATTCAGAGAGCGGGGACTTGTCGACAGGCACTGGACGTCGAGCAGGGGCATCAGGTCGACCCTTTCTTTTCATGCTGTCGAAAACAGTGCCTCGTCCTGCAGCTCTTTTCTGTCGTGGTCTCGCCTTGGCTAACGTCGCAGGTGTTCCTTAGTCTGCAGTCAGGCCTCGTGCTCCCACATCCGGTCCTTCTCTCCTCCAACAGCAGTACCCTTAAACAAGTTTGAAAAGACAGTCTTTAGAAAATTTGCAGATGAAGATAATCAAAAAGTCTATTTCTCTCCCAGCTCCAGGCAAAGAATGAAAATGCCCGTTATAATAGTGTTCACAACTGACATATGAATGACCGGTGACGGGTTTGTTGGATTTACTATGACTTTCCTTTACAATTAGTTACTACACAGGTATTTTGCTGAGAGACGAACATGGCTAAACGTTTCCTTTCTATTGATGCATCCTGCTTTTCAATTACTACGGGGTTCATTTTGATAATTTCTTTACCTTGGACTAGTCTGTTAACCTTGTAACCTTTTACAGCCCGATTACTTAATTAGGAAGGACAGGGGTTTTATGGGAAACAACCAGGGACATAGGAAACTTGTGGTAAGGGCATAAATCGACCCATCTCTCACGACTGGAAACGAGGGGCAGTTTCATAATTCCAGTTTTTGGGCGGCTGATACAGGGGGGGGGGGTAACAGGGGTGATCATTTTTCTGGTTTGGGTACTTCGACCATTCGGGGAGGGGAGGGTCGCGTATTCTGAGGTCCTTGTTTTATACCATAGGAGCCGTTTGACACGTAGTTCCCTTATTTCGGGTCAGATTAGGGAACCTCTGCCGTCTTACCTGTCCTTTTTCTTACGGGCCCAACCTTGGCTCATGGACTTCTAGCGGAAAAGGAGAGGTAATGACGCGGCCTCAGGGTGATTGTATTAAAGACAAGTTTTTGTGCAAATACTGACGGTATTTGAAGCCAATTAGGTGGTGTGCTAGGGGTGGCAGTCTGCCAATTTCGGGGTGCAAAAATAGAGGGAGAGAGAGAGAGAGAGAGAGAGAGAGAGAGAGAGAGAGAGAGAGAGAGAGAGAGAGAGAGAGAGAGAGAGAGAGAGAGAGAGAGAGAGAGAGAGAGAGAGCGTAACGGCAGGCTAAATAGTACACGTGCAACAGAGAGGGTGGCAGTGTATTCAAGAAAGGCTATTTAGTGCATTACACAGCAAAGGGCATTCACGGGTCTGGGTTAGAATCTCGTAATCATGCAGTTTGAGCATTAAACAGGGTAGAGGGGACATGCCTTGAGAAAAAGGGAAAGAAGAAAGGAGGTACCATTTTGTCGCACTTCCTCGCATTCTCGGTCCTTCGACCAGTTGAGTCAGCGCCTCAGTCACACACACACACATTCCCTCATAGTTTCGCATCATACGTGACATGGGTTCATTCGTCCGGTCTGGTTTAAGGGCGATCACTTTGTATCAGGTTGTGCTAATTTTCCGGGTTTGTTCGATACATGAGTAGTTTGCAGGCGCGCTTAGACACCACCTTGCGGCGCTAGTCCGCTTCGTGTATTAGACATGGCAAGACTTCAGATCTTCGCCACACCTCGGCTGTAATTTCTGATGTAACCTGCAGAGGGAGAAAAAAGGGGGTGGGGGAGACAGCATTCGCGCGCATTCAAATACATGGATTCATAAGTCCTTTACTTACCTCTTACTCGTCTTTCCTCCTCGGGGCAGGGTCCCCGGGGATATGGTTTCTGAAGTCGGGGGAGGGGGGGTAGTGTGTCCATATAGGTCGTGTGCGGGGAAACGTAAAAAGAAACCAGAGGTGCTTAGTGCGAGGTATCTAGTCAAAGGATGTATTTCACTATCGGGATCCTTGAAACCCCTTCCAACGCAGTGGCGTTCTAAGGTTCTTCGGTTCTTGGGTCCCTGCTACTTTGGAACGTTGTACTTTATAATATTTACATTATTTCATTTCACCCTCCCTTTACATTCCCTCATTTACACCGTTCGTTTTACCCATCCTTGGAAGTCAAGGTCTTCCTCTACGCGAGAGTTCATGAGTCAGTCGCGTACTTTGAAGGCGGAGTGCCGTGTTGTCGATCCGATCCGTCCTCCAGGGCTGGGCAACCATCTTCTTTTAACCTTAAAGAGAGAGCAGAGTAGGGTGCACAAAAAAGAGCTTTCCCGCCGATCCCACATTTTTAAAATAGAGCATGCAATACCCGTCCATAGTTTCAAAAAAATTTTATTTTGCAAAATCATTTCAGCATATGGATTATGAGGATGCGGTCGTATTTGGCCGGTCGTGGCAACGGCTAAAAGTGCGTACAGTGGGGGGTGTCGTTTGCGGCAATAAAAACATCGGAAAGTTTTACTCATTCATTTATAAGAAACTAAAAACGTCTATTAATTGGCTGGGGGTTCGGGGGCATTTATTTTCATAATTTAGAAGCATAATCATAATAGCTGTAATCAGATTTCCTATATGCATACCGTACGTGTGCGTCGTAAATGAGGTTTACATCAGTTATAAAAAATATAATACATTGTACATTTGTAATCAACATTTGTAACGGGGATCTTTTCATACTGTTCGTCGAGTGAGTTCTCCTTGTCTTTTCTAGCCAAGTGTACAAAGGATCACATAAAATCTCAGAACATCAAGTTTATATTAGTGCGAAGGAACACCACGAGGTGTTCGTAAGTTCCGATTGATACCAGCGCCATTTTGGGCGGGGCCGGCTCAGTCCGGAAGCAGCATCAGGGGAAATGTTTCCCATTACTGGCAGTTTGGACCAGAGTCCTTTTCGGCAGTTCTAGAATTCACGCTAACAGAAGGAGTGGCAATGTCATGTTTGTTTCGTTGGCGATCAAGGCAGCCGTCCCTTACCGGAAGCCTGCGAAGGCCGGGGGTTCCGCCGGGGACCTTTGTAGGATCTTCAAGGCTGCGGAGATGCTGTCGGAGATGGGGGCTCGTGCTCCAGGGGGCAAATGTTCGAGTTATATTGCTGGACAAAGTTACTCTAGTGGCCGGGGCCCGCCTTCCAGCGGATCCAGACGCCATTTTGAGGCCCTACAGGGGCCACTCTCGTCGAGTTTGCAAGAGTGGAAGAGACCCTTCGGAGTGAAAGGAAAAGAGCTCTGTTTTGTGAAAGCGGGACGTTCAGCTGGGGTGCGGCTGTGATGCCCTCACCTGGGGGGGCGCGAGGGAGACTCGTCCGCATCGTCTCCTTCTCCCGGTGCACTCCATGCCGCTCCTTTTCATCGCCCCGCATGAAGGCCTCTCCACATCCGGTGTTCCCCAAGTCCTGTGCTCGGTGCTGTGGGAGTATGGCCACCATTGCACGTTCGGTGCTGCGCAAGTACTGGGGTGCCACCATTGTGTGTTCGGTGCTGTGGAAGTATTGGCACCATTGCACGTTCGGTGCTGCGCAAGTAGTGGGGTGTTCGGCGTCGGGCCGGGGGCTGGGAAACCTCCTACCGGTGGAGGTGGGAGAGGCTCGTCCGCGTCGCCTCTCCCTCCCAGCCCAACTTGGACAAATTGTTGTGGAGGTACGTGCAGGACATCCCGCCGTCCAGGACTGCTGCGGCTGTGACGGAAGAGAAAAGGAAGAGGTGCCTCGTTCTTCTCCGGACATGTGGCGGGACCACTTTAGTCTTTCCAGGCCCGTTGCGGCCGGCCAAGGAGACATGTGGCGGGACTACCTGCAAATGCCCAGGCTGCGGGCTCCTGCCTCTCCTCCGGCTCCCCCATACGTTAAGATTTCCTGACCAAGAGTTGGCGGCCGGGCTCGCCTTATATGGGTTGCCGTTGGTTGGGCGTAGCCGTAACCCTGCCCTACTTTGGAAGGTTCCAGAATGGGGGGGGGGCGAATGTTCTGTTTGACTTTCATATTCTACAGTTTATCGTTATTATTCCTTGTTTGTTGTGTTAAATTAAAAGTTCAAGTTCACTAATGGTCTACGGATTTTGTTTTACCATTTCTTTCTTTCCAGGTTGTTTTTTTATGCTAAGTTTCTGCTAACAGGGGTTGAGTAACACGGAAACACGTGTAGAGGGATGACGCAGATTTGTACATTACATACACACAAACTCAGACGGAGGACGGTACAAGTACGACATACAAAGACCCAAGACAAATATAAAAACAGTTATTGGTCATAATTATCTCTTTCCGTCTGTGAATTTTAAACAAGGCTGGGTTCCCGTCTTGACATTGCCCGACCTAGGAGAACGTGAGCATGCCGCTGAGATTTTCCTGGCGAAATCTGTGCCATCGGGCATAATCAAACGTGGTGGTTCTGTCTGGTCTGTCTATGTAAGTCGGGTTCTTCTTTGTCTCGCGCCTTTTCTCGTACTGTCGGTCTGTCGTTCTTGTCGGCCCTTTGCCTTTACTCACGCTCAGTAGAGTCGGGCATTGGGCTTTCCAGTGTCCGACATACCTACAAAAAGCGCATTGGTTTGACCCTAAGTCTGGTCGTCCTTTGCATAGTGTCGGGGGATAAGTCGTGGGTAGCGGTGTCCTGGGGTTGTCCTGTCGGTATATTTCTCTATTTTGTTTGTCCTCGTCTTTTCTCTGTCGTTGCATAGCCTCTCTGCGCCACATACCGAGACTGTCGAGCATAATTGGCGTTGTCTTATTATTTCGAAGGGCTATTTCTAACGTTTCTATTTTATCAAGGTCAAAGGATCCTGCCAGTGGCCACTGTTTGTCTTGGCTATCTTCGGTATACCTGTGCCATAATTTATTATAAGCTATGGTGACTAACCCATAGTTTATGAACATGTCCTTATTAGGGGTGCCTTCTAGTGGAGCTATATGGTCCACCTCTAACACCCGGTCCGGGCTAAACAGGCTATTTATCAGTGGGGAGAAGACAGACATGACGGCTCGTAACGAGGGACTAAAAAAGTCAGCACTGCCTATCTTATCACTAGGTGCAAAGACTAGACAGAATATTTCTATTCTACGTTGTTTGCAGGCAGTGAATACCTCATGGACCAAAAACCAAAAGACCAATAAATAACAATGGGGAGAATGAGTAGGACCGCAAAGATCTGCGTTACCTACCCTTTTCACTATCTGCAAAAAGGGTGGTCACTTCCCTGTTTGCAGACAGGGAATCTCCAGGAAACAATATTTTTGCGAACAACAGTTCAGTTTCAAGCAATTATTGAGTGGGGGAGAAAGAAAACAAGCACGGCTGCTACCCTACCTATCCTCCACTGCTTGCAAAGAGAGAGAGCCTGTTGTTTCTCCGTTTGCAGACAGTGAATCTCCAAATAAAAAAAATAAAAATAAAACGAGCAATACTAGTATTTTGAACAATCAAACAATCATGCAATTATTTCGCAACTTGTCGTGATTACACGACCTTACCCGGACCATGTGGACAGTTTCTTGTCTTCCGAATCCAGCGCCCGATTGTCCTCTTTTTCTCGTATTTCTCACGGCACTCCTGATGGTTCCCAGTCAGGACCGTAGATCACTCGAGAGAGGTCTGTTCGGAACTAGTGAAGTTCGGATGATCGGCTGCCAGACGAGGGTCTATTGGGCAAGAGCTCTCCCGATCGTTGCAGTCGTTCACTCTGTCGTCGGGACCTCTCCCACTGGATCCACGAGTCGCTGATGGGCCCCACGCTTGGGACGCCAATTGTAAAAACCTGAGTCGGGTCGGGGACAATCGATATTTGCCCGGCGGTATTGCCTCTGTGACCCTCTAGTTATTTAAATCAATGAAGAGGCAGGCGCTGGAGACTGGAAAGCAGGAAACAAGGTTTTTTTTATTCTCTCCGGAGGAGAACACAACGAAACGGACAGAAGGTATCGTTCTGAGGTGCTCTAACTGTATTCCTGAGGCCTGGCCTCTTATACACACATTTATGACTTTATTGTAGATTACACATACATGTTAAAGCTTTGATGTACGGAAAAGACATTCTCGGAACTCCCCTTTGGGCCCGTTCCCACACATATTTACAGTTGAAGTCCCCACCCTAGTCACAACAGGTGACGAGCATCGCGCAGCTGGATAATCCGCCGATTCACGGAATGTGGGGGGTTTGATCGGATCTCATGGGGTGGGGGCTTTGATCAACCTGGAGATCCTTTGATGGGGGAAGCTTTCTATTGCACGGGGAGGGGCAAGGGATGGTATCGGCAGAGCTGGGTGTCAGCCTGGGAACGGGGAAGACAAAACGGGCACACGGGGAAAAAAGGGGTTTGCATCTAAGGGCCGGAGAACATGAAAGGGAAGCAGGGAGGTGTCGCGCTGGGAACAGGATGAAGGCCTGGGGCAGAGCAGCGCCGAAGAGGGGTTTATGACTCAAGGCAGGTGCAAGCAGGGGGTGGCCAGCGTGCAGGCTTGGTGAAGGCGAAGGGCTATGTCAGGGGCCAGCGGCATGCAAAAGGGTTCGGTCTGATCGGGGCATCTTAAAATGGCGGGCGCGCACGACAAAAGTGTGGCATCAGGGGAAGAGGCAAGATGGCGCAGATAATGTTCACCAAAACGTACTAATTTTCAACATAGGGGTTAATTGGGTTATTTTGGAAAATGATGCACGTTCAACTGTCTAAGTCTCTGTGCGTTGATAAATAGCAAGGTCATTCAGAAAGCCTAAATAATCAGTGCAATTCCGTTATGTCCCTCTCCTTTTCTTTCATAAGAGGAGTAATACTGTTTTTCCTCACTTTTACTTCCTTCCATGTTAGGCTCTTTACTTGCCTCCTTTCTCTGTTTAGGGTATTTTCTTCTCAGTCCCCTCCTTTATAAACCCCCCCCCCCTTTTTCCGTTTCTCTGTGTTCAGTTTTCTCCCCCATTTTCCTATTCCTCCTCCCTTCTCTTCCCTGTCCCCCCTCTTTCTTTACTTTGCCCCTTCAATAGTTTCTATGTAAAGAAACAGCTGTGCACCTGGTGAAGTCACGCCCTTCCAGGGACGCAGAGGGTATCTCTGGCTGACTGGCAGTGAGGTGGCTCCTTGCCGGCTTGAACTTCTCCCGCTTCTCTGTTTGGCACGGACTCACTCGGCGTTGCTCCTTACACCTGGTTTTCTCCCTCCTCTCGGGTCCCGTCATCGGTGTTCTCCCCGTAGCGCGATCTCCCGGCTTCTTGAGGTTCCCGGTCAGGCCTGGTGACCTGGCTCCTCCCCGATGCCGGACTTCTGGGCCAGGCAAAGAAGAACGGGCTGGCTGTGGCGTCGCAGTCGCTATGCTGGCGACACTGTTGATTACATTTTAATACATTCTTTTAAATATTCTATTCTGAGATTACATTTTTTGGGGATATAATTTTTAACCCACTAAAAATCCTTGCCAATTTCTACCCTTTCATTATAATAAACCCTGAACATATTGAAGTAGTTTTTCCCGTGGTGTTGACCCAATGCTAGATTTTGATGGAGCAGCCTTCTACGAGATGGAAGCAGATGGAGGCCACAAATCCACTGGTAGCTAATGGCACCAGTGGACACAAACATATTTACAAATTAGGATTTATACCAAGGACATCACTTGCCATGTTTGCATCAAACCAACAGCCGAACATGGTCTGGGATTTGCAATAAAAGCAGCCACTAGTTGACACTAAAACATTTACTAATTAGGATTTATACCAAGGACATCACTTGCCATGTTTGCATCAAACCAACAGCCCAACATGGTCTGGGGTCTGCAATAAAAGCAGCCACTGTCATATCTTATGGCCAAACAGTTTTCCTAGTGAAAACCCTACATCAAATATACACTGACAGATAGAAATTCACCCAAAGATAACATTCCAAAAGCAATCACACGCTCCAGCATTTCAATTAACAAAGAACTAGCCTGAGTCAACACAGCAATACATGATTCGACAGGCAGTAATGAGGATACTGTGTGGCAAAGCATAGTTCCATAAGCAGATCTAGGGTTGTACATCCTACTGTGCACAAGCATTCTATTTTGAACCAGTGTACTGTTCCTCACCATGCTCAGTATCATGATTAAACGGACATGCTATGAAAATCTTGGATCACCAACTTCCTCTCTCCCACTACCATTACTGCCACAGACAAACCAGATATAACACTACCACAGTCCAACGTAAGGCAAAGACTGCGGATGCTACCATACGTCTAGGCGGCCACTATTTCTACCCATCTTATAACTGGCCTGAATCAGTTTATAAGTTTATCTTGCACCAGCTTCACTAACCTTACTTTTGCCAGTCTCATCACCATAACATAGCATTACACATTTATCTTCAGAGTTTTACAGATACCTATTTGGTGTCATGATGGCATTGAACAGCTCAAATTATGTATTTAATAAATCCTATGAATGATAGGATGTTTTGGCTTAACAATGCAACAAGCTTCATGTAAATGTGTGTCCTAAAATCACTTTAGTCCTTTCTACTGAATATTCATGATTGAGGCTATCGTGGAAGTGGAATCACTTTAGCTACACCACACTTTGTTTTAAGCCTCTCAAACAAATGTTTTAGTTTACCACAGAAATACAGAAAGCCATTTGGGAGCTTAACAAACATGAACGTGGTTTTCACTTTCAAAAAGTCTCCATGTCACCTCTGTGAAATGCACATAATCTTCCACAAGGCACTGTGCCTTTCGCCACATACTTTCTCCTCTACGGCCTGCCGTAGTTTGCTATTGTTAAATACTTGTTTTGGATTTCTGTACATTATAATCCATTATTTTAGTTTGACTATCAGCTGTTTTCCCTGGAATCAGCGAGGCAAGAAAAACACTAAACAATTTTCCAATCAAATGACAGGCCAAACCACCCTGAATTACCAAAGTTGGTCTCCATTCAACTCCTGAACTCTTCTCCCGTTAATCCTCTTTTCAAATGTAGATGGTATTTCTTCAGGTTAAGATTGATCATATGCTAGATTTCATTTAGGAGATATCTTGAATTCAAAACACTTTTCCTGGTTATGTTATGCTTCATATGAATACCGTATATGCTGTAGCAGTGCTGCTCTTCTGAAGACCTCAATAACCATTAAGCAATGAAATATTTATAACTTGACAAGTCTACAATGTGAATGCAATAAAATGACCACATATCAAACATTTTCTTTAATTGAAACTATTTTGGTGAAACGTTACTGAACCAACAAAAATGGTGGGGTTTTTTTTGTCTACTAATCAACGATTATCCTTCACATTGTGACCAAGGCATAGCGGCCTGGTAGTAGTAGCTGATTAAGTAAATTCACATCAACGACTATGGCTGGATTAGAACATGTCCTATATAAAGAATGAAAAATCCAGTGGTTTCAAATCATTTGTTGTTAATAAGGGCTTGCCAATGCTAAGATTATTAGTTCATCATCCAAGTGTATGGTAGCACAAAAGGCACTGATGCTTGGAAAATAAGCCACATTATACCTTTCTCACTTTAGATTTTTTAGTGTTGAGTCCTAATTTCATCCCATACGGTCCTCGCCTGGAACGTGACTGCACTTTATTCAGTAGCACACTGGTCTCCCTAAAGACTAAAACCTATTAAGAAAAGTGCAATATTGGTCTGTTCTAAGAGCCTTTACAGAAAAGTGCAGTGTTGGATTCCCTTGCATTTGAAAGCCACTCGTATTCTCTGGTGTCCTCCCTCCTATTACTGCTTGTTCTAATGAACCTCAAACCCTAGATAATGAGTCCATGTTTAAATACGGGAGGTCCAAAGAGATATAGAGCATAATGTCCCAGCCATACCCAGGTCAGTGCTTTGCTCACATGGAAGTGAGCTAGTGCACTTTAAGCAAAGTTAGGGGTTTTATTTAAGCTCGTTTAATGAGTTACTTGTAATTTGCCACTAAAGGGACTTAAATTCACTTGTTCGATTGCTTTTAAATTTAACTCGACTAGTAACAAACACTTGTACCGAATGGGCTTTTGAACAGTATATGTTCATAAAGGATTTTCTGGTACCCATTGTACCCTTGTTCCAATAAACTTTCTGAACCTGTTTAGGAACACAGAAAGAGGAAGATTCTTCCTCGTGTGGGCATGGATGGGCTAAAAAAATTTGGAAACAACTTAAATCTCCGGTTTTAAAGTGAATTTATTAAATCAACGTGAATACTTAAAAAGTGGCCTTTATTTTATTATTTGCAATTCATGCTCAATTTAAAAAAAAAATCCTGATGCAATGCGAGTTTGCTTGATATGATAAAGGTGTAATATCAAACATATATTTAAAATGCTACACAAACAAAACGACTTTATGTAGTATTCTGCAGGCCTTCGCCTTCACAACAGATTACCAACTCATCGCATGCAGCTACGCCCTGCCACACAAGTGAGAAGCCGAGTCATATGTGTCCTTCCATTTACAACAGACAAATGCCGACCAAGTGCCATCTTATAAATACTTGATCATTTTTAAATAATTCAGGCTTCCATCAGGGGTCATTTTACTTGTTATTACATACATTATTTACACGATAATTAGGAGAATGTACAATAGAAAATGTTCATCTAATTGTTCACTTTAGAGTATTGCAGTTCTGTCACGTGTCACGGACAGTCCGGTCTCAATGTGCGCGGGTGTCTGGTTACCTGTCCTTTTTCCGCTCCTTGGTCTACATGTCCCTGGTGATCAAATCCTATTATATAAACTTTAATGAGAAATGTGTGCAAGCAATCTGTGTGTTCTTTGTATGGTGGCCTTGTATGTGTTTTAGCTTGAGGGCACACATTGTTTCGTTTGGCGATGGTGGGTCGCAGATATAGGTTGGTGGGTACCACGACTAAGTATCTTTTGACTGCATTGGTAGTTGGGTTTATTCATTTATAGGTAGTTTTACAAAGCGTGAACTAGACATGCACGGGCATCAGCGCTCTTTGTCTCAATTAAGTTAAATGTGGTACAGCCTCACAATGGTGTACAAGGTGCAAGTAGGACACTTAGAGGACAGAAGGGGGAGATTCATCAGCTGTAGGTAGGATGGGTTAGAAGGTAAGTGGGAAAGAAAGAGGGATGGGACAAACATAGGTGAAAGGGTCCTATTCGGGGGGGAAGGGGAACAGCAAAAATTATCGGGCCTCATCAAGGTCTCATTCGTGGATTCTTCCTGAGCTTGGGAAGGCAACTCCCTAGAGTTTCATCAAAATCGAAAGGATAGAAAAAAGAAAACAAAAGGATATAGATGCTTCCTTAAAAATGTCGAGGGGTTAGTACTTACAACTGGTAATATAGTGTTTCATATGTTCCGTGTATGGGATTCTTTTTACAACAGTGGGGGTTTGGAAAGGGAGTGTGTCTGACTTTCAAATTGTCTCATTTCTTTCGGTGAGGAGAGAGAAAATGAGGTGGGATTTATGATTGCCACTGATGTGCATTTAACATCTAAGATCAATAACACTTCATTGTGTAAACAATATTTCAATCTAATAGTTGATATATATTGCAGGGCACAAAATGAAATACTTCTGAGTGCTGATTGAACAGTGGGGCTCAAGTTTTAGTTCGCGTATATATTGTGCAGCACTGCTCAGTAAAATAGTAAAAACTCGAAATAAGCATCGGTTCTGTAGCTCTGCTCACTTAAACAGCTGCTGTAATCCAAGTGACATACCACCTAATTATAAATTTCCCGATTTATATTTTAAAAAAATAGGGAAAATGCAAAAACAAGCCTTATGAACGTATTTTTGCAGATCTACACTTTCAGAGCATAAGAAGTTTATTATTTTGGAAATTGGTGGCAATGCTTTAATTACAGACCAGCTATTCCACCAATCGAGTCCACGTATTCGAGTTCCAATCATGACAATTTGAGGTGCATCCGCCTCCCTTGGCAGGCACTTCACTACCCCTTAGTGCTTCCCAAAAGTGCTCCTTCAACAGTGTCCATGCCTCCTCGGAGGCGTATAACAAGACAGCCTATCCAGAAGACATACTGAAATATCCTCAAACCCCATATCAATCAGTTTCAGAAACCATCCGGCAGAGAGGGAGACACACAATGACTTGAACGAGAAAGAAAATAATCAGAGTAATGGAATTACTGGTTAATCATTAAAGCCGTAGCTCTTTGTGCATTTCCTTTTTCCAGTCATAAAGTCTTAAGGAATAAAGAAGCCAACGCAAAGGTTGATCGTCCAAAAAACACATGGCAACAGTACCAGACAGACAACTAAAACTGCACCCATGCAGAATTTTAAAAATAGCATCAGGGAGTTGAAGTAAAACTCCTAGAACCAACAGAGAATCTTCAATCCAAAAGACAACACTATCTGTCCACCCATAACAGAGTCCACAGTGATACAAAAATGTAATCAACTAATACTTGATTAGGAAGCCCTTGCACCTTAAGAACAAGGAACCTATCCAAATCCCTAAACAAAGGAAATAGGATAGCAAATGTGGCTACACAAACATGGAAGCCAAAAGCTAAAATCCACACCTGGCATATGTGGATTTTTAGAAGAGACCATTTCAGCAGGCAGAAGCTACCTAAAACAATATACTAGCACCAACACAGCTTATGTGTAGTCGAGGTGTGCAAAAGGTTCTCAATAGGATAAAGAGGACCCTCAAATGTAACAAAATCCTTATGTGAGGCATGCAAAGAAGACCTGGTGAAAGTAAAAGATGAACATTCCCCAGCTAAGGAGTAGATGTTTCACAAACTACATAATATGGAGGCAAATTTGCTTAAATGACATCCAGAAATGTGATCTGCAAAGAAGGGAAGAGAGACACCTGAAAGCCTGCATTGCAAGAGATAAATCCCGGAGCAGTGCCTGGCACTACAAACCAACAGGCCAACCAGCACTCTGCCAAATAAAGTCAATCCAGGACCTCGGTACACAGATTGGGAAAGCAGTGAGGAGAATAATGGGTGGTAGTAATCACTCTGAATGCCTGATCAGATCTTGCAAATGAGCAGAAGAAACAACAAGGAGTAGGGCCAAGCTGGCTCAAACAGAATTACTATGAGTGTGCAAAAACTACAGAGTGAGAAAGCAGGAAAGCTTAAATGACGACCTATTAGTCAAGGAAAAGACAGGACAACTACTCCACCAACACCTATGACTTAGGACCTGGAACAGAACTGATGCATAAGAGCATTCACATGATGCCCAAATAGATCAAGAACTGAAACCCATTACACTGTATACTTTCCAGACTTTTGCTTAGATTGGTCAACTCCTGAGGAGTATACGCTGCTGAAATCCACTGCTGAAATCCACTGCACTCCAACAGGTGTAGAATGCTGAAGCCAAACCACCCAGACCGAAGCCAGCAGCAGATTAGGAAACCCCAACTCGGCTAACTAATTTATTTCCAAATTCTAACTTGGAAAATGGACTCTGACTCAAGCTACCCCTACACAATCAGGACCATGATAAATATCAGAAAATAGCTATATGAAGGAGCATAAGCACATACTTAGAGACATTTAAGGTCCAACCACAAGAGGGGTGCTTCTATGATAGCAGGTGCCAGAGAAATCGTACTCTCAAAGTGCTGATACTGCTGCAGCAGTTTGTTCGAAGCGGAGAAAGCTCCTGGATCGGGAGACCCCAAACTTCACTTCTGCAATGTTCTCTTGAAACATTAGTTAAGACAGATGCTTGGAAATAACCTGCCTCTTGCGAGAGAGAGAAAGAAAGCATGCTCCTGAGGCTCCTTGATTTTGCTGTTTAGAAGGATGATCATTCTTTAATTGGCACAGAATCGAGTCCCAAATAACTCCACATCCTTTGCTGGTTTCAAATACAACTCTCCAAGCAGATCATTAGCCCATTTATTTGCAGCATATGTCACACATTGTTCCTGTCCGCAGTCCCTTGAAGGAAATTGTATCGACCAATCATGTACGAAAAAAAATCCCAAACTGCTTTGCTTTTGAACTGACTCACCAAAGCAGCCAACATGAGGAGCAGACATCAGGTCTATAGGCAGAACCCAAACTGGATAATGCCGTTTCATTACTGTAACCCCAGGTGACTTATTAATCTCCCCACCAGAATATGAATGTTGGCAACCTTATCATTCCCTTGGTTGAATCATCAGGTTTAACCTCTGCATAGATTTCAGTTTAAAATGTATCGAATTAAAAAAGAGTTGGCCTTCAAAATTAAGGATGAGGCAAAAACACCTGCAACTTTTGCTGTCAATTATTGAGTACTAATTCTAGAACCCAATCACTCTAAAGGACAAGGCTCAAGTATCTTCCTCCTAGTCAACTCGGATAGGTCCTTCTAGAAGGCAGTGGATATGTCTTTGCTCCTGGGAAAATGAAATGTGACTCAAGAACCTTTGAGGAGAAATGGAACGTCAACCGGTCAGATGACCTTAGAAGGAAGCCACTGGTCAGACATGTTGTTCGCCCGGAAAGAGACAAGTCCAAGATAGAGTCCGATTGATTCTAGGCTTTGCAGTGGACAGCAACATTCAGAAGAATTGTAGCATCTGACCAGAAATGGGAGACACTTCCTAGTCTCCTTCTTGAACCTTCAAAGCCTGAATATCTATTACCGTCGTGAAAACTTGGGAAAGCGATAGGACTGTTTAGCAAAACATAAAATGGGATGAGGCCGACAGAGGCCACAAACAAAAGCCAGAGTAGCATAGGCAGTTTAAGTATCTAGAAATTCCAAAAGATTATCTGCATGATTGAGCTCTTAGGCACATTACCAAGTGAGAAAAAGTGCTGTTGAAATTCTGGACTACTACTTGAGCATGTCCGCTAATCAGGAGCTCATCTCCGAATCAAGGCCGGGGCTGGGGGGGATGCCTGAGGCCAGGGAAGACTAAGCCACAGGCTTCACCCCGTGCAGATAGCCATATGTCCTGAAGGGGAGGCTGGATAGTGTCAGCAATTGGGTGCGTGGACCCAAACTATGCACCATCACACGTTCCTCCGAATGAAAAACCGAAGGGGGAACAAGAGTGAGCTGAGTGAGGGTGTCCAAGTTGGTCGCCATTACCAATGCCGTGCCTGAATTTGAGCAGTGTCGGGGGAAGAAAGTGGTGTGGCGCCAATGGTGTAGTCGGTGTCTGCAAATCAGGCACAGGCGCAGAAGGTTTAAACCCTGAAGGGCTGTGCATAGATACTGGAACGGATTAGATAATCGACTCAGAAGGCCCAACTGAAGCTGTGGGCAAACCCGACAGTGTGGATACAGTCAAGGCACTCATCTCCTTGGGGCCCACAGGTGCTCCAGGGAAGGAGAAGACCCAAAGATAAGATGAAGAGAATGATAATATTCTGGCATATGGGTCATAGACGCTCCAGCACCAGGGAAGGAAAGGAGGCACAGGGTAGACTCAAGTGATGGCTCTCCAAACAGAGTGGGAGAAGAGACCGCAGGGGGTGAAGTCGGAAGAGGCTGCAATTTTGACCACCAGTGCTCAGACTTACATCAGGACGTCGATGGAGAATGACACCCATGGCAATGGCTTTGGGAATGGTTCCTTGAGTGGGCCGCAGAGTGAGCGAGAGATCAAGAATGACAGGAGGACTGGGAAGGCTTTGACAGCCGGGCCATCAGGAGCTTTATTCGACCATCCCTAAGCGCCTTCCTGGAGTCCCATTCATTGTCATCGTGGTGCACTCCCAGGCACAACATACAAATAGAGTAACTATACTCAAAGTACAGCCCGATGGCCGCTTGCGGCCCTCTTGTCCTTTACATGCAGCCCCCCCTGATGAGCAAGAGCTGCTGTTTAGTTGTTGAGCTCTTATATTCATAAATACATGTTAAATAAAGGTGCAGCATTTATTAACATGCAGATAAATGCTTGCCCAATTATTTAACCTTTTTTTAGACCTCCTTACACAATTCCTGACCCATCCAGTCCCCTACCACCAAACTTCAGAATGAGTGCAGCCCTCGGACACACCAAAGACCGTACGTTGTGGCCCCGGGCAAATGTTTGCGAGTACCCATGAAAGTGAGGGTCTGTGCCCAACATTTGCAGACTAAAAGAACCGACAAGGCTTGAAGCATGAAGACATATAGGTATAAAAGGCACACTGTTCTATTGACGATCAGTCAAAGTAGCACAAAAAACAGCCAGAGGTACTGTTAACGGATTAACGTTGAAGCATTGAAAAGAAGAAACTGACGTCTGCTTGTCAGGGGAGTGCTTATAAGGACTCCGTCCACATCACATTCAGTGGTTGACGTCACTACGGAGTCACTATGTCCTCTACCAATGCACAGAGGTACTGCTGTGAAAAAGTTCCATATCCAGTCTGGCACCTGGAGAGAATTCTAAGTTAAGGATTCTGCGGCTAAATGTCTCTTTCAAATGTATTATATAATACTCTCCCAATGGGTAGAATCAAGACTCAGAGGAATTTTGGCCTCCCTATGTAAAATTGCAACAAGTTTAATTTACAAAGTACCTTGCTACCCAGATATGAGAAGCAAAAAAAACATCTCCCATCAATTTGGTGCCATTTAAAAGTGTCGAGAAACAATAGAAAATATAATTTAAATTATTTTGGGGGTGGGAGGGGAAGTAGCAACACAGGGGGTGGGAGGGGAAGTAGCAACACAGGGGGTGGGAGTGAAAGAAGAAACATGGGGGTTGGAGGGGAAAAAGCAAAACAGGCGGGGACGGAGGTGAAGAAGCAACATGGAGGGGGTGAAAGAGGAAAACGTAACACTGACTGGGTGGTGGGAGGGGAACAAGAAATAAAAAAAAATGGCACCCAAATCAGAGCGTCAGCAGTGAAAGGACCCTAATAGAGATGAAGCAATCAGTACTTGGACCTTGCTTCAGCCAAAATAAGAGGATTGTGAATCTGGCTAGCACTGCCCATTAGAAGGCAGCAAATGATTCCCACGAATGGTAAGCAATTAGTGGGCTCCAAGACCTGTGAAAAACGCTTTATCCGTCAAAAGTGAGAGCACATGTTCATGCATGCGAGACCTAAAAACCGTGTCAGTATTCCTAATTTTGACATTGAGCAGCACAAAAATATGAGCGCCAAAACTTCATAAAACTTTCATAAACAGCTCCACCTTGAATATTAGTAAGAGAATCTCTAATTTCCACACTAATTGCTTCTTCAGGTCGATGAATCTTTGCCACCATGTTAGAATGGAGCACAACCCAAATGCATTTAACAGATCATCAACTTATAGAATTTAACGTAAAGTCAAGGATGAGGTACTTTCTCAGCAAGAGATTAGTCTGTTTTTTATTATGGTTAGTCAAATAAGTCTGTTTACAGAAATATTAAGACCATTTGGTTAGAATTACCACACAAAATAACAGCGTGCTTCACAAAGGAATTCCTCTCTATCTTCAGCTAAAGGACTTAACTAATCCTAGCCAGAACCTATAAAGACTTCCTTTCACATGGCCACCATCTTGCTTCCTTAATATTCATGCACAGTTTCCTTCAGATCTTGGGTAGTTGTTTTCATCTTTAACCAATCCAAATCTTTAAGGGTATTCTGCCATTTAAAAAGGTAATTACTGCTTCATATTGTTCCATCATAATAGGTGAGGGTGCATTAGTTCTAACTTCCCTCACTGGTTTATCCTTTGGCCATTGTGAATGAATTAAATATTTATATAGCGCGATGGCTACCCTGAGGCCTCCCAGTGCTGCAGACGGCTCAGCTAGTGGTCAAGCAGGTATGAGTTAGATACAGTTCCTGAAAAGCCAGGTTTTAAGAAGCTTTCGAAAGGCCAACAGATTGGGCTCATTTCAGAGATGTAGTGGGAGAGTATTCCACAGAAAAGCTGCATTATAGGCAAAAGACCGTCCGCCACATCTAGATCTCGTTATTTTGGGGGGTATGGAGAGGAAGGAGGCTGATGAGCGGAGGTTTCTCCGAGGTTGGTAGGGGGTAATCAGGGACTGAATGACAGCTGGGCCATTTTTCCAGAAGGCTTTGTGGACCAAACACATGGCCTTGAACTAAGTCCTTTCCCTGATCGGCAGCCAGTGCAGAGTTTCCAGGGCTGATTTTGCTGACTGACAGCGAGGGAGCTGGAGAAGCAGTAGGGTGGCGCAGTTCTGGATGATCTGGAGATTATTGATGGTATATTATGGAGTTCCCAGATAGAGGACGTTTCCATAGTCCAGGTGTGAGAGAATAATGGCCTGGACCATGATCCTTCTGGCTTGAGAAGGGGAAGAATCTTACGCAGCATCCTGAATAGGCCAAAACATGTGGCTGAAAGTTTGGCTGCTTGATGATTAAAAGTGAGGGAACTGTCCAGCCAGATGCCCAGACTTTTGATCTGGTCTTTCGGGGCTGGGGCAGGCCCGAGACAGGCAGGCCAGAGCAGGACAGAGTTAATAGAGGGAGAGTTGCCCAGGAGCATCAGCTCCGTCTTGTCACCATTTAGTTTGAGGGATGAGAGTTCCATCCATCTGGCAACCTCCTCTAGGCAGCAGCCTAGGGTGCAAGATGACCTCTCAGGGTGGTTCAGAGCAACCACGAGTTGCGAGTCATCTGTATAGGCGATGATTTTTATGCCAAATGGATGGACTATCTCCGCCAAGGGTCTCATATAAACATTGAATAGGGTGGGGGTCAGGGAGGAGCCCGGGGGAACCCCACAACCAAGAGGCTACTGATTGGAAACATAATCTACTTCAAAGTCAATGAAGGAACGCTCACTCGCATGTACCACAATCTTACATTCAGCCCATAAAATCAGCAGGTACCAGAATGTTTAAAAATGTATTATAATCACCTTCAAAATCTTAATGAACCATTCCACTTGCGCATACCGCTGCACTAGCCTGTCTCTCAATTCTGAAAAATTATTTGTGAATGCTGCCAGATAACCCTGACTTCAAGGAACATGTACATATATTCCTCCTGTTATTACTCTAAATGGGTAACTAGTTGCCTATTCCTCATCTTGCTCACTCTGCTCTCCGACAATGGCTGGCTGTTTCTTTACTCATCTAATTTCAAGTTTCTCAGCCTTTCGCCAAATGCATTTTACCAATTCTACAATGTGCTAACGCATTCCGGTAACCCCTCAGGTTTTCTACGGCTTGATCACAAATTAACATTATAACTCCTGTATAGATTCACATAACTGCTACTACTACTACTAGCTATTTCAGTCATCCTGTCATGCACCAAAGCTGCAGCTCTTGTAATTTCGTAACACAGGTAAATTAATTATTTCTCTGATACTGTTCTCTGATACGCCAAACATCCTTTTATTATTTCTTCTAGTCCTACTTTCAATGAGGGGGAGGTCTTACAGCTTCTCTTTTTCCATCTATTGTTTTTCTTGTGCCTCAACACTCTCTGCTTCTTATTTTTAGTCACCTCCTCAACCTAAGCTGGTATATATCCTTCCTCAGTCACATTTAGATCACCAGGAGCCAATGGATCAGTAAAGACCAAATACTCTCCATTTATCAGTGCTTGTATCATCTGTTGTGACTTCCACAAACTCTGAATTTTGATAAGTCAGAACAACTCTTGAGGTAGGTACTAGCTGAGCATCTGGCCTCATTTCTGCTTTTCAAGGAGCACTTGCCACAGCCTAAGTTGTAGTTTGAGCAGGAACGATAGGTACAGGGTCTGTGCTAGTCACTGCAGCAGTAGGTGTCATTGTAGGAATTTTACCTGGTAATTGGGTCACAACTGGTGGTACAAGTTACAGAATTTGCAAAGGTCTTTTAATTGGTGTAATACCCGAAGCTAAAGAGGCAGTAGCCACTGCCTGACCTAAACTAGCTCCTAATTCTTTCTGACCAACAGGGGTGGCATATAGTGGGGGGGGGGGGGTCAGAAGTTTAACATTTATTCTAATATTTCTTCACTGGAATCCATATCAGACACATCTACCTCTTTCTTCATGGGATTTTTCCTTTATCAGATTCTGATGTTTTATAGATTATAATCTAGTTCCTTCTATAATTGCCTTCCTTCATCTACACTGTTCCTCATCCCACCAGGCATTTGCATAATTAACTTCCCTTTGTTCTCCTCTTATATTTTTCCCTTTCATTTTCCCTTGCGACTTTCTCCCTAGCACTAAAAGCCTCATATTGAATGGGTCTAGGTAGTGGTTTATCTTGTATAATGTTCCTTACAAATTATCAAGAATCCTGGTATTAAATGTCCTGTTCCTAGGAAAGCTCAAAGTACCCTTCTCAGTAATCCTACTCCATTAGTGAAGCCAAAGACATGTGTTTAAACCATGCTCAGTAGTCAATGTATGCAGGTGTACCTTCAAGAGGTGCTTCTTACTGGAATAGTAACATCCCCTATCGCCAAATGTTTTAAATCTTCAAACCATTCGATAATGACAGGTCAATTTAAAACAGCAAAAGTAACACAAATATTTTGCTTTGGTTTCGTATATGTCAATTTCTCATTGGGCAATACATTTCAGTTATTATTCTCACACGCTCTTTTTAACAAACCAAAAGTGCTATAGGTTTCCCCGAAAATCCTATTTCAGCACAGCTCTGCAATGTCACCAACCAAGCCCAGCACGAAATACACCAATCGACCAATCCCTGCTCAAAACACTGACGTTCAACCTCACAGCAGTTCACCCTCCTTTGCAATTTTCTCCGTATTCTTACAATTTTTACAAATAACGTTAAAAACTCTTTGCTTGCTCTACTAGACAGAAAGCAAGTTTCCTAAACACTCAAGAATATTTTCAATAACCGCAAGTGAAATTTTGGACAGCGTGAAATCACCCACATCAATACAGTTTCTCCAGTTTGCGCAGTTACGTTTTACTAACACAAATCAATAATAATGATTCACAACAGAGCTCCTTGTCACTATGTCAATAGTATAGGTGAAAGTACCTCCCACATTACACTTTAAAATCTCTGCAAACAAGCTCCAATTATTATGTTAACCCTTGATCTTTCGACTACAACAAGTTTGAAATCGTCAAACATCTTTTCAACCACTAATTGACCATTTTCTTCTTACCTACTCATTCTATTCAAACATTCAAACCAGTAGAAAGACACAATCACAACGCATTTGCCCTATTGGTACTAACATCTATAAAACGGCAACCACCTTCAAATACCGCTTGTCGGATCTTCAAGTTCTGGACACTGGATTCAGGAATCAGGAATTTCAAATTATAATTTTGGGTAATATTTTATGAGTGTTAAACCTTTTCTCAGCTACTAGATTTGCAAGCACAGAAATCTCAAAATGTTTATAAACAGCTCCACCTTGAAGCTTACTAAGAGAATCTCCAATTTTCATCTTCAGGTCGATACATTTTTGCCACTATGGTAGAAAGGAGCACAACCCAAATACATTTCCTAATAAATGATCAACTAGTAGAATTTAATGTACAGTCAATGATGAGAGGTTTGGTGGTGTTAAGTTTTTTATGCTCATTAAGAGATTAGTCTGTATTTTTGTCTTTTTATTACAGTTAGTGAAATAAGTCTGTTTACAGAAATATTAAGAACATTTGGTTAGAATTAGCTTACAAAATAGTGTGTTCAATAAAGTAATTAATCGCCATCTTAATCTAAAAGGACCTAACTTATTGCCAGAACCCATAAAGAGCTCCTTTGGAAAAGAGCATAAGAACATTTGGAGCAACAGGGTATAACAGGTCAAAGCTATAACAGGTCAAACTCCCCATAAAGAGTAATTCTGGAAACTCAGCAGAGTTCCTTAACAGCTGCAGTAGTAACCAGTAATACAAGTGTAAGGAAATAATCACAGCAGTAGCTATGATCAGTATGGAGAAAGTCTCCATACTGAAAATCACTGTTGGCATTAGCTCACAGAAACTTTGGGGAAGATTAGCACAGTCAAGCGCTAGAGGGCATGGCACAGGAAAGATGTGAATAGATTGCACTGCCTCTCTAACTAGGAACAAGTGCTATATAGAAAAGCACAAAACTTGTTCAAAACTCTGAATGCTGGATCATCTCTAGCTAATAGGAAAGAATCTTCTGACTGTCTGTCGTCTTCTGCCTCGATTCCCACGGTAAACGTTCATGCCGATATGTTAATTGAATGTTGCTACTGAGTATTACAAAAAGATACATCTAGGAAGGTTATCCTGAGAACCTCTGCAGTTCTACTCTATTATCTGTTCAGTTTAGTATCCCATTGTGCAAAAATGGGCTGCTCTATGAAATGAAACATTAATACCTAACATGTTCTGGTTAGATCACGAGAACCGAATCTATAGCAATACTTCTTCATTATAAGCATGTGGTTGAGGTAACTTTAAAATACGATTAAGTTATATAGTGTGAGGAAGGAAATACATTTATTTTTCAGAAAACAGCACATTTCATTAAGAGGTTAGGATCTACAGTTCAATTAGAATGTTAAATTAGCATTTAGAAAACAGCATTTATTTTTACTAAAGGGAAAGGAAGGAACCACAAAATATTGGGGGCTAGCAGCAAAAAAACGACGGAAATGGGAGCTTTCTGCAGAAATAAGCAGCATTTTTCTCTTTTTGCACATTTGATAAAAGCACATTTTCTCTATATTGACACACATTTCCTACATTAATATTAAGGCATATTTCTACATTGTCATGTGGGAAATGTACGTAAAAAATGTTAACTTCCTCAAATCTAACATTTCTCTGTAAGAGAATACAAAAAACAGACTATCAATATAATAGGTAATCATTTAGCCTGACAATCTAAAAATTGAATTACCAGTTAAAAATGAACTGAATGATTCCATCAACTGCAAATCACACATTTTCATGTTATTTCAACTCGGGCTGTAACTGGTAATGTCAAGTTCACTATGGAATTATTAATGAAATATACTTGATAAGTTATCTTTAACTGTTAAAATCTAAGCCCCTGAAAATGAGCCATATTTTTCTTCCATTGCGCTTCTACAAGCAAGTCTGGGTTTAAGTGTAGTTACTGATAAAATGCAGTTTTTAAATTGGCATATTGAATTGGGGAAAGGCATGGCAGAACACTTCTTAATTAAGAACATTTACCTGTTTTCCCAGTATTTTTCATCCAGGTTTTGTTTGAGGATTCCGTATCAAATCCATCTAGCTGCAGCTCTTGGTATTCATCTCCAATTTGTGCATTTTGATCTGTAATATCTATCGGCGATTGATGGATGCCTCCGCAGTCTGCACTTGATAACACCCAGTTCTCAGGTCCATACAATCCTGTTAAAAGACAAGCTGAAATTATTGAAAGTCACGCCCCAAACAATGCAAATGCTTAGACCAAAGCATGGAAGAATACCCAATTAGATCAAATTGTTTGCCTGTTGAATGTATACTGAATACAAAAAAAGACATTTTGCATACAATAATTTGCTTGAAAATGTATTTTTGTCAGCACAGTTCCTGATTTGATTCACAGTGGTCAGACTCAAGAGATCCAGGATGAAAATTAAACTGCGTGCATCTTTTACACTAATCAAGGTGCTCACAGTTCCTACAACACTAAGAGTACAAAAATAAACAGCACTGCAATGCAAAAGAAATAAACGCATATTTTGAAATAAACAGTGTAACACAAATCACAATGCATCAGAATGGCATACACTGTGGAAAAAATTACGTGTTGCTCAAACTTTCCGAAAGAAAACCAAGTCAAGTTGCAAATTTTCAATGAACTGTTATAAACTGGTAACTAAGGACACTGAATGCAAGAAGGGTTTTTCAGTAAGTTTTGGAAACAAAACCTTGGCACTAAGGTGAATAATGGAACTCTGATCTTAAAAACAAATTATACTGAAAAATACAATGATTAGGCAACCTAATAAAAGCAAGAGCTTTCAGTCGGAGCAAAACAGAAATTCTCTCTCATTCAAGACGTCGATTTTGGAAAAAGAGCTGGCATTCATAAAAATTTGCAGCATGACGAAAAGCAAAAATAAAAAATGGGCATGTGCATGTATCAGTGCCTCATTAGGGAGGCACCATCAAAATTATGTGGGCACTCTTTTCTTTTTTACTTTACCTAAAGGGATAGGTCGGTAATTTAAAAAAAGAAAATTAAGTATTACAGCAAAAGTTTTTTTTTTGTTTTGTTTTTTAAGGCTCAGGGGCCTCCAGCAATTTACTGCCTGACCCTCTCCCAAAAATATATATTTTTAAAAAAATAGATACTTGGCATATTGGGCAACAGATGAGCAGGTGGGAGGAAAGCAATGGGGAATGGGTAGTAGAGAGAAAAGCTGCATATTAAGAAACTGCAAAAAGGAGTGGGTAAAGAAGCACGAGCTAGAAAGGAACACAGATATGGAGTTTGGAGGGGGTAAAAGTCTATTGGAAATAACTTGCAACGAGATAGACAGCGATAAAGACCATGGGAATATTTGGTATGGGGAGGGGAGAGAGACCGACAGAGATGAAAAATACAGTCTCAAGGAGCTAAATCAAATAAAAGAAAGGAGTGCAGTAAAAGTGCACCTAAGGAGGACAGAATCCAGCCAATTATACAGATGGTGAAGAAGCTCCGTCCCAAGGAAGGGACATACACAAGATGGACAAACTGGGAAAGGAAAGCATGACAGTAAAGCGGACTAGTGGTAATCAATGGGTGGGATATGGGTCCCATTAAGTTCTTGGTAAGCCCACAATAAGTCTTTTGCATGTCTGGTAGTACATTTTTTAGATCGAGCCTACCACTTATTAGAGTATCAATCTACCCTTTCATGCTTCAGAACAAAGGCATTAGAAACATAAAAAGGCATTTGCGTTTTTGTTAACCTCTTAAATTAATTCTGCTGAATGTATGTTTATTCTCCTACTTTTGGGGAACTTTCTGCTTTTTTCAAGATGTTCTTGTGAAGTTTTATAAAAACCACCTATTTCTCTGGTGACTGGACTGAGCAGGTTGACATCCTTTGGTCAAAAAAAACCCGTAAAAGCTTTCTCTTTCTGCAAGTACTCACTTTTGAGGCGAAGCACTCTTCCTGCACTGTGTACGGTGTCATATTCAGCATGACAAATGCAGCACACGGGACCGTGTCAACAGAACACATTGCAGTCAAACATCACACTATAACTGCACATTCATATTAAAGTTGCAGTAAAATTACACATAGCCCGCGGAGTTTTTGTCACTAGCAGTACATCATACAGCAGGACTGCTTCTGTCCCCGCAGATGGAGACAGAAAGCTTTTCGTGCCAGGGGGTCGATAATTTAATCAGTAGCGGTATCACAAATGACAGCTATCAGAACGGTGGAAGCACTGGCTAAGGAACCAAAAAGACAGGGTAGCTAAAACACTAGAAGGTGTGAAATTGTCATATTCATTTGTTAAGATAGGGACACAGAGGACTGCAAAGCGCGTTCTGCAGTAACACATTCAGTGCGAGAGCTATTATAAATGTATACTGTGTCCTTGAGGAAAACATTTTCATCCCATTCAAGGGAAACAGTGTTTCGGTTTTAAGTGCCGAAACAATAAATCGATAGCCAGATTACCCTATGCCAATGACAGCAGAGGTCTGTATAGTTTCAAAGTTCGAGGTGAAGCAAAGCACCTGATCACAGTAAACGAAATCCCGCCTTCCATAACATACTTAGGTTACAAGAATCAGTGTTCACTCCCTGAAGGCTACGTTGGGTAAAACCGGTCTGTTAAAATCCAAAGTACCAACCATCTAATGCACTCCATCAGAAAGACAATATTCCTTTCAGTCTGACGTTCAGAAGACCTCATTGCGTCTGGATTATTGGTTGGTCCCGGCTGACTAGGTTGAGGTTTCTGGCTAGATGCACCTCGAACCACTTGCTTTTATAACTCACCTTGAAGATTGGTTCGTGGAGCACCTCCCATTCCTGGAGGCTTTATTGATGGCATTATTGTATAGGGAGGTAGTCACTGCTCTGCAGGTAGATTCACAGCTGTATTTCAAGGAAAACAAGGCACTCTGGCTTCCCCAGTTGTGCTCTGTGAGGTCAACAAGACAGTGCTTAGTGGCAGAGCCCAAAACAGAATTTCTGTGAAGATGAGAGATAGGCAGGTAAAAGAACTGAAGGAGAAAGTGTTGCCCCTCCAGAGACTTCCTGGTTGCAAACTGAGGCAACTGTGGCTAGTGGTAGTTCAGGAGCAATATCGAAAACTCACCCATAACACCTCTCAACTGCACTACCTCTCGATGCAGAGGAAACTGCATTAAACAGGGGATAAGAAGGGCAGCATTCCAGCATGGCTGGGAAGGAGAAAGCAAGAGGTGTGGTGGGGTGGCCGGAATACAGATTGTGAAACTACCTTTAAAACTGACATGCAGATAGCACAGTCAGTCACACAATACTATTGAACACTTTATAAAGCTAGGCACACCCACACGCAGCAAGATGAGCATTACTTGGTGAGCTCCAGGTCCCATTGTTGAGCCAAGAAGACAGGAAGGGCCTTGGAGGATGATCTCACTGCAAGAACTCAAAGCCTTGCCACACATGAAAAAAAGGAAAACACCAGGAACAAATGGTCTACCAGTACACTTATAACACGCATTTACAAAGCTATAGGTCTTGCAATCGCAAATTTTTAACCTCTGGCACTGTTAAAGTTAAAAAAAGAAAGTGTGGTGTCCCTGTAGCAGGCAACACGCTCCAAATTAAAGTTAAAATAAACAAACAAACAGAGCGCGGTGTCCCTGAAGGGGGCGCCACGCTCTGAATTAAAGTCCTTCTGGGCGGTAAAAGATGGACAAGGTGGGACTAACAAGCCTCATAATGAATGGGAAGCCAGTGTTTACTAAGGACAATGACACAAGCCAATTACAAATATGGGAGGAGTGTGGGAGGTGCTTCCACAGCATACTCTATTAAAGCATGCCTCACAAGACAAGTCCTGCATGCGTGCTGCCTCTAGGCTCGACCTACAAAAGATTGGTGACACTCCTTAAGCCACATCTTGTGAATCTCTTTCACAAAGCTAAAGAGGAGGGAGCCCTTCCAGATGACCCTAAACCTGCTATTATTATGGTGATGCCCAAACAGGGTAACCCCGTTAATCTTTCTGCATCATATAGGACCCTTTCGCTTTTCAACAGCAAAAGTAAGATACTGGCCAGAAATATGGCTACACGAATATCCGGGGTGATGACCTCACTTGTCCACGAGGACCAAATGGGGTTTAAGTCGGAAAGGGCAACATGACTTAATCGCAGATGTTTGCAAGGCTGGTTAGACCACAAAAAAGTGGACAGTGACCTCTAGGACATCACTAGATGCCAAAAAGGATTTTGACTCAATCAACTGGATTAACGCCAACTGACCCTAAAACAAATTGGATTTGGCCCCAAATTCTGCAGGTGGGTTAAACTGTCACATGAGGCACCAACAGTGGTGGGAAGGGTGAATGAAATCCCCTCAGATCCATTTGAAATGGGAAAGGGCACAAGGCAGTGGTGCCCATTATACCCCCCTGCTTTTTGCACTCTGCCTAGAACCACTTGCGTGCAGAGTGCAAAGCAGAGCTGACATAGTTGGATTTCAAAAGTTGGTCAATGAGTCAGAGTTCCTAAGGTTATATGTGGACTACGCGCATATATATCTTATGGACCCTGAGACGTTACTACAAGCGATCCAGTCTGTGTTCTGAAACGTTGAGACCTACTATGGATACCGCAATAACTGTGACAAATGGATCCTTTATCAAATGGGAAACAGGGCGAGACTGGGCCAACTGGCTGTGGACTTTTGGGTAGTTAGAAAAAGCTTTAAGTATTTGGGAATTAATGTATGACGAAATTCCGCATGCGTTTTTCACAAATGCCTTAGAAACTCCGTCATTAGAACAAATGCATCTTTAGCACACATTTTTTCTGCAAGCAAGTCATTTTAACGACTTGCCTTAGGGTGGCGCTGAATATTGGAATAGTTTAATTAACTATTCCAACTCCAGTCTCCACAACAGTAGGGAAGGTGTTGGACTTTAATTCCAACACCACTCCACCATTGCACCCCCGCTATAGCAAGTTGTAGAAACATCTTGCGTGCAGAACGATTCCGTGCTAAAGACGCCTTCGTTCTGCTGACTGCGCTGTGAAGGCACAGCGTATTTCTGGCTTTGTCCTAAAGGACTTTTCCCCTGGGAATAGCCAAAACAGTAAACAGAGATAAATCCCTGGAGTCAATCTGGGTTGGGTTCACAAGGAATTGCAGGACAGTCCTCAGAGCAGGCATTTATCACGTATGGACGGGGTCTCCATTTTTAAAATGATTGCTCTATCGACACCCCAGTATTTCTTGTAGAATATACCCTATGAGATACGAAAATCATACCTTGACCCGCTGGAGAAACACTTGGGATGCTCTTCTGGGATGGGGTCATCCGAAGATAGCTTTGCAGATGCTCTACAAATCATTCTATAACCATGCATTATTCTCTTATTCTCTCAGACATAAGGGCATACTATCAGGCTTCGCAACTTCTGGTCATTAATTAATGGGGTTTTACCTCGGATACTGATCCAGTGCCACAACGGGAAAGAACAAGACATATACGTACATTACATCTATGGACACAAGGAAGAAAACTGCTGTTTGAGTTCATGCAGGCAACCTTTAAAGTGTGGATGACACCAACAAGGCTCTGGGCTGGCAGGGAAAGAACACTGGCCACACCGCTTTGGAAAAGAACTGTGAAAAAGCATTGGCATAGCCAATAGGTCTCGCATTTGTACCTTATAAGTGTTCGGCCAACAGTTGGTGTTGTTGCACCAAGGATATTCTGGTGCATAACTAAATACTTATAGGGTCCAAAAAGCGAGACCTATTGGCTATGCCAATGCTTGTTTTTTTTTGTGGCTGTTTTGTTTAAGTTGCCAGATCTACAATAGCTGGACATGGTTTTTGTTAACAGTTCTTTGCATCAAATGAACTTGTTTTCATTGCTCTGAATGTTGTTTTCATTCTGGTTGTAGGTAGCAATCATTCCCGGAGATGTGGGGGCTGCCTAGCTGTGCGCATGCGCCGAACTTTGCAAATGAGAAAAAGCCTGGTGCAGGCGCAATTTGGAGTGAGTGAGCCCCAGGCAGCAGGACTCATTCACACAGGAGTTCATGCACTGCACCTGCATACTCGGCATGGTTTTAGGAAACTCAACCCACTCCCTCCTAGGTATCGAACACGTATTTACCAAGAAACTCTGAGAAGAGCCTGTCTGCTGCACTGACGGCTGGTGGTGTGTGGGCCTGGTGAAAGCGTGCCCTGACGGCTGGTGGTGTGTGTGCCCGGTGAAAGCATGCACCGACGGCTCGTGGTGTGTGTGCCTGGTGGAAGCTTACACTGACGGCTGGTGGTGTGTGTGCCTGGTGGAAGCGTGCACTGATGGCTGGTGGTGTGTGTGCCAGGTGAAAGCGTGCATTGACGGCTGGTGGTGTGTGTGCCAGGTGAAAGCATGCACCGACGGCTGGTGGGGTGTGTGTACCTGGTTAAAGCGTGCACTGACGGCTGGTGGTGTGTGTGCCTGGTGGAAGCGTGCACTGATGGCTGGTGGTGTGTGTGCCTGGTGGAAGCGTGCACTGACGGCTAGTGGTGTGTGTGCCTGGTGGAAGCGTGCACTGGCGGCTGATGGTGTGTGTGCCTGGTGGAAGCATGAACTGACGGCTGATGGTGTGTGTGCCTGGTGGCAGCGTGCACTGACGGCTGGTGGTGTGTATGCCTGGTGGCAGCGTGCACTGACGGCTGGTGGTGTGTGTGCATGGTGGAAGCGTGCACTGGCGGCTGGTGGTGTGTGTGCATGGTGGAAGCGTGCACTGACGGCTGGAGGTGTGTGTGCCTGGTGGAAGTGTGCACTGACAGCTGGTGGTGTGTATGCCTGGTGGAAGCGTCCACTGACGGCTGCTGTGTGTGCCTGGTGGAAGCGTGCACTGACGGCTGGTGGTGTGTGTGCCTGGTGGAAGCGTGCGCTGATGACTGATGGTGTGTGTGCCTGGTGGAAGCAGGAGAATTCACAGTGATATAAGACACAAATTAAACTGACCAGGAGGGAGGGGGAAAAGGGAGGGTGGGTGGTGCAAGCAGATGAGCCGGATTACAGCAATAAAAACACAGATGGCAGCTGTGCAGGTGCACAAGCTCGTGAACGCAAGCTGTAGGCCAGTAAAAGCCTCTGGTGGCACTTTTAAATGCCATTTACTAAATTTCTCGAATAGACAGTGCATGCACTGTCTAAGGCGAGACCTAAAAAGGAGTTCTGAACACGGTCCGGTTTTAAGCAATGGGAGGCCATTAGGATCAGCTTCATAGGAGATGTGTTGGAGGGGGATCACTTTGAAGCTCTGAGGCACTGCAAGAGGAATTTCAGCTGTTGCCACTCAAACATATATAGATCTGTGATCTGTGTATGCCCTTGGGACTGAGAAGCTCAGCGGTACAGATCTTATTAAGTATGGCCCAATGAGAAAACTGGATCCTGATGGGTGTGGTCACTCAGAAGCCTGTCCCTCAAATTTAACTAACTAGCTTAAATAATACCTCTGATGACCTCTGAAGCAGGTAAGAGACCGACCTGGGATCCATCGATGACACTGACTGGGAGGCAGGTTTTATGCATCCTTTGAAGGTAGCGACTAAAGCCAGATTGAGATGAACACAACTTTAGATCCAGCATAGGATATATTATAATAAGAGCAGGTTATTCAAAATATGTAGGGCCCAAAGCCCTATATGTGTACAATGGCACGCAGAGGAGGGCACTTTTATTCACATGATTTGGACATACTTGAAGGTGAGCTGATACTGGGGAGGGGGGGTGGATATATTGAGGTTGTAGCTGTTATTTTGTACGTAAAGTATTTTAGTTGCTAAGCATGACAGCCAACATGTGGCTAGAGGGTATGAGAAGATGCACGGAGGTGAATCAGGTGGTCTATGAAGGTCGAGGATGCCCCCTACAAATTCGAAAAGTTTCAGAGGAAATGGAGAGTTTTTTACGGGTGGATTGTAAAGTTAGGGCACTGTCAAATGGTGCGTCCCTGGCAGCAGACTCATCGCTGTGCCAAGTGCAAGTGCAATTTGGTGGGGTGGGAGGGTGAATGGAGGGTGGGTCCCAAGAGGGAATGTTGGTGTGTCTCAAATGTGAATGATTAATTGAGCACTGTGTAATGTTTCTGGTGGTATTGCACGGAAACAAATTAGTAAAAGAATAAATAAAAAGAGACCCGTTTCAATTAATTGTAAACTAATAACAAAAAGGGTTAACCAAGGTAAAGATTCTATAAAACCACGGATAAAGACTCATATGAACAATCTAAGAGAGGTCATACAGCACACCTTGGTATCCCACTAGCACTAGCTTAACATAGACTCCGTTTTACAGTCAATGCTTTAGGTAAAAATCCACTAAGAACTCAAATTCAAATGCAATGTATTCCGTGATGCACGCTGGAGTGCGTGGCCTCTTCTCCCCATCAACAAATGTTAGCAGCTGTTAGCAGCTCAAACCAGACAATTCATTTGAGGTCTGTATAATATTCCTGGGTCTGTTCTTTACAATTTCCTCTTTTCTTGCCTACCACAGCTATCTTTCCTCATTTCTCTGTCCCTCTATCTCTGTCTGGTGTTGGTGTCATTGCAAGCGCTCTGAAACCTACGGGTGATTTATGCGCTATACAAAAGCAATTTACATTACATTACATATTCTCTCTGCTTGGCTACTGTTAGCGCCTTACTCAATACTTTCTTATTTGTAATCCCCTATCATCATAGATTCACTTCCACTTGTCCTTCATGTCATTTACTAATATATTTTGAGTCAGGAATTACAACATAGACTTCTGTTGTGAAGAATTTTAAATGCATCCACAAAGTGCCAGAGTCTTCAATGATCACTGCCACGAATTTTGTAATATAAAAATTCCACATTGATATTCACCTAATAGTAGCATCAAACCAAAATTAAAAAAGAAATGCTGACACCTGGCTCATCATAGCTCTCAAGAAAACAGAGTCCATGGTGCAGAGTACTTTGATCCCTTCACAGAATGTCTATTGAATCCATGATTACACAGACACTATATTATAGGAACCGAAAAAAATTACTGGAGCAGCATCATCTCACCTGGCATCTAGAGATTCTCCACATAATCCTAATTTCCTTGAATTCAGCTTATTATACAAAAGATGAACAATGAAACGTGTTTCTTACTTCGGTGATCAAGAACTTGGTACAAGCCACCCTCCTCACCTCACTGATAGACCAGATAATTCTATTGGTCTTAAAATACAATGATTCTCTGAATAAAGTTTGAAATGCTGAAGGTCATTTTGCTTCATTTAGAGTGGAATGCAACTTCTCACCATGATTATTATATTCCATAAAATTAAATATTGCATTTTATAGCAGAACCACAGACCCAGTGAACTGCATTACCAAAACGGTAGCCCCAGCACAGAGGGCAGTCGGCAGCAGACACTTGGTAAGTGTCCATTACCTGCTTTCAACCGTCTTACAGACCCTATCCGCTGCCACCACCTTGGCAGAGGCATCATCCCCTTCCAAATTGTCGCCAAGATTGAAAAATCCTCAGTGCAGCCAGGGCAACACTAATAGGATTTGCAAAAGTGCATCATTGACCCCGGTCTAGGAAAGGAAACTGAAGGTCCTTACTTCGCTTTCTGGGAGACCTGCTCCATACAGATGTACCAGTATCTCAACACAGTGCTTCAACAAGTACCAACTGAATGTTTTACTTTGCAGAAACTCAGTGCATGTTCAGTAGTGCAGCAGAAAAAGTGGTTTTTGATTTAATAAAGCAGACACTAGGCTTATGCATAGTGCTTCAAGAGCACTCCGGTGGAGACTTTTGTAATTAGGCACATGAGAGGTTCCATTCTAGTTCAAAATACTTATCTATTCAAAATTACGCCCCTTCCGACTTAAGAATTTGGTATTGTAACCATGACTGTCCACAAAAACAGTAATTTCGTTTTTAATTCTATAAATGAGGAATACTTCAAATTGTTTTTTCTAATAGCTAGGTTTGTCACACTTTGCTCGCGTGAACTATGCATGTTCAAGTGCAGTTTTAATTGGATGTGATCCTTCAATTCAGTTTTCAAACAAAACCCGGGTCTACACGATTCATGCGCGTTTGGTTTGCAGAATGAGAAAAGGCTACCATTCAGGCAGGAAAAGGAGCATTTTTTTCTAAGCTTGATTTCATCGATTAGCCATTCTCTGCCTTAAAGCGCAATTGCTTTTCTGCACTGTATAAATCTCTCCAGAGCTGGGCACTTTATAAAGCTCAGGGTATTATGTTATTAATCGTAGGTAGTTACATCTGTCATTCGACCTGGATTGGATTTAGAATGTTAAATAATGTCAAGTGAATATCTGCAATTAAATAAAGGTGTATATCAATTCCTATGTAATAAAAAGCTATATTTTTTTCATTTTGTTTGAGGCTTTTCCGTGTCCAGAATTAGAATTCTTAGGCAATCCTATTCCAATGCAATTATCATCCTTAAACATCAATGTTTTAATCACGTAAAAGCTAATGTCAGTTTGATTCACACATGCAATGTAAAATAAAGACTATAATGAAATTGGAAACCTCTAGCTGAGCTGGAGCAATTTAACAACGAAGTTCAAGAGGGCACAAACAGTAAAGAGGTGGTGCCAGAAGCAGAAATTTATGGAGGGTGTTTTGCTTTTTTTTCTTTGTCAGTTTCTTGACTTTATATTACAATCCATTTCACACTCCTTGCATGGAAAATTACTAGAATTAATACCAGACAAACAAGGAAATTAATTTATGTAAATTCGACTGACGCATATTTTCCATTGGTGAATTATTGTGCTAATGAAAGACTACTGGGAGGAGGAACCTGCACAACTAGGGTACTACCAACGAGCATTGTGCCAATAGGTAGATGCATCTTCTTTGCTACTTTGAAAGGTTGTCAATATGTTCAACTCCAGGAAAGTAACCAGGAACCTCTCCTAGTGTGAGGCCACTGGTTAACTTATCAAGTAGGAGGACCTACCACATAAAAGGTTATTCATATGCTCATTTTTTTTTATTTAGTCGAATTAGGTGAAATTTATTCTAATCGTTAAGTATTTCTTCGCTGTAGCACACTGAATGATGATCATTATTTTTGTTTTAGCAAGTATGTTTTAGTGACCTCAAGACATTTTGGGAGGAGTCCTGCCCTATATAATTTAATTTAAAAATGAAGATTCTTAAATTAATTCAATTGAATCTGGTGGGATATCTTTTCATACACATTTTTTCACCATTTATCAAGTACATTCTACAACTGAAATTGCCCTCAGTGAGTTTAAGAAAACCAATACTACATTACTTTGTGAAAAGGTTTAGCCTTGTAACACAAAATATGCTGCATCATACAACATTGTAAACTCACTAACTCAGGCTAGCAGATAATACCACTGAACATTGTAAATGTTGGAATGTGTACATTCGTAGCCACTGCTTTGTTCTTGCACACAGGTTAAATGGAAACATTAACTTACTCTAAAAAGTGGAATGAATTATGTAGAAATTGGTACAGAACCTGAATGTCCCAGAAGTGCTACAGAAAACATGGGAAGAGGCCACCAAAATTAACAGCAGTTACAGTTTGTGGATATTGATAAGTATCTTTCAATGAAAAATGTGCTCCTTAGACAAACAGAAGAAATTGATCACTGAACTCATTAATTCAATTATTATGTACAAAAATGCACTTAGTTGTAGTAAAAGTGAATGATGCACATGTTGTGTTCATCAATGTTTCACATGGTTAAATGCAGAGAAGGGTGCTTCCAAGAACCCTAAAATGGGTCAAATATGTTCCTGCATGCAATAAAGGAATACAGATCAGTTTGATTCAAATATTTAATTTACGTAATTTGTGCAGGAAAAAAATTAAACCGATCGAAATTTACAGAAATTATATCCTGAATCATCACAATTGGACCACCTCAAAGAAACAATACAAAGGACACCTCCCCCTCATCCACCCAAAAAAGGGTTAACAAATGAAGAAAGTTCAGGCCATACATAAAAGGCAGATTCAGGAGTGGGTGTGTGTAGCACCCCACCCGCCCCCAGAATTTGTAGAGCTTAAGACACACAAGAAGACAAAGCAAACTGTATCATGCCAAGTGACAAACTAAACGCTTAATGAAAAATAAAGAAAGGTTTTTACTCGCCGAGAGGGAGGAGAAGCCTAATCACTCTAAAAACAAGGTCACCTAAAAATATCTTCAATTGTCAATGTTTAACCTATATAATATTATTTATAATGGTATACCAATGACTTGAAATTGCTCAGTTTCTCAGTTCAGTGGTTCACTGCATGAACTGATAAATACAATTACACATCACATGCTATAGTAATGCAAAGAAATAGAAATACTAAAATTAGCAAAGAAAACAGAATTATTGGCCACTTCTAAACCTAGCCTCTCAAAAGCACCATTTTAAAAACTACAACAAAAATATCTATTTTGCAATAAGTCAAATATACAACCATATAGGCTTCTGCATAAAAAGCTACAAGAGAAATTCCAAAGCTATTGTATCAGTCACACAATCAGTACGCTCCTCAAATACTGAATGGCTTCAGTTTCATTAAAAGGAAATTGTTAATAATGTGTTTTCAAAGATACATTTATGTTGTAATAAAGCAGGTCCATTCCATGTAGTTTCTTTAAATGATTTATTCCAAGATAACATGTTACAATAAGAGAGCCCCAACAGGAGCAGCATCCCCTGCGGTTCAGCCCTTCCTCCAACTGACACTCTCTCTCATCCAACATTCCACAACCAGCTCTCACACCAACATTCCACTCCACAGACACAGGCTGAGCAGCAGGTATAACAATTTAATTTAGGACAAGAGACAAAATCACAGTTTTGTCTTAAAATATATTGGGAATACATATGAATGGCCCATAACCCTAGGACAGTAATTACTTCTGGGTAAATTCCAACATTGAAATTGGATTGCTCAAATTGTGAAATTGGGAAGTTGCAAACACCACTCTGCATGTCATAATCAAAGGTACATAATTTTCTCACAAAGAAGATCCTTTCAGGATGCTGTAACAGCATTAAAAAGAGAAAGGTAAAAACTCTAGTTCAATATTAATTCAGTAGAATGGACAGCCATTGTATTGGTCAGTGTTACTAAAGAAATGTTTTATAACTGGGTAAATAAACACATTTACATCATGGGCATCAGTTCATGTATCAGGGGAGGGCAACCATAATATGTCTTGAAGATGTATAGTAAGAATTACTTCATTGGTTTTGGTCTCATGTTTATGGGTAAGCTCCATCTGGCTGAGTGAGGGCATTTTAGGAGGATATCTCTTGGCTTTCGACATCAATGTTTGAAGCCGAAACGCGTCCATTTGTACATTTCTTATGGTGAACAAATAAAACCTTGGAAGTTACCACCAGAGTGCTTTGGGGCCTGTATTCCTAAGCTAAAAATAAAAAACTAGAGCTTTGGGAATGCTTAAAAACGATTAATTTTCCTGGGCTCATCTTATATCCCTCACAGGAAACATAGGGTTAATTTCTGAAAGTAAAATAATTTCTGGTGGCTGCTGCACACCCTGCAGCCTCAACCCCCCCCCCCCCCCAAAAAAAAACCAATAGGAAAATATACTATTGGTGCCCCTGTCCAGATGGATGGCCCCACCAGTAACAGAATATATGTAAGTTATCCCTTGGGGGTCATTAAAGGGCATTCTTTGCTAGGAACAGACTAATAAATGATTGTCTATGGCCTCTAATTTAAATATTCTCCTTTTTAAAAATGTGTTTAAATTTTTTTGTGGGTGCCCCGTTATCACCCGGGTACCAACAGCTGTAAGCTTTTGGGGGGGCTGCGGGGAAGCACCAACACCTGCATGTGGCCCCCATTCCATGGAGCTCCGTGGTGACCTTCAACACTATTTTCCTTTTTTTCTTTTACTTTCCTGGTATGCCCTAGTGCCAACCCGGGCACCTCACATCTTTTATGCTGGGGCTAAAAGGGAAGCTCTATGGCAACTGCCAGCTCCCTGCAAGTGGACCCATTCTATAGGGCTGCACAGGAGCCAGAAAACTCTAGGTGTGCATGACCACAGGAAGGGAAAAACATGTATGCTCCCATCCAGCTTTTCTGCTTTTGCAGGGTGGGAGCTCAGAATGATTTCTGCAGGGAAACAACGTCACAGGGGATAGGGTCCAGGGGAAACTGTCCCTGAACCAACCATGGGATGGGGTTTCCGGGAGTGGGGGGGGGGTTGAATAGGGCACAAGGTAACAAATATAACCATGACGTGTCCTGGAAGATGATTGGGAAAAAACAAATCAGAATATGAAAAGTTGAGGATCAGTTACAACCAAGAAATTAAGACTTTAAATTAGAATATGTAATACTGGGTAGTTCAAAGGACTTTGTTTTGATTAAATTATACAACCATAAAACTATATTACGAAAACATTATTAATAAAGTGTTATAAAATTACAGGTCTTGACAAGATTATCTAATGCTCAACACTTGGGCCGTATAGCAAAGGTGTCATCGGCTAAAAACACAACTCAATGCTAGTCACATTGGCAAGACAGTCCAAATGGAGACAGAACGACAGATATGACAGAATGAGATAAGTTTAAAAAATGTTGGAAATAGCATAGTACTCAGAGGAGCAGAAATCATGTAGAAACCCCACCCTATCATCACAGTACTAGGATCTTGCCTTCGTGTTAAAGTGACTAGTGCAAGGGTCTAAAAAGAAAACTTTTATGAACCTACAATACATATATGAATTAAAACCTTCAAAATCCTTACACATTTTCAATAAAATACAGGATTGCCTCTTCAAAACGCAGTATATTCTCTTTTAAAGTAATGGTATCAGCTATCTACATTTTCACAAGAAGCATGTTAGATCCGATTCTCCAAGCACACATTATGAAGAGGGAGACTGCAAACACTAAGCACTCCTTTGTGTTACACCCAAGTATCTTAAAAGCTTCCCAGTAGTGTACCATGCACATTTGACACAGACTGGGATGATCCATCTTATCCGAGGCAGTACCAAATTTGGGCAAAAGAAAAAAAAAATAAGAGGTCCACGGACTCCTAACCATGGGCAAAAAGGGCAGTAAGGAAGCACAGAATCACTTTTCTCCTATTTACTTGTAAAAGACTTGAGCGGAAGGGTGCCAATCCTAAACTTTAAGGACAAACATTGGCATTGTAAAGACAGATTCCTGTCCAGGTAGGATTCAAATCTAAAGCATTTGTGGGTAACGAATTTCTCAGTTGTATTTCCCAGCTTCAGTTTTGTGGGAAGGCCTTTTGACATTTGGGTAGTGGAATACAAGAGTTCCTCCATCTTTACAGACTCGCACACATTTTAATTTTCCTTAGTCAAGAAATAGGGACTCCTTTAACAATACTGATTAGCTCTGCCAGTCCCTTTCTGTAAGGCTCCAGTCTGGATGTCACTTAAATATGCAACCAGTAGGTTTACAGTCAAGTTAAAAAGTGACCTAATAAACAGACTTTCCGACAAGTAAGCATGGAAACATCTACGCAGCCCCAGAGTTCAGCATTAGAAGTATCCCCTGTTTTCGCTATGGCCCTTTATACCTCAATAGCCAGCATTACAGCTCCACTGGAGTCGCCTTGTGCTTCCTTTCAGAGGCGGATGTCCTTTGGCTCAGGGTAGTTCTGATTTTCCCCATCTGTAGGGCCCAAGACAAGTTATCAGCCAGCCTTACGCCAAGGTAATCAAAGAATTTTACTTGCTCCAGGAATGCCTCCTCTATGCTTACCCTACCTCTAAAGCAGGTTCTCCAAAGTCGGTCCTGGAGGGCAGATCGATACCCGATTTTTAAGATAACTACATTCATCTAAATGGGGACATGCCATCTTAAAAATCTGCATAGATTCGGCCCTCCAGGAGCGAGACTGGAGTACTCTGCTCTACAGGAACGATGTGGGTTTTTATTCATAAATTTCGATTTTGCTGGGTTTCTCTCCAGCCCCCTTTCGGAGCAAAATAGTGCTAAAACAGTCCAATAGTGACTGCAAGCCTCGCGATAATACCGGGACAGAAGGAGTGTGTTGTCAGCAAATACCAGGATGGGGATGTTACTGCCCACAGATTTGGGGGCTTCATACTTGCAATTTGCCAATTTATTCCCCATTCCATTAATGTAAAGGCTAAAGTGCATGTGGCTAGTACGCAGCCCTGTCTGACACCATGGTTGATTGCTATCCTGCATGCATTCCATTTCACCTGGTGGTAGGTGCCGCAGTGTAAAATGTTCAGGATCCTTAAGGAGTTCACCTGGGATACCATACGGCTCCAGCACCCTGCACAGATTTTAGTACCAGATTAAAGGCCACCCTTAGATCAATAAAGGCAATAGGAATGTGGCCCCCCCTCAGGGTAACGTACTTCCAGAAAATTGTCATGAAGCGGAAGACCTGATCGACTGTACTGGCCTTGGCCCTATACCTCGCTTGACTATCGGATAGGATGGTCTGCTAGCCATGATTGTAGTCCAAAGAGTTTCTGTCAAGCAAAAACCTTCTGTTACAGGTCAATCAGGCTAAATGGCTAGTAGTTGGAGCTTGTCTTCCTCCTTCCCTTAAATTGACACAATGGTGGCTCCATGCCATGGGGGGAGGGAAGAGGGGGGTCCTCACCTCCCAGGAATGCATTGCGTAGGTGTTTGGGTATGGGATCCAGATTTCTGGTTGGTTAAGGTATAAATCACCAGGAATGTATTACAAGTCAGGGCCTGGAACAAATCTGTGTTACTGTAAATATATGTTGAAGACAAAGAAACCTGCCTTCAACTCTGCCCATAGACATTTGTTGAGGCACACCAATACAAATTCCTAAACAAATTAGGCAGAGTTGATGAGATGGAAGGACTGACGGAAATAAGTATTAAGTGCCATTTCACCTAGTTAGGATGAATAGACACCCCAAAACTTTGATAGCTGTGAAATTTGAAACTAGCAGCTCTGGTCCCTGGTTTTAAAAAACATGGCGAGACAGTAATTATACTGATGATTTAGATAGAACTTATAGGATTTGGATGGTATGCACAAATCTTGTAACTTGCATAAAGAGGCATACGTTCCGAAAGCCTGAATAGTCAGGGCGATCATGTAACTTATAAGTAATTGCAGAAAAAAACAACCAGAATGCTCAATAGTGCAACGCATGCCATCAATGCAGTTGTGGTCAAAATTCAGTTGATGATCCGAGATTGCAGTACTTATATAAAGGCAATTTTATTTAACTATTAGACAGAAAGACCATCTAATTTCCATTGAACTCACGAGGACATCTTTGTGCATCCTAGGTTAAGAGAAAACAACATTGAATACATTAAATACAAATCTGCTCCTTTTTCATCTAACATGACAGATTCATGCAGTTACTCTAAGCACAGAGGAAGCATGCAAGAGTACACGCAGCTGCCTTGCATAGATACTATTTAATTGAAAATGTAAATTGCAGTCACATTGTGTGGTCAATATTCACACGAAGTAGTGGAAGCTGCACTAGAAAATCTAAGAGACCCTGTATTTAGATCCTCCCAAGGCTTTAAAAAAAGCGCAGGAGGTTCACAAAAGGTTCAGGAAAAGTTCAATTGCCAGCCTCCAAATGTTTACTGCTGTCACAGAAGCAGCCTGTGAATTAATAAACTGTGGCGTTTGTTCAGCATCTCACTCGCATGCAAGGCATGCGCCATCTAACCTAACTAAAGACACCGCACAAAGAGGAAAAAGCATCGCACTGACTGCCAGGGCTTAATGCGGACATATTACCTACAAACCCCGCACTGGCAATGGTCCTGACATTTCAAAATATGCGGTCATCTTCTTAAAGAATAAATTGTCACTTTGCCAAGATCATAAGTCAACTGAGTGTGTAAAATGATTTTTTTTAAAGCCCATTCGACTCTACTCCCTGCATTACAAAGTGATTATGTTTCGTATACACAAGCTGCTTAGACTAAGGAAGACCGCGAAGGCTTAAAATATGAAACATCTGGCTCACGACACTTGTCCTATGCAGCTTAGTATTTGTGTTAAGGATCTGTGTAAACCTAGGAAGCAGTGCAAGCAAAACCCCTGCAAGTCGTGCAGTCTGGTGAATAACGAAGACCCTCAAAAAGCAAGGCAACAAAATGGGCACGTGTATGAATGTACTGTAGGTCAACATCGTTTAATGGGCAATTGTGGGCATAGCAGTGATCTGTGTAGAGCCTACGAGTTGCAATTGTTAATCACAACACATAAATACAATGACTACCCAAGATTTAATAAAGTATTTATTAAGTCTGGCATTATCCAAGACCTTTCACTTAAATTGTTTATACACAATAATACACTATGCATCTTATAGATATTTCAGCAGCCTTCTTTATCAATTGCCTTCACGTTTTTCTTCTGCACCCTACAGAATATAGCATTGGGTAATGGGTCATCCCACTTGCACCTTTATTTATAATTCTGTGTACATATGTTATTATTTCTTGGACAACATGAGGCAGGCTAACCGCCAAATTCGTCAGAAAGCCAGATCTAAAAACTGAGCTACTCCTGCACGTATTAAACTCCTATCTATGCACCTCAGTGGGAAATGAACCTTATTTTGGTTTATAAATATTTACTGTAGAATGTGATTCAATTACATTTCAATATTTGCAAAAAGAGAAAGTATCCAACTTCAGGGTAATTCAATTTGGCAATACTTCTATTTGCATTAATTTCAAAGTCGTGCTTTGTTTGATTCTCTTTGTCAGTTGCAATATGCAAAGTAATGCCGGGTACAGCACAAAACAGACCTGAATACATTCATGGATGAATGTTCCCGTTTGTACCAGATTACTGTTGACAAAGCACATAAATGCCCAAGGTACACATTCCGCATATTATGTGTAAATCTTTACTAGATTCACAATTATGCAAATTAACTCCCAAACGTGTTACCCAGACTGAATACAGCTGAAATGTTTGTATAAGACACCAGAAATAATTAGGAAGAGTATAATTAATTAGGGAATATACCTCTCAATAAGAAATAGAGAAAAAAAACGTAAAACATGAATGTGGAGAGGCATTTTATTTCCTTTATTTAATAGTTTAAGGCATCAATAAAGAAACATTTCGTATGTAAACTTCCGAATGCAGCATAGCCTAATCAGATAAGAGTTTAATGGCTACAATACAACAATCAGGGCAAGCAATGGCACGTTTATCGAACACTGCCAGAGTACGAAGGCACTACAGTACTAGGCATTTCCTTCATCCAAATGTGAGTACATTTACCAGCAGGAGTCAAGCCAGGTTTCTGTAGGTTTGTCCACAAGCCTCTGCTGCGAGAGAATCAGCCCAATAGGCTACCTTATCAACATAATATCATACAAGGCCCTAAAATAAAGCTATGTTTGTATGCTCAGAATGGTACTATTAAATGCAGGTATCATCAATGTGCAAACAGCTATGTTTATTTTACTGAAAACCTTAACATAAAATGAAAACCAAATGAAATTATCTTTTCATCACCTTGGTAATGAGAAAAACATGCTCAATGTCAGAGCATGCAGAGGAACGTTGTAAATGTTTATAATTAAGTGACACAGCAGACAGGTTCACAGAGGGTAGATCAATGACGCGTTTTGAACGTCATGCAACAGTCCATTTTAATATCACAATAGGGATTCTACGCAGGGCCAGAACCAGGATTCCTTCACCGTAGATGAAGCAAACTTTTGACACCGCCTACTAGCAAAACAGGTGACAAACAACATTTACCTCCTTTTAAACTTAACCTTTGTCTGTACATCAGAATCTACCTCTTGCATAACCTCACTGCACCCACAGTAAGTCACCATACCATCCCACAACTTTGCATTTTTCATTTGAGGTTCAGAAACACTCCAGGAAGCCAGCATAAAGGCAACAAAGACCTGCTTATCCACTGCTAGCCCAAGGTACTGAATATCACTGAATCGCATCCCTAACACCGAAGAGTGATAGGTCACTTTGTGATGAGACTTACTATCCCACTGCTCACTTTTGACCCAACAGAGCCCAACAGCCCTACCGCAGAGTGAGATGAATATCACAACTGAATGCTCTAATACTTCCTCACAACTAAAAATCATCTTTTTGAAGCTAGAATATACATAAATATGGGGAAAGACTTGAATAGGACTACACTTACACTTGATCCATCAACCTTCCAGATAGATGCTATCATCAACCAAATCCATTTCCAATAACTTGATAACTCTCCTAAACACCTGAAACTAAACCATGCATACACCAAGAACAAAGACTGATAAGAACTATGGCCTATCTTACTAATGAGAACAGGGAGGACTTGCAGTCCTGCCAAGCGTCACGCAACAGGTGTGACACTCACGCATTTCAGTGCGGTGATCCGCATCCCCGCACTGAAATGCATTGTCACACATTTTGTCACACCTGCCAGGAGCGCCACCAGCGGCACCTGTGCCCGGGCTCTCTGCTGGTCGAGACGTGATGGTTGCTGAGCCAGAGTTCCTAAATAGTTAACCAATTGCTCTCAGCCACTGTGGAGTGGCTGAGAGTGCTACAATGTATCTCTGCACTCAGCTGCCTGCTGTGTTGCCCTGGAAACAATGAATGCGGCGCAGGCGCGGCTCTGGGCTCCGGCTTACTCACTCATCACACACTGCAGGGGGTGAGGGGCTGCCCTCTCAGCAGACTAATACTGCTGTCAATCACCGGCGTGGCACCTTGGGGGCCGGGATAATAATTCGGATGTGCCGGACGTAGAGTGCCGTCACGTCCGGACTCAGTGGAAGTAGGCAGAAGCGGCGGGGGAGTCTGAGTGCACAGCACTCAGGCAGGAGACTCGACTCTCTCTCATGCCCCCATGGCCGCCCACCACGGCGCGGCAAGAGGGGGCATCAAAATGATCAATTGCGGCGGGAGGGTGGCTGGCTGCAGCCCGCATAACACCACGCTGCACCTTGACCAGTGGCAGCTGTGCCGGCGACAGTCAGCTCTGCCAGGCCCACCTGGATTGCGAGCGGCGGCGCCGCCAGGGGTGAGGAGAGTCCAGAGTGTTGTCGACTCAAGTGGCCAGCAGCTGCCTGGCTTGTGCGGATGAAGACAGGCAAAGTGCACATTGTGGCTGGGGGCAGCAGCAGTGCAGTACTGACCACAGTCAGGTCGTCACTTATAAGTAAGTGCGAGAGGGATGCGATAAATCCTCCCTTTCAGCTGTTCATAAAAAATTGAAAACTGTTTTCTTTAAAAAATAAAATGGATTTGTACATCCCTTGTTATCCGCTTCCGGGTATGTAGTTGCTTCTGTGTTTGTTGAAGCTCTGGTATATGCACACTTAAAAAATATACATAACATATCCTGGGACAGAGAGAGCAGCATGGAGTTAGAGTTAACCGGTTAGGAATCGGTCCATGTGGGACATATAACCTGTGAAATAGATCTGCATGAGTGTAATGTACCCTGGCAGAGAATTCTAGAGGGTTGATATGAGTGTGTCCATTCCAACTTACTACAGACTACAGTGAGATTGAGAAGGCTTAGAATTGGTGAGGTAACCTGTAGAAGTAGATACGGGGAGCAGAGTGCTCTGCAACGGTTTCCCTCGTCTTCACTGCTTAATTTTGCACACATGGCAATGTGAAACCTTGGTAGCTATGGACGAACTCTTTGTCATCTTGAGAGATTAGCCCTTGTGTTTGGTTCAGATTCTGCAATCTCATCCTCAATGTCAGAAGCTCTAAGAAAAGACAGACTCCAGACAATGAGAAAGGGATCCAGCCAGAAAATCTGACTGAAATCAAAGCACTCTTCTCCAACAAGTAATATCATATAGAACAATTAAATGCCTCCGCACAACTGCAGATTGGCAGCAAAACACTACATTGAGATTTTACATTTAAGCACCTTGAGCTTATATTCCGAAACAAAACATGGCTGAATGAAATTTCTCGACCTGCTTATCATCCTAGTCTGTATGCATTTCTATAGTGCAAATCAAGTCAAAAGGCAGCAGTTAACTGTACATGGCCAAAGGAAAGCCAACAAGTAATAGGAGAAGAAGCGGAGTTGTGGGAGGTTATTGGTTAACGCACTGTGATGTAGTGTTTTTAAAAAGGTTAAGTCTCCAACTTTTTCCTAAAATTTGAGTGCCTCCAGATTTCGCTATCACCTGTCATGGACAGAACAGATAAGTGTTAGTGGGGTAGCATTAATTCAGTCTAATTTTATTTTCCACCTACCAGGAGGCAATAAAATCTTTCTAGTACCACGGATTCAAACCATCACAGAGTTCAGCAAGTCAAGCAACAACATTTTTTTGTGAGACTTAAGCTCCACTGGGGCCAGAAGAGAACTCACACCAATTTACTGATGTGTTTTTGATATGGCACTCAGGTTTATCAACTCTGCTCCGCTCCCAGAGAGAAATGCCATGTAAGACCATCCCAACATAAAAGAAAAAAATCAAGATTAACCACGCAATGGAGATGGACTGGTCAGACCACTTCTTCACTTCTTTCTCCACTCCATGAAGTGGACCATGACCAGGCAACCCAGAAGACCAAAACAATGGTCAAGGAACTAGAGTCCTCTTGACACATCCTCTCATCAGCTGTAGCACAGGTGCTGAACTGTGTTTGCCCCTAAGAAAAGAAATAAATGAACTGACAACTGAAAGCTACGAAAGCATGATAAAACTTACAAATAGGTTTGCCCACAAAATAAAGACAGAAAGGTAGGAGACCGCAATGGTTTACCCCAGAATTGAACAATGACTTGATAAACCATTGAATTTGTGAAACATGGCTTTGCAACCATTGTCCAAAAAGCCTGACTCGACTACAAGCTGAAAATATATCTTTATTAAAAAGTTTCACACATACAAAGGGAACAAGACCAAGCAAACACACACCTAAAAGAATTTTCAGTCATGAAGTAAACCACCCCTACAAAATGTTCCAACATTTCCAAAGGAAATTCCACTCTAAGCTAAACCACCTGGCTCAACAGAAATGGCACAAATATTTGCCAAATCTAAACACTCCTACAACTTCGTGGAATATACCATCTCTACCGATTTTGTCAAGCAAATTCAAGTCTTACTCATTTCTTACAGTGATCAGCACCTTTCAAGCAGAAGGGAAAGTCCTGGACAGCATAAAAACAGGTTCGGCCTCGCGTAACTCAATTAAAAGGTGCTGAGTCAATGAATATGAACAACTTCCTACTGGTCTCCAACATTCTACTCCTAGCAAAGTAATTAGAGAGTTACAGTAAGCCCCAGCTGAAATAATTGTTTCAAGACAAACACCTTTTTGATGAGATACAGGCAGGTTTCCACCAATGATAAAAACAGTGTATGATGCCTTCATTAGTCTTGGCCAAGGTGACTTGTGCATTGGTATCCTTGTTCACCTAACTGCCTCATTTACCTCGGTAAGACATAATCTCCTCTTAAAGATCCTCCAGGACAAAATAGGGGAAATGGCCCTGTCCGCAATTGGTTCTTCTCTTACCTGGGTAATCATAGCCAATCCAATAAGATAAGTAACTTATTCTCAAACCCCTATATCCCTTCAGCCAGGCATCACACAGGGCTTTATTCAGTAAATATATACATGGAGCAATCAGCATCCGGCCTCAGCAACTATGGATTATCATTCTATTTCTATGCTGATGACACTCCGCTCTACATACTAATCACCTCCTCAGTTGATGATAATTGTGGTCATGTATTTTGGAGAATACACAAACATTGAGGTTATACATCCATCTGGAAATTAATCCACAAAATAATGAATTCCTCCTATTGTCCCCACTTATGATTATGACCCCATTTCTCAACTCACTCATACTCCATTGCAACTCCTCTTTGATAGACTCAACCAAATCACTAGTCTTCTACGTAGATAAAAATAACAACCCTCAATCTTCAGGCATCCATCAGCCTCAGACCTAAAGGGGGCAAATCTACAACTTGGACTTGTGTGTAGAATCGAACCGCTGGTAACAGACAACTATTTTAAACTATTTGCTGGAGCTGTTGAGAATCTAGTATCAAAAGAGCATCTTAAGTAGAATGCCTAATGTACATTTAGCTCCCACTAAAACTGGCACTCATGCAGCCACCAGTTTTGTCAAAGGCACTAGAAAACAGGCCCACTCATCACAGATGCTAGTATCTTTAAAGTGGCTCCTCAACAAAACAAGCACATCTTAAAATCTTAAAACTTGCCGGCATGTCACAAAATTATGTTTTCTTAGGAACCCAAACCACCTCACCCAAAAACGAATCATCTAGGCTGGTCATTGCAATCCCAGAATCTGTGACAACCTCTTCTTAGAAACAACAATTAAAATAATAAAAACCCCTAAAGCAATGTTTTTCCGGAGGTGTGCTGAGGATCAGTCCTATTCCCCCATCTCTTGGCACTAAGATGTCCTACATACCTTTCAAAAGGTAACTAAAGGCCTTTATTTTCCACCATTTCCAAATTAGAAACTGTTGCCTCATTTTTTATTTGGCTATGTGTGGTCTTTTTTCACTTATTTACAATTTGTAACCATCTTGCAATATTTGGGATAATATCAGTAGTTAAGATATTTGATCATCTGTTGATTTGTATGGCTGTTATTTGTGACGGCTGGTAAATCGAGCAATAGGGGGAGGTGGACAGGTCACACAAACACCCATACACTCACCCATCTTACATGAATACTCATTCAGAAGTGGTCAAATGCCTATTATTCACAAGCACATACACAACCATTTCCAGCATGCACAAATACACATACATTCATATGTACACACCAAACATGAAAAAATAAAGACCAACTTACTGGCCGCAGTGGTGATCTCGGGTGGTGGGAGGGAAGCCTGGGTGGTTCATGGAGCATTGGGCTGCCACCGCCTCCTCATTGTTTGACCTTGCTATGGGTCAGCCAATGAGAGGAGACAGCAGTCTTCTACAGTGGGAAAGTATGTGAGACTCCTGACTCTACCCCACTCTTTGACGAGCATTGCTGATGGACAGTCTGCCCTGGGCACTTCAGGGCTTAAAACTGACACACTCAGGTCAGAGTCTATATAATGAGGCGGTCATACCCACAGGGCTGAAAACTTTTCTTCCCAGCTCAGGCAGTCAGGCACCTGCGCATATAGCCTATTGGAGCACCTGAGCTGAACATAGTGAGTGTCCTTGACCTTTGCTCAGCCCGACATGTACGCTTCATGTCTGCAAAAAGGTATGGTGGGACCTCTGCCCTTAAAGGATGGGCTGTGCTGATTACTTGTAAGACTCTGCTGCTGAAGTGCTTTCTCAACCATATGGTCTTATTCATGATAATGAATAAATATATAATCTTTACTGTCCTAAACAGTTGCCTATTGCTCACTTACCATGCAACTGTTCCAGAGTCTAACACTGGAGACAGTTCTGGCTGGGTCTCCGAGAGGGACAGAGAACAGTGGAAAGCACTGATGTGGTTCTAAAAGTAGAGTACTACAGATAGTAGACAGTTGCTACATGATTTACATTGCTCCCCTTGTTACTGCATTCAGCCTTAGATGGGGAGGAGGTTTATGTGTTCAGAGATGTGCAATCTAAAGTATTAACTAACTCCTGCTGGCATATTTAAATTAGATAGAGAAAAAGGTCTTTCTTCTCTGCACCGCCACCTTCAACTCCTATTTAGTAGGGAGAAGGCTACAGGCTGGCGAAATGCTAAGAGTTATTTTCAAAGATTCTAGGACAGTGTCACTGTTTGTGGAAACGGTGGCCTTAGCTACCGTTTACACATGAATCTTCATTTTAAACAACAAATGGTTTTTTTATTGTTTTGAATCTGGATTTTGCCAAATGCTACAATTACTCTTTCAAGAGAAACAATACTTAGTCAAATATGGCCTAAAACCGTTATATAAAGTGAACAAATCTTTCAACCACAATGAACATATATAATTTTCCCGGATTGGCAAATCTACAGTTGCTTTTGCGAGGGCACCTCTGGGAGTGGAGTAATGACAGTGTGGTAAGATGGGAAAGGAAAATTCGTTAGTAAAGCCCCTAAAATTCAATGTGCCTACTTTTCTTTTTTCCATTCACAGAACAGGTAATAGTATGCCTGCAAGGCCACAATGGGTGCTGTTTAGCAGGTGTACTATTGCACCGGTCATTCCACACCATGGAAATAGTACTCGAAAGGGTATAAGCATTTTTTTCCCTCTACAAGTAAAAAAAACACATTTGTTACCGGGAGGGTGGTACTCAAACACTACACTCTAGAAGCTTAATCGCCATTAACACAGTGGGAACATTGTATTTCGGGTTATGAATTGTGGTCTGTGATTTTTACATTTGTAGACCACTCGAATGCCCGGAGGTGTGTTGGCGAGGACAAACATGCTGATGAGCGCACCCGCCCGAGATCCACATACTGGAAACGTACTAACCCTTGTTCTCGGAAAACTCACAGCACTTTCACTCACCAGATCACCATTACTATGGTGCTTCTATTCGTACACTTTGTCCAACACTGAGGGACATTTACCTTGGCCAGCCGGGTCGGAATTAACTCCGGCGGAGTGTCTACTAAAATTTTTTATCCTCAACATTGAGCCCTGAGTAAGTCGCAGAACTATTTCCATTGGCGACGAAACACGTGTTGGCTGGTTTCTTTAGCTCATTTAAAGATGAAATAAAGACAGAGAAAAGCTACCCATGAAAACATTGACTTTACTTATGATCTACTTGTATTGTACTAATACCGCTCTACTACATAATTACTTTACCTCTGCCCGGGACTTTGACGTATATTAGTTCTTAGGATGCCTAGCAATAAAGTAGGATAGTCAGGGGACAGGGCAGACGCAACCAAGACGAGCGAGTAGCAATGTACATCTCAGTGAATGTGTATATGAATATCGCTATGCTGCATTTCTTCTGCCACACTTGATAATGTGAGTGCAGCAGAACAATCATCAAGTTTCTCTTGTTTCCTTTTCTGCCAGGGAATCTCACCCCAAATAGCCCTGTGGTTGAGTAGTCCTTGAGTAAATTGCAAATTTATGTCTCACTGACAGGCATAAAAGTAATGTCTTAACTCACCACTTAATGCAAGTATTTCAGGAGAACAAACACCACAATTTGTAAACCACGCTCCTGCTAGTACCATTCAAATTCCAATACTTTTCAAGGTTTTGTTTCTATTGACTCAACTTCTTTAAATACATCACTTCCTCTCAGATGAAACAGAACAATTTAAAGAGAACATCTACACTGCCATAATCATTAGCTAATGGCTTGCATCTTCACTATGAACAGTGACCATTAAAATTCAATTTGTTTCACATGTTCGTCTCTAGTGAATAAGTAGACAGTCATCAATTTGTGGAAACGGCAAAGTACTCTTGAGGTCACGGGGTAGATGAGGACCAGGCCGAAGCAATTCTCTTGTGAAGACTAATGATGTACACACACACAAAAAGCCAACAAGTATCATTAGTCCAGTAATCAGCTAGAATGATATTTCATCTGCAGGAGTAGACAAGGAGGTTAATGCCACATTAATCTTAGTGATCAGACATAATGTAGATTCCATTAAATATAAATCAAAGGAAAGGCGCCACAATCTATCACAAGTTGATTCAATCAGCTATAAAAAAAAAAAGAACTTTCGAAACCTCGGTGACACCTTTGTTGTTGTTGTTGTTTAAGTAAACATCGGATGTTTGACATCCTTTTAGCAACAGATTCCTTTTGAAACCGGCTTCTAATCGGATTTAAACGCCAGCACCTTGCTGTAACTGAAGCTCTCCTAAACTAATTCTTTACAGATCAAATGCTACAATAAAACTAAGATTCAAAAAGGTTGTTCGGTTTACAGCGAGTCTTGTTTTTTTGCAATTGTTCCGATCTGCTATATTATTTTTAAAGCAAACATGGAAGCCAGGGTTTTATCTGCACTTATATTTACTCTATGCGTTGCTTACTACCACATCATCTCAACTTGAGAAGGCCTTGGATTCTGCTGTTTACTTTCAATGCTACTTCACAATGTAGATTTTGTGTGACTACCGCAAGACCTAGATTCGAATTCTTAATTAGCTTACAAGTTTACAGAAGTGTGTGCATCCTGCTTTCCTTAATCCCTTCGCTGTGGGGGTTGTTCCCCTGCTGTGCTGGGGGGTAGGGGAGCGCGCACAGCACCCCCATGCTCATGACAAGCTCAGCTCGTCATGAGCTACGGCGCTCCGGTGCTCATGACGAGCTGAGCTCGTCACAGGTGCATTGGCTCCCGTGGAACGCTCAGCACAGCGGGGGAATTCTCCCCGCACCTGAGCGTTCCACGGGCCATGACGAGCTGAGCTCATCATGAGCACCGGAGCGCCGTGGCTCATGACGAGCTCAGCTCGTCATGATCGTCGAAGGTGTTAACAGCATACACAGCCAGGCATTTAACAGTCGTTAATAAAGATGCACACAGATTTACACAAAAATTGTGTATTCTTGAAGTTAACAGTATCCAAGGAGGAGTTAGTTTCGGTCTCGGGGGCAGAAACTCGCCAGTATGAAAATGTAAGTTCACTAGGTTTTACCATGTAAAAGTAATTTTAGTGGTCATTAAAAATACTTCGATATTGACAGCGTAAGAACCAGAGTAAATAAAGACTATTATTTTGATGCCCATGTCTTGTTTTAAGTGGCAGTAGGAATTCAGTTTGGCAGTTCAGTGGCTAGAGACACTGTAGTGTTGAAGTATGTTATGAAACTGATTATCAGACATGTTGCCATAATGCTCAAACCACAGTCACTAGTACTACTACTCTTCCTTTCAAATTCTTTGGTACCTTCTGCAAATTTTGAGGTCTTCCTGAGATTATGAAGTAAAATTAATAAGGGGTATAATTTAGAGAGTATCTAGGTGTCTCCAGTTGCATCATTACCATATATAGGCAAGATGACCACGAGATAGTATTTTTAAGTCTTGCACGCTCTCTCGCTTGCAAGAGATATTGTATACAAAAAGGGTCTTGCAGCCCGCATATTGCTCATCATTCACTGGCTTCACGGTCGCTCTTATTTGCTGCCTTATATTTGGCCAGTTTTCTATAGACAAGGGAACCCACAAGATAGGAAGGACCCTGGGTGTCAGCTAATTATTCGGAACAATGGGTTCTTCAATAAATTGTGCCAAAAACAATTAATATAGACCAGAATCTGTACTATATTGATTCACTATGTCGAGCCGGACATTGTTGGATTTAATAAATACAAAAAGTGAGTACTAAAGTTCAAGACAGAACGCCATAGATTGGGACACAATCCTGTATCCTTCAAGGTTCACAACAAAGACAGTAACAATTAAACTAAACATTTTCAGGCACAGCAAAAGAGCTTATTGCCAATACATGGATCGTGAGGGAAAGCTTCTTAGAGAAGTAGACAGTACTGCACAGGTTTTAACAAATGTGTTTAACATGCATACTGTCTAAAAAAGTCGACGACATTTTGATCTATACCGAGGTACATAGATCATCAGGACGGGAAAAATAAGCACACCTGAAAATTACACTGCCTGTAAAATAGAAGAACGGGGAGGAAGGCACAAAGCAAAATGCAAAGCATTAGAAATATGCAAGGGTGAAAGTGAGAAAATTGACACAAGACCTCCATAGTTGAAAACATCACGACACGCGGTGCATTTAACTGATTAATGGAAGAAACCTAATCAATTAGGTGAACTGACAAGAGTACATAAGAGAATGATGATGAGGCAGTGAGAGAAATAATTGCATACGGTACATGGCTGAAAACAAAATTGGCGGTACATTTTAGTGAAAACACTGTCATGACTAAGTGAACTGGTAATTTAAAAAGGTGCTATTTAAAATAAAAAGAAGAAGGTGATGGAGCACATTGCCTAGGTGGAAAGTGAGACACTTACATACGAACAAGGTGCTTGTTTAAGGCCAAAACCACTTGGTGGAAACTGTGGCCAGATGAGATCCATTATCAATTTATACAACCGGCATTGGTGAGCGTGAAAACACTTTCCAAAGGTCATTACGCTTGTTAAGTTCTAAGCCTATAATGGAGGTTGCATGATTGTGACCCGTTTCAAGGATTCAAAAAACAGAGTTGGTGCGTGGTCATAAACCGCGGAAGGAGCAAGGAAAAATTGCCGGAATCTCACCTGTGTGGCGAGTGCGAGGGCTGGATCTCCCAGGGTTAAGGGAGTAGTACGGGTGTGCTGGGGGAAGAAGGGGGAAGGGACCGTCAAGATCAACAAGTGGATACGGGTGTGGGGAAGGAATACCCAAACAAGAGGCTAATGCTTACCTAATTACCTTGGGTACGGTCAGAACCCATACTCCATGATTAGGGACATAAGGTAAGGTGACCGGTGCCTTCCGCTGCAAGGTTTCCGTGACGGCAGGTCAACAGGGCATGCAATTTGAGGCTCCGGGCCAGACCAAGGGGGGCCTAGAATAGAAATTGAATGCATCAATGGCCTGCGGGACTGGAGGCTGGGAAAAATTAGAGGGAAGCCAAAGGGCTTTCTTACTGTGAAGTCAGCTGAAGAGCAGGAGCACTGCTGACGGAATCAGCGGGATGGGGAGCAGAATCGCTACTGCCAGAATCGGCGGTGAGCGAGGAGCGTGGGCGGGCGGTTGACAAAGGAGCAAGCACAGTCATGTGAACATGCACCTCGTGTGATGCGGTAACATAGCGAGCTCGGCGATTAGAGCGGCCATGTTGGGTGAGTGGAGCCCGTTCAGGAGCACAACATGAAAGGATAATAGTGAGCCCAGAGTCAGGATTTTGGGAGCATTACTAGTTGGAACCCAACATAAGAATGAAGAGGAGGGAAAACATAAAATAAAAATGTGTGACATGGAAAATTAAATTGCGGCAAATAAATAAAGGCATGTGACCAAAATGAAATGTTACATAAAAAATTGGTACATAGAGTAAACAACGTTCGGTTCAATGGGTCCTTTTAGGATAATGGGAAGCATTATCAAACAACATGACTTGCATTACTGTGTTCAGGAAAAGACAGACAAGGTGGCAGTCTCAAATCAAGGTAGTCCAGTCTTCATTTCGGTTCAGACCATTTCTGATAGTGTCCAAGCGAACACTGAGTTTCAGTTCCTTTTTATTCAAGAGCTGTGCCAGGTCCCCGCCTCTTGTAGGTAGTCTCACAGTTTTAAGCACAGTCCATTTAATGTCAATGTCCTTGTGGCCAACACGGTTGAAGTGTTCAACCAGTGGCACATTGGGGGTGTTGCAGCAGATCCTGCTGCGGTGTTGTCCTATGCGAGTCTTGATCTTTTGTGTGGTTTGACCAATGTAGTGTTTCTGGCATGGGCGTTGGATCAAATATATGACATTGCATGTATTACAGTTCGAAAAAGTGTTTAAGTGAATTACAACATTATCAAATGTGAAGGTTTTACCTTCCATAGTGAAAACACACATATTGCAGTTTCCGCACTTTGCATGCCCCACCAATGGTGTCAACCCCCAGTGTGCATCCAGTGTCAGGGGAGGTGTTACTATGGGGAGTGCTGCTTTTACCAGGTGGTCCTTCAGATTGAGTTTTTTTCTAAAGGCAAACAGGGGGCGTTCCATGTTTAAAGTGCCTGCGTTGAGTGTGGGCCAATGCTTGAGAATCGATTTGCGGACAGGGTTAGATGCTGTTGAGAAGGTAGTGACAGACTATTCTGTTTGCGTTGCTTTTCGGTTTAGGTGACAGCAAAACTTCTCTAGGGCAATACCAGGCCCGTTTGAGGAAATTTCGGACCAGGCGCTTTGGGTATCCACAGGACTTGAGTTTGTTGGATAGAACAGAAGCTTCTTGGAAATAATCTTCCTTTTTGTAGCAGTTACGCCTGATGCGCAAGAACTGGAGTAGGGTAATTAATCTCGTAGCGCCCTGGGATGATTGCTTTCATACCTCAAAAGTGTGTTTCGTTCAGTAGGCTTTCTATAGAGTCTAGTAAGAAGTTCCCCATTTCAGTGATATATAGTCAAATCCAAAAAGGCAATAGAGACTTGGTCTAGTGATAGTTTGAATTGCAGGCCAAGACAATTGTTATTGAGCCAATGCTGAAATTGACGCAGAATAGCCTCGTTGTTGTGCCAAATTAGGAAAACATCGATGTAGTGGCGCCATAGTGTGACGCCGGAAATGAAAGGGTTCTTAGGTGACAGGATAATGGTTGTCTCTAGAGAATCCATGAAGAGAATGGCCAGATTGGGGGCAAAAACAGCTCCCATTGACGTACCCTTCACTTGCTGGTAGAACTAGTTATCAAAGGTGAATACGTTTCTTGTGAGGCATAGCTCAAGCAATTGAAGTATGAAAAGTGTGGGGACTGCGTGTGGCCTGGGTCTGGAGTCTAGAGTTTTTTTTATCACTGCGAGGGCTATGACTGGAGGGATATTAGTGTACAGTGATTAGACATCCAATGTGCAGAGCAGAACAGTGGTGGGATTAAAGGGATGATGTTCTATCATGTTTATCATAGCCATGCTGTCCCTAATATAGCATTGTCTCTGGGGTACAAAGACCTTGATGAAGAAATCAACAAATTGGCAGAGTGGTTCCAATATGGAGCCGCAGCCTGACACTATCGGGCGGCCAGACTGGGTAGTGAGGTTTTTGTGAATTTTGGGAAGTGTGTAAATCACTGGTGTCCTTGGTGACTTTACGTTTAAGAATTGAAATTCTTTCTGGCTAAGGAACCCTTCCGTTTTGTCCTCAGTGGCGATTTGGAGGATAAGACCTTGTAGACCCTTATTGGGGTTAGTGAGCAGTCTACAATAGTGGTCAGTATTTGATAGTTGGCTATGTATTTCAGTTTTGTAAGAGTCTATTTCTTGTAGGACAATGCCCCCTCCCTTGTCGGCAGATTTAATTATCAGGGAGTTGTTCTTTTTCAAGGTCTCAATGTTTTTTTTTTCTCTTCAAGACTTATATTGTATGGAATAAAGCGCGCTATCTATTTGGCCAGTGCATGCTGGCTACACTTCCTCTTCTTTTGGCTGTAGCATGGCCAAGTGCCAATTGCATCAGCTTGAGTGCTGTCCTTCTGCCAATCGCATTGTGATTGTTCTACATTTATTTTTTGTTTTGCCCTTTCATTCTTGTTGAAACTCTTGCCATTTGTAGCTGTTTCACTATATCACATGCACTTCAAAGAAGCCCTTTTCAGTTTTGACCGGGACGTTTATTGCAACACAGAGAAAGGCGCAATTGATTTCTTTATTTGATAGGATTTTTTTGCCAAATGTCATTGTTTTTCTTTTTCACACACACAGATAAACTGATTTTCTCAGAATCACAGGGATGTAGAACTGAGACCCATAAAACATTGGTAAAGCCAAAAGGTCTCGTCTTCAAGACAAATGACTCTGCCATTGCCTTTTGTTTAGGCTGTACAGCACGGGCATTGCTGACTTTGGCAAGGTTTGTAGCCTTGCTGTATAGCAAAGTTTGCCTAAAAATAGTAATTTAAAAAGAACTATGATGCATCCTGTGCTAATGCACTAAAAGAAAAAGGGCATTCCTGCCGGCTGCAGGATAGCACATTTTAAAATTAGAATAGCCACACTGTACAGCATCTGCACTGCTCTACAGCATGGCTACACAAATTGGTAAAGCCAAAGGTTCACACAAGCAAGACCTATTGGCTTTGCTAGTGCTTGTTGCCATTGTTCTCTGTTCTGTTACGTTCTTCTTCGAAAGCATATTACCTTTCCTTACAATTATAGATCATTTTCTAATAGCACAAACCTCTTTTGTTCCCTTTCCGGCCCCTCAACTATACTCCTGAAGAATCCATATTATCTAATACAAGTCAGTAAACCTAATTACTCACACGGACGACAGGTAATTAAAACCTCAACCGTTGTGTCCTAAAAAGTAACCACAACCAACCATGAACAACTTAGTTTATCACAAGGAACCAACATTAGACACCATATATGTTGGTCCTATCTTCCGCCTCTTTATTGGATATATATGATAGGTCTACAAACAAAATATAAATATATGCTCATGAATTACACAGATCTCTGGTATTCTAAGTGTATCCAAACGTATTGTCAACGTGCAGTCACATCAGAACATACTAAACAAATACAAAAAGTACTCACACACGAAGATTGCACTATACTCTGCCCGTATATTTTCTGCAGAGGAATCAATCAGTATGCCTCTAATCCATATTCCTCACCATATTAGTCACAAGATATTTAACATGGAATCACTGCATTATTATTACTTCCGTTGTGGGGATACTACACAAATGTATCTATTGCTGCACTGTGTCAATCTTGCCCAAGAGTAAATATATCCAAGTATTATGCCAGATGCATAGTTAGCCATGCTATTTACCCAATTACACTGTATGCTATATTTGTGTGCCAGTTATACTAAATCTAGACAGCTCTTCATTACATGCTGCACAAGGATGCTCGGTGCTCCAAGCATTGATGGACCTTGTCTGCTGCAGTATAAAGCTCAAATTAAAAAAAAGATGAGAACCAGACAGCGAGACACATGCAGCTCTCGGCATATGAAATGTTGTATCATCTGACAGTGCCCTTGAGGACGAAAACTCAGTTTTAGCAACCCAGATTTTAAAAACCATTAAAGTATAAGACAAATGTATTGCTACAATACTAAAGAGACCACTAAAAGCTCTTCATAATAGGGATTGTAAAATAAATATTCTTTCATCAAATAAGACCATTACCTGCTGCAGCATGTTCTCCTATTCCTTTGTAGTGAGTTTGTGGGTGGTTGTATACTTTAAACGTCGAGCTCTTTGCCCGGGCCGGTTTTCGGACGATTTTGTTCCAGGGCCGATTTTGCAAAATCGGCCCTGTAACAAAAACACCCCCCCACCCCCCCAGGCGCCAAAAACCGGCCCCCACCCGTGCGGCGCACTGGGGAATTGCCCGGCGCCCGCTAAGGCCACTCCGGCCCTGGCCAGGAAACTACACACAGTAACATCATTCCAGTCAACTTTTTTAGGAAAGAAATCACAGGCACGGTTTGAAATATATGAAAAGACAAATTAAGATGACATGCTAACCTGTGCAAGTTTGCCCGGTTATCGCCTGTACATTGCACCATGCAATATATGCTATAAATCATTCAGCACACAAATAGCAATGGGGGAGGATGGGGGGGAGAGAGGCATTGTGCATCTCTATAGGATAGGTGGTGTAAAGTCCACCACTACATGAAGGATGCTAAAATACAGATTGCAAATGCTTCCTAAAACGTCTGGTAGAGAATTGAATGTTGATTTTCTTTTTCGCTTTAGAATGTAAACGTAAATGTTTTTGAGCTTGTAAAGCGCACTGCTACCCGTCCATAGGTCTCCTGGCGCTGTATAACTCTGGGGAACCCGTCCTGGCTTTCCCTGTGGGATGGTCCCTTGCTGGGAGTCCCCAAGGTGGAACCAGGCATCCCGGGAATTGGTGGGGCCGTTGTGGATATTAGGTAAGTTAATGCCCAGAGTTGCCGAGTGGAACCCCTGATTACAGTAAGCAACGAAGCGAGAATTATCGAGTCCGCTGACCAAGGTCCGCGACCCTGCCGCGTTGGGAATTGAACCCTGGTCCCGGGCAGACTTCTGCTCTCGGGCCTGCCGCCTCTAACCAGTGAGCCACACTACTCCACTAGAAGAGTTGCTTGTTGGAAAAAAAGGGACGGTAGAAGATGTCATTAAAGATTATCTGACAGAAGCAGGCCACCAAACGAGTTGCAAGGAGGTGTTGAAAAGACAGATGTCTTAAGGAAGTCACCGAGTTGAGGTGGAGTGTTAATTTAACCTGCTAAACCCAAGAACAAGTATAACCGATCTGAAGCAGAAGTCCCACACAAGCAATCTTTGCGCCCTCGATGGCTTCTGAAGTAGTGCTTTGCTCTAACCAGCTTCATCAGACTTGATCTCTGGAAATCTCGACTCTAGGATGACAGTGTTGCAAGTTGCCTCATTAGCCGGTATAATTGACCAATGGATCTGCATTTGTTTCACTTCTACAGTATTTCAGAAACTTTAACGATAACTACAGAGTACATGGTGCAGTTGAGCGATTTCTTTATATTTTCCTGTGCCAGTTTCCACTGAATAACTAAAAAAAGTCCGTGTTTTTTTCTTTTTTCACCAGATTTGTCCTTTATGGAAAGGGATAGAATGGTGTTTTGTTTCTTTTGGACTGAGCTGTTGGAGGCTGCTAAACACATTGAAGTGACCCCAGACATGCTGAAAAACTGGATTAACGCAACTGCCTACACACAAGATCACAGAGAACAGCCCCACTGATATATATATATATAGATAGATCTATCTATCTATCTATCTATCTATATTATATATATATTTTTTCTCAACAAGGGACGCCCGCCGCACACAGCAACTTGTAGTTTTAAAGTTTAGTCAGTGCCCAGTTTGACACACCAACGCATTTCAGCCTTACGGCCTTGCTCACGTGAGCAAGGCCGTAAGGCTGAAACGCATTGGTGTGTCAGACTGGGCACTGAATAAACTTTAAAACTATAAGTTGCTGTGTGCGGCGTCCCTTGTTGAAAAATTGGCTTTGGCCTCTGGTCTGGCCCAACGCCGGCACCCGCTGCAGAGCAATCCTGCTCTTTGACCACATTGCAGCAAACAATATATATTATATATATATATATATATATATATATATATATATCATATAGATCTCTCAAACCACAAGTTTGCCTGGAAAGAGAGGGCCCACACAGGTAAGTAACATTCGCCAAATTTATTTCTGGAAGGGTGTAATGTTCCAACAGCAGACATGCCCCGCTCCAAGTGACAGTCATGCCCAACGCGTTTCGTGCAGACAAAGCAGTTCCTCAAGGCTGCGGGCATTTAAGCTGAATGTAGACACTGCAGTTTTTTTGGCACACCTTTAACAATTACCATTGTGGTCTATTTGTCCTTGTAGTGCTCCGTTCCTGTCTCGTGAGTTGCCGTGCCTCAGTCAGCATATGACAAAGAGTAATTCCCCAGTGGGTTGCAGTAGTCACATACCGCTGTACGACTACTTCTGATGCCCTCCAAACGCTTTACCTGTCCCAAGGCTGCCACGTTGACTGACGTAGCAGCGGGGCTGCACAAGTGCAGTGGTTCACCTCATGGCTCAGGCGGTGCGGCTAACTACCAAACCACAAGTTTGCCTAGAATGAGAGGGCCCATACAGGTTAGTAACGTTCGCCAAATTTATTCCTGGAAGGGGGCAAAGTTTTATATAGCGCTGGCTAGACCCAGAGGTATCAGAGCGCTTTACATGAGATGGGACATAGTACATATAGTGCATACATACACACATATATACATATACACATATATACATATACACATATATACATATAAATACACATATATACATGCATACATATACACTCCTATAGATACGTTCACATATATACACATATAAACATACACAAACGACAGGGCCAAAATTCACCGTTATTTTTGAATTTTTTCTGTGAAAACGCGACTGAGCAAAGCTGCGAATATGTCGCAAGAATTAAAAACAAAACACAAGGCTTGTTTTGAATACAAAAGCTGGGTGGACATGGTCCAGGGGCATTTTCATCTTTTTTTTTTTTTTAAATGACGCAGCGCACTGGCTCCGGCCCCCCTCCTAAGGGCTCATTGAGCCCCAGACACCACCACCTACCCGGGGCGAATGAAAGATTGATGGGGCAGGGGTATAAGCAGACCCCGCCCCCCCCCAGTCCCGGAAACCACCACATTCCCAGACCTAAATAACACCCAATGGGGGCCCGAGACCACCACCTCCCAGGTTCTAGCTGTTTGCTCCAACTTGCCAGGAGTTTTGACAGCTCCTGCCAAGTCAGCGCAAACACTCCACTTCCAGCAAGCAAGAGTCGATAAAAGGTATTGCTTGCTGGAAGCAGAGGTTTCATAGGTTTCCCTGCCCACTTAACTGTTTCCCTGCCCTCTGTCAAGTGGGCAGGGAAACCGACAGGGAGCTGCATGGTTAGCAGCTCTCTGTCTGAGAACATTGTCGGCTCCCACAGGAGATGTGGAGCCTGCTGGGAAGGCGGGGGCCTTGAAAGACAAAAAGACGACAAAGAGGCAAAATAAAGGTCAGAAACTAGAAGAACGAGGCAGAAATAAGGTCAGCAACAAGCACAAAGAGGCAAAATAAAGGTGTGAAATTAGCAGAAAGACATAAAAGAGGTTCTAAAGGAACAGTGAGGGGCAGAGTAAAGGTCCGAATTGAGCAGAAAGAGGCAAAACAGACGGAATCTGCCAAAATACAGTCTAGCAAAAAGCAGAAAGAGGCAGAATAAAGGGTAGAAGTGAGCATAATAAAGGCAGAAAACTAGGTGGTAAACTCCGCTCTGCCGGCGGAGTTTGCAGAATTTTGTCACTCCGCTTGGAACAGGGAGTTCGGTAAAAACTCTGCCAACTGTCAGCAGAGCGTAGGTGTGTTTCCGGCAAGCTCAACACCAACCAGCAGTACCTTAGGAGGCACATTTGCAGAGTGGTTGAGAAATAAAGCGGGGCTTCTGAGGAGGTCTCAAAAATCCTACTGTGGGGGACTTACTTGTGGCAACAATAGGAGTTATTATCCTGCAATGACCCTCATGAGTCAAAACGACTTCATTAGGAGTGGTTGAGCAATACTCTGTCCACTCACTGAACGCTGCTGAATTTTTTGGTAACTCTGCAGCCTCTGCCCAGGCCTACAGAAAACAAGCGGAACCCACTCATGCACCCACTCACAGAACAACTCACACTCTCACAGCCACTCACTGACCCATTCACTTACCACTGACTCACAGACCCTCTCAGAGACTCAAACACCCCTTATAAACCAACTCAGATACTCATACACCCACTGAGACACTCATGCAAAAATAAATACTTACAAATTCCCTTAAGAAAACACCAAGGTTACAGCGATGTTCTAGTCAGGCAAAACAAAACATTTTAAACTTCGAAATTCACTGGAAAAAAACAAAGATTACAGGGACATAGTTCGGAAATAGAAAAAAACCTTAGCAATTAACTGACAAAACAAATGTTCCGGGATGTTATAGTTGAGCTCAGACTCATACAAAAGCAGTGAAATTCAGCAGTTATATCGTTACCTTGACTAACTATAATTTACTCCCTGCAATGCACTGCTTATGACCTCACATTACATCACTGATGACATCTCAAATGATATCACTGATGACATCCACAGAACCACTTACACACCCACCCACATCCCCGTACAACCTCTCATGCACCAAGTCACGCATCCACATACCCATTCACAGACCCATACAAGCACCTAAACAACCACTCACTTATCCATAGAGCCACTCACACACACTCACTCAGTCTGGTCATACAACCAGTCACACACCTATAGAGCCACACACTCATCCATACAATTATTGACACGATCAGTTATTCACCTATACAGCCTCCCACACCCACTCACTCACCCATACAACCACTTACATACTGATTCACACATCCACCCACTTACCTATAAAGCCAATCCCACAGACACTTACTCTTCCATACAGCCACTCACACATCAACTTACTTATCCAAACACTCAAACAGCCACTCACTCACCTAATACAACCACTTGCACACCTGCTCAATCACACAGCCACTCATACACCCACAGAAACATCCACTCACTCATCCATACAGCCACTGACACCCACTCACCAATACAGTCTCTAAGTCACCCATACAGCTACTCAGACACCAACGTATAGCCCCCTACAGCCACAGACACACCCATGCAGGTACTCAGACACCCACTCACACACAAAATGACACAGCAACTCAAACTATGTTAAAAAAAGGAATCACTCAGTATTATACAGCGTATACCAATTTTACTTTTGTGGTACCTTACTTAGCATATACATTTAACACACATCAGTGACGTCACTGACCAGGTCATGAGTGATGTAATGTGTGCGGTCATAAGCAGTGCATCGCGGGGGCATAAGTTATGGTTAGTTCAGGTAACTATTACTGCTGAATTTCACTAGTATTGTACGAGTGAAATCTGAGCCTAACTAAAACGTCTTTGTAACCTTAGTTATTTTAGTGAGAATATACCTATATACACATTTATATAAATAAAGCTTGACAAAATTTGGGACCAGAAACGGAATTGAATAAGTACCCAAATGCTTTCATGTGTAGTTTACATAATTAAATTGTGTCTTGATTTCAAACCAAACACATCTGAGCCCTTGGTAAAAATGATTTACACTTCCTCTTGAAAAATGTGACGTGGACAACTATCACATTAAAGTAAAGTCACCTGATAAATTATTGCCTATGAGATAGATACACTGTGCATTTTTCTTAACTCATTTGCAAAACCCAACAACCACACAAAAAAACCTGCAGCATTTTTAAGTCAGTTCATTGTCATCATGGGAGTCTATGCAACAAACGATAATGCTTAACAGAATCAGAAACAGATAGACTGAATACATAATATTATGTCTAATGTTGCTCTTAGGAGCATAAAAAGGGCCTTGCATCGGGTTTTACAAAATGGCAGCACTGGCCCCATTTTTTAAGTCTTACTACTAGATTCCGATACACATCCAGTTGCTCTCAATCTTATCATGTGCTTCACTGACATAACATCATATTTCACTATATTGATCGCTTTTAGAAAAAAAATAGCAATACTTGGAATACAGTCGAACATAAACTGTCTTTGGGGTGAAGGAAAGTGCTGACATTTACTGTTCCCATGGCACCTCATTGTGATCTGCAATAAAGCAGCACAGGAAGCATCCCACGAGGGCGATAGGCTATTTTATGCATGGGAGGTTGCTTTAGGAATAGACGTGTAAGCGCGAGGGCCATTAAAATGTACCAGCAGCCACGTATGACTGCCTCCATAAGAGCACCTGGGAAGAGAAATGCTACAAAATGATGTAGAGGATGAGAATCAGCCTTTACATTTAAAGGCAGCACTGAAGAGCTAGACTATTGATAGAACATTTTCCATAGATTGTCATATTAAGACACCCATTCAGTCTAACCAGAGTTGTACTTTGCAAATATGAAATGTAAGGAAAAAGAAAATGAAATCCATATACTATGGGTCAGACTTAGAACAATAGATTTAAAACAGTTCTTTAACATTTTTAAAAGGCCCACACATCTCCATCCTCAAATCACTTTAAGAATAAAAAGGTCAGCTTGGGTGAAAAATGTCATGCATTCCTGAAAGGCAAAATACTGATCCTGATCTCAAAATGTCGGCGAACAACCATAATTTCAGTTTTTGAATGGTTCATATACACCTCCACAGAGAGTTTTGATGAAAATGTGATCAGTAATATGAAGTGTAAATGTGTGTTACTCTTTAGTGACAAGAAGAATAAGGACCTGATTGGGAGTCAGGCGATGTTTTCCGACCGTGCGTAATAGGTGTTACTTATTGCACTCGATAAATAACGAACCCCACGGTATTGGCATTCATCATGTGCGATAAATACCACCTATACTCTTACCAGGGCCTAAGAGTGAACAGCTCATTATACCAAACAGGTCAGTCACCAGTTTCATCAAGATGGGTCGATACATTTAGTATTACTTAATATATGCTTTTAACAAAGAAAAACAGTACACTTTAAGATGTTACAGTGCGTAAATTATTTATTCACACAATTACATTGCAGTTTGCAGGGCATGTGGATAGATAGCACCCCTCACACTCAGTCACTGAATAAAGAAGAGGGCCTAATTTCTGAAAGGAATAAGGTACTTAACTGCTTTACATTGTGCGCCTGAACTACTACAGTAACATGGGGCTTTACAGAGAAATACACATGAATTACATTACATTGACCAATTAAGTAACAGCAGAGGCTGACCACAAAGTATTGAAATTTAAATAGGATTATAAATATCAAAATTTGGTTATGTACTGGAAATAGGCCTTGTGTATTTGTCAAATTAATTTTTAAATTAAAGTATACACAATGAGTTTGTTTCAGCTCCCACCTAAAAGAGGATTTTCCTCTGTATCCGTCGGCAGGGGGCTTTAGCTGGTGCTTGTAGCACATTGAAGAAATGGTTCGAGGCAAGTGAGATTTTTAAATTTCGCATTTCAAGTTATGAGTTACCGCTCCTGGTCCTTAGAGACGGCTTCAATTATTAAGTAGGCGGGCTGGAATAATGGAATTAATAGTTTGGTTAATTCAATAACGGTATGTTAGGTGTCCCTTTTTATCAGGCTGTACAGAACCAAAACATGTTTGTTGGTGAACTGTGTGTGCTTAAAACACTGTCTTAGATTTTTCCATCTATCCTGGAAGTTGTTTCAATACACAGAAATGCAGCACAACAGGTTTAGAAGAGAGTGGTAATAAAGGATAGTATGACATTCCGGTTTATCTGTATGGTTTTAGGAGTCATACAAAACCTATATTTTTACAAAATTAACATACAAATTAAGAAAATCATGAGGCACCCTCTTTTATGGAAACAGGTTACACATCTGTCTCTAAAAATACTGTCCCAAAGTAGCGAGAACATATTCAGCCCGTTTCCATGAACTAAATTAGCTATCAATTATTTGTAATGGCAAATTAAGCAAAGGAAACGAATGTCTGGAATAGCTTTACTGAATGCCAGAATGACATTTGTTGTCAAAAAAACTATGGAATTAGAATACTCTCATACTCCATGTTTTCATCTTGCTATAACTGGTATACCTTTCAGGGATAAAAGCTGAAAGCACTAGAAACGTTTACTGTGCTTCCAGGCTCAACTATTGTTTTACTACACTATTCTGAATCTATGATTGACAAATGAAACACTAAAACCGCTGGCACTGCTAAAACTAAACCCTGTAGAGAAATGATGCACGTAATTTACACATATGTACATCATTTAAGAGAATAAATAAAAAAGGTAGGAACCTTTTATTGTAAAGCTGACCAGACAAACAATTGGTCTTAGAACCAGGGTTTAAACTGCTTTGTCCTGTGTATGATCTGTCCCCTACAACATGTACAAATTGGCTAATTCCCAAATGCCAAATTTAACTTTACTATAAATCCATAGCATATAACAGAAAATACAGTATGGCATAGAAAGTTAAAGTGAGACCTTGAGACTGCAGCAGTTATTGTGCCACCCATTAGTTTGTCAAAGAAATATATGGCTTTAGGCCTACTGATTAAGCTCACTGAGGCAGTGTAAGATCTGCAGTGCTACCTTTTAATGTAACATTTTTTACAAATAAAAACCACCCATAAAATATTATTAAATCATTCCTATGGAAGCTATGTTGCCCACATGGTTGGGTGCATGGTATTTAAAGGTGGGATATGTAGAAAAGGAAGGTTACAGTGTCCTTACCACGAAATCGGCCATAAAAATATTTTCACTGTGACAGGCTTAGCTGTCCTTTGTAGAAAACCAGCAAATCTTCAGATCTGATTTACTTTATGCAGGGTTTTTCCACTCAAAATAATTCCGTGGGGCTCATGCAATTAAAAAAAAAAAGCTTTTCTGCTCTACTAGCGTTGTATTTCTGTGCATTAGTTTTCTGCTCCATGTTAATTTTGCACGAAATCAGAGAGCCCGATACACGTTGGAAAATGTGCCTTGTGCTGCATGCTCATCTCTCATTGCCCCTTTCCATCTTAGGTACTAAAATGAAAATAGTCTTTATTCTAATTGATCTGTCTGGAATGAGACAGTTAAAGTGCTAAACGTTCCAAATTATTCAGCATGACATAGCAGTGCAATGCTCTGAGCCACTGCAGGGCAGGATGTGAGCTGAATTTAGAGTTGCAAAGCAGAAGAAGGAGCGGCAAGTCTTACTTGGCAGTGGTCCATCGATAAAATTCACATTGTTTTAACAGCTGCAGTGTGCCCACAAAGTCACAGCTAATGCTTTGACCTGAAAAGTAACCGTTGTGGAAGCCTGATTAAAAGATGATTTTTCTACCAATCTACTTTCAAGGTTCAGGAGATAATCATTATTGGATTTGTGGTGTCAGAAGTATTATTTTCACTTGATTTAAATTTAGCAATGCACATTGTTAGCTGTAAGAAAAAGAAAGTCGTTTATCACTTGTTAAACAAAAAAAGTCACCCAGAACATTTGAACAAGTTGTACTTTCATCCCAGCTCATCTAATCTCAAAATGTCATGTTTCCCATGGATCCCACACCTGAACACGTGATTTGCTTAAAAACCGTCAAGATTAAAAACAGAATTCAAGAGCCATAACAGTGTTCAGGCAAGATTTAGAAGTTTGAATAATCAATTGCTACCTACTAGTCATATTTCAAATTTTATAAAAAAGGAGCATTGCCAAAGCAAATAGGCCTGACGCTGACTGTCAGCCTTTTCCTTTTGCCAATTATTGTTTTATTTTGTCACAGCGTTAGTAAAACCATATTGGCTGGAAGTAGGGTGGCTGATGGGTCCTCGCCAATATAAAACAATGAGTAGAAGTGAACACAAAATGCAAAGGCACAGGTTACCCAAGTCTGTGGAATTGTAGGGCCTATTTAGGTGTGAGGTGTGCTCCTCGTCAAAGAGCAGAATACTGTCACTCACAGTGAAGTTAAGCAATGGCTGTGTACTATATAAAAAATTCTTAGTGGCTTTTAGTATATATAAGTAATAAATATATGTAAAATGTTAGGAGATTCTAAAAGCCTCTAGCTTCCTACAGTAAAAACGCTAATTTCCTTTCATTCTAAAGGTTTTCGTGGGTGTGTGGGCACTTTTGAATCCACGTGAACTTTAAGATAATGATACCTCTTTGATAGGCAGTGGTGACATCTAGGTTGATGGTTTTTAAGAAAATCTCAAAGCTGTATTCTGATATTAGTGCGCATTTTTACACATGCCACAAGTGATTACTTGTACTAGATGGGCATAAAGTGAACAAGCGCACAGGCAAGATTTTAATGATTTATATATAAAATTCAAGATAAATAACAATGAGCGTGAGTCACAGGGATGTTTTTCTCTACGGGCTTCAGAGTGACATAAAATAGACAACGAAGGCAAATCTAGAGGGGTCTAGGATGTTACTCAGAACTCCGAGGTAAGAACATCTACATTTGACACTTTTTAATCATCTATAATTGTAAGTTATGTAAGGCCTCCAAAATCAGCAGTGCCTGCATTCAGCTCCCACACAGATGCAGAGGAGTCCTGGGGGAGTCATTCATAAAATACCCTTTCCTCCTTATTTAAAGTGTAAACGGAAAAATCCTGGCCTCCTGCTAACCAAAAATCTCTTCCCTGCCCCTCCCCTCCCAAACGAATGTTCTCTGCTCACTATCAGAGCAGAGAGTGAATCCTGCACGACTGACTCGGAGAGCTCGGTCAAAGCAGCTTAGAATTATTTTATGCAAAACAGAGGGCAACACGAATGCCACGTCATTGTGTAGCCAAATTTAAAAATCGTTATGCACAATAGTGGCTCTTAATGAGCACCAAACATAACAAAAAAGATAGCCTTATATATAGTAGGAGACAATATAGCCAGGCTGAACCGCTGCAGCATTCAAAGACCTGATTCACTGCGCTCATGATTTATATCAATTAAAAAACAAACACTGAACATAGAATTGTTTGAGGATTCGATTTTGATCCACACTGTCTCAAGGGCGTTGATGTTGGAAGTGAAAGGTCACTGCCTTGAGGTTTTGGCCATTTTTTCCCTTTAATGCTGCTGGATGCAATACTGCTACCATCCAAAGCAATCAGACTTGCCAATTCGACCACTAAAATGGCAATATTTACCATCAGTAGTTACAGCACTTGGATGCCAGTGTTTCCATCAGTGAATACTAATGACTTAAGACGACAGGAACAACTATAGAATACTTGGTTGCCCCCAAACGTTCCATAGTAGACTTACAAACAGGAAATTTATTGCTATTACACTTTTACATGATTTTGCTGGAGTGTTCACAGTGTTGAATAATGCATGTTTTATTTAACAGTAGTCCCTGTCGATAAACCAAATTGCTCTATTATCCAAGGCAGCCTTCGCCAGCTAGGAAAGGATTTGCTGAAGTCAAAATCATATGTGAACCTAATTGTACATAGGCGTCAAATCCCTTGCACTGATCCGATAGTTGGAGCAAGGTTGAACAATTATGGAGCAGCAATGTGACCACTCAGATAAGTTCAACTCATAATGGGATCATTTGATGCGCCAACAGGCATGAAAGGCATATTTTAGAGCTCCAAATGCTGAACCGTAACTGGGGCATACGTCACAGCTTAAATATGCTCTGGTACATATGAATTTCACAATATTCTTTTCAAAAACATAACTGGACAATCTGATCATTGCTAGGTTCACTGCATCACTCAATCGGATAAGAAAAGTTATCTATTTTTTAAAATTCATCACAGCAGTATCTGGGCAGCGTGTACATGAAATATTAAGACTAAATTATGTTTGAGTTGACATTAAAAGTAATGTTCAGTGTATTTGGCAATGGATAACATACTCATTGGATTCATAGACAAATAGGGCATTGACACCTATGTATGTGTATAATATGTGCATATGTGCTCTGGCTAAGCATTACTGGTTTTTGAAAGGCTATTTCCTCACATCTTTGGCAATTGGAGGCCTTATGTGTAAGGTATTCCAGGCACTAGATGTCTGAGGTTATCCCTTCACTTCCACAAGGAACACGAGACACAAGGTTGGCTTTTGATTCAAAGTAAACGCATTAAAGATTTCGACTTGAAGCGTTGTTTGTTAACCACATATCTCCTCTGACAGATTGCAGAAACCCATAGGATTAGGCTTCCATAATACTGAGGCCGTTTTGCACCAAATAACAAAAAGACAAGGTGTGCAATTGTGTAAGGTGTTAAGTAAGTATTCTTTACAGAAAATACATCTGATGCGAAATAATTATCAATCATCCTGTTCTACTAAAATGTAACATCTCATGAAGCTTCTGTTTTACACCTACTTGTACTTGCATTATGCAAGAAAAAAGCATTTTGCTATACCCAGAAGAGCTTCTGATCTCTTAAAGTCTGTTTTATTTCGGTTCCAATTTATTTGAAATCGTCAATGATGCCATGGAGATGATATATATATATATATTACCTACTGGCGATAGCCAGTAGGTATATATAGTTAGGATTTTTTTCCTATGGGATTTTTGAAAATTCTATGTCGAATAACTTTGGCGTTTAAAACAGAATTAGCTGAAATTTTCAGGAAAATGGAACATTTTGTTTGAGCAGCCCCTGAAAATTTGGGGGGGTTTCGTCAAGGGGGGGCTGAGAAAAAAGGGGGGTCCCAAAACGTGTTTTTCCCATGCAATTTTCCATAGGGCGGTTGGCCTCACTTTTAGCCTGAACGGCTGAATGGATTTACACCAAACTTGGCACAATTGTAGGGACTGGTAGCCCGATGTGCCTTTGCTATGTCTCAAGATATAGGCTCCAGTGGTTTTTACGAAAATTAACTTTGAAAAATATATATTGGGCTACATTGGGCTATATATATGTTGGAGCCCAAATGTAGCCCAAAGATGGCCACCAGAGACAAAAAAAAAAACAAATGTAGCCCAAATATCAGCCAGATGTAGCCCAACTATAGCCCAATGACAGAATGTCCCAGAGTGTTCTAAAGAACAACTAGAGTGCTAACAGTTCTACTTATTACAAAGGTATGGCACACCTGAAGCCATCTTAATTGGAATAAAGTGGTAACTCTTAAAACATTTAATTTAAAAAGGAACAAAATGAGGGGGTTCATTTTGCCATAGAAAGTATGATTAGCGAATATATGACGAAATCCCGCATACCATCAGTCCGCAAAAAAAATCCCGCATGTACTATTAGGCCGCAAATTAAAATAACAAAAACTTTTAGAACGAATATGCCTCTAGCATACACTAAACAACTAAACTACCCTAAACCCTAAAACACTACCCCCAGCATGACCCTACACTACACAAACAGTACAACACTACCCTAAACCCTAAAACACTACCCCCAGCATGACCCTACACTACACAAACACTACAACACTACCCTAAACCCTAAAACACTACCCCCAGCATGACCCTACACTACGCAAACACTACAACACTACCCAAAACCCTAAAACACTACACCCCAGCATGACCCTACACTACGCAAACACTACAACACTACCCTAAACCCTAAAACACTACTCCCAGCATGACCCTACACTACGCAAACACTACAACACTACCCTAAACCCTAAAACACTACCCCCAGCATGACCCTACACTACGCAAACACTACAACACTACCCAAAACCCTAAAACACTACACCCCAGCATGACCCTACACTACGCAAACACTACAACACTACCCTAAACCCTAAAACACTACCCCCAGCATGACCCTACACCACGCAAACACTACAACACTACCCAAAACCCTAAAACACTACACCCCAGCATGACCCTACACTACGCAAACACTACAACACTACCCTAAACCCTAAAACACTACCCCCAGCATGACCCTACACTACGCAAACACTACAACACTACCCTAAACCCTAAAACACTAACCCCAGCATGACCCTACACTACACAAACACTACAACACTACCCTAAACCCTAAAACACTACCCCCAGCATGACCCTACACTACGCAAACGCTACAACACTACCCTAAACCCTAAAACACTACCCCCAGCATGACCCTACACTACGCAAACACTACAACACTACCCAAAACCCTAAAACACTACCCCCAGCATGACCCTCCACTATGCAAACACTACAACACTACCCAAAACCCTAAAACACTACCCCCCAGCATGACCCTACACTACGCAAACACTACAACACTACCCAAAACCTTAAAACACAACCCCTAGCATGACCCTACACTACGCAAACACTACAACACTACCCAAAACCCTAAAACACTACCCCCAGCATGACCCTACACTACGCAAACACTACAACACTACCCAAAACCCTAAAACACTACACCCCAGCATGACCCTACACTACGCAAACACTACAACACTACCCAAAACCCTAAAACACTACCCCCAGCATGACCCTACACTACGCAAACACTACAACACTACCCAAAACCCTAAAACACTACCCCCAGCATGACCCTACACTACGCAAACACTACAACACTACCCTAAACCCTAAAATACTACACCCCAGTATGACCCTACACTACGCAAACACTACAACACTACCCAAAACCCTAAAACACTACCCCCAGCATGACCCTACACTACACAAACACTACAACACTATCCTAAACCCTAAAACACTACCTCCAGCATGACCCTACACTACACAAACACTACAACACAACCCTAAAACACTACCCCCAGCATGACCCTACACTACGCAAACACTACAACACTACCCCAACCCTAAAACACTACCCCCAGCATGACCCTACACTACGCAAACACTACAACACTACCCAAAACCCTAAAACACTACCCCCAGCATGACCCTACACTACGCAAACACTACAACACTACCCTAAACCCTAAAATACTACACCCCAGAATGACCCTACACTACGCAAACACTACAACACTACCCAAAACCCTAAAACACTACCCCCAGCATGACCCTACACTACGCAAACCCTACAACACTATCCTAAACCCTAAAACACTACGCAAACACTACAACACAACCCTAAACCCTAAAACACTACCCCCAGCATGACACTACACTAACAACCACCACACCTCTACACTACACAACACTACACTACACAACACTACACTACACTACACTACACAATCACTAACCCACGAAAAAATTAACACAAACCCACTTACCTCTCTCGTCATCGTGGTTTTCACAACGCAAATGCATTTACCATACATGCCTTTAAAACGTAATTCTTTGTAAAGGCATGCGCGATAAATGCACATGCGTTTTGAAAAAATGCGGGATAATGGTATGCGAGGTCAATGACCTTGCGGGATAATGGTATGCGGACTGAAAGTCTGCGGGATAAAAAATGCGGGAAAATGGCTGCAAACCATGATTAGCAGCAGACTTCCCTGGTGAGCACTAGCTTTACTACAGTGATGTAATGAGCAACTAGAGTGCTAACATTCAGAATTTATGGCAAATGTGTGACACATCTGAATGCCTTCTTGATACAACCAAAGTAAACAAGCATTGAAAATGCAATAGATCTCGCCCTCGTTTAAGTTAAAGCCATTCTGTTTGTAATGAGGTGGCTTTTTAGCTTTGCTTTTATTAGTGTTTTTAAAACTTTCATGTAAATAACATGCATATGTATGCATATATGTATATGTATGCATGCATTTATATTTATATAGATATGCAGATTATATATGTTTATATATGTATATTACCTACTGGCGATAGCCAGTGGGTATATATAGTTAGGATTTTTTCTCTATGGGATTTCTGAAAATTCTATGTCTAATAACTTTGGCGTTTGTGGACGGAATTGGCTGAAATGTTCAGGAAAATGGCACATTTTGTTTCCGAGCAGCCCCTGAAAATTTGGGGGGGGTTTCGTCAAGGGGGGGTCGAGAAAAAAGGGGGGTCCCAAAACGCGTTTTTCCCATTCATTTTTCCATAGGGCGGTTGGACTCACTTTTAGCTCGAACGGCTGAATAGATTTACATGAAACTTGGCAAAATTGTAGATATGGTTTGCCCGACGTGCCTTTGCTATGTCTCAATATATGTGCTCCAGTGGATTTTGAGAAATTAACGTTTAAAAAAATATATATATCTGTGACAGCGCTCCGGTTAGCGCCCCGGTTCGCGTACCTGGCGCGTAACGGAACTTCGCGAAGCGAAGCTGATTGGCTCTCCGGTGTCTGTCAACATTCTAAACAGTCCGGAGCGGCCGCCATCTTGTCTCTCGGTACGATCGAGAGACAAGATGTGGTGAAAAACGAAGGGGGAAATGAAGGAAAGGGGCAAGGTAGACCACTCCTGACTCCCTAGGATTGATGAGGGGGATATTAAAGTGCCCCGCGGGGCAAAAAAAAAAAAAATACATTTTTTTGCGATTTTACGCCGTAGAGGCGCGTCCCGGTACGCGAACCGGGCAGCTCACCGGGCAGCTCACCGGGCAGCTAACCGGGCAGCGTAGCTGTCAACATTGTAAACAGTCCGGAGCGGCCGCCATCTTGTCTCTCGGTAGGTTCGAGAGACAAGATGTGGTGAAAAAAGAAGGGGGAAATGAAGGAAAGGGGGCAAGGTAAACCCCTCCTGACCCCCTAGGATTGATGAGGGGGATATTAAAGTCCCCCGCAATTTTTCGCGGTAGAGGCGCTTCCCGGTACGCGAACCGGGCAGCTAACCGGCAGCGTAACGGGAGTCCGCCATCTTGTGTTTTTGGAGCGTCCGGTTCGCGTACCGGGTAGCGTCCCGGTAAGCGTAACAAGGGGAAAACCAAGAGAAACAGTAAAAAAAAAATTAAGGGAATAGATTTCCAGCAAACTTGGCAAAATTGTAGGGACTGTTTGTTTGATGTGCCTTTGCAAGGCCTCAAGATATGTGCACGTGTGGATTTTGTCTAATTAAGGTAAAAAAAAAAAAGATATATCTGTAAGCGTGCTCCGGCACGCTTACGTTACGGGTTTTGTTTGCGCTGCAGAGCCGATACGTCACGGTTATGCGACGCGTCATGAGGCGTCTCACGTGGCTACGTGATACGTCACGTAATAAAGAATATATTTTACAGCTATAGATATTAGCTTTTAAAAAACCAATGAAATTCACTGAAAAAACCATAGGTTATAGACCATATATAGTTAGGAATTTGCATTTACAAAACCTTGAAAATTCACTGAAAAACCATAGGTTAGAGACCATATATAGTTAGCTGGACATTTTATTGACATAAATCCAATGAAATTCCATATATAGTTAGTTGCACTAACTATATATCGCGCACCCGCAATCCACTGCTGATGATGTCACATATTACATCATTCATGACATGGTCAGTGACATCACTGATGACATCACTGATGACATCTCAAATGACATCACTGATGACATCATGACACACCAATACCAGTTACTACATACGCACTCACTGATTCCTACGTCTACACACACATTCACTCATTCACCCATACAATCACTCATACATACAGTACCTCATTATTACAACACTATCATATGCACTCATACACCTATGCAGACACTCACACACTGCCACTCATCCATGGAGTTACTCACACACCTAGTCAGTCCTGTAAAGAATCAATCACACTTCCATTTCCTCATCTATACAGTTAAACACAGAACACCATACTTCAGTGACATCACTGATGACATCACTGATGACATCTCAAATGACATCACTGATGACATCTCAAATGACATCACTGATGACATCATGACACACCAATACCAGTTACTACATACGCACTCACTGATTCCTACGTCTACACACACATTCACTCATTCACCCATACAATCACTCATACATACAGTAACTCATTATTACAACACTATCATATGCACTCATACACCTAGTCAGTCCTGTGAAGAATCAATCACACTTCGATTTCCTCATCTATACAGTTAAACACAGAACACCATACTTTTCACACATATACTAACACATACTTACTCTTATACAATCACTGATACAAGTACACATTGATATGCACAGAGTCACACACCTCCCAGCCAGCCACACACACACTCAGTCTTCCATACATCCACTCATTCTTCAATATGTAAAACATATTTAAACTTTACAAAAACACAGACACTAGATGATGTCATCAGTGATGTCATTTGAGATGTCATCAGTGATGTCATCAGTGATGTCATTTGAGATATCAGTGATGTCATCAGTGATGTCACTGACCATGTCATGAATGATGTAATATGTGACATCATCAGCAGTGGATTGCGGGTGCGCGATATATAGTTAGTGCAACTAACTATATATGGAATTTCATTGGTTTTATGTCAATAAAATGTCCAGCTAACTATATATGGTCTCTAACCTATGGTTTTTTCAGTGAATATATATATATATATATACACACAAAGCAACTCGGTGAGATCCCCCACCAGCAGTCTCCACAGCACAGAGGGATTCCACAGCATGGCAGGTTTCTTTGAGGTAATTTTTATTTTATCTCTGACACCATGTACGAACACAAAAGGACGGTCGACGCGTTTCGGCAAAAGCCTTCAACTGGACCATATTACACATATACATATATATATACACATATACATATATATACACACACACACACTTCGGTATCTAGAAATAAGGAAAGAATCTTGTTGTTTCCTACTACTGGGACCATCGACTGTAAATTTTGAAGACTAACATATTGAAATTGACGTGACCATTTAATACTATTGGTGTTATTTACGTTCAGACTAGGTCATGGAAACCATTTTTCACAATAGGCATAAAGCGACTAGTTAACATGATCTATACAAGTTATATATGGGATAATGTACTTTTTGCTGTACAGTGCGAGGATATACATCGAAGTAGGTAGTGTATAAAATCTTGTCTAATTTCCTCATTGCAATCTAGTTGTGACATCACAAGCAACTGGTAATATATAACTAACATAGCTACTCTGCTATAATAACTTACTGCACCTAAATTTTGACCTTTTTTAAACTGTATAACTATAATTGGTATTGAGGAAGGATACATTTAACTGTACATTACCACATAATCTGAAGCTTTTCCGCTTTAAATTCATTTTAAAAAAAGACGTGCCTTAAGCATATTATACTAGATTTTGTAACCAATTTACATTGTATATCAGCGTGTTTATTTTCAGAACATGGATTTCACTTTGATTAAATGTGTCTTTAACAATATCCTACATAAATAATAATTTTCTTATTATGTGAATTCCGACATCAGAATGCAGCTGTAATCAGAAAACCAAGCACAGGAGTTTATAGGGAGTCTCAGACTCCCACTCTGCCACTCACTACATCAGAATTGCATTAGCTGCTCACATTCGCACAAAGTTGTGGTATTATTTGTAGAATAGATTTGCTAATTTATACGCTTTTAAAGATATTTGGCATCCTATTGTTGGATTCTTTGTATTGGTTTTGTGTAAATATACGGTTTATTTTATCAGCCTTGTTTCACTTTTCAAGTTCTGTAATTAACATGTTGCTTCTGCCTGCCAAAGCATATGGCAGGGGGCAATGGGTCAGTCCACTTCAGCCACTGACACTCTTTTCTAAGCAGGATAGCATTTTTCCTGTGCACACGTGGTACCCACCAAAACATTTCAGTTTCTGGGCTAGTGGGCAGATCTCTCTCTGCTTTGATATATTAACTTATTGATTTTCAAAGGTATACACACCATCATGTAGAAAGCACATTTGTACTTTTTATTACTTTTACACTTTTAATGTCAAATGCCACAGAGTAGCAAAAAATCCAAGTATTTGCAATGCGATCGGTCTCGCCTTTGGGACCTTATATGTATTTAGCACATTAGCCTGGGTGTTGAAACATATTGTTCTTTAACATAGAGGGAAAGTAAGAACCAAACTGCGTGACACGCGAGGTATGGGAACACATGGAGAGAAATATTGACTTTCAGCTGGAAAAGGTATAGTCAAAAGCTCTGTTTTTAATATAACATCAGGGCTTTCGGTGGTCAGATCACTGAAAATACAAGATTTGAAAAAAATATTATTGTCTACAGGTGCTCTTGGAAGACAATTTCTATGGACTGGAATCTAGAGAATGCTAAAGTGATTCTGATATTTTACTGACCTCTGCTGGTCATTTTCTATCAAGAAAGTTAAATAGAGGCAGGTGCCAGAAAAATACAAATAAGAAAGTGCCTCAGCAGAGAGCATTTCCGGTATTTTACGGACCTCTACTGGTCGTTTTCTATCAAGACAGTTAAATAGGGATTTTTTTTTTCTGTTCAACTGCCTCTAAGTGAAAGCAAACCAGTCCTATTCCTGATAAGTATATACTAAAGTATATACAAGAGGTCTCAAATGCTCGACCTAAAAAAAGACTTGCCAAGGGCCAGACCTATTTGATCTGCCAAAGCTGGTTTAAAAAAAAAAAAGCAATTTAATTAGTCTCAATTAAAGATCTCGAATACTGCTTTGTGCTCATGTAGAGTAAGATGTAGATAAGATAACAACCATAAAGTCTATACATAAAGAGTCTAATTGGAACATGAAACAACATTCCAATAGTTAATTTTGAATAAATTCTGGCTAGCAGAAAATAGGAGGGTGGGGGGATGTTGTGTGGAGATATTACGCAAAATAAGCCTCTGTAGTGTGTCAAACCGTACTTTTCACTTTATCTGGAGGTGCAAATTAACACATCATATTTTCTTATATTAATGCAAAAGCGCGACTTGTAATAAGAAGAAACATAATACATAGGTGGATGCTCGAACACTCCTATAACTAAAAGCAAGCAATGGAGGTTAGATAAAAGCTGGGTACTACGCAGAACAAGTTCTGTGTCTTCAAAAACAACAAGTCTTTTCAAAAGGAAGACAAGCCCAAGGCAAAATTCAGCCTCTAATTAGTCATGGCATTTCCGTGGCTGTAAGAGACGGATACCTAAACATTGCAGGACTCTGCAGCCTAACCTTCAGGTAACCTTCACAATCACACCGTTCTGCTAAAGAAAGTTTCCCATTAGAATTTGTTTTGGAAATCACCAGCATGCATGTGATGCAAGCCTCGGGACATTGAGCTTTCCTGTTGCTCTTCGAGACATGACTTATTAATTAGACGTATTCTCGGTTTGCTAGATTGCCTAGTGTGGTTTGTTAAAGCTTGGCCTGCATATTGTTTTTGGATGGATCTACACGCTAGGAACATAAGGTAAGCTTGCTGATCAACGTTATTTATTACACCGCTCTAATAACAGTTTCCTAATAAATCACCGACGTATTTACTCATGTTATGTCTTTACTATGCATCAAACTCCCTCTATCCATATGGAATAGGTATAGCAGCATATGGCAAGTCCTGTTCTATAGCGAATCAAAGCTATATGTACTGAGTTGCAAGATACTGGTCATCCCTGCATTCGGTTTTCATGGGATTTTATTTCAAGTATTTTTAGAAGTGTGATAACTGCCTTAAGGTGTAGCAGAGCACTGAGCAAGACGGGTTCTGCAATGCCACGACAGAGGCTTACTAAAGTTACTAAATAACATGCCATTGTTCTAGAAATTGAAGTTAATTTGTTATCCAAGTATAGTGATTGTCCGCGGAAACACTGGATGCCTAGTGATAAATGTATGTGAAAAGTCACCTTAAAGCCTCGGACACAAAGGACAATGTGGGGTCAACATTAAAGTGGCAAAAGCACAATTCTCCCATTTCTGCAATCCTGTTTAGTGGGCAATACTTCGAACCAGTCAGAATGAAAGTTAGAAATAGGATGGAAACGTAAGGAAAACCTATAGAAATTGTACAAACCGCCAAAACTCCACATGATTTATTCATCAATTCGGAGGCTTCTAGATTTATAGCTATTTGCAAGCACCTTGTAAGAAGGCTCAGAAGCAAAGTCTTGCTTCTGACATATGCTATGACCTAAACGTCACAAAGCAAATCCAGCTAGGGCAACTCAGCCTTATAGCATTTCAATGTTGATATGTTGGTTAATTGTGGTTGGAAATGGGAAAACAGCAACTAAGAAGCACTATATAAAACAAGTTATTAAATGTGCCAATCAATGAAGAATGCAACATACCACATTACCTTCATTAGGTCTCGCTGAGGAAACGGGCATGCGTTGTTGAGCGAGAGTATAGTAAGGGACTTTAAAAAATGCTACCAGTCTGCAGGCGGATCGGACACAGTGCATGTGCGCCGGGCGCGCACATCATTTGTCCGCCTGCAGCCTGTGGGAGGACTTCAGTGAGCCGCACGGCCTCTGGCAACATCAAAGCGGCTGCAAAAGTGCTTTGTTGATGAAGACTGCCAATCACCTCTTTACTATAAATCATTTTCTGTCCGAGTGCTGTATTTAACACTTGATTACACCACTAATTATCTTTGACCCGGCTTCTCTTGGGTGTGCTGCACCCTTGTACAGGAGCATTACAGATTCCTGCTGTGCTGTCTTTGTGTATTTACGTTCTGCTGGTGCACTCAACCCCGAGCTTTGCGGGTTCTGTGAGCCGCTGCACTTGGACTGGTGCACCGGCCATGCACCAAGGTGCATGAGCTCAGTGGTTCACAGATGTGCTGTGCTTGGACCTGAGCTTGGCAGGTTCCAGGGGCCGTTGCTCTCGTGTCCTGGAACTCTGCTGCTTCTAGAAGTTTTTTGCACTTAAATGCATGAGCTTTTTCTGTTTCTAGAAGTTGCTGCTCCAACCATGGACATAAATCGGACAGTCCTTAATGCCGCAATGGTTACTGTGCTACCTTGGTTCTGGAAGCTGCTGCACTCACATAGCCGACTTTTCTGGTTCTCAGAGCTGCTGCACCCGAACTCTGTTCTCCGAGCTGTTGGGATTGTGTACCTGAACTTGAGTTGTCGCAGCTGCTCTCGTGTACATTAATTTAGGCGGGTCCCCTGAAGTGCTATACTTGGCCATGGCCTGTCCCTGTTCTCACATTCTGCACAGATTGTCTCTGCTAGCTTTTGGAGGGGCTGTACTTGGACCTGAGCTGTCCCTGTTCTCACATTCTGCAGCGATGGTCTCTGCTGTCTGTCGGAAGTGCTGCGCTTGGCCCTGAGCTGTGCCTGTTTTCACATTCTGCAGCAATGGTCTCTGCTGGCTCTCGGTGCCGCCACACCATGTCCTTGAGCTTTGGTGATTATTGGAAGTGATGCCATTCATGTAGTGTTCCTCGTGTGTTCAAGAGGCTTTGGCAGCCGTTCATTAGGTACGTAATGTATTTAGGTGTGTTGCAGAGGTGTCCATATGTTCTTGGAGTTCTGACATGTTGGCGCTTGTGTATAGGTTATTATTATGTTGGCTGTCCGAAGTGCTGTTTGTAACGTGCTGGGATTTTCAGAAGTATATGGCCAGAACGTGCTTCCTATCACCGGTACTTTTGAGTTCTGATTTAGGGAAGTAAAGACGCGAGTTCTAAAGTGTTTCCAAAGTTTTGGACTCTACTTGTGTCCTGCGTATGCTCAGAGTTGTAGAACTTATTACACTTTGTTTTTTTGTCTATCGCAGATGCGGACTGTGGTTGATCTATATTCTTAGAGCTGCACCAATTCAAGGTTATTTATCCTGCATTTGTGTACATAGGTTCTGTTGGTTATCAAGAAGCGCCAGCCCTCGTTTAAGGATTTTGTTAATTCATCTTAAGTATGTGACATTTGCTGTGTGAATTCTCAGAGCTCTAGAACCCCAGATACAAAGGGGCTTTGGGTTTCTTTGATGTAGTGCTAATTTTACGGGGATTCTGCGAGGTCCTTTAAGTTTCTGGCCCACCTCTTTACATCTTTTATCAGTTCTGTGATGTTTCTAGTAACCCTTAACTGGCCACCTCCATTCTGTTAGGTGTACAAAGGGCCTGGTTCTCATATACACGGGTTCTTTTAAGGATTTCAAGAATGCTGTAGTTCTGCAGTGTTAGGTTCTATACGTGTTCGGAGGGATTAGCACTTTATGTCCTCACTCTCCATCTATCTATCGCCCTCCCTCCCTCTAGCCATCGCCCTCCCTCCCTCTAGCCATCGCCCTCCCTCCCTCTAGCCATCGCCCTCCCTCCCTCTAGCCATCGCCCTCCCTCCCTCTAGCCATCGCCCTCCCTCCCTCTAGCCATCGCCCTCCCTCCCTCTAGCCATCGCCCTCCCTCCCTCTAGCCATCGCCCTCCCTCCCTCTAGCCATCGCCCTCCCTCCCTCTAGCCATCGCCCTCCCTCCCTCTAGCCATCGCCCTCCCTCCCTCTAGCCATCGCCCTCCCTCCCTCTAGCCATCGCCCTCCCTCCCTCTAGCCATCGCCCTCCCTCCCTCCCTCTAGCCATCGCCCTCCCTCCCTCCCTCTAGCCATCGCCCTCCCTCCCTCCCTCTAGCCATCGCCCTCCCTCCCTCCCTCTAGCCATCGCCCTCCCTCCCTCCCTCTAGCCATCGCCCTCCCTCCCTCCAGCCATCGCCCTCCCTCCCTCCCTCTAGCCATCGCCCTCCCTCCCTCCCTCTAGCCATCGCCCTCCCTCCCTCCCTCTAGCCATCGCCCTCCCTCCCTCCCTCTAGCCATCGCCCTCCCTCCCTCCCTCTAGCCATCGCCCTCCCTCCCTCCCTCTAGCCATCGCCCTCCCTCCCTCCCTCTAGCCATCGCCCTCCCTCCCTCCCTCTAGCCATCGCCCTCCCTCCCTCCCTCTAGCCATCGCCCTCCCTCCCTCCCTCTAGCCATCGCCCTCCCTCCCTCCCTCTAGCCATCGCCCTCCCTCCCTCCCTCTAGCCATCGCCCTCCCTCCCTCCCTCTAGCCATCGCCCTCCCTCCCTCCCTCTAGCCATCGCCCTCCCTCCCTCCCTCTAGCCATCGCCCTCCCTCCCTCCCTCTAGCCATCGCCCTCCCTCCCTCTATCGCCCGCACTCCCTCTATCGCCCGCACTCCCTCTATCGCCCGCACTCCATCTATCGCCCGCACTCCATCTATCGCCCGCACTCCATCTATCGCCCGCACTCCATCTATCGCCCGCACTCCATCTATCGCCCGCACTCCATCTATCGCCCGCACTCCATCTATCGCCCGCACTCCATCTATCGCCCGCACTCCATCTATCGCCCGCACTCCATCTATCGCCCGCACTCCATCTATCGCCCGCACTCCATCTATCGCCCGCACTCCATCTATCGCCCGCACTCCATCTATCGCCCGCACTCCATCTATCGCCCGCACTCCATCTATCGCCCGCACTCCATCTATCGCCCGCACTCCATCTATCGCCCGCACTCCATCTATCGCACGCACTCCATCTATCGCACGCACTCCATCTATCGCACGCACTCCATCTATCGCACGCACTCCATCTATCGCACGCACTCCATCTATCGCACGCACTCCATCTATCGCACGCACTCCATCTATCGCACGCACTCCATCTATCGCACGCACTCCATCTATCGCACGCCCTCCATCTATCGCACGCCCTCCATCTATCGCACGCCCTCCATCTATCGCACGCCCTCCATCTATCGCACGCCCTCCATCTATCGCACGCCCTCCATCTATCGCACGCCCTCCATCTATCGCACGCCCTCCATCTATCGCACGCCCTCCATCTATCGCACGCCCTCCATCTATCGCACGCCCTCCATCTATCGCACGCCCTCCATCTATCGCACGCCCTCCATCTATCGCACGCCCTCCATCTATCGCACGCCCTCCATCTATCGCACGCCCTCCATCTATCGCACGCCCTCCATCTATCGCACGCCCTCCATCTATCGCACGCCCTCCATCTATCGCACGCCCTCTATCTATCGCACGCCCTCTATCTATCGCACGCCCTCTATCTATCGCACGCCCTCTATCTATCGCACGCCCTCTATCTATCGCACGCCCTCTATCTATCGCACTCCCTCTATCTATCGCACGCCCTCTATCTATCGCACGCCCTCTATCTATCGCACGCCCTCTATCTATCGCACGCCCTCTATCTATCGCACTCCCTCTATCTATCGCACTCCCTCTATCTATCGCACTCCCTCTATCTATCGCACTCCCTCTATCTATCGCACTCCCTCTATCTATCGCACTCCCTCTATCTATCGCACTCCCTCTATCTATCGCACTCCCTCTATCTATCGCACTCCCTCTATCTATCGCACTCCCTCTATCTATCGCACTCCCTCTATCTATCGCACTCCCTCTATCTATCGCACTCCCTCTATCTATCGCACTCCCTCTATCTATCGCACTCCCTCTATCTATCGCACTCCCTCTATCTATCGCACTCCCTCTATCTATCGCACTCACACTATCTATCGCACTCACACTATCTATCGCACTCACACTATCTATCGCACTCACACTATCTATCGCACTCACACTCTCTATCGCACTCACACTCTCTATCGCGCACTCACTCTCTATCGCGCACTCACTCTCTATCGCGCACTCACTCTCTATCGCGCACTCACTCTCTATCGCACTCACTCTCTATCGCACTCACTCTCTATCGCACTCACTCTCTATCGCACTCACTCTCTATTGCACTCACTCTCTATTGCACTCACTCTCTATTGCACTCACTCTCTATTGCACTCACTCTCTATTGCACTCACTCTCTATTGCACTCACTCTCTATTGCACTCACTCTCTATTGCACTCACTCTCTATTGCACTCACTCTCTATTGCACTCTCTATTGCACTCACTCTCTATTGCACTCACTCTCTATCGCATCACTCAGCACCACCACAGCATCACTTGTCGCCACCACAACATCACTCAGCGCCACCACAGCATCACTCAGCGCCACCACAGCATCAATCTGTGCAACCATTCAACAACTGGTTCAAATATGTTCTCTCAATGTTTCAAGCTTTATTACAAAGGTCACAAAAAGATGTTAATCTTTCACTTCTGTTCTTGGATTTTCGTCACAACAAAATACACTGAACATAATCTTCACAAAAGTTATTAACAAAAGTTTAAGCTATTGCCATTATAAATTACAATAATTTTTATTTGAGTATTAATTATTTAAAAAAATTAAAAGCGATTGTTATTTGTAGTATCAATACATCCAAGTCACGTAAATACAACATATTGCATTACAAATGCGATAGGTATCACATTTGCGAAAGTTATAACTATTGGCATTGTAAATGATAAAGCTATTAATTTCGCTATTTTCAAAACCAACACAAATAAAAAAATGTGTAATTTACAATACCAATAGCTCAAACTTTCCTAATGCGAGACCTATTGCATTGCAAATGCTTGTTTTTGGAGAAGAGAGGCACTCCTGGAGAATAGCTCTATAAATTAATTCAAGTTCGGTGGTAGAGCAGGCCTTTAGGCTAGATTAACAAGTCCGGCACACATTTGTACATGAATATGGGAGGGACATCGCAATTTGTTTAAAATGTACCAATCTGAAAGTAAACCCCTTTGGCCTGAAGGAGACTCAGCCCAAGTGGCTTCCCAGGACCTCTTAGTTGATTGTCCCCCCGCAATAAAGCATTCCAGCAGAAAAAGAGACCCCATCCAATTCCAAACACATTACATTTTGCTGGTTCATCACCTACAAGCATTAAAACCACCTTCATCCATAACATCACACAAATACATTCCCTGAAATTCTGATTCTAGTGGTTATTGGGTTAACTCTTCAAATGCTTCCATGCTCTTTGAGGGAAATCCAGCCCTAGAAATTAAATGGCACAATTAGTCTGGAGAGACAAAGGATTCCCTTTAAATCTAAGATTAATCACATCCATTTCTTACCAAAGAAAAATCTACATTACTAGAATGCCAAGTCGAACTTTAATTGACAGTTCAGGGCAGAGCAAAGCTGTTGGGAGAGCATAAAGGCATGATGCTTCTCCTTTACAGACAGACTGCAAACATTAATCTATACCCAGTCAGGACAGTGTGATGATTCACTAAATTGTGGCAGATGTGCTCCTATTATTAGCATAGCTTCCGCAGCCCAGTCATGTGTGGCTTATTCTACTCCCCTAGGCGTGGGTAAGCCATAACACAAGCACTAGCCAGTCAACCACTTGTGCTCTTTGTTGATTGATTCAGAGAGTGATTTTATAACATATTGGAGTTTGGAATATGTAGAGCAGGTGCTAAAAGGCAAAGGTGCTCACCCAAGGTTTAGACAAAAGACATTCCTTGCACTGTGCCCCAGAGTGGAATTACCAACCACTTACATTTTTTTGGTGAAGGGAATTATAAGCAAACTATTTCACAGAAGCCAGGAAAGGTGAAGCCATAGAATAAAGTATTCGTTTCAGTAACATTTACAACCTAGAAAATGTACCTATCACTTACAGAAGGACAAAAATGCACTTTTGTAAGAGGACTTTTTAAATTTTCATCACCATTTCACTTTTTGGTCTTCGCTGAGAGAATTAACTCCATTTCAACCCTCCAGCACATGCCATTCACTGGCTGAGTTGGCTAAGTATTTTAGAGTCCAGTGCTCCTCACAGAGCACATTTCATTACCAATAAATTAACTCCCCAAATTTATGCAAAAGCTCAGACAATTCCTATTTAAGGACAGAAGCTATAAAACCTACATCTGGAGCAGCTACTCGGCAAATACATGGTTTAATTTCCTGGCCTTATCAAATAATACACTGAGAAAAGGAATTAACTCAGTCCCACATACACAGCCGGTGATCAATTTGACCAGGTGATTGCTGGTGGCACCCTTGGTACTGATTTTTGGGAACCAGCACTTATTTTTTCCTCATTACAGATTGACCGTGAGCAAGAGCGGAGAAAAGCATACAAAACTAAAAGAGAGGAAAAGAAAGGCAAAAGAGGAAGAGAAAGATTGAGAGATCAGCACAAAGGGAGAAAGCAGGGCCAGCATTAGTCAGTTAAAGGGCCAGCAGTGTCTTGTAGTGGATGACGGAGGCCTGAGGTGAATTCAAGCTTTAGCAGCCGAAGTCTTCAGCGAGCTGCTTTTGGACAACACCGCTGGAGCAGAACTTTGGGCAGAAGCGTTCATTCTTGGAAATTAAGCACTGCAAAGTGCTAGGACTTCTAAAACTCTATGCACATCTCCAAGGATATCATCTATGCTGTAAACCTCGGTTGCATATACGATTCATTGTTTACTATACCTTGGACAACAGGAGTTTGACACCACTGCATATGACCTTTTAGAGAAAGGTCACCAACAGGACCACTCCGCTCCTTCCCATTTCGAGTGTGAAAAGCCCAATCACACACCAATTCGAATTTCCATTTATCCATTGCTTCGCAAGCGCAGCGGCAGTGATGATAGATACGGGAGGGTGGAGAAGGTGGCAAATGTCAAATGGTCAATTTGGAAGCCTGCGTCAGACCGAACAGAGGTGTAGTACATACGGGGTTTGTGTCTACTTCCAGTGATTTGAAATTCCAGGATTGTGCATTTGTCTCTGGTTCAGCGGTCTGATTTTAATAGGATTCTACCATGCAGCATTTTATATGTATACAAAATATAATGAAAGTCGCAAGCCACCAATTGAAAACACCGCACGATATAATTTAGACCAAATTACATGTTTTATAGATGTAATACATTCGAATTGGATGTGAAAGCGTCACTGTTGTTTCAGCTTATAGCTAATCAAACTGCAGTGGAATAAATCTTTACCTAGGGGAAATGGTATGCCACTGTCCTTTAGGTTATAATGCATTATAATTTGCGGCAGGAAAATGTAAGCATCCACAGGGATGCTGTGCATGTTTTTTAAAATAATTATGGACATTGCACAACTGAATGCTAGTTCATATTAGCTGCAGGACTTTTAGAAAGCAATCAATTGATGTTATGCACCCTTAGCCACTAAAGTTTAAAGATTCAACCGCCCTGGATCTGCTTAATTTTACATAGAATATAATTTTCAATATTTTCTCCATATTTTCATGACACGTCACTGAAGGAATGAGCCCAACGCAGGGGATTTAAACGGTTGCAGTAATAGCTATGCACTCTTAGATGGTCACTTTTTATTCACTATTGCATCTATAGGCCTCACTTTCCATTTTCAATCATATTGTCCATTCCAGGTAGCACGGATGGATCCACTTTCAAAACATACCGACAAGCACCTCTGGCACATTCACCCAGACATCAATACCTCCTGGTCTTTGCATGACTGTTCCTCTAGATCAGGATTTCCTAAATTGTGGGTCGTGAGATGATTTCTGATGGGTTTGAGAAAGTCCAAGCAATAATAAAGCTGCCTTTAATTTCTGTGTTTAACTTTTCTCATTTGCAGGTACTTCGAAAACAGGGGCCAAATATCAGTTTCGGTCTTCTGATAATTTGCTGCTTACTCTTAACATAGGATTGGCATTTACTTTTCATTCTCCGACTGCAAAGTGAAAGGGAATTATGTGACAATCATTTGCACATTGCCAAGTAAAGTGTCTTGATTTGTTTTAATCCCATTACAATCTAATTCCAACGCACTTCAAAATTACAAAAAAATTGCCTTATTTCAAACCACCTTTACATGGCACATTTTCAATGGGAGGCACAAATCGAAGTACATTGCATGATCATTCAATATCCATAGTAGAGACAACATCAGTATCTTTAGACAATACCACTTTATATTACACGCCGTTCACTTTACTGATGAAGGTCTTCTTCAATATATGCATTTAATGTCATCCCATGGCATAATGATTCCCCATCTTCGTGCCTCCCGCATGCTCCTGCCCTGCCCTCCCCTCCCCCTTATCTCCCCCCACCGGTGTGCTCCAAGCAACACAAACAAGAATAACCAAATGTCTTTTTGTGCTAGGGAATGCAAGTCTCTGATCCCACTCCAGTCATACTCCCAGTACCGTTTGCTCCACCCCTGCTCCCACCCTCCCGTGAACTACTCAAACCTATCTACGTGTTTTGTGGTCCGACCGTTTCCTGAGAGACCTCCAGTGAGCCTGCGTCCGAATCCGCCTCCGGGTGCGTCAGCAGTGCCACCAATGCTTCCCATGCCTGTGCGGTTTCCATCACTTTGTCATTGTTCACTCTCCTGGCCTGTTGAATTCTAACCATGCTCTCACTAGCTGCCCATTTCGCAAACTCCACCCTCCATCGCTCTACACTAGGGCCCTGCCTGGATTTCCACCGCCTTGTCAATTCTCGCTTAGCCAGCAACAACCCTAAGTCCATGAACTTGCTTGTGATCTTAGTGCGTTTTGTGTGCCGAAACCAGTGCAGTATACACGCCCCCATGTTGGGTTCTACCTGCCTGTCCGTCACCCCGCTCAGGACCTCCATCACCTCCTCCCAGTACGTTCCTAGCTGCGGACAGCTCCACATCATATGCTGGAAATCTGCCGCTCGCGTGTTGCACCTGGAGCAGCATGCCGCCTCTACTTGAAAATATTTAGCTATCCGCTCAGGGGTTAAGTAGGCCCTATGTACAATATGGAAATGAATGAGCTGAAACCTGGCATTCCGCGTGCCTTTCCATGCCCTTTCCACTATTTTGGTCCATGTCGTCTCAGGAATATCCTTTCCCAAGTCCGCTTCCCATTTTTCTCGCAGCTGTGTTAGTGGCTGCAGTCCCTCCTCCACCATTCGCCTGCAAAGGCACGTCACTGCTTTCACCGTCCCCGCTGCCATTACAACATATTGACACGTCAAGTACGTCTGGAGCTCCAGTAGCCCCGTCCCCCAGTACTTCTGAATCGCAGCCAGCATAGCTGCATGTAGCAGATTGCCGCACAGCAAGACAGATATGGCCTGCCTAGAGGTGGCTATGTGCAAATGATAAATATAAACAGAAACCAGATCTCCATGCATTCTCATTTGAGTGCTATATCGGTCTATAAGTAAAACTGTATCTCTGTACAAAGTTAGGGGCCATTTCAGTGCTCTCTGTAAATGACCACACCTTGTTTATGTACATACATTTTTTTTTTCAAATAAAAATCGCACCTCATTTCTTCTGTCCAATACAGTTAGGTGGGTCACAATAGTTTGTCCTCTAAAAAGTGGGTTGCGGCTCTAAAAAGTTTGGGAACCTCTGCACTAGATATGCTTTCTAACCTGTGAATACAGTGGAGCCCTGCAAACACCTACTGTACAATTTGAGTGCTACTGTGCCTTTCTCCGAGCATACAGCCGTTCCATTAAGTTAAGATTTAGCAAGTAAATGATCCTTTTAGATGATTACGCAGATGTATGATAATTAAGCTTTCCACACAGGTTGTGGCTTGTGATTGTAGATCGTCCTTTGCGAGGATTACTCTTTACATTTCAAATCCTCAAATCCAGTAAACAAAACGCGACCTAAAATGCATGTGTGTACACACACGACAATATCCTCCAACAAGAACGTCAAAGGATTACACCTTCACATGAATAGATATGAAGGAACAGGTTGTAGTTCCTCCGGCAACACAGCGAAGAATCCTCATATCCAAGTCACTGGAAACCAGGCCTTACATGCAAGGTCAGAAAAAAAATCTCAATTTTCACACCACAGGATGTCTCTCCTTCAAGCCCTTTATGGACTACTCACTTACCAATGATTATTGCTAATAAAGGATTTCAGCTCTGTGTACCATAACTGTGCAGATGGTATGCAGTGTGCTTGGCACAAGCAGGATCTGGTGCTCTGAATTAATAAATGAATGAATGAATGAATGAATGAATGACAGACAACCACAATAGGTGACCCTCTGGTAGTCTCATTCTGCACACTGTGTACAAGCTGCATCTTTGCAGACCTCATTCAGGATACTGAACATTCATGCAAGTCTGCACTTTAATTGATATGTAAAGCACTTATTTGGAGCTAGTTGGTAGGTTAACATTTGTGTGGGTATTGAGTATACATTACATTACATTACCTGAAGAATTCAAGCATGACCCAGAATGTCCGGGGAAGAAGGAAGTGCATTTATTTGTTTTCTACTCTGTAAAAAGTATAATCATATGACCTTGTAGCTTGGTTCCTGAATATATCCATCTTGTGCAAGTAGTGCATTTAAGAAGTGAGCAGGACAAAGCATATGTAAACACAAATCAGATCTTCCAGTATTAGCTACTTAAACAAATCAGTTTGTAGATTCAGGGTTAGTTACACAGGACAGAGGGACTCCAGACGAATGACCTTGTTTTAGAGTAGGGTTGGCGAGGTGATAATTGGGGAGAATGAGGAATTGACATTTAGAAATATAGAAGCCTGGGTACCAGCTGATATGAATGAGATGCCCATGGGAAGATTTGAAGGATATGTGAGAAATATGGAGGTCAGTTGACAGGGCATGCATAAGATACAGGGGAAGCTATATGATAGGTCTGGTGAGGAGGCTGCAAATAAGGAGAACATATCTATATTATTTATATATTGGGAGTTAGGCAAACACACAGAGGACAGTACATAAGGGTACCACTGAGGTGGTAACAAACATCTGCTATTCAGCGCCATGATACCCTTCTGGGTGAACGTGCACTTTACAAATACATGTTCCGTTATAAGTTGTAAAAATATTCTCTTGGGTTATCTATTCCTGTGTGGGTGGCTGTGCATGGCTGTACAGTCCATTTTTTCTGCTTATAGAAAGTAGTTGAACTTAGTGGGGATGTGAGAGGCTGATTTCGCAGTCCATTTATACATTGTCTTTGTGCATTATGCGTGTTATGAATTCTCTTGATTAATAATTTGAAAGGACCCATATTTTGAGTTTCTACTACTTTGTTATGAGCATATCTCAAAATTCTTTTAAAAGACCCTGAATATCTAATGGTTCAGTTTAAAATTCTGATGGTTAAAAGCCATTAACAGAACATGTGACAGTTTTTAGAAGGCTAGTGTTCATATGTTGAGTGGATTTCTTAGAAATGTTTGGTACAGTTAGATTATCAGTCTTGTTTGGTTATCTGAATAAAAACAGGACTACAGATTTAAAAATCTTGATATTGATGTTTTTTTTAATCTTGTAAGGCGTTTCCTTTTGAGTTTTAGCCTAATGTGGTAAAAATGTGTGAATATGCAGGCTGCAAGTTAAACCAAGTTAAATGCAATATATTAGTAAGTAATTCAAAGTCAGAAAGATTAAGAGTAAATGTACTTGAACTTATCATAAATAGCCTCTGTTTGACCCTGTCATGCTTAGGGTTGTTTTGCCCCAACTTTTTGCCTTCTTCCCTCCATTTTCTTGCTGTATCTTTTTGTTTGCCTTAGGACTGTAGCACTGGTCAGCAGTGGTAAATGGTTCAAATTGCATTGTGATTCTCCCCTAAATATGGCGACATTGGTGCATATCTAATTGGCATATTTAGTTTACCTGTACGTACCTTGTAAAGTGGTATACCACATACCCAGGGCGCGTATGTATAAATGCTACTATTGGGCCTGCAACTCTGGTTGTGCCACCCACACAAGTAGCCTTTCAAACCTACCTCAGGCCTGCCACTACAGGGCCTGTGTGTGCAATTTACTGCCACTTTGACTTGGAATTCTGAGGTACTGCTACTCTGAGCTGCCCTGCTGCATCTCTGTCCTGCTGAGAACAAGGACGGGACCCATCTCACTTGACCCCAGTGCGACTCCAAGGGCTTGCCTCCTGATTCCTGAAGTCTCAGGGACAGAAAAGATTTCTCACAATCCTGCTGGTGCCGCTGGGCTCTGCCATCTGTGAGTCCTATCCTTGTCTGAGGTGCCCCCTCCAGTCCTGTACCTCAGAACTGGGTTCTGCAGCTGATTTCTGCAAAACCCAAAACATTACCTCAACTGCTTGAGAATTTCTGCCACATCGTCCTAGACACCGACGCATATGCTGCTCGATGACTAAGAATACACAGCCTGCACGGCTCGACAAAGCGGAGGCTGCTCGACTAAGAAACCTTGCATTCACTTCAACCGAGTTCGATGACGACACAGGAATCTTTGCGTGACTTGACGATGCAGTAGATTCTGGACGTCGACCAAAGCTCCATCCAAGGAATTGTTTCAGCAGTACCAGTCCGGGTCCTGTACCAGCCTGCTGGTAATCGCGGCTGGCCCAAACTGACTTTGCATCGGTTCCTCGTTACCTCAAGTAACATTTTGAAAGCTAGTGACTTCTAAGCATTGTTTTCTCATTCCATCTTTAAAAATTCATATCCTGACTTCGACTTATTGGATTTTTGTTGTTTTAACTTTATTCTAAATCAGATACATATCCTTATTTGTTCTAAACCTGCGTGCAGTCTTTGTGGTGTTTATTTGTTTACTGTTTAACTGGTACACAAATATTTTACACACTGCATCTTAAGTTAAGTCTGACTGCTCGGTGCTAAGCTATAAGTGGGTGAGCACAGGTTGGCTTACCCTGACTGGACTGGTGGTCCCTACTTAGACCAACTTCTGCCAACTAGAGACCCCATTTCTAACAGGTTCAAAAACAATCAGGCCAGGGATTTCTCAACTTGATAAACGGCATTCAGACAAACAGGACAGTTGGGTTTCATTTCCAGGTAGTGGTCTCTGACAAGAAAAACGCAAGTTTTCCATTTGACCATGTAGTCTTAAGTTAAACAGAAAGTGCAAGAGAACACAAACATGGATAGAAGCAGCTCGGTAGAAAATTGCCAAGCTCTATTTAAAAAATGAAATAAAAATGAAAGGAAGGGGTTGAGAAAGAAACAGGATCAGGTGGAGGTGCAGGTCAGTATGCTCAAGCACAGATAGCAATGGTAGAGGAGCACTTAATATTCCTTCCAAAAGTATCCATTTCTCGGCCTCGAAATGGTACTAGCCTTGATTTTTTAACATTTGTTAAATCAAAGTAATGAAAAATAATATTGTACGATGAAGCAGTGCAAGATCGGAAGTGCATTGCAAGTTTAGCTACTGTATGTCCAAGAACAGTAGTAAGGCCTGGAGCCTTACATATCTAGACTGAATTTAACAGAATACAAATTGCTCTTGGTACACATTAGGTAAAGGTTGCATATAGACAGTTTTTATTATCCATTCACATTTAGTAATTTGACATTGCGTTAAATGTATGTTTTTTATTTTAATTATTTAGGCATTTATTCTTCAAGTATTTGAGCTATTTTCTTACCATACTTCCTTCTGCCGCCTAAATTTATTTTGTGGTTGCATACCAAATGAAATACTGCTGGTTCTTTCCTTTTCAAGATGTGGTCACATTATTCTCGGATTTGGCAACTGTCTTTTTCGGTTTATTCACTTTGATTTGTGCTTTACATTATTTCTTCTATTGGTAATTTTATCCCTGCTTCTTATTTTGTTTGTCCTTCCTGGAACAGTTACCGATCCGAATTAAAAATTTCAGGAAGCTTGAAAAACCTAAACACCAAAAGCGTTCTATATGAAAAGCTACTCAGTTATTCATTTATTCCTCACATTCTGCACTCCATAGCTTTGAAGAGGGAAGCACTCCACGTCAGATAACTGACCTTCTCGTCAAAGGGGTTGACCTTCTGGGTAGACCAATTTTTTAGGTCAATGAGCTTGCTGACATATTACGTTTAGTCCCATGGCACTTAATATCCGAAGCAAACAGCTAACGATCAGAAACTTTACATCAAAGTTTCCAAAGCTCTTACATATCAGTTTATGAAACAAAAGTCAATATGATCAAGTCAAGAGCACGCCATGCCTCCATGCCTCGTCTAATCAAGTCCGCTGGAACTTGACAGGAATATAAATGTTTAATTGTATTTTAAGTGAAAAACAGATATCAAACGCGCATGGCTTTCAAAACCATATTCCACTTTGTGAAAACATTTCAAAAGTTATAACCACACATTTAAACTATTGACTACTCAAATATTTTATGCAGTGACAATCAGATACACATGGCATCATTTGAGGATACAGAATGGTTTTAAGTAATAGAACAGTTTCATAAACAAATGGCAACGTTCACCTAAAAACAATGTAACATAAGCAAAAGACAAGTTTAAATGTCACCCAACTGTATATGCTTGTTTGTGTTTATTTGAAGCATTATATGCCATTTAAAATGCCCAATGGCATTATAAATGGCATATTACTTCAAAGATGCTGGAGAGCAGCATTCAAAGTCTAAAAGGTCCGATGAGCAGTTCTCATTGGCAAAAAAGGGACTTGGATTTCTCAAAATTATTCTAGAATCCCTCGTCAAGGAAGATTTGCTATTTAATTTTGAAATCCCTCTTCACTGAAGGTTAAGAATTGTATATTACTGGCGTAATAAATTGGCCATTTATAATAATGTAATGGGACAACATTGTGGTTGGTGGATTAGCCCCTTAATCAATGGTTATATTTGGTGAAGTTGCAGGTTTTACTTTGTTAACTCTGTATACTTAGCTGTTGCTCCAATATGAAAATTAAAAGAGGGCCAGATAAAAATATTTATAAGAAATTTTCATACACGGTTTTTGAATTGAAAATTAATGTAATAGCTCATTTTTCACATTTTTACCTTTTAGTGTCACCAATATGTAAAAATTATTTACTACTGACGTTGTATTCAATGAAGTGTGTGTGCATCCACGTTTGAAAGCTTACAGCCAAGAAACAGCCGCTGAACTTGGAATAGTATTTTTGGAGCAAAATATAGTTTGTGACTGAGTGTAAAGCCAACATGCTTGTTCAAATTATTGTTCATACTGTCTTTCACACTAAGCAAATCCATTCGTAGAACATAACATTTCATCACAGTTGTTAAGAATATTTTTACACTCGGACAAAAAGGTAAACAACATTGAAGTTAAAAAGGAAAGTTTTGATATTTGAATTATCTGTTGCAGCCAGGTCTAGAAAAGTTAAAATTTTTATGAGCTTTGGCGTTCTGTAAAAACGTGAGGAGTTACTGCATCTTTATATGTTTATGCAAGTGTGCACCATTTCCATGAGCAACATTATTTCACTAACTACAACTTCAGTACATGCATTCTAAGAAGAAAAGAGTAACAGTGGCAGTCAATTACTAATCCATACCTTCAAAAGCCAAGCAAGATTTCCAACCGGAATCCTTGACTGCAAAAAAAAGGAAAACAACTGCCAAGAAATGCCTCAAGTGCTAGTCCTAAAATTGACAAATCAAGTGGCTTAATATCTACTATAACCTGAGGTCAGCACACAGATATAATTTTCTCCAAGCACAATACAGTGGATCAATATTCTATTCAGAAAAACCTTACATTGGCCCTTCACTAAATGAAAGAAAAAGGGAGATCTGGGAAGGATAAGCAAGAGCAAAGTTAGTAGGTTCATACAGCAGTGTCAGCGATATCGGGAAAAAAAATTAAAGTGGGTTGAAATGTGGAAATAAGAAGCCTTTATGTCTTCAGGCTTTGAAAACAAAGGCGACTGTTGAAAAACGTGTGCTGAAAAGGTGCTTCACAAATATCACATTTTAACTATTGTGGCAAAAGAAAATGGTTGATGCGGCCTCATATCTTTTAGCTAGTTTTTTAACTGAACATGCTTTGATCAAGTTTGAAACACTGTGTATTCTATTGTTTAAGCTCCTTTACAATTGGTTTACAGAAAACCCAAAGTCTAGTGCTGTTTGAGGGGTTATAGTAGGCTCAAATAAATTGGATGCATGCATTCATCACCTTACATGTTACAATGACCAGGATGCCCTCCATCCGCGCCCTCCTATCCCATAAGTACAACAGATGATTAAGGGCTTCAAAGATTGTAAAACAATAGCAAAATACAGTGGAACCATTGGTGTCCACTGTATTAAGTTATAACCCACCCCATTTATTAGAAAAAAATGTAGGATAGAACAATGCCCTCCCTCCGCTAGACTTTTCAGATTCGGGTGTGCCGGATATTTAATACGATCTGTGTAAAAAGTGCCCCATTACTAATTAATGGATTTGAATGCAGGTCCAGTAATTGGAGCAGCCAGAAAGTTGCACAGATAAAGCCAATGCAATGAGAAAACAACATAGTTGAAATAAAAATGTTCCGGTCATACCCAAAATTAAACAAAGCGCTAGACACACTGCTTGAAAGGGTTTGCTCAGATTTTACACATTTCTGTGGAAAGAAAGTATCACTGATTCTCCAAGCAGTTGGTTTTAGTAGATATAAACTGGCCTAGATAGATATGGATAATCAACAACTTAAAGTCAGACTAACAATTTCTTATTATCCTAACACTGCACTCAACCCCAAATTATGGTTTTGTGCTACAGAGACATGAACCACAGTCACTTACTGTAGCAATCACTAAATGATTCTTATGACAGATCAAAAAATGTATGGAAGTCATTCTTGTGAAAGGGCACAAGTTAGGAACTAAGGAATCTTATAAATGTACTTGTGGTACAATGAATAACCACAATTTTCAATATAATGCCAAAGATGTATTCTGAATTTGAGCATCACACAATTTTAAAACAGAATGCACAGGTAAAACACACACAAATGATGCAGAAAGTTTACTTGGTTATTACATGAATTACCATACATATAGTAAAATTAATAAAACTAGGATTCTTCTAAAAAACGAATTGAAAGGGATTCAGAGATATTTCAAACAGTCATACTAATGTAAGGAAACAGAATTTTAGGAGTACACTTCCATGCTAAGTTAAATACAGCAAACACTCCTCATGAGTAAGTTTATATTATGAATGTGCATTTAATACTTTCCCCACACAGTCACATTTTGTTGAAGAGATCTTTCCTCTCTTGCCCCCATGAAATACTGGCTGTGTTCTACACCCTCGTCCACTCTGAAAAGATACATACTCAAACGTATTCTTTGAGCACATCTACATGCTCCAAGGATGTTAATAGGCAATCAAGAAAGGTGGTAATGCCTGATCTTTCTAATAAATGTCAGGGCAAAAATCTTGGCGAACCAATTGAAAATTGATTGGTCCTCTGGTTCCCGGTCTGTAACTACCTATGTAACCAGCCGGTTTCTGGCCATCCATAAATTAATGGTAGGAGGTTACATTACAATTCAGGAAGACTTTTATTTCCAGTCACACCCTCCTACTTAAACCCTATATTTGTGATACCTGTGTCTTCATGTTTATACTCACTATCACTTAAAGGAGGATTACCTCTGAACTTCAGGAACACTAGGGGGGTCATGATCACTTGACTCTGGTATTTTCTGTGTGATCTGCTTGTAGATACGAATCATATAGTTTCATAAAAATGTAATCGAGATAATTCTACCCCTGATTGAGTCAAACGTTGTCTTAGAGAAGAGTAGAAAAGTGTCCTCCCAGGGGACTCTCTCAAAATATGTCTCAAACTCTGCAGGGCTCATGGTTGTGAGACTGCAGAGACTGCAGAGGGATATTTACAGGTGGTAGATGGGTTCGGATGGGGGTACTCTAAACCACAACATCCTATTCAATTAATAAAATCCCTCTAAGAAGGGAGAGCAGGGATACATATGTTTGTCAAGCCTTGCAAAATACATGTCTTCTTATGCATCATACTCAAATCATCCTGGATCAAGACTCCTGCATTCAAGTCTAGCAATGCTTCAGGATTGAAAATTTGATCTCCACAAAAATTATCCCTGTTTAGTTGACTTATCCCAGATGTTATTCCGCTGATTCCCCTTAGTACTCAATTTACAAATCCCTAGATTATTGCTACATTCGGTTTGATTGGATCTATTTTCAGGCTCACCAAAAACCAGTCTAACTTATAAATCATCACTGTTATTCCTGCCCAGAGATTACAGTACAAGGCAACTGTTCCCATTTCAAGAGGAACATACGTTTGCCTGAATCTCATGATGGGGTTTAATTTTGCCCATGAGGTAACTGGAAATTTTAGGTGACTGGTGAGTTGCTACTTGTAGGAGGAAAGAGCCAGACACCAAATGATATTCAATTGCAAAATGATGGTCTTGAATGAGGGATTGAGTAGGTGAAAATGTAATTTTTATACAATACCTTTTTTTTGGTAAGGGGGAGTACCACCCTATAGGCAATACTAAGCAAAGCATCAGCAAGCTCTCCATTAGACATCTGCAGTTGTCCTTGCTGTTCACAGAACAAGGGCATACTTCCCATATCAAATACATTTCTTTGATAATCAATGTTAATAGGCTTACAGTATGAGATAACCTAGCCAATTTTGGGATACTGCTCATGTAAACAAATGCGGAATCTTTGTGTATAGAAATTTAACTCCTACACAAGCTATGTTGTTCAGGTTTGGATGCTGGGCAACACCGGTTTCCTGCAATGTCCGCTATTTCATGCAGTGTTTTAATGTCTTCTAATTTCAAATTCTGAGCTTGTTCCCCACAACTGCTGTGAACCAATGTTTTAGGAGCTAATGCTTGTATTTCACCACAATGAATATTTCCTTCAGACAATCAATTACTTCAATTATCTTGGGGCAACTGTCTTAGTTATGGTCAACAAGTTAGGATCAGTTACTTTTATCTATTGTTTTACAAAATGGGTACATTTTCCAATTGTCTTTTTAGCAAAATATTAAATTTCCCGAACAGGCCCTCCAGCAGCAAGTCTATTTATTACCACAATAAAACTCTTTATACTGTCCATCTAAAACACACTTTCAATTATCACAGTTCTTTGCTGTAAACATGGTAGAAGTGTTCTTACAGCTATCATCATGAGTTATTAAGCAAATGGTAGTTAAAGTATCTTTAGCATTTCTTATTGATAACTATCATTTGCGGGTCAGTGTCCCAAACCCAAATGGTACTTCTCTCTGTATTTCCCCACTGTACTATCCTCCATCACACTACCATCTCTTAAATTAAAGAGTGGATTAGAATAATTTGAGCAGGGGGACATAAATAGAAAATGTTAAGATTATGCTGCAGGAATGGTAGCTGGGGCGTTAACTGTAGTACTAGAGGAATTTATTGTGCATTTGCTGTGGTTAAAAAAAATGGTATTTTTAATTTTGTTTACATATAGCTTTGTTTAATTAATTCTACACTTCCCTATTTCTTCCCAGGGGTTTAGTTTCGGAGTTGCACCATCTTCAATAATCCTATATATTGTGGTGACATTGCTGACAAGTTCTCCGTTCTCATTCAGATATGAATGACCGAATTAATGAATGCATTTATGCTGTACTGAGAAAAGTAAATTTCCAACAAAATTATTTTTCTTAAAAGTATTATAAAAAAAACAATCGGCCGTTTATATTACATGTGGTCGCTTTAACTGCCTACACAATCTTGAATAGTCATGATAAAACTAATCCTTCGTAGAATGGCAATTTCCAGGTCTGCTATCTTCCTTAATGTTCCTAAATAGTTGACAATCAATGGTTTTACTTCTTATCATATGGGCCACCCTGATGTTACTCTATTCTGCTGTATAATCTGTACATGTCAAGAACTCTTCATTATTAGTTATTACATTTACAATTAACCTAGCTGGTTCCATCCCCGGCCATTTTAGCCGAACATCATTTGTTCTTACTACTACAATCTCAAAATAAGGGCAATCTATGATTTATCTTAGTGGGTTATGATCACGAATACATTTCTGAATTATAGTATATTTTTTAAAGTATCTGAATTAAATTCATTGATATAATAATATATCAATTGTGCTCATTAGACCCCTTATGATACATGTAGGTATATTGTGCGTATCTGGAGTGTGATCATTTCAAACGGGTACAGATTAGATTTATACTGTAATCCATTCAAAGTACTGCCATACTAGTTATGATAAAAATGTGCCTGTCCTTCTCCATGTACATCTGCAATGAAACACTTCACTAAGGGAAGTGCTGCACATGAAGCCAAAGGAAAAGGAAGCAAAACAATACCTTATAGTGAGTTATAAGCAGATAATAAAAAAGAGGAAGAGGGAATTGCAAACTATAGCATGGAATAACCTATGGACTGTAACGGATACTAATAACTGCTCCCTCTTTTGGAAGTCAATTAATATGCTATTCCTTAGGAATTCCGAAATTAGAATCATTAGTCTTGGCAAAAGATTGGGTCTTTTTGTACCGTTTGTTTGCCATAAGTTGGCAGGGTATGCTCAGACGGGAGTCCCTTGCTCACTTTGCTACTGGATTCAAGCAAACCTGGCTGAAGACGGCTGTAATGCCAGAAACCGGTCCTAGGAAGCTTGTTTCCGGTCCAGGAAAGGCATGGCTTGGCAGTTCGGGCTGGACTGTTCCCATGAGGCGCAGGGTCAGACTGATTTGCATATGGCCATGTCTGAACTGGGGTGGCAGAGTGGGCTAAAAAACGGTGATGGATTAAACCCAGATCTGTTGACTGGGTGTGAGTGTTTGATTGGTTCAGATGCTCCGTCAATCACCACCCCCTTTTGTTCCTATATTATTATAGCATGTGAATGTCCAGCACTAGGAAAGGAAATCGTGGTCTGCGTAGCTTGTGTATAAGAAATCCCACCTTGCGTTATAAATAGGCCATTAATTTTTAGGTCGAGCAAGGCAGCGCATGTACTTTCTTTTGAGACCTCCTGTAATAACTCAGTGGGCTTACAGTAGGTTATTTTCTTGCTATTGGCTGCTTGCTTTTTCACTCATGCATTTAGCCTTATGATTTGCTAAAGGCATCTATTTGTCATGCCTCTTAGTGTTGAGACCAAATAAAAAGGGGTTAAAAACAATGAGTAATAAGCCAGAGCCATGCCAATTTGAGATTTTAAGACCCATTCAATCAAATCTCTTTACAAATGTGCAAGATGTCTGAAACTACGGAGGAGGCTCGTCTGCCAGCTGATTATGCATTCCAATAATTACCGATTTCCACTGTGCCACAGCAGTGAAAGGCCTGTAACAGCGCAGCGCCATGACACAAGAAGACCAATTCTTAAAGAGTGAAACCAGGGATGCGCGAAAGTACCCAACGGGACTATAGTTCAAGTCTGGGGTGCACCCACGTGAAATCGGGGTTCATCGTAACTGCGCTCATAACTGACGCAGTTCCACTTTTCTGATGAATCCCATCAGAAAAGTGGACGCTGCGGCCATCAAACAGTTGCAGCGGCGGAGCACGGATGTGTGAGACCAGCCAGTTAAAGCGCCAAGTGCTAGAAAGGTGCAGTGCGCCACAGGGGCTCGCGGCGGTTCTTAGCTCGATCGTAAAACACACTCCGATGTGAACTGAAAGTTTAAAGTGCACTCAAGAGAAATTTTCAACAACTACTCTGCCGACTGATGTGTGTAGGGGGCATCGCAGCCATTAGGCTGTTGCAGTGTTGGTGTGAGAAGGGTGGGGAGCCACGCAGCTAAACTGCCAAGTGCTTGAAAAGTGCACCAGGGATGTCCGAGATGCACCAAGACGCTACGGATCCTAAATGAGGCGGTGTGAGCAACTCCTCATTATCGGAAAGTTCCAGAACATGGGTGGAAAGGCACCATCCAAAATCATACCATACCCCGTCCATTAATTCCTGAGCCAAGCCATTCCCAAGGCCAGTGAACGGAGCTGCGAGCTGCTGCTCGTAACCACAAGCCGTAGGCCTTTCCACATGCATGAGCGTGTGAAAAGTCCAGAGCGATTCCAAGAGGTCGTTTTACTAGTGCTGCTCTATGCTCGACCTAAAAAGGGTAGTAGAAGTGACCTCCCCCAAGTGCTACTGACCAATATCCCTTTGGGACTCTTCAGCTACAGTTATGAGAAGTCATCATGGACAAATTGAATAGTGGACCGAAGCAAATTTTGTACTTAGTTTACCACATTATGGGCTCAGTAAAGGCACTGGTACGGTACTATAGAACATGTCAGAATCTAAACCTCATAATGAGCAAATAGACCAGGTTGAAGGTGGGTGCCCAGGCTCGAGCTAAAAAAAACCTCCACTATGATTTGTGTTAAGGGAATACGGAAGACTCTATTGTACCATATTAATGGAGTACCTTTAAATAGAGTTACATCTTTTTCTTACTTGGGATTAAAGTTTACTTCCTCGGATACCGGGAATAAGCAGAAGGGATTATGCTGTGCAAATATGATGAGCTCAATTGAGAGGATGTTCAGGTGTGCATCAAATCTAGGAAATAAACCAATAGCAGAAATAGTTATTATAGAACCAGATGTGTATTTGCAGCAGTATATGGGGGCAAGGCTTATGGGGTTTTGGTGACAGGTATTTCACAAACACAAGAGAAAGATATACATCATCTTCTCACCGGCCCAAAATCCACACCAAATGATTATTCATAAGGAACTGGCAATGACCTTCATGGAGGATATTTTATACTGGAAGCTTATTCTTTTATGGCACGCTATGTGGAGTAAAGTGGAGACCTCATTTACTAAACCATAATTATGGATTGTTTGTCTCTTGATAATGTTATACAAATCCCATGAATACAACAACCTATCTCTTTTTTGTGCATTTTATGAGAAGCTAAGGGAAAGTTTTTTTAAAACCACCATTTATTAATAGGAATCTTGTGTATTTTAGAATTACTTTAGTTTATGTAACTTTGAAAATAAGCAACCTTGTTCAGCTGCATTGCCCATAGATTAGTGGCTTGACTGAGCAAGATTGCGGACCACCTTTAGTGAAGCTTCGCTCCAGAGAGCCAGGGAATCCGAAAAAATCCTGCAAGATTGTCATGCCTCCTTAACAGTCATCCAGGGGAGGACAGGACACCAACTACCACCATCCACGCCAGCAGGGAAAGAAATCTACAGCCGGCAGCCTTGTGGCAGACCTCGCTCACCGCTGTGCCATGCCAGGGGGGCATAGACACCGAGATAGATGTTGTAGATATGTTTATCTCATTTATGGGTTGGTCTTTCCTTTGTGTCTCCTACTTGGAATCCTAGCTATGTATGATGTTCTGATGTTCTGTGCAACGTTCTGGGTCAGACAGTTGGAGCTTGGTCAGATGGTTTCTTGTCCACTCGTTTTCTGTGCTGTGATTAAATACTGACTTCTGCCTGGAAATTCCCTCGACTCAAGCAATCATTATTTACTACAATAGACTGAGTGGCAAGAGGCCCCAGACAGTGAGCACTGAAGCACTCTGGGGCCGTGAGCCCAGCAGACACTGGAGACTGTGGGGGATACCCACACCGGGCCTGGGCAGCGGCGTTGTAAAGTTCGGAGGAGCACCTCTCTCCTCTGAGGCCTGTATTGGCAGACATCTGGCAGTGTTACTGGACGGGGGTCATTCCACTCACCTTTGTGCCCCCCCAATTGGGACTCGAGGCTCTCTCCTCCCACACATGCTGTTGCCTCTTCAACTCACCGGTTAGAATGGGCCATCAGCAATGGTACCAGGCAGCTGCGCGTGGTGGTCCACTGTCCGCGCCTCGCTGCTCCTGAAATTCCATATCTGGGCAGACAGTGGCATGAGGCTCCTTCTGGAAGGTGTTGGGGCAGTCCTGAGGCTGCAAGCCGAGCTTCAACTGGGGATAGTGGGAGCTGCTTGTTCCAGACCCAGAAGCAGGCCTTACAATGACCGGATGGAGGCCTCCTCACCCTACTGAGGCTTCCACTGACTCAGGATGATTGGTGAGCCGGCATGCACAGGGACCGCGTAGTACTCCCTCCAACTGCAACACAAAGTGCTCCTGCCCTTGCCCATTGTTGCCACCTCTCGCCTGCCATTCTCCCCTGAGCTGTAGCCGGCTTGGGCCAAGTTGGATGCCGGCAGTTGTTGGGCTTCTTGGGGGCCTGGCCTTGCTCTGCGTTGGGGAGTGGACGGGTGCCACGTGGCATATAGAGATGCCCCACATCCATTGCAGATGGGGGGGGTAGGGTGGGCAGAATATTATCAGTGGGGGCCATGCTGCACTCCTCCCTGTGGCCCTCAACTGGTGCATTAGCCCTGCAGGGTCCTTTCATCCTCCCCTACCGGTCCTGGCTAAAGCATCGGGGAACATGAGGCAAAAGCACACACCCTGCTAGTGAGGGTTCGAGTGGAGGTCCAATGCACCCAGCAACCTGGTGCAGGCGGGGGGCCCTTGACAGACCTTTTGTCGACCCTGCTGCTTGTAAGCAGATTTCTTGCATCTCCCTGATGTCCCATTAAGCGGCACCAAATGTCCATGCTCTCATTCAGTGCTGCACAGGGGGCGTATTTTTGCTTGGGGAACTGTTCCCCTTCCTCAAGCAATTAGCTCCCCTCATGCTTGGGCTAGAATTACACAGAACATAGTGATCCCACAATGCCACCCCCGCAACATCGGAGCGCCTCCGGTCAACGATGGGGCATCAACTGCAGACTTGAGGCCACCATCCACACCCGCTGACTTGACGGACCAGCTAGATCACAGCCAATCGCACTTGGCACAGCCCCTGGAGGCCCAGGATAAGCTGGATACCATTCTGCAAGCCATCTCCACATCCAGAAGGTCTGGAGAAAAAGATAGAGGAGCTGCTAGCTGAACTCTGACTGTCCAAGATAACCAGCGGAAGGTGGCCTCTAAGGTAACAGACCAAAATTGCATGCTGTCAGACATCACACCTCTGCTGGAAGCACAAGGGAAGTTACTTGGAAGCAACATCCACCACTAGTAATGACCGTCTTGGATTGGAGTCAACCTGCCCCACACTCCAGGTTCTATGGCAGGCCCATAAATTACCCCACAGACATCAAACGATATGCTCCAATACTCATATCGCCAGGGATGACTAAGGTCTCTACCCATAACCTCATCTTCAGGGTGCCCTGCGGTGATTCCCCACTATTTTCATGGGATATGAGCACCATAGTTCCAGTAGACACTGTTGCTTCTTAAGCCTGTACCTACCTGATGCTGCCTCGGTTAGTGATCCCAAAAGACATATGCCCTGGCAATCTGGCAGCAGAACCTCATCCACCTGGTTCCCTAGTTGGCCCTCTGGGGTATCTCCCCTACTTCTTGATCCTTTCCTTCAGATACTTTGGTTTGACCCACCAGGAACGTTGTCTCCACTCCCCGCATCCATGAGGACTGTTCGGGTGAGCGGTCTGTTGCTGCTAGCTCGCATCACTGTTCTGACTTTACCATGTAATTCCAACAGTTATTCCCCACATATATCAAGCAACCACCACCATACACTATACACCCAATCAGCGTGGGGGCGGTGAGACGGCTGACCAAGAGAGGCCATCTGTATTCTTGCTCACACCTCTAGATCTTGATTAGATGGCACACTGCCCTCAGACACGGTTCCTAACCCTGAACATCAGGGGCATGCACAAAGCGTGCCACTGTTACTCTATATATTCTCACCTAAATTCACAGCACACGCATGGATGTTTCCTCCAGCATACAACTCCAGCATCTGCGGAATGATGGCAGGGAGCAATCTATGGCACAACATATTCTTCAAATATTCGAGGAGTCTTAGTATGGGTTCGCCTTGGCACCTCACCACGGTCAGACTATGAGGGGAGATATGCCTTAGCAGAAAGATGCCTTGATGGTACCCAGGTACTCCTGGAAAGCATATATGCCCCAAAAGCAGATCAGGTCTGCTTCTCTGCTTCTTTGTCTGGGGTCCTAGCACAATGGCCAGACATTCCTGGATACTGGGGGGTATTGACTATGAAGGTGCATTGAATGTCCACTGCGAAAGGTCCCATTCGCCACTCCCACAAATGCCCCCACATCTCAATTCTGTGCAATTTTCAAACGGGCTAGGCATTGGTCCCTGATGGATGCCTGAAGGGCTCAACATCCCATCCTTAAGCTGTACTCACTACCCAGCACCACTTGATTTATATGTACACATCAATCACTTCCTCTGCTACTCCACTATCCTCCCGAAGCTCAAACACTCAGAGTACGTAGGTCATATAATTTCTGATCATGCAGCACACATCATGGATATGTACTGGAGTGCACCACCCACCCTGGCCCCCATCTGGCGGCACCCCATGGAAAAACTTGACTCCTCCAGTTTCATGGACACCTAACTTAAGTACATTGGCCACCATTTCACTTCACAGAAAACTACGCCACAGCAACCATGCATGCCACTGAATAGGATAGCTTCAAGGTTGTCACACAGGGGTGTGCATCCAAAACGTAGTGACAGTGCCTCATGAACTTGACGGGAACCTGACCCGGACAGAGTCGGCCCTGGCAGAGATGGAGTGCAGGGCCCCATCCGACACAGAAGCCCAAGCGGCAGAGACTACAAGCGGTCCTCCTGGAGCACCTCCGCTGCTACAACTTTGCAGCATATACAGTCTGGGTATACTCCACGGGGGATAAACCAGGCCGCCTCCTGGCATGGTTAAAGCAGGTTAAAGAGGTTGCTACACCCCCAATCACAGAGATTGTCCTGGTCCAGGCCCCCACACGTACACAGCACAATATCCTCAAAGCCTTTTACTCTGATTTATATTGGGTATAACCAGCGGTGCACCCCACTGCAGCAAGCTCATTTATACAGAGTGCCCGCTCACTAGTATTTTGAAGCTAGAGGATAAACAACTAGGCACTCCCATTTAGTGGCTGAGGTGAAGGCCATTCACAACCTGGACCATAATAAATAACCGGCATGGACGTCTGGTCATTGAATACTATGACTGTATATTCTCCCATTTGGCCCCAATAGTCACAGATATGTACAACAAGTCACAGCAGGGACAATACCCCCCTCATAACGTTCTATCACCCCATAGCTATTTCTATGGCCAATAATAGGATTTTGGGGGAAATACTTGCAGACCAATAAATTCAAGTGCTACCAAACATTGTACACTCAGACTAAAATGGGTTTGTCCCCCATTGTAATACCTCCAACAACCTTCGACGCTTCTTCCATGTTATGGATCAGGCTTCATTGTAGTTCCCACATACTGCAGCGTTGATCCTTGACCTAGAGAAGAAGTTCAACACACTGTTCTGTAAATACCTCTACCAGAACCGTACTATGCGAGGCATTGGAAAACGGCTGCTTGGATACACAAAGTTGCTCTACAGTGGTCCACAGTATGCATTGGGCACTTAATATCCACTCCGTTCCAGATTGGCCAGGGTACCCACTAAGGTTGTCCCCTCTCCTCCCACTCATTTACCATTGCTATGGAACCTCTCGCCATCTGCCTCAGAGAGGGTGCACACTGGGGAATTGTACGCAGTGTTACTATACGCCAATGTGTTAATATACCCCTGCACTGTCTGCGTTGGTACCACCAAGTACCTGCAACACTCCTGGAGTTTGAGGCAGCCACTGGCCTACCGGTCACGTCACATCCTACCATATGCCCCCGAGATTCTCCCCCAAAAGCTGCCTTGCTTTCGGGGCGCATTCACGACAGAAGACCTGACATTGTGGGATGATAGATCAATCGAAACACTGGGAGACCTGTTCCAAGACCAACACCTGATGGCATTTGAATAACTGCGTCAAGACCATGGCATCCCCCCAGGCCAGTTTGTCTTATATGTCCAGCTATTGGCAATGTGCCACAGGCTGGGGCACACAGTGGAGGAGGACCCCAACGTAAGCAGTCCTCCATACACTGTGCACTATGGGCGCTGGGCGTCACCATGTGGAAAAGTGTTAATTCTATGTTAGCATAAGCTGCAGCCATTTTGACTGTCAAGTCCATTTTGTTTCTATCGTATTCATTTTACTCTCTCCTGTTCGCCTTTTCACCCAGCCTGTGTCTAACTTTAGCTGGCCTCTCTGACATAGTCAGTCTGGTGTACGTGCTGGGGACTGCAACTGCCGGTGCACCTGGTCTCAGATGTTATCAAATGATAGCTTATTGCCACCATAAACATTCCTTACTCCCCCTCCTCATCTCCTGACCACCTGGACACCCATCTGCTTGTTTGCCTATAGCTATTTCCGTGCTTAAACTGGTTTCCTCCAGTTTTCTTTCCCATGTGATTACACTGCAACAAACAGTATATAAGAGTGATGGTATTTGCATTCAATGTACTTCCTCCCACAACACTTGAGGGTGTTCGGACGCAGTCCCGCTCGCGAGTGTTTAATAAACTTGGTTTGTTTTACTTCACTCCAGTGCTGATCTCTCTTTTGTTAGTCTTCGGACCTGTGGACGAGAGGGTGACCTTTCACCAGTGTGCCCTCATGGGGGTACACTTCCACAACCAGATCACATGGTTACATTAAGCAATTAGAGAAAATATCAGGGTCTCCCGTATTCCCCTGCTACAAAAATGGGAGGACAACATTGGGCAACTGTTACATGATTCAGAATGGGCTTAGGCACTTGAATCACCAAGTCCTTTATCGCAACACACTATATCAGTGCATCTAGCACAGAGTCTTACACCAGGCCTACCCGATAAAACGAAACCACAGATTACCCACTGCCAGTCGCACATGCCCTAGATGCCACTCTGATACCGGAGACCTACGGCACATGCTGTGGGAGTGTCCCAGCCTAGCTACATATTGGCAAGCAGTCCATGATGCCCTAGCATCCGTTATGGAATTTACACACCAGAGTAGGTAGCTCTCTATAAGCAAGAGAAAAAGGCATAGTTTGTGCTGACTTGGCAAACGTGGCACAACTGCTTGCCAAGCGAGTTATCACCTTACACTTTAAGGCTTCTCAGCCACCTCTCAATAAAATTAGGGTGAGAAACCGAAAGCACAAATCTACACCATGAGGAGGCACACCGCATCCACAAACTGCCCATAGCAGAAGCATGGGACACAATTGGTCCACACCCACCGGGACATCAGCCCGCAACTCTCCCACCCCGACTAATACGCTACATTAACCCTTGGCTCCACTCTCCTACTGAGTAGCTGCCCTGGAATCACCCCAGTGCATTGCCAAAGATGACAATACTTATCCAAATCTTCTATGGGCCACACCCCCTATCGCAACACCAGCCTGATGACTTCCGCTGCCGCCCAGACACTATGATCCCATAAAACTAACTGTTATGCAAGTTTACCTAAACCCCAGGTTTACTGTTCAAGTGGTACCTGTAGTTGAAGATGACACATTGGAACAGCATTCCCCTCGAAATAACTGTACAGAAAGTAAGTTAGTATACACTTTTCTAGTCCCAGTGGCGATCCACCCATAACTCTGTCCCTAATCTGACTCCACCCTGAAAACCGCAGTGTACTTATCCTAAAACTGATACATCCAAGATGCCCTATGATCATTGTGCTGCATACGTTATGATGTCTTTGTCCGATCATGTTGTATTGTAATGGCAAAATACCTCAATAAAAAGAGTATGGAAAAAAAGAGGGGCTCTACAAAAATAGAAAGCAACTGACACCTTCATATTTTGAATTATGAGCCCGTTTTAACTTTTTATTAGAGATTTTATAATAAGTGGATGGGTTTTAAATGGTCATAAAATAATGCACTTTCATGGTTGACTAAACCAAAGTATGTAGTCTATTATTTGTAATTTGAATGAGCTAACATTTTTTTAAAAAAATACTGTTTACTCCTATGTACATACGTGTATGAAATATACACATCATTTAAATCCTCTCAATACTGTTTAAGAATTTTTAGACATGGGCATAATGAAAATAAGCAAATATGTATATTTTTTAATGTAGTCAGCTAAACGGATTGGACTTTATCAAAGGTTTTTGGGATACAACTTGTCAACTGTCAGCATGTTAAACTGACAAATATGCACTGATCGTTGGTTTGATAGATATATATATATATATATATATATATATATACACACACATACACACACAAGTCTGATGTAAATTAGCCATTCAATAGTCAATTCCTGTATGAGAATGGCTGACACAGCAAGATGGCTAGTTTCACATTGGACATACGTTTGTCAGCAGTCTTCACTCTTCAAAAGATGGTAGGGAATCCGTTTTATGAAAAGATATTGCTTTACAAAGTGGCAGTGGATGTCAAAAGAAAACCAAGACTGCACGCTTCTATCTTCAGGACCCTCCGTGTCAGTATCTGAAAAGTGTCTAATAAAAAATATATATAGCAAAAACAGACTCCAAAATACAAGTAAACAAAACAAAGTGGCCTTACATAAACTTTTTACGTCAACCACCATCAAGGTTAAGCAATACCCTACAAATAGTCTAGGAACGGAGTAATACTGATGCATTTACAAAGCCTTAATATGAGGTGCGTTTAGCTTGATCTAAAAATCAACACATTGGATTGAAATAGGTAAGGTTTATGTTACCGCAAAATAGATTTTTCACTGTCCAGGTCTTCACACACACTTCAGAAGTGCCTGAGCACATCACTCCTATGTCCTGAAGTTGTATTACACATTGTACAAGGCAGCACAACAACGGCGAAATCTGCCATATCCCAAGCACAAGGAAATTCTGTGAGGGGCTGTGTGTACCCTACAATAACAATCACAGGTTGAGATTACCTAGCTGTACAATCAAAATGAAGAGTAGCAGAAATACACTTCCACTCCGAGTGCCCCATAATGCAACATGGCAGAGAAAGTGCACCAGAAGGCTCAGTGATAGACTGCTAATCTTGTATGTAGTGTGCGCTCTCCATATAATATGCCAACCCTAATGCTGCGAGGGCTTTGAGCTTGGGAAGCAAGACTCAAGCTTGCATGCTCCAGATTAGGGACCCTGGCTTCTTTTGAAAGCAGCAAGAGTTTCTCTATAGCATGAAAATTGGACTAGTCCGTCTCTGAATCAGCGCACAAACTCTCTCTTAGACTGTGAAAAACTTGGTTTTGAGTGGAGTTACAGAGAAAGAATGAAGGAATCCGACACATAGATTGTTCAATTAAGACTGAGGTTAAGATGAAGGATATCAGGCACAATTGTCTACCCAGGCAAATTTTGCTCAAAAGAACATGCATGTCCTAGTGGTAGAGGCGTAGCTTCAGGGGGTGTTATACCCCACAAATAAATGTATTTTCTTATGAATAGTTGGGTACAGGTGCTTTCAGTCAGGTATGGTGAGTTGAAGAGCCTGGTCTTGAGATCCTTCTTGAATTAGGAAAGCGACAAGGCTTGCTTGAGGTGGAGAGGCAGGGTGTTCCAAGTCTTGGTGGCAAGGCAAAGAAGAATCTTTCACTGGTCCTGTTCTTGCGGATTCATGGGATGGTGGACAGGGCCGATTGGCGGGAGCGTAGGTATCTGGTGGGTAAGTGGAATGCGAGGAAGTGGTTTGGATATGCTGGTTCTGCGTCATGGAGGGCTTTGTAGGAGTGCGAGAGGAGCTTGAAAGTGACTTTTGTTGACTGGAAGCCAGTGGAGTCCTTGCAGATGTTCAGTTATGGGGCTGCGGCGGGGATGTTGAGAATCAGACTGGCTGCGAGGCTTTGTAAACGTTCTATAGTTTCCTGAAGATCCTCTGGATTCGGTAGGGATCATCGAAAGTCTTTCTAAGCCAGTAAAGTGTGTGGAAGCACGATGAGGAGACCGCATTGATCTGGCAGTTCATTGTGAGCTTACTGACGAGTATGATGCCAATATTTTGTGCATGGTCTGTGGGAGTAGGGGTGTTTCTAGTGCGGCGGGCCACCATCAGTCGACCCAAGTGGAGGCGGTGGGTCCCAGTATGAGGGCTTCATTCTTGTCAGAGTTGAGTTTGAGGCAGCTGTCTCATCCGGTTTTCATCCCGTCTTGAGTTGTCTCTGGTGGCTGTGGGTTCATTGGTGAGGCAGAGAATCAGCTGAGTGATGTCGGCATAGATTTCGATGTGGAGTCTCTTGTGCAGCAAGGGAGAAGTGCTGATGACAGAAACTGCATGAGTGAGACAAATGGCTTGCGATTCCATTTTTAAGTATATTTGTGACATTCTGTTATTGGAAACGTATCCCACTTTGAGAATGTATTTTAATGTCAATAGCTCATAATATAACTCAAATAAACTTGCATATCCATTGGTTGAATTAAATAACATAAGCTGTATTTCATCAGTGAAATGCCAGAAAAATACTAAAAATTGGGATGTTTCGCTCTTTCTGGCCACACGTGAATCTGCCCACTTACCCAATCCTCGGGTTACTCCCGCCCTCTGAATTCCCATCCTCCGGCTGCCCTCAACCCCTTTATCAGTGGGTCCGGCATACACATGCTGCCAGTGGCTCAAGGGCCAGCGCAAAAATCATTTTCGAAAGTGGACAACCTTGTTGCATCCCTTTATGTAGGGGAAAACACCCGGGGTTCTACTCCATTAACTCTGACTCTCGCCAGGGGAACTTGATCAAGGAGACTGACCCACCCACATTAGTTTGGACCAAAGCCCATGCTAGCCAGTACAGCAAATATTAAATTACATTACATAGTATGGAAAGCCTTCCTAGCATCCAGCACCAAAAAGGCTGCGTGTTCAGAGTTAGTTGGGTCGGTCATATGTAGCTCTCCATATAGGCGCCTGTTGTTCAGACAAGTGCTCCTACATGGCATGAAGCAGGACTGATCCTGGTATACCAATGAGGTGATCACCCCTCGTAATCAAGTTACCAGGGCCTGAGCGAGCACCTTCGCCTCAAAATTAAGAAGGGATATTGGTTCATAGGATCTGCCTTCTGTTGGTTTGCCTGTCTTGTGGAGAACCACAATAGGTACAATTTGCTGGTCTTTTGACAGGCCTCCCTCCGCACATGCCGCCTGAAACCGGTCTAACATGGGCTTAGCAACCACACAGATCTTATACAACTCGACAGGCAAACCTTTAAGGCCCACTGCCTTCCCGGACTGCAGGTCCCGAATGGCAGCTGCCACTTCTCCCTCAGTCAGATCGGAACATAACGTCTCCCTTTTGTCATGCATGAGTGTCCGTGGGTCAATATTATGTAGAAAGGTGGTACAGTCAGTGTCAGCCCCACGGGTTTCAGAGATGTATACATCTTTGTAATAGGCGCAAATGGATCTGCTATATCTCCGTTGGTCCTCTGCGTGTGCTGGCAATTTCTCCATTGGCGTCTTGAGAGCAGCTCATATGAAACTAAATGGTGGCTTCTGAATTTGCACCTAGCACGAGCAGCATCGGCAAAGCATCTATACATGAACGTTGCATATTATCCTCATCAAGGACTTGGGAGCAAGGTCCTTATCAGATATGTGGCATTTAAATGCTTATTTGATTTACATATGTGGTTTAGAAAGAAGCACTTGTATAAAGTACTGCGCAATAAGTAAGGGGTTGTGATGCCCAGTGAAGGGTTAGACTTGTTCAATGTTCCCAAGTCTATGTTGTGACAGCCTATTCACTTGAGTTCAATTTGATGCCATTTCTACTGACTTGCCTACAGGACCTCAAACTAAAGTTTGGTTAGACTATTTGAAGATCAGTTTTCTTCCTGCTGCGCCCAAATCAGGATAAGTAGTTTTTGCTGAGAACAAGATTAAGCGGGATACTGGAAATGTGCAAGCTGCACTTTGCACAAGTATCTGCCCTGGTGGATTATTATTTGGACTTGGTTTTGCTTAATTGCACGTGTGAACTGTCACTACCTATAAAAAACATACTGATATACATTATATGTTTCAGTAAACAAAATTACTCAAGAGTGCTCTTTTATTAATGTCTGTACGATAGGTCTGTAGGTAAGTGTTTGCTAAAATAAGAGTTTGCCCAAGTCACCTGTGGTTTTATTCTTTCAATGTCAGTAAAATGACAACCATTAAATAACTTAAAAGGAAGCCTGCCATCTACATCACATAGAAGCTGCTGTAACAAATTGCTGTTAACAGCAGTGTTATTAAATAATTCTATAGGATTGAGGGAAGAAAATTGAGAACGGCCCCCAAATACTCCATAATATTTTGCTCCATAAGATCTGGTTAGTGGTTATTGGATAAAGAGCTCTATTTAGTTTTTCTTTTCTTTTTTAAATAATGTAGACTACAACAATTAGAAAAAGCTGGCTGATCGGATCGACACAAAAGTGGACGGCCTCTGCCAGTAATGAAACTGATGAAAAAGACAATGAAAAGAACATCCAAGCGGACAGTTTAACTATTGGTTTAGATGGAGAATTGAAGTGGAAGAGAAGACTAGCATTTGACCAGGCTATCCTAGTTTGTGTTTTTTTGTTTTTTTTCAGTGGAGTATCCTCCCTTAGTGCTAATTCAGCTTCATAACCTCCAAAATAGACAAACATTTTTCTAGTGTTGTATTCCAAATCATTTTTTGCAGTGATTGTTATAAAGTACATATTTTAATTAAAGAAGAAAATGCAGACCAGGTTGTGTATTCCTTTTGGCAGAGTCCCTAGTGGACTTATGTTACTGTTTTAAGCACAGAAAGTCTGTATTACACTCTCGCATAGCTCATTACCCTCTTTCACATCCCATTACCTCTCACACTCTGTCAGGAGGCCTCTTTTTGGTTTAAAGGACTGTTGACATAAAAAAAGTAAAAGTACTATATTCAAATGTTTTAATAAACAAATTCCTGAACACAAGTGGTGGTCACTCACTCCTTGCTAAATATTATGGCATTGAGGGGGGAGTCACCACTACCAATAGCATAGTAGCTTGTGAAGCTATTACATTTTGAAAGATACCCTATTAATTTGTAGCCCTGCTTTCTAACACACCTGAAGCCTGACCCTTTAAGTATGCTTGCAACTGCATGGCTGCACTCTTTGCCTGACAACATTAACATGGCACTGCTGTTGTGTGGCCTTTCATAGCTGTCAAGAGTTCCCATGACAAATATCTCATTTTAGGTCAGCCCTGACCTTTTAACACACATACACTTAGCAAAATGTCAATTCCCAGAATACAATGTATTTTGTTAACACGTGGCACAAAAATTCCAACAGTAAAGTGCAGTTGGGTAAAAAGTCAAGATGATCACCCACAACAATGGGACACTTTACAGCTATGAATTGTGTTGCTAGTTGGCCTGCGGTATGGGTAGCTGTTGACCAGCTATCCACACCGACTTGTTAGAAAGGGGATACTGATGTGTAAAATATTTTACCCATTCTCTGTAAACATAGGGCCAGATTCATCAAGCTTAAATCTGCTCGCAAAGGGCCAGATTCTGAGAATCTGGCCCTTTGCAAGCGGTATGTTTGCATTTGGGATGCATCATCCCAAATGCAAAAATCGCTAATTAAGAATTCGCTAAATTGCGATTCTTTGCATTTAAGGAATCTCAAATTGACAAAACTCATTAAGTTCAGCTGCATGGTTGTCAGTAGGACAAACCGGTATCGTTCTACTAATAATTTGCATTTTTACCACAATAGTTTTTCTAATTTTTACGCCATCCACTCTGGGATTCTTCATTCAGTCATATCCATGCCGCATGGGCATAAAAATAAATATCCCACATGGTAGGAGGTTAAAAAGGGATATTCAACCTCGTTGAACTCTTGAAAGCTACAGCCTCCAACTTTGTCCCAGTTGAGATTTAGACTTCCAAAAAGGAGACTTTGTCCGCATAAAGTAATCTTCACTGCAACTTTGTTCAGCGCTTCCCGACGAGGAGGTTTTCTCATCGGATACCACCTGAAGCCTTACCCTGCTAAATATCGACTTTCTCAGAGACTTTTAAAATGTGTTCTATGTCCGACTGTAAGCGCTATCTGGTCCCAATCCACTTTGTTGCCCGACTCGCACTCCATCACAGTCGTCCATCACTTTCAACTTTGCCCCAGTCTTGAATGACTAGATGTCTGCGGTCAGAGCTTTGATATTTCAGGTGCCAGTTCTTACTGGCCATTTAAAAAATCTCAAATTCCAGTTCCACAGATTGGATTTTTGTTGTTTTCAAGTCAATACATTTGTTAAAACGTACTCCATTTAATTGATGTGGGATTATGTGTGTTGTGATTCCACTTAATTACTGTTTGTGTGTTGCATGAATACTTTATACATTGCCTCTAAGTTAAGCCTGACTGATTTTGTGCTAAGATACCAGAGGGTTAAGAGCAGGATAATTTAGTGACTTGTCGTTCAGCCCAACAGGGATTGTAGCGGTTGCTTGAGCAGGGTTAACACCTCGCTCAACCAACAACCCCATTTCTCACAAACTAGATCGCAAATATTGGTGATTTTTGGAGAAGGATGATAATCGGAACATTTTTTACATGTTGGCATTCGTTGAAAAAGTCACTAAGTCTACCCGAGTACAGCCAGGATGTACAAGATCAACCACACCGTGGTCATGCCGAAAGGTCGTGCGTGTCAGAAGGTTGGCTGCTCACAAGGGGTTGGAAGGTGGGCCTGGCTACTCGCGCCCTATACTAACTAATTTGAACCCTCACCATGCCCAGCTAATTACCTCACCTATTACGTCGCTCATGACAGGTTCTAAAACATCACCGTACCATTTGAAAGGACATTGATGACAAAACTGTGCATGGCGGGATGCAAGTTAATTATTTTAGGGCACGAGTTATAGTAACTTTAGTCTACTGTAACTGGAGAATTTCAGTGGGTTTTTAAGTTTAAAACATTACTTTTCACAGAATTTTTCCCCTAACCATAACGTCACTAACTTTTTCTTGTGTGTGTGCGTATATATATATATATATATATATATATATATATATATATATATATATATATATATATATATATATATACACACACATATATATATATATACACATATATATATATATACACATATACATATATATACATATACATATACACACATATTACCTACTGGCGGTCGCCAGTAGGTATATATAGTTAGGATTTTTTCTCTATGGGTTTTTTGAAAATTCTATGTCTAATAACTTTGGCGTTTGTGGACGGAATTGGCTGCAATTTTCAGGAAAATGGCACATTTTGTTTCTGAGCAGCCCTTGAAAATTTGGGGGGGGGGGGTTCGTCAAGGGGGGGCCAAGAAAAAAGGGGGGTCCCAAAACGTGTTTTTAACATTGAGTTTTCCATAGGGCGGTTGGCCTCACTTTTAGCCCGAACGGCTGAATGGATTTGCACGAAACTTGGCAAAATTGTAGGGACTGGTAGCCCGATGTGCCTTTTGTAGGTCTCAATATATGTGCTCCAGTGGATTTTGAGAAATTAACGTTTAAAAAAAGATATATATCTGTAACAGCGGACCTGGCAGCGTCCCAGGACGCGTACTTTACGCGCAACGGAGCTTTGTGAAGCGAAGCTGATTGGTTCTCCGGCGTCGGTCAACATTCCAAAAAGTCCGTAGCGGCCACCATCTTGTCTCTCGGTAGGATCGAGAGACAAGAGGAGGTCAAAACAAAGGGGGAAATAACTATAAGGGGGCATAGTAGATCCTCGCTGACCCCCTAGGTTTGATGTGGAGGTTTTAAAAGGGCCCCGCGGGGCAAAAAAAAAACAAAATAATAATAATCGAACGGCTGAATGGATTTGCACGAAACTTGGCAAAATATTAGGGACTGGTAGCCCGATGTGCCTTTGCTAGGTCTCAATATATGTGCTCCAGTGGATTTTGAGAAATTAACGTTCAAAAAAAGATATATATCTGTAACAGCGCTCCGCTTCGCGTACTTTTCGCGTTACGGAGCTTTGCGAAGCTGATTGGTTCTCAGGCGTCTGTCAACATTCCAAACAGTCCGTAGCGGCCGCCATCTTGTCCCTCGGTAGGATTGAGAGACAAGAGGAGGCCAAAGCGAAGGGGGAAATGACCATAAGGGGGCATAGTAGATCCTTCCTGACCTCTTAGGTTTGATGTACCATTTTGCCAAGTTTGGTGTAATTCCGTTCAGCCATTCAGGCTGTAGACGTATGTAAATGTCCTATGGAAAATTGCATGGGGAAAACACATTTGAAAGTGTTGAAATTTAGAACCAATTAAAATGTTACTTTGGTTTTGTATTTGTGTGTGATGAAAGTTAATTGGTTATGTATATATGTCAAATGAGAGGAAACCACAGCCATTTTGTGATACTACTGTCTGAGGTACATTTGTGAGGAATTTTTGGTGGTGAATTTCTGGTGTTTGATTTACACAGTACTAACACTTCTGCTACTTTTAAAAAGGTGAGTTGTTAATTTGTAAGGGGAACTATGTTGTACACTTGAAGATAATTTGAAAAATGTTTTCTGTTATTTATTTGCAGTCCTTCTGTTATACTAAATACTTGATAAAGTTAGTTTTATATTATGTATTACTAAAAACGATAAATGAAAGTGATTATTTTTTTCTACAATTTACAGCAAGCAATTTCAAAATAAAATGGCTCACAATGAAGAGACCGTGGCAATTTCTTTTGAATTGTCCACTACATTGATTGAAATTGAGAGCACCAATAATGAAATATTGTCACAAGGAGGACATGACTTGTATGATTCCATTAGATTGATTGAAATGGACAGCACCAAGAATGAAATATTGTCACAAGGAGATGACTTGAATGATTCCACTACATTGATTGAAATGGACAGCACCAATAATGAAATATTGTCACAAGGAGGAGATGGCTTGTATGATTCCATTAGATTGATTGAAATGGACAGCACCAATAATGAAATATTGTCACAAGGAGGAGATGACTTGAATGATTCCACTACATTGATTGAAATTGACAGCACCAATAATGAAATATTGTCACGAGGAGATGACTTGAATGATTCCACTACATTGATTGAAATTGACAGCACCAATAATGAAATATTGTCACAAGGAGGAGATGACTTGAATGATTTGTTTGATCAATCTCTTGATGGCGAATTTATCGAGTGTTTGGAGACCATAGAGTTACAAGAATCATCATTGGAGACTTTTAATGAGGACATTGCTGATGAGGACATGTTACTAGTTCTTTCAAATTTAGAAAATTCTGAAGAATAAATTTATATTTAGAAATCAAAAATTGTTTGAGACATTATTCATTTTTATTTTTAATTTATGAGGTTGTAGCGAAGTGATTGTAGTATAAAATGAGACTTATAGTATAGAGTGCAACATTTTTATGTTACATGGTAAGTTTACTCATATTTACTTCCCTTCTGCCACTATATTATCTCCAATGTGTATTTGACATGTCTTCTTCATCTCCGGCCTCCTTTCTCTCACTGTGTGTCTCCGATGCATCTTATCGCTGCTATTTTGTGTAATTACAGAAGAGAGTAAAATAAAATAGTTCGGAACGTGAAAAGGGGGCAAAGTAGAGTACTCCTCACCCCCTAGGCCTTTTTAGGCGGTCCCAAAAGGATCAGTTTCTGCTTTCCTGAGAGATTATGGTATGAGTTCCATATACCACAATAACTTGCATTACAACATGCAAGATATCTATCTCCTATTACCAACTTTTGGAGATATTCGCGCTAAGCGCGAATATCTCCAAAAAGTAACACCTGCCCTGAGCAGTTCTTAGCCATGTTATCCAATGGGAGGTGGATAACATGGCTAAGATCATTAGCTCGGTAATGCATGAATATCGCTGAGTTTTTAGCGATATTCATGCATTGCGGCCGTTTATTATCGCATTTGCGATAAACCTTGATAATAGTAAGGTTTATCTTCGATAATTTCTGACGATGCTTAGTGGTAAAAAATTGGTTGGTAAGCATCGTTAGCGATAAATATCGCTTAACTTTGGTAATATGCCCCAACGTCTGTTAACGTTCGATTCGAAGGAAATGAGGAAGTGTTGAAAAACATTGTCTGCGCCATCTTGCCTTTTTTGAAATGCCACACTTTTGTCGTGCACGGCAGCCATTTTAGATGTCTTGACCAGACCCACTCTCTGCACGCTGTCGATTCGTAGCATGGCTCCTCACCCACGCAAGCATCTTCCCTAGGCACTGGTCACCACCGCTCTCTGTCTTATGCATGGGCAATAAACCTCCCCCCATCTGCGCTGCTCTTCCCTGAGAATCACACTCTGTGCCCGCCCGACACCTCCCTTTCGCCCTATTCACTACCGCACCCTCTGACACTCCTCTTTCTCTGTGTCCGATTGTCCAGGCTATCAGCTAGCCCTGCAGATGTAGTTTATGGCCCCAGCTGTAAAGAATCACCCCTCTTCAAAGGAGTTATAGTAGATCAAGGCCCACACCCGATGAGATCCGTCACACCACACGTGTTCCTACTATCTGAAAACCATCCTGTATTGTGATTGGGGAGGGGACCGAGCCTGAAGCGGAAGATTCCAGGAATGACTCTTTGTACATCAAAGTTTTTACAATTATGTGTCACATTAAAAATATATAGCACTCCAACAAAGTAGTAGGAATATAAAACTTTAATAACATATAAATATATACAAGAAAACAAAAACAGTAAAAACATTTAAACAACGAAGAGACCGTGGCAATTTCTTTTGAATTATCCAATAGATTTATTGAAATTGACAGCACCAATAATGAAATATTCTTGTCAGTAGCGGTCTGTTGTGCGAATAGTTCCAAGGCAGCAGAACGCGCTGAAATCTAGATGGCACGAAAGTGATGTCTAGTAAGTTGCCGCCCAGCAAAAAACGGCGTGGGGCGCCGCGGGGGTGAGTGAGTCCAGTAGGCACCACAGCTATTCTTACCGGCATTGCAGAATTACTGCTGGGGACAATGCCTGTGCTGTAGCAGGGTCACAGCAGAAACAAAAAGGATTCTGTTGAAGATGTTGTTGGTTTTCAATTTGAAAACAGTTCTGGTGTCAACTGCTATGCTAATGTAGTGGTTAATGTTTTGTTTTCTCTAGAAAATGTAAAAGAGGGGGAGGCAGTCCAAAGTTCCGTTAAAAGGGCAAAGGAAAGGATCGGTGGTTTGAACTATCAGTCAAAAAGGGGAGGGGGTGCAATAATTTTTCCTACCGGGTCACACTGTGCTTTCACCGGAAGTGAGGTCTGCAGGATTCTAGTAATTCAAAGTGAGGCTGGCGCCAGCATGGGAGCGCCGACGTCCCGCGGATACAGTTTCGTCACTCCACGGGCGATCATGGCAGTCATTCCCCATCGGGGGTCGGAGACTCCCGCGGCTCCTCTAGAATCTTCAAGGTCGTGGAGGACTACGGTGGTGGAGTCAACCAGTGACCGGGCCATTTCTTTATGCTGGGCCCGCTCTTGCCAGGTCGACCGCCATTTTGAGAGTTCGGCAGCTACCGGCGATCGCGGGGTCACATGAGCGGACGGGCTCCACCCTGCCGGGCGAGACGTTGCAGCATGGCCACAGTGGAAGAACCGTTTTCCGGGCGCCTGGAGCGCTGAGGGTGCAGCTGGGAAGTCTCCACCTGGGGAGGCGGGAGAGGCCTGTTCGCACCGTCTCTCCCTCCCAGTGCACCCCATGGCGTCTCGCTTGAGATTTGTTATGGCCGGACCAGGCGATGAGGACGAGGGGGGGGTCGGAGGCATGTGCAAGACATCCCCCCCCCAGTGTTGTCGCAGCCATTATAAAAGAAAGAAGTGTCCCGTCCGTCTTCGGGCCGGGCTTCCGGTGGATGTCGGCCGGACGCCCCTGGCTCTGGCCCCATGAACGGGTTTCTTGGTTTATCGGCTGCAGCCGGATCCCGTCGGCCTCGGCCCCCCGACCGTTGGTGGTCGGACCGGAAGAGCATGTGGCGGGACTACCTGCAACTCTCAAGGGCCACCGCGGCCGGACTGGGAGAGAGAGGGGAGGGTCGAGGAGACATTCCCCCCCCTGCAACTGTTCAGCGTTGTAAAGGCAATCCCCTGGCCGGGTCCCGCTGGCCTCGGCCTCTCCTTCGGCTACACCCTACGTTAGGATCTCCTGGCCGAGGCGTGGCAGCAGGACCTGCCTTATATGGGCTGCTCCCGGCTGGGCGTAGCCGGAACCCTGCCCCACCTTGGAAGTTTCCAGAGTGGGGGTGGATGTTCTACTGACTTGCATTTTCCCTAGTCTATCGATTTTTTTGGCGTGGCAGGCGGTGGGACAGCGAGGGGTGATTTGGTTTCTCTTACTGTTTTCTGGTCTCTCACCACTGGCATATTTTAACGTTTTCTTGTTTCTAGGACATTAATAGGTTTTATCATTACGTTATGTTATCGTTTCTTTGTTCGTTGTTTAATAAAAGTTCATGTTCATCAGTGGCCTACTGATTTTCGTTTTCCTATTTTTTTCTTTCCAGGTTGTTTCATGGTAAAGTTTCTGTTAACAGGATACAGTGATCACTTCGTTATTATTGCATATGTCCTTTTCACTAGGGGTGCTCTCTGGTCGGGCCAGATGACGTATCTCTAGTAAATGGTCCGGGTGAAAAAGGTGCATCAATCAGTGGGGAGTAGATAGGCATGACAGATTACAACGGGGGAGAACGGTCCGCATTACGTACCCTTTCACTACTTGCAAAGATTTTCCTACGTTTATTTGCAAACAGGGAATACCTCCAAAAAGAACTAATTCCCAAACAGTCAATGTTCGGACAATCAATCAATCAATGAGGAATGAAATAGGTACGACGTGTTAAAGGCTTGCGTTACCTACCCTTCACTATCTGCAAAGGGAGAGAGAATATTCCTATTCTTCCTCGTTTGCAGGTAGAGAAGATCCTTAAGAGAATTAACTTCGAACAATTCAATGCTCGATTGAAACAATCAACAAGGGGTACTGTGAACACAAATGAGCGCCGCTTATATACATACGCATTGCTATTTTCAACAGGTTGTTCCTAATGTTTCTATTTTAGCGAGGTCAAAAAGAGATCCCATTAGTGGCCTACTGATTTTGCTCGATTCCTTTTGTTTTTTTACACGATTTTTCGCTATCTGCAAAGACTAAACAGAGTATTGCCACTCTGTGCTTGTTTGTAAATAGAGAATGAACCAAAGAGAACAATCAATCAAATGGAGAGAGAAGCAGGCACGACGGATTACAAAGGGGGCAAAGGGCTGCGTTAACTACCCTTCACTATCTGCAAAGAGAGAGTACTCCTAATAGAAATGAGGGGTGGGGGGCAGCATTCAAAGCAGATCAGTGTGCATAAACACGAAAATGTTTTTACTTACCACGTACTTGACATTCGACAGCTTATGATATTTGCTATTAAAAAACCATTGAAATTCACTGAAAAAACCATAGGTTATAGACCATATATAGTTAGGAATTAGCATTTACAAAACCTTGAAAATTCACTGAAAAAACCATAGGTTATACACCATATATAGTTAGGAATTAGCATTTAAAAAACCTTATTTTACTCACACAAAACCATTGAAATTCCATATATAGTTAGTTGCACTAACTATATATCGCGCACCCGCAATCCACTGCTGATCATGTCACATATTACATCATTCATGACATGGTCAGTGACATCACTGATGACATCACTGATGACATCTCAAATGACATCACTGATGAGATCACTGATGACATCATCCAGTGACTGTGTTTCTGTAAAGTTTAAATATGTTTTACATATTGAAGAATGAGTAGATGTATAAGTGTCTGGACGAAGGATTTAGTAGGTGCATGACTGAATGTATGAGTGAGTGATTAAATGTGTCTCACTGAGTGCATGGGTTAGTGACTAAACTGTCTTAATTTGTGCATCATTATGTCTGTTGTTCTGTAAACTGCTGCATGTGTTGATCAGTAGCTATATGATTAACTATATGGGTTATGGATTGATTGTCCAAGTATTTGTATAGGAGACTGAGTGAGTGTGTGTGGCTGGCTGGGAGGTGTGTGACTCTGTGCAGATCAATGTGTACTTGTATCAATGATTGTATAAGAAAGTAAGTATGTGTTAGTATATGTTTGAAAATGTAAGGTGCTCTATGTTTAACTGTATAGACAAGAAAATGGAAGTGTGATTGATTCTTTACAGGACTGACTAGGTGTGTGAGTAACTCCATGGATGAGTGGCAGAGTGTAAGTGTCTGTATAGGTGTATGAGTGCATATGATAGTGTTGTAAAGATGAGTGATTGTATGTATGAATGATTGTATGGGTGAATGAGTGAATGTGTGTGTAGACGTAGGAATCAGTGAGTACGTATGTAGTAACTAGTATTGGTGTGTCAATGGTTTCAAAAATTATACTCTGTATTTAACACTGGGTGAAACAGAGGTTATATTAAAACGTGAGGAGATGCATTGTATTGTCACATGAATGATATCATCAGTGATGTGGTCATTGATGTCAAATGAGATGTCATCAGTGATCTCATCAGTGATGTCATTTGAGATGTCATCAGTGATGTCATCAGTGATGTCACTGACCATGTCATGAATGATGTAATATGTGACATGATCAGCAGTGGATTGCGGGTGCGCGATATATAGTTAGTGCAACTAACTATATATGGAATTTCAATGGTTTTGTGTGAGTAAAATAAGGTTTTTTAAATGCTAATTCCTAACTATATATGGTGTATAACCTATGGTTTTTTCAGTGAATATACATATATACACACACACACATCAGTTGCAATCCTGACACTCTCCTTTCTGATTCTGAAAGCAGGCACCAGCACCATGAGATTGGAAGTCCATTCCTTTTCAGAGAAACACCAAGAGACAACACGTTTCGGTGGCAACTCCCACCTTGTTCACAACACACATATATATGTAATAGACATGATATGGATGTGAAGAATAAGTTTTAAAATAGAAAATTACAGAATGGTGGCCGATTGTACAACAGGGTCAAGACTAGCAGGGGACTTAATTTGCTAAGTCTTAAGCACCGCATAGTAATATTGCAGGTAAGTAGATCAATTTGCTGGCAATGACAGTCAACATCTTCGGAAAACATGAAATCCCATGGGTAGAGGAGAGGAAATCAAGTTTATAAAGAAGAAACATCTGTTTGTGGACACAAACAAATATACTCACTTGGGGGGGCCACACAGTGCTGTTTAGGGTTAACGGAAAAATACATGGTTTGGACAGGGCTATTTTTTTTGGTTTGCCTTTCTTTCTTCCTTCATCAGCACAATTGTTTTTAATTTTAAACGTACGTCAATACTTCTTGGGTAACGATGTGCTGAACCTTGTACTATCATCACAGAACAACATCTGTAAACCGATATACTAGGGCATTTAGTAGCCATTCCTAAATTGACCTGGTGGACAGGATTAAAAGTTTATTTAAATTTAAGCATTTGCCTCATCCGATTAGAGTAAATATACATTAATTGGACACAGCTAACAGATTAGGAGTGGTTGGGAAAACCACAGGCATAGTCCTTTCTTGATGCCAACTGACCTAAAGAAAGGCATCAGAAACGTCCTTCTTAATTGTAAGTGGAAAGAGCAAAATATAGGTTCAATACAACGAGCAAAAAAAATATCCTACAAATTAGTAGCCAGCCAAAATAGCTATACATGAGAAAATCATATTATCGTAGCGTACATCAAGGTAAGCTTCATAGACAGGCTAGAGTTTTGGGTCAAAACACCTCAACTATTAAGGTTTACACCTACACTTATTGGAGTGGAGTTTTAAAATAAATTCTATAAACTGGTTGAGAAGACATCGATAATAATTATTAATTTGAAAATACATGCAGCTTTATTAAGTTGTTGCTAGGTGGATTATTATGTGGTATGGCTTTACCACGCAATATTCTCACAATACACCGATATGATCCTTGGATTTAACAACCATAATCCTTAGCTAAGTCCTGGTAGTGTGGTAAAGAGCAGTCAGGCATTACTGGAGGAACATGTAAAGCATTTTACAGTAGCATTATGGTGCATAAGTAATTGACGCAAAAGAAATCCAAAACCAATGTATGAATACAGACCTTAAAACTAACTTTTTATCATACATATAACTGGAGTTATGCATTTTCAAAGCATTAGAACATAAATGCATTAACTACATCAGACATTTAACATTGAGGTGGCAAATGCTGCTAGTGACAAACTGTCACGGAGGGGTCGATTTACTTTTCTACTCTCTCGAGATAGAGGTCAGATTACTTGTACACTTTTTGGGGACAATGAGTGCAGAGGTAACTTCTGGACTGTCAGTGGGCTTTAAATTGGGGCTTTTAACATTGTGGTCAATGAGAAAAAGCACTTGTGACTGTCACTTATCCATTGAATTACTTTTAACCCCTACAGTGTAGAGGTCTTTGGGGTCCCAGGAACAAGGTTTAAACAGCCAGTTCACTTTTACCTTCCTCGGTGCGTCCGGGTACAGAGGTAGCTTCGGGCTGTTAATCATTTTGAATGGGTGCGGCCCAAAATGCAGCACTTGACAATCGGTCACTTGGTGGTTGAATTACTATGTACCCTTGAAGAGAATAGATCTTTGGGGTCCCAAGACCCAGGCTCAACAGATGGATTTCTTCTACGTTGCTTGGTGATTCCAGGTGAAGAGGGAGTTTCAGGTGTCAATCACCGTGGACAGGTCACACCAAATATTCTTTTACAACAATTTAGACCTCACAAATTTGATGATGCATAAACACAGTAGAGGGTCATTGAAGACATCAGTCGCATGTACCGTGAAGTGCCCGCCTGCTTTAGAGATCACTTAAGGGGTTGGTTACCAGACTGGTAACCAACAAGCCTTGGTTGCGGTAAAGGTAGTCTACAGTTAATTCAGTGGCTGGAGATCCAAAGGAGTGCGGTAGCGGCTTGAAAGTTGTTGTGAGCCCAACTACAACTCCCAGCATGTGCTTCACCACTTTTCTTCGGGCTTTCTTTCGGTGGGCCGAGTGGATGGCAATTCTTCTGGATCAGCACCTCTATTTACCTGCAATTTGCTGGGGACTGGTCCCACCAGTCCAGGGGAGTCAGACTTGATTTCTAGTCTCCAATACAACCGAATTTGATTCATAACCCCCTTGTTATCCAAGAAAACCTGACATCGGAAATGGGGACAAATTGGGGAGAGATTCATGACGTTGAGGGAACTTCCAAACCTAATGACTGTGCAGATTCCATCATTCAGCTAAAGCCCCTTCAAGTAGTTAAAGACAACCCTTCAATCACAATACTTTATTGGAACATTGCCGGACAGCGTTCGAAGGCAAATAATGACATCTGGCTTAGTTTTACTCAAAATTTTAATACCGTATGTTTTCAGAAAACCTGGGCCACTACAGCAATCCATATAGTAGGCTATAAAACTTATTTTTCCCCTGCACAACCTTCACCTTCCGGGAGAGCAAAAGGTGGCCTATCCATCTATGTTTCCAACTTGATAGAGGCAGTAGACATAACTACGGTAAAACTTGAAGCCAACTATCAAGTATTAAGTCTCTGAATAATGCGGACTCACTCCTCATAGTACATTTTCATAATAACTTGCATGAGGGAGAATTATTGGCCATAATACGACAGATTCATCTTTTAATACTGCGCACAGCAATAGAGGTCATAACTATATGGGGTGGCGATTTCAATCAGCGCCTATGTAAACATAGCGACCAAAACATCTGTGGTATAATAGATGAAAATGATAGCCAGATAACCCATTTTTCCCATTCAGCAATAGGGAATGCCCTAAACAACACTTTGTTTGAGCTAGACTTGGGTCTGGCTAACAAGATGAATAATTTTTCAACTGCTATTGCCCCCACTTTTAATGGTAGAGGAACTCCTAGCACGATAGATTTCATCTTGGTTTCTTGTAGAGCGGAAAAATGTATTATTAACTTTGTGACGCATGTTAATGCAATATGCGATCATTACCCAATTAGTATCGCCTTGTCATTGCTCCAGAAACAAAATACCCAAAGTATAGTAAGTACCCTGGCCCAAAATAGATTAACATTAGATAGAATAAATGGGTTTTCACTTAAATGGGAGAAAGCTGACCCAGTAGCAGTAACCACAAGTGCAGTAAAAACAGCTTATTTGGCCATCGAAAAGTGTTTAGATATGGCCACATCAGATGAGGAAGTACTGAATAATTTCACGGTGGTCATAAAATCAATAAAAGAAGCACTATTTATTAAATTGAAAAATACCAGACCCAATAAGAAAGGTTGGTTTAATAATAGATGCAGAACTAGCCATTCTAAATTAAAAAATGCTTTACAAGAAACAGAAAGGGATGCCCAAGAAATTGCAACCCTCAGAAGGGAGTACAATCTCGCCATAAAAGATAGAAAAGCAGAACTTAAACAGGATCTCTGGGACCAACTCCATAAAAGCGGTCACCAAAAAATAGCTCTGCTTTCTGGGCCGTTATTAAATCTCCCTTCCTTTCCGACGAGAGAGACTCTCCCAAAATTGATGTGGCCATAGATGAAAGGGCTTGGGTGGAGCATTTTAGCAAGATATTTGCGAAGAGAAATGATCCAGAGTATGGTCAAGTAAAAACTCTCCCTGAGCAACAGCCTACTGTATACCCGATAGTTCTTGATATAACCCACAACAAAGTAGATCTGGCATTAAAGGCCAGTAAAAATGGGAAGGCCCCAGGCCCGGACGGGGTCCCAATTGACTTTTTTTTTTAAATCAAATCCGGACATGCGGACTCCGATCCTAACCAGGGTCCTGCAGGCACCATGTACTGTAGGGCTCTTGGAATCATGGTCAAAGTCAATCCTAGTACCCATCTTTAAAAAAGGGGACCGTCAACTAACATCCTGCTACCGACCATCCTCACTGCTGGATTCTCTAGGTAAAGTGGTGGGCCGAGTCATCCTTGAACGCCTCCAGCAGTGGGCAGACGACAGTGGGATTTTATCTGACCTACAGTTTGGGTTTCGAGAGGGGCTAGGGACCACCGAACAAGCCCTTAATCTGACCCTGTTGTTAGGCAAGTATGTCAGTACGAAAGATGGGGCCCTCCACATGGTGTATGTCGACCTATCGGCCGCCTTCGATTGTGTTAGTCAAGCAAAACTCTGGTCAGTTCTATTAGAAATGGGGGTAGAGCTGAGGCTTGTAAATTTTTTGTGTGAACTATACTCAGATGCTACAGATAGAGTGCGGTATGGGGTAAATGGAGAGCTAACTGCGTCGTTCGGTGTGGAGAGAGGGGTGAGACAGGGCTGCGTCCTGGCACCCTTTCTCTTTACACTCTATACTAACGGCCTGGAGCGGGACATGGTCAAAGGGTGCCAGGACTTCCCGTTCATAAACAATCGCCCAATTCCGGCCCTACTCTACGTCGGTGATACTGGCCCGTACCCCTGTTGAATTGCAATGGGCCCTTGACAGATACGCTTCCTTTATGGCCAATCTGGACCTAAACATCAACATCAAAAAAACCTTTGTTATGTCCTCGGGATCCAGTAAGAAAAGAACAAAGGGTATCTTTCTGAAAAATGAAAAGCTTGAGTGTACCGAAAAATACCTATACTTAGGGATCATTATTGACCATAAAATTACTTGGAAAACGGCTATAGAGTCCAGAAAACTTCTCTTCATGAGAGCTACCTCAGCTCTGGTAAATTTTGCACGAAGGCTGGGAAGAAGGCCACCTGTTGAATTAGTAGCGATATACAAGGCCAAATGTTTAACTGTAGCGACATACGGGGCAGGCGTGTGGGGCTATGAAAATATTGATGCCCTACAAATGGTTGAAAACAGACTTTTGAGGTACCTTCTTGCAGTTCCTCGGGGTACTGCGACATATTCATGCCACTTGGAACTGGGCCTCTCTTATCTGTCTGATATTGTCAAAATACAACCACTCCTCCTGTGGTATCGTTAGAACCACTTTTTCCCAAGGGTTTATTATGGATTGTAAAACGCTAATAAGATTGGGTGGTTCCATTACATTAAAGCCTTTGTACGATCTAGGCTTGTGAAGATATTTCCATTCACCCACCTCAATCCTTGAGATATCCAGAAAAGCATTCCATCGCGGTGCTTAACACACCTAGATGAATTGCGATTGGCCAAAGAGACCAGTAAATCAACTGTGCACAGTTTGGCTATACAGACCACATTTTCTATTCAACCCTATTTAACTTTTAATACCACTAGTTATGAGAGATTTTTGTTGGCTCGGTTTAGATTAAAAAAAATTCATCGATTGGTTACCTTTCCGAAAAGAAATGACTTGTCAACAGCCTTACCACCTTGTCCATGCGACGATCTCTCTACCCAGGCCACCATTCACACAATTCTATTCTGTAAGTTCTATTGTGAACCTAGAAAGTCCTGGCTTATTCCGGTATTAAGACACATGGGAATTAGGAGATGCTGTCCCGCATTGCTATCTTTACAGTTTTTGGAGGAGGAATGGTTAATAAAGATCATACTTACATTTTTAAAGTTTATTGTTCGCCATAGATTAAATATGGAATAGAGTACCATCCTCCTGCCTAGGATTTTAAGTATTTTTATGTAAATATGAAATAATGTTATTTTTAAATTAGCCTATTTCATAAATTACAAGAAGTTTTGTTTCTTCTTAATCTAAATTTTATGGTATAATACTTTTAAACTTATGGAATCTTTTTTATGAGATGTAAGAAGAAAAATCTTTTTAAATTGTACTTTTATGGTTTTGTAAACAATGAAAACCGAATAAAGTTATTTTTGATTGGTTTGATTTCTAGTGTCCACAGAAGTCCCTCTTGCAGGGAGAGTCGACTTTCAGCCACTGATCAAAGTCGTTCATGCAGTTCCAGTATATTGTGCCATCGAGACTTAAATATCCCTTCTCGAGCTTTGCGGCAGAGTCCAAATCCTGTTGACAGTGATCTTGGTGTCCTTCTTTGTAATCTTGTGCAGGACATAGGTTCTAGGGCCAATTTAGGGGGTGTTAAGGGTGTGAGGGACATTGGTTAAGGGCTACTAGCCCCTCTGGCTAATCCACCCCTGGGGTGACAACATCCTGTGGTTGTATGTTACCTTTCTACCTGGAACTCTCTCCTTCCAGGGTATTTCAAACTGGCAAAACCCTTCCTTGGCTGTACAGACCTCCTAGCCCACCCTAAAGGTGTTAGCCTTCTGGGTGGTATGCCTCCTGACTGGCTACTTTTTCCGCCTGCCTGCATGCTAATCTGCATGCTAATCTGCCTGAGGCATGGGAATGGCTTGGTCCTCCAATAGGGGACAAGTTGATTATCAAGGGTGGTGAAGCCTTTGAGGCTCACCACCTTGATTACTCTTTCGCTAGCCATCCTGTGAGGGCAGAGGTGTGACCGCCGTCCTGCCCAGAAAGTCTCCCATCCTGTGGATGTGCTAGAATGAATAGCAGGAGGGCAGACTTTTGTCTTTGCAGCTAACAGCTCGGGGAAGCCCACCAAGGCACTGGGTCACCCACTCAAGTTGGAACCAATGTGCATACCAGCTCACCCTTGACACAAGAATCATGTAGGCGGTGAAAAAGTAGTGTTTGAGGCTAGACACAACAAAATTCAGTGGTACCAATATGGAGCTGTCTGAACATATATATATCCACACCTTTAATATAATGAAGCCTACCGCTTGAGCTATAGGAGGCCTATCTTAGAGGTGACTTACGTACATAAAGTCAGGAATAGGGACCCTGCAGAAAGTGGTGTGTGCATGATCTCTCTCAAGCAGCTTGACTGCCCTACCTGCAGACACTTACTTGGGTCACACAGGGTAGCACAATACAGTGCTGCAGCCCTGATGGCCACTCTTCTCACCTGGCCCTGGGTACCATATACTAGGGACTTACAAGCAGTGATAAGTGCCTTGCCAATTGGGTGTACAATTTCACTGTTCCCTTTTGGGGAAAGCGTACTGGTACCAGGGCCTAGTTAGCAGGTCCTAGTGCATCAGAGTAAAAAATCAGCATGTAACAGTTCGAATGAGGGAAAAAGTGGAGGGAGGCATCTGCAATGGAGCCCAGTTTCCAACCTAAGTGTTGAGTTGTTTTCAATTATTCTCCAAATTAGTAGAAGTAACTCGCATCTCTCATATGTAACAGTGCCTTGTTCATGTAGCCATTTGTGAACACTGGGGAATGGGTCTAAATGTTTGCCTTCAATTTTGTGATATATAATTTTTCATAGATAATTTTAAAATTAAATTACAATGTTTGTTTCCTTTTGAAAATAGTACCACAAACGGGAACATCCACTTTTTAATTGTGAGGGTATAGTGTTTCCAAACACTAAAATTAAGCATTTTAATTCTGTGTTTTATGGACCATGCATGTGAAGCAACTATGTTGATACTGGTGTCTGTTTGCAGCTTGAAAAAATATAATAGGACTCCTTTTGTGATAGAGGAGGACAAATTTATTTACGATAACCAGTATTTTCTCACACCTACACTGCACAATTTATTTTGTGCGACTAGTGTTTAGAAGATGGTAGGTTTATCTTCAGTTCATGACTGTTCCATATTATCTACAACTATTCAATTAATTAACCAAATGTATTACTCAACTCAGTGGAATCATGGTTTACACCTTGCAGCAAAACTCTTCTACAAAAGACACAAAAAAAGATGTAAATTAAAACGGTATTATACATACACTAACTTGAGTTTCTTCATTTAGACATCTACATAATCAGGTTTTGACCTCACTGTATAAGGTAGAACACCAGCTGTGTGTTCTGGCATGATGGAGGAAAATCTCCAGGGCCCCAATTTTTTATTTTATTTTAGGCGGGAGTCGCGGTGGATTCACGAATCCCTCCGGTAAAAAAAGAAACGTGGGCTCCCTCGCTTGATTTAAATGAGGCACACAGGTGGGAAAGGGGCAATAAAAAATTAAGATGTTGGGGGCCGGCGCGAGCCCCCGCAGCTCCGGGGACCGCCACCTCCACGGAACTAATTGTTTGACATGCAGGGAGGGCCCAGCCCCCCCACGCAGCCACAGGGTTCGCTACCTCCCCGGAGCACAGCCCTGGGGACTCCCATCTCTGCTGGCCTATTTTCGAGCTGAAAGGGGGGCCGCACGGTCCCCCTCCGGGAGTTGTAAATGGCCCTGGGGACCGCCACGCCCCAGGGCTGGCAGCAGCAATGTCCCGGGGTGCCCACCCCCGGGACATTGCAGTTTGCATTGCATTTTGCTCTCGCTTGTTCGAAGCGGAGTACACTTTGCATGTGAGATGTCATCAGTAATGTCACTTATCAGGTCATGAGTGATGTAATATGTGAGGTCATAAGCAGTGCATCGCGGGGTGGTGAGTTATAGTTAACTCGGGTAACTATAATGGCTGAAATTTGTAGGAGGCCAACCTTTGTTTTTTCCAGCGAGAAGAATAATATATATATATATATTCCAAGTTGGCAATGAATGCATATCAGACTAATCATATAATACAGAACGTGAAATTGTAGTTTTTGAAACACCTAAAAACTACAATCCCCAGGTAACTTCCGGTTGTGATACAGGAAGTGATGTGCTTCAATGAAATTTGTTTTGGCGTTTTACCCTGTAGAAATAGGAGGGGTCAGAACGAATCTAATGTTTAATCGTGAGCAAGCTGCGTGTGGGAGCAGTGAAACGCGTCGGTTTTTTGTGACTGATGAGCTGATAATAAGGAAATAAACTAAAAATTGGAAAACTTGGAAAACCTTTGTGAGTGCGAACTTAATCCCTCGTTGTGAGGGGGGGTGCAACATAATTAAGGCTGGGCTCAGCTGAGGAGTTCTGCACCGAATCTTGGAGCGCCAGGGGTCTTGCTAATCAGGAGCCAACTTGGAATATATTCATATGCAGACCCGGTGAACGCCAACCGAGTAGCACCTTGTGGAAACGTGAGGGTGTCCCGTGGAGATACGGACACAAACCGGCGGACCGGCATCGGAAGGTGAAGGTGAGCACGGCGAGTGTTAGTTGAAACACGGGAGACACAGTAATACGTGACACTAGTAACTTTTCAAGGTTGGTTAATTTGCAAGTGAAAGGTATGTTCAGTCGTACCTAGTAAATACCGCAAGATAGACAGGAATCTCAGCTAGCGGAATTGATAAACAAAACGGTACTGACATTGTTAACTACCTGCCTGCACAAAGGTTGTTTTCCCTATTGAATTCCTTAGAGGAAAAAAGAGGAATTATAAATAAACATTTAAAAATACAGCGATCAGCAGAGGAGACATAGTGTAAACATGGATAAGAGAGACGCCAAAAGAATTGAATTATTGGACTCTGCATTCTTTGAACAAAAACTGCAAACAATGAATAAGGACAAAAACAAATCTGATAACTCCAAAACAGATACGAGGAGTAAACTCAAGCTATGGGAAAGATTAAGCAAGAAAGAAATTAACAAATGGTGGGAACTAATTACCCTGAAGAAATATCTTGAAGTACGGAGAGTTGCCCGGGGGTTAAGATTATCATTAATGCCCAGCCAACAGGATGTGACAGACGAATTATTAAAGGAATGGGGTGAGCATATCCTGGAATCATCTCTAGGTTTAATCACGATCCTTGTGAAACATCTCGAGGTGGCATTGGTCAAAATCAAGGAAGAGTTGGCTGACCTAGAAAAAGAATTGGCAACAATAGAAAGAATCCAGAAATGACCAAATTAAGGGAGGATTTCGAAAAGTATGTGGAGAAACATGAAGAGATTGTTAGAAACCGCAAACAATCCAAATTTCAACGGGATGCTGATGATTATATGTATGGAAGAGTCTTTACGTATGCCAGGAAGTTCGATATTTTCAAAAATCAGAGCGGGAAAAGCTCAGGAAATCAAACCGCAACAAGTGGAACATCAATGACATCTACAGGTACATCAGAGGACGGATCAGAGAATGAAAATAAGACCACGAATGATTTTTTAGACGACATGAGACTGGTTCTAAAACAGAGATTTTGGGAACAAAACCAATCACAATCAATGAGAGGAAGGGGAAGAGGTCGCAAATGGGTCCCAAGGTCTGGGACAGCCCCAAGAAACCAACAAGAAGAGGCAAAAGGAGGAAGTGGCCCCCAAAATATAGGAACGGAGACAAGATCGATGCGCAAAAGAAATCAGAAATAGAGTGGTCAGATATAGTTGATAATGACGAACAATTTGAGATCATCAACTTATCAAGTAGAAACATCAGTGAATATGAAATATCACTTTTGAAAAAAGGCATCAATTTCTGTCCGACAGAATCAATAAACATGGCACAAACTCGTATTGATGTATATAAATACATAAGGAAAATAAAATTGGCAAAAATCTTTGAAGAAAATGAACAAATGGCAAACTTCACAAAACAAAAAAGAAAAAAAGAATGGATAACATACAAGAAGAACAAGGACTGACAACTGGAGATTTATCGGCATTGGCGAACCTTGTGAATTTGGATATAACAAATGAGGAAGAAACAATCCCAGAATCAGGAATATGCCCCCAAAAAGGTGCAGGTTTAAGCAACATGAAAAAATCTTCAAAATTCTACCCACAATTACCACCTGGTAATAAAATCGATATCTTCCAGGAAGCCATTATCAATGAAATCTACAAAATAAAGGGAGAAAAATATCAAGACAACCTAAATGAAAAAGAGAGAATGGCTCTGAATGATCTAACAAAAGACAAGACAATAACAATAAAAATGGCGGATAAGGGAGGTAATATTGTTATTTTAAAGACTGAAGACTATGTGGCGGAAGCACATTTACAATTGGGAGACAAAAAATACTACAGGAAATTAGAGAAAAATCCAACAAACCACTTTAAGGAGAAATTAGACAAAAAACTCGAAACATGGAATGATCAAAATCTAATAGATTTTGACGAAAATAAATTTCTTACGACAGATCATCCAGTGGTGGCTACAATCTATTTCCTACCCAAAGTGCATAAAAACCCACTCAGACCACCAGGGAGGCCCATTGTTTCTTCAAAAGGGTCACTGATGGAACCAATAGCCAATTATATTGATTTTTTTCTAATGCCCTTCGTGACCAATTTGAGTTCTTATTTACGCGATACCACTGACCTATTGAACCATCTTGAAGATTTACCTTGGCAATCGAACTATATGTTGGTCACAATGGACGTAGTATCTCTGTATACTAACATTGAAAATGATATTGGATTAAAAGCATGCGCACACTTCCTGAAAGACAGAGACATACAATTTAAAAAACATAATCAGATGCTTATTGACATGGTGGAACTATGTTTAACTCAAAATGTTTTTTTATTTGGAGAGGAGATTTTCCAACAAGTAAAAGGATGTGCGATGGGCTTTTCATTCAGCCCAGCCTACGCATGCCTGACAATGGGCTGGTTCGAACAACAAATTGCATGGCACCCTGACAATGACTTCTACGTGAATAAAATTGCTAAATGGGTCAGATTCATTGATGACCTTTTGATTGTATGGGAGGGAACCAAACAAGAATTTGATGAATATTTCCAAATCCTAAATTCATCTAATACTAACCTTAAATTCACGTACAGTATCAGCCAAACCAAGGCTATATTTCTAGACACAGAAATATATATCCAGGATGAACGTGTACAAACAACACTACACAGAAAGGAAACCGCAACAAATTCAACTCTACATGCAAGCAGTTTCCATAAAGCTTCAGTGAAGGAAAACATTCCGTACGGAGAATTTTTAAGAGTGCGAAGGATTTGTTCAGAGGAGAAGGAATGGAAAACCAAGAGCTTTGCAATGGCACAGAGGTTCAAAAACCGAGGATACAACAAAGAGGTCATTAAAAAAGGGTGGAACAGAGCCAATGCCAAAGAAAGAAAGGATGCACTAACTTTGAAACGTAAAAACACAATATCCACCGATAAATCAGAAGACAGAAAAGTAAGACTGATCTTGGATTATACACGGGAATCCAAACAAATTGTAAGGATTATCAGAAAAAACTGGAAACTGCTACAACTGGATCCAACTGTCAACAAAATTATGGGTAAACATCCTGAGATTACATATAGAAGGGCGAGAAACCTCAAAGATAGACTCATACAGAGCCACTTTAAAGACCATACCAAAAAGCCAAAAGGAATTCAATGGATGAAAACCAAAGGGTTCATAAAATGTCAGCACTGCAAGGTGTGTCAGATAGCAGTAAACAAAAAGGAGGTGTTGATGCCCAATAACAAAATGTGGCAAATTAAAGAACTAATCAACTGCTTAACTACACATGTAGTATACGTGATCGAATGTCCGTGTGCACTGAAATATATCGGAAGCACCAAAAACGAATTGAAAAAAAGAATCCTTGAACATGTAAGAGCCACAGTAAATAAAGACAGAAATAATGCTGTGGCAAAGCATATGGAGACTTTACACAATAGTGACTGGACATTGTTGAAATTCTATGCCTTGGAAACAATTCTCCCACACGAAAGGGGGGGTGACAGAGAAAAATCTTTGAGATGCAGAGAATCGCGTCAAATTCTAAATTTTAGGACTATGACCCCGAGGGGGCTCAACCAGAGTGAAGAATTACATGTACATTTGTGACGCACAAGAATATAACAGTGGGACAGTTTGTGGTATCAAAAAAGATGACTTGAATGTCAGTGCACAATATTCATAATGAACTTTATTTATCTAAAAGGGGACTTTAAATGAATTGTATTAAGTACTTGTCTTGCATTCAATACCTAGTGAGTGATGACCTTGGTTATATGCATAAATGATAATGGCCCACTAGAGGGCGGATAAGATCCTTTTTTAAGCAATGGTGTAAATAGTGCGTAATGTGCACATTATAAGATACAAGCTGTATCAAGTAATTGTGTTGTGATAAGGGTAGTACCTTAAAGCCCACTAGGGGGCAACAACATTATGTTAAAATGATCGAAGATATGGGTGTGCAACCACAATAGAATGCACACGCATAAAAATGTGATTAATATCATACTGGTGCATACAAGGTCGGAAATGTAAAAATATACAATGAATGCATATCAGACTAATCATATAATACATAACGTGAAATTGTAGTTCTTGAAACACCTAAAAACTACAATCCCCAGGTAACTTCCGGTTGTGATACAGGAAGTGATGTGCTTCAATGAAATTTGTTTTGGCGTTTTACACTGTAGAAATAGGAGGGGTCAGAACGAATGTAATGTTTAATCGTGAGCAAGCTGCGTGTGGGAGCAGCGAAACGCGTCGGTTTTTTGTGACTGATGAGCTGATAAGGAAATAAACTAAAAATTGGAAAACTTGGAAAACCTTTGTGAGTGCGAACTTAATCCCTCGTTGTGAGGGGGTGTGCGATATATATATATATATATATATATATATATATATATATATATATATATCCATATATATATATATTTCCAATTCCAAACTCCACACAGCTGATCAGCTATAGCACGGAGAAACGGACTCTGATTGCTTCAGTTGCAGGTCTTTTTTATTTTTTTCAAGTTTCAAAAGTGCATTGCTGTGCTCGTGCAAACCAAACGCGTTTCGGCGATCCCAGTCGACTTGATCGCTCGTACATAATGTGTTTAACCCCTTAACATTTAAAACACCAACTTCCAATCACATTCTGTCATTACATTTCATCATGGATATAAAGAAAAGACTTCACTTTTTTTCTCATTTTGAGTCCTTTGGCATAACAATTTTCTGGCTTAGGGGGTATCTCAATAACTGCATAATGCAATACATACATATATACCATAATGCAATACATACATATATACCATAATGCAATATATATATATATATATATATATATATATATATATATATATATATATATATATATACACACACACATACATACATATACACGTCATTGTTTGATTTTTTTAGGATTTACTACCAGCGTGCTCCGCCAGCGTGTGCACCAATTCCCATGGGGCCCGAGCAGTCAGAAGGAGCGACTATTGGAATATAATATATATACATACATACATACATATACATATATATACACACACATAAAAATATAGTTTGCTTTCAAAAACGTATTTTTCACAAACTAATGCAAATTGGCAAGTCATGGCTTTGGTTAACATGTTTCTACTATGTGAATACATGGCCTTTTTTGCACATCTCAGACCTTGGAACCCCCAGCATGTTTGCACTTTATGGCATTTAGTCAATTTGCATCGAGGTACTGTAGCACATAGTCACTTTATTTGTCCACTAGCAGCCCGTCCCGACGTTGTCCGGGTATGAAATAGAATGTGTGTAATGTGTGTATTTTGCAAGGGCAATTTATTTTAAAATCTCGCGGTAGACAAAATTTTTTGTTTCATTAGAATAGGGATGGAGAAGGGCCAGCTGCAGCCCTAGTTGATGTTAGCAGGCGCGTGTAATTGGTGTAGTGATCCGCTGCCTGAGCCCGGCTACAGCCCTGGTTGATGTTAGCAGGCGCGTGTAATGTCGTTGAATGAGAGAGTTCAGAAACAGCGTGCAGGAGAGGCTGCAGTAACGTTACTTACCAGGCCTCCAGCTGAACGCGTTTGTCATGCCCCCAGCACACGGCCACAGCAGACGATATTCTGATTAATGTACAATCAACATGGCATGAAGGGCGGAACGTAGCACACGCCCCCAGCGTTTCTCACGCCCCCAGCGTGCCCCTTGATACGGCGCAATTGCGTTCACATGGCATTTAGGCTGGACACACGCCCCCAGTGTTTCTTACGCCCTCAGCGTGCCCCTTGATGCTGCGCAGCAACGTAATTGGCGCTTGTATGTACGACTCACATGGTATGAAGGGCGGACACACGCCCCCAGCGTTAGTCACGTCCCCAGCATTTGTCATGCCCCCAGCACACGCCCACAAGGGACTACTTTGCTGGCACGGTTCCTTTACCTTTTAAATGTATATGGTGTCCTACGGTACAATTGTATGTCTTGCACTGTGTGATTGTGATGTTTCATGAAAAGTTAATAAAAACAATTTTTTTTTAAATAATTTATATGGTGGCCGTCTGCATAGCCTATGTCCTTCTGCTGCAACTGCCCTTTCCAACGCTGTATTGGGTGTTGTGATTGGTGCTGTGGTTACTGAGATTACCCGCCTCAAAGGTTTGGGCTCTCTCTTTATAATATTAGTATGGACTGGACGTTATTGTGGAGGAGGGTTGCGGTACTGCATGGTTTGAATATGAGGAAAACTGCACCACTTATCAGGAAGTGATACACCAAAGAACATTGTACTGTTCAGTTTCTGTGATAGTATATTACTTACATATATTTATATAATTATTTATGTATACATTTTTCGCAACCCTTTTATTTGGTATATTCTAGCACAATGTGACGGACTGTACTTGCACCTCAGGATGTATATTAATAATATATATTTCAAGTTTTATTTCTTTTCCGTTAACATTTCCACGTTTAGGAAGGGGCACTTTTTGAATTCTCAAATTTTTTTAATCATGGACAGGATCTGGAGTTCTACTAGTTTTGGGCATTTACGCTTATATTTTTTATGGTTTGACAACATGGAAATATATTGTATTCAGACATATGTATTGTTTGTTAATATTACGGTATTTTACCCTAATTATACACAACATTGATTATGGTTGTCTCTTGGGGTCAAACAAGCATTTATGCATGTATGTGGTGGGGAGGACTCATCCACTTTCTATGTCGATGATTTTTTGCGAGCACTAGCACTTAAAATTGCTGGAGAAAATACTGAGCATTCTCATGTGATCAAGGCTGCTTGTTCGGCTGAAACGCGTAATGGCAGGCAAGGACAAAATAAAATAATTGCAGCACTTACTTGTGGTCTGCGCTCGTGTTTTCCAAGGAAATTGGAGGTGCAACGAGGTGTTGGGATATAGATATATAGATATGTATATCTATATATATATATATATAGATATGTATATCTATAGATATATATCTATATCTATATCTATATCTATATCTATATCTATATCTATATCTATATCTATATCTATATCTCTATATCTCTATATCTCTATCTCTATATCTCTATATCTCTATATCTCTATATCTCTATATCTCTATATCTCTATATCTCTATATCTCTATATCTCTATATCTCTATATCTCTATATCTCTATATCTCTATATCTCTATATCTCTATATCTCTATATCTCTATATCTCTATATCTCTATATCTCTATATCTCTATATCTCTATATCTCTATATCTCTATATCTCTATATCTCTATCTATCTATCTATATATATATATATATATTCACTGAAAAAAACCATAGGTTATAGACCATATATAGTTAGGAATTAGCATTTAAAAAACCTTATTTTACTCACACAAAACCATTGAAATTCCATATATAGTTAGTTGTACTAACTATATATCGCGCACCCGCAATCCACTGCTGATCATGTCACATATTACATCATTCATGACCTGGTCAGTGACATCACTGATGACATCACTGATGACATCTCAAATGACATCACTGATGACATCACTGATGACATCTCAAATGACATCACTGATGACATCTTGACACACCAATACCAGTTACTACATATGCACTCACTGATTCCTACGTCTACACACACATTCACTCATTCACCCATACAATCACTCATACATACAGTCACTCATTATTACAACTCTATCATATGCACTCATACACCTATGCAGACACTCACACACTGCCACTCATCCATGGAGTTACTCACACACCTAGTCAGTCCTGTAAAGAATCAATCACACTTCCATTTCCTCATCTATACAGTTAAACACAGAACACCATACTTCAGTGACATCACTGATGACATCACTGATGACATCTCAAATGACATCACTGATGACATCTCAAATGACATCACTGACGACATCTTGACACACCAATACCAGTTACTACATATGCACTCACTGATTCCTACGTCTACACACACATTCACTCATTCACCCATACAATCACTCATACATACAGTCACTCATTATTACAACACTATCATATGCACTCATACACCTAGTCAGTCCTGTGAAGAATCAATCACACTTCGATTTCCTCATCTATACAACACAGAACACCATACTTTTTCACACATATACTAACACATACTTACTCTCTTATACAATCACTGATACAAGTACACATTGATATGCACAGTCACACACCTCCCAGCCAGCCACACACACACACTCAGTCTTCCATACATCCACTCATTCTTCAATATGTAAAACATATTTAAACTTTACAAAAACACACAGACACTAGATGATGTCATCAGTGATGTCATCAGTGATGTCATCAGTGATGTCATCAGTGATGTCATCAGTGATGTCATCAGTGATGTCATCAGAGATGTCATCAGAGATGTCATCAGTGATGTCATCAGTGATGTCATCAGTGATGTCACTGACCATGTCATGAATGATGTAATATGTGACATGATCAGCAGTGGATTGCGGGTGCGCGATATATAGTTAGTACAACTAACTATATATGGAATTTCAATGGTTTTGTGTGAGTAAAATAAGGTTTTTAAATGCTAATTCCTAACTATATATGGTCTATAACCTATGGTTTTTTCAGTGAATTTTCAAGGTTTTGTAAATGCTAATTCCTAACTATATATGGTCTATAACCTATGGTTTTTTCAGTGAATTTCAATGGTTTTTTAATAGCAAATATCATAAACTGTCTATTGTCAAGTACGTGGTAAGAAAAAACATTTTCGTGTTTATGCACACTGATCTGCTTTCAATGCTGCCCCCCCCCCTCATTTTTAATAGGAGTACTCTCTCTTTGCAGATAGTGAAGGGTAGTTAACGCAGGCCTTTGTCCCCGTTGTAATCCGTCGTGCCTGCTTCTCTCTCCATTTGATTGATTGTTATCCAAGCATTTACTGTTTTAGAATTGGTTCTCTTTGGTTCATTCTCTATTTACAAACAAGCACAGAGTCGCAATACTCTGTTTAGTCTTTGCAGATAGCGAAAAATCGTGTAAAAAAACAAAAGGAATCGAGCAAAATCAGTAGGCCACTAATGGGATCTCTTTTTGACCTCGCTAAAATAGAAACATTAGGAACAACCTGTTGAAAATAGCAATGTGTATGTACATAAGCGGCGTTCATTTGTGTTCACAGTACCTCTTGTTGATTGTTTGAATCGAGCATTGAATTGTTCGAAGTTAGTTCTCTTAAGGATCTTCTCTGCCTGCAAACGGGGAAGAATAGGAATATTCTCTCTCCCTTTGCAGATAGTAAAGGGTAGGTAACGCAAACCTTTAACACGTCGTGCCTATTTCGTTCCTCATTGATTGATTGTTTGCCCGAACAATGACTGTTTGGGAATTGGTTCTTTTTGGAGGTATTCCCTGTTTGCAAATAAACGTAGGAAAATCTTTCCAAGTAGTGAAAGGTTAGGTAATGCGGACCTTTCTCCCCCGTTGTAATCTGTCATGCCTATCTACTCCCCACTGATTGATGCACCTGTTTCACCCGGACCATTTACTAGAGATAGGTCATCTGGCCCGACCAGAGAGCACCCCTAGTGAAAAGGACATATGCAATAATAACGAAGTGATCACTGTATCCTGTTAACAGAAACTTTAGCATGAAACAACCTGGAAAGAAAGGAATAGGAAAACGAAAATCAGTAGGCCACTGATGAACTTTTTATTAAATAACAAACAAAGAAACGATAACAATACGTAATGATAAAACCTATTATTGTCCTAGAAACAAGAAACGTTAGAAGTAAGCCCGTAATAAGAAACCTGAAAACAGTAGAGAAACCAAGTGTGACATTGCAACGGCCACAAGGCAACGAGGCTTCACCGCCCCTCACTGCCCCAAAACGTGTCTGTCCCACCGCCTGCCACGGCCAAATAACGGCAAACTGGGAAAGATACAAGTCAGCAGACATCCGCCCCATTCTGGAAACTTCCAAAGTGCAACAGGTTTGCGGCTACGCCCAGCCGGAAGCAACACATATAAGGCGGGTCCTGCTGCCAACCGTCGGCAGAAGATCATCACGTAGGGTGTAGCCGGAGGAAAGGCCGAGGCCAATGGGCCCCGGCCAAGGGGATTGCTACGACAACCCTGGAGAGTTGCAAGGGGGGGGAATGTCTGTGTCCTCGACCCTCCCCTCTCTCTCCCAGTCCGGCCACCATCAACCAGAGGCCGAGGCCGACGGGATCCGGCCGCGGTGGCGGTAACCCTGGAGAATTGCAGGTTAGACCCTCTCTCTCCCAGTCTGGGCCAGCATCCATGGAGGGCCTGGGAGTGGAGAGGCCACTGCACGAAAGGCCCAGGAGAGGCACCACACGCCAAGGCCTGCCCCACCGGATGAGCCAAGGAACCCGTTCATGGGGCCAGAGCAAAGGGCGTCCGGCCGCCATCCACCGGAGGTCCGGCCCAAAGACGGACGGGACATTTGTTCTTTCTTTTATAATGGCTGCGACAACACTGGGGGGGGGATGTCTTGCACATGCCTCCGACCCCCCCCCCCTCGTCCTCATCGCCTGGTCCGGCCATAACAAATGTCAAGCGAGACGCCATGGGGTGCACTGGGTGGGAGAGACGGTGCGAACAGGCCTCTCCCGCCTCCCCAGGTGGAGGCTTCCCAGCTGCACCCTCAGCGCTCCAGGCGCCCGGAAAAAGGTTCTTCCACTGTGGCGATGCTGCAACGTCTCGCCCGGCAGGGTGGAGCCCGTCCGCTTATTTGACCCCGCGATCGCCGGTAGCTACCGAACTCTCAAAATGGCGGTCGACCTGGCAAGAGCGGGCCCAACATAAAGAAATGGCCCGGTCACTGGTTGACTCCACCACCGTAGTCCTCCACGACCTTGAAGATTCTAGAGGAGCCGCGGGAGTCCCCGACCCCCGCAGACACCCCCGATGGGGAATGACTGCCATGATCGCCCGTGGAGTGACGAAACTGTAGCCGCGGGACGTCGGTGCTCCCATGCTGGCGCCAGCCTCAGTTTGAATGACTAGAATCCTGCAGACCACAGTTCGGATCAGTTCCGGTGAAAGCACAGTGTGACCCGGTAGGAAAAATTGTTGCACCCCCTCCCCTTTTTGACTGATGGTTCAAACCACCGATCCTTTCCTTTGCCCTTTTAACGGAACTTTGGACTGCCTCCCCCCCCCCCCCCCCGGGGCGCCCCACGCCGTTATTCGGAGGGCGGCAACTTACTGGACATCACCTTGGTGCCATCCACATTTCAGCGCGTTCTGCTGCCTTGGAACTATTCGCACAACAGACCGCTACTGACGACCCACCCCCCGGGACGCCCCACGCCGGATACCCAAATCAGTGCGGCACCCAGGCAACATCACCTGGGTGCCGTCCAGAAATCTGGACGTTGTGCTGCCTTGGGACTATTCGCACAACCGACCGCTACTGACCATTGTTCCTTCTTTTTCCCTAAAAATGTTTAAATGTTTTTACTGTTTTTATTTTGTTGCATATATTTATAAGTTGTTAAAGTTTTATATTCCTACTACTTTGTTGGAGTGCTATATATTTTTAATGTGACACATATTTGTAAAAACTTTGATGTACAAAGAGTCATCCCTGGAATCTTCCGCTTCAGGCTCGGTCCCCTCCCCAATCACAATACAGGATGGTTTTCAGATAGTAGGAACGCGTGTGGTGTGACGGATCTCATCGGGTGTGGGCCTTGATCTACTATAACTCCTTTGAAGAGGGGTGATTCTTTACAGCTGGGGCCATAAACTACATCTGCAGGGCTAGCTGATAGCCTGGGACCGGCCTGGACAATCGGACACAGAGGAAGAAGAGTGTCAGAGGGTGCGGTAGTGAATAGGGCGAAAGGGAGGTGTCGGGCGGGCACAGGGTGTGATTCTCAGGGAAGAGCAGCGCAGATGGGGGGAGGTTTATTGCCCATGCTTAAGACAGAGAGCGGGGGTGACCAGTGCCTGGGGGAGATGCTTGCGAGGGTGGGGAGCCATGCTAAGGATCGACAGCGTGCAGAGAGTGGGTCTGGTCAAGGCATCTAAAATGGCTGCCGTGCACGACAAAAGTGTGGCATTTGAAAAAAGGCAAGATGGCGCAGACAATGTTTTTCAACACTTCCTGATTTCCTTCGAATCGAACGTTAACAGACGTTGGGGCATATTACCAAAGTTAAGCGCTATTTATCGCTAACGATGCTTAGCAACGAATTTTTTACCGCTAAGCATCGTCAGAAATTATCGCAGATAAACCTTGCTATTATCAAGGTTTATCGCAAATGCGATAAAAAACGGCCGCAATGCATGAATATCGCTGAAAAGTCAGCGATATTCATGCATTACCGAGCTAATGCTCTTAGCCATGTTATCCACCTCCCATTAGATAACATGGCTAAGAACTGCTCAGGGCAGGTGTTAGTTTTTGGAGATATTCGCGCTTAGCGCGAATATCTCCAAAAGTTGGTAATAGGAGATAGATATCTTGCATGTTGTAATGCAAGTTATTGTGGTATATGGAACTCATACCATAATCTCTCAGGAAAGCAGGAACTGATCCTTTTGGGACCGCCTGAGAAGGCTTAGGGGGTGAGGGGTACTCTACTTTGCCCCCTTTTCACGTTCTGAACTATTTTATTTTACTCTCTTCTGTAATTACACAAAATGGCAGCGATAGGATGCATCAGAGACAGACAGTGAGAGAAAGGAGGCCGGAGATGAAGAAGAGATGTCAAATACACATTGGAGATAATATAGTGGGAGAAGGGAAGTAAATATGAGTAAACTTACTATGTAACATAAAAATATTGCACTCTATACTATAAGTCTCATTTTATACTACAATCACTTCGCTACAACCTCATAAATTAAAAATAAAAATGAATAATGTCTCAAACAATTTTTGATTTCTAAATATAAATTTATTCTTCTGAATTTTCATAATTTGAAAGAACTAGTAACATGTCCTCATCAGGAATTTCCTCTTCAATCATCTCATCAGGAATCTCCTCATGAAAAGTCTGCAATGATGATTCTTGTAACTCTATGGTCTCCAAACATTCGATAAATTCGCCGTCAAGAGATTGATCAAAAAAATCATTCAAGTCATCTCCTCCTTGTGAGAATATTTCATTATTGGTGCTGTCAATTTCAATAAATGTAGTGGATAATTCAAAAGAAATTGCCACGGTCTCTTCATTGTGATCCATTTTATTTTGAAATTTCTTGCTGTAAATTGCAGAAAAAAAATCACTTTCATTTATCGTTTTTAGTAATACATAATATAAAACTAACTATCAAGTATTTAGTATAACAGAAGGACTGTAAATAAATAACAGAAAACATTTTTCAAATTATCTTAAAGTGTACAACATAGTTCCCCTTACAAATTAACAACTCACCTTTTTGAAAGTAGGAGAAGCGTTAGTACTGTGTAAATCAAACACCAGAAATTGAGCACCAAAAATTCCTCACAAATGTACCTCAGACAGTAGTATGACAAAATGGCTGTGGTTTCCTCTCATTTTAGATATATACATAACCAATTAACTTTCATCACACACAAATACAAAACCAAAGCAACATTTTAATTGGTTCTAAATTTCAACACTTTCAAATGTGTTTTCCCCATGCAATTTTCCATAGGACATTTAGATACGTCTACAGCCTGAATGGCTGAACGGAATTACACCAAACTTGGCAAAATGGTACATCAAACCTAGGGGGTCAGGGAGGATCTACTATGCCCCCTTATGGTCATTTGCCCCTTCGCTTTGGCCTCCTCTTGTCTCTCGATCCTACCGAGAGACAAGATGGCGGCCGCTACGGACTGTTTGGAATGTTTACAGACGCCGGAGAACCAATCAGCTTCGCTTCACAAAGCTCCGTAACGCGAAAAGTACGCGAACTGGAGCGCTGCCCGGTCCGCTGTTACAGATATATATCTTTTTTTGAACGTTAATTTCTCAAAATCCACTGGAGCACATATATTGAGACCTAGCAAAGGCACATCGGGCTACCAGTCCCTACAATTTTGCCAAGTTTCGTGCAAATCCATTCAGCCGTTCGGGCTAAAAGTGAGGCCAACCGCCCTATGGAAAACTCAATGTTAAAAACACGTTTTGGGACCCCCTTTTTTCTCGGCCCCCCCTTGACGAAACCCCCCCAAATTTTCAGGGGCTGCTCAGAAACAAAATGTTCCATTTTCCTGAAAATTTCTGCCAATTCCGTCCACAAACGCCAAAGTTATTAGACATAGAATTTTCAAAAATCCCATAGAGAAAAAATCCTAACTATATATACCTACTGGCGACCGCCAGTAGGTAAATCCCATTGAGAAAAAATCCTAACTATATATACCTACTGGCGACCGCCAGTAGGTAATATATATATATATATATATATATATATATATATATATATATATATATATATATATATATACACACATATATATATATATACATACATACACACACACACACACCTAGATATAGTTTCCTTTCAAAATGTGATTTTCACAAACTAATGCAAATTGCTAAGTCATGGTTTTGGTGAACGCCTACAAATATGACAAAACCCCACACATTCGTGGATAAAGGAAGTGGTTAATTAACGGCAAATGAAAGTTAAACAAGCAACATATTGCCTTCACACAAATGCAGAGCGTTTCATCTTTATCTACACAAAGCATTCTCTTCTGCATCCCCATGTACACAAACAGAATGTTCTTTCTAGAATTATGTCAGTTCTAATCACTCTGAGATAATTATTTTTTAAACACACAGATGTAAGAGAATTCCAATTACGGACTTGTCACCTCTGCAGCATCATGTACCAAGGGCATTTTACTCTGCACTTCATCAACAGTTGCTGATAATGATGTGTCACCTATCAAGCTATCGCTCTGGATGTCATAACATCTGTTACATCCCTGTGTTAAGAAACTGGAAACATAGCCTTTGAACAAATAAAATCTGACTTTTAATTAGCCTACTACACCGTCTGCTAGATTTCTAACCAACCTTAACTCTTTTGCACCCACTGTCAAAGAGAGATTAACAAATTGCTAAATTATGCAGTAGAATGTAATTCATATTGGAGGACAAATTACTTTAGATAGAATATTAGACTATTGTCCTCTTTATTGCAACCCATCATGCAGCAGCAGCCCCTACCCTATGGCGGTGGAGCGTTGTCCCACTGCTGCTGTTGTCCAGCAGAAGCAACAGTGAAAAGTAAATTGTAAATAAAATATTTTTCTAGTTTTCTCTTTCACTGTTGCTTCTGCTGGGTAGCAGAGTTAAACGGCGGGGCGGGGCTGTAACGGGCCATCCTGAGAATCAGGAGTGGTTGTGCCAACTATTGAGCGTGCATGATGGTTTGGAGGGCCAAGCAGTCATGCGTACTTAGTATTTCTCCACACAGCTGTGTTGTACAGCCGGGTTGAGAAAAGCCACAGGCTCCTAGGCATTGCTAGAGTGGTAAACCAGGCCGCTCAGGACAATCCAGGCGCTTCTCTCATGTTGGGAATAGTATTCCCAGTATGAGAGAAGCGCTGGGATTGGCATATAGGAGCCTGCGCAGTGTGCAGCAGTCGAGGATCAAGGGACGTGCAAGACTGATCGGACGCAACATCAGGTAAGTCGCAATCTATTTATTTGTATATGTTTTTCTTTGTTTTTGAGTTTATGTAGTCCCTCTCCCATGCTGCCACCCTACCACATCGCATCGTGAGCAGCCACCACTGCCATCGTGTTCAATCTGTTTCATTCATGATGGAACAAGGAATAATATTTACAATAGCTATGCCTAAACTTTTGATTCACAGTGATGACACAAAATGGAAATTTCGTTTTCAAACTAAATCAAAACGAGTGCCTTAGTTGCCGATTGGACACCAGCATCACATACTATACTGTTGCATCTTTCAGGGAATGGGTTGGTCTGATCACCATTTTACTCTCAGCAGTGATAGGATGGAGAGTTGGATGCACTGATGAGGCATAGTTCTACCAATAAAATTGCATTGTGCAATTCGTTTAAGGGTTAGGATGGGCTGCCGAATTTCGTTCAATATGTAGAACTGTTTATTTATACAGCACTTTAAATCAAGTTTTCTTTTTAGAAAAGGGTTCAGAAAATAATGGATTTCTCTAAGGGACACGTTCAGAAAAACCTGTTGCTCAAAACATAGAGTTAAGTATGGTTTTAAATATTTTTTCTCTGCCTTAAATTAGTCGTACTCACTCAATACTCTAAAGCATTAGAAAGTTAATAGTTGTGTTTACATTTTATACGACTTTCTGGCAGGTTGTTCTGATGCTTCAATGCAAACATTTTGTTTTTTTACCTCAGCTTAACATCTCCTACTAGATCGAGAAGTTGAGTGTAATCCACAGACTCAATGTTACTAGGTGTGGATTGTTTGTTATTCCAATGTAGCCAATTCATGTGGAGGTACTACTCCACATAATGGCGAGTTTGGAGATGGCCATGTGAAAATAATGGTAGTCCAAGTAATGGTTGGGCTACAAATGGAGCATTGAAACCTTACTTCGTTCTCAAACCTATCTACTTACTTCTTAAAACAAAATTCATCCAGAGGCAGGCTGGATCTTGTTTCTAGTAGATTATGGCTATTTGCCATGAAACCTAATCCATTATATTACTATTGTGGGCTTTGACAAATGTTTAGCACCGTTTGGTGTGCTTTGCCAAGCATATGGCATTGTGTGATGCCTTTTGAGGTATGGTCTATTAGGTGCTGCTGGGGTTGTAAATTATAAATGAGCATCCGGATTGAAAGAGCAGGCTGCTCTAAAGATTTACGCAATAAGTTAATTCATTTAGTTATGTTTTAGAATAGAAGGGGGCGTGGCTTGCGCGCCGGCGATAGAGGACGTGTTCTCCGTGAGCTCCGCTTCGGACATTTCGCGGATGCCGTGAGTCATCATCAAAACCGCTTGTCGAGCGGTTTTCTTCACAATTATCAACATCGGAAGGTGGGGACTCCGCAATGAAGCACTGTACCGGCCGGAGAGAGCTTATTTTCAGTGACAATTTGCTTTGGTAAATATTCCTTCGCTGCGCAACGTTAGCGGCCGCCATTTTGTATGCTGCCGATTCGGCTATTTTCCCTGCACTGTTCCTGCTCTTTCCCCCTTCGCTCTGACGCCAATGTGGCACTATCTTTGAACACCATCCTACTTCACTCTTGAATTGCTGTGGTCTATTTTTCACTGTTGCCGCCACTACCGCTTTCCATTTTAAAAGCGCAATTTTTTCTCTGAGGTGGAACGACCGCCATTTTGTGCCTCTGAATGCCTGACCTCCTACTCATGCTCATGGACTATGATGAATGCCTCAGCGCCCCTACAGGCTCTTTGTTCTTCTCCCTCCTAATGACCAGCAGTCTCCTCCAATTCCGTAATGCGCTATCTATGTCTCCATGTGAATGTCTTGGTGCTGTACTTCATTTAATCTGATACTCCATATTGCCATGTCGGTTTGCCGCAATATCAAGCCTCTGAGTTAGTGGACGCTTCCTGTTTGTCCTCGTGTGGCTGCTTCCTCACTCGCGCACTGCTAAACAGTGTGTCTCAGTGCATTCTTTTTTGCCACAAGGTGTGCCCCTTTCACGTTTGGGTGTCCACGCTCTATTTCATTGCCAACAGCATTACTGGACAAAGCTTCCTTTCTTCAACCAGCATCATGGCAAATATCTCTGCATCGCCAAAGTTCTCGCAAACAGGAACAAAACCTAAAAGACCAAACAATGGCCCACCCTCCCCCATTAACTCTTCGACTAATCCTGTTCTGGATTCCATCCTTGAGGAGGTGCGTGGTCTCCAACCTTTTATGACTGCTACCAACGCTAAGCTTCAGCAGATCGAGGAGCGCTGGGTGGTCATGGAAAATAAGGTTTTGAACTTAGAGCAACGTGTCAGCGATGTACAAGACCTCTCAACCAAGATTCCACTTTTGGAACAAGAAATCCACAAACTCAAATTGCACACCGAGGATTTGGAAAATAGAAATAGACGCAACAACCTACGCGTTTATGGTGTTCCGGAAAATTTGGAAGGGTCTGACATGGTCTCTTTTATTCGGAAACTTCTTCAAGAACTTTTGGAACTCTCCCCATCGATTCATCCTCTCAACATCCAGAGAGCGCATCGCCTTGGTCGTATCAATTCCAACGCATCCAAACCACGTGGAATCATTATGCTATTCTTGGAGTTCACAGAACTCATGGCTGTTCTAAAAGCTGCCAGGGTCAAACGTCGTCTACAGTGGTCTGGCCATAACATCTTCATTTCCCAAGATCTCTCTTCAGCTACCAATGCTTGACGTAAGGAATTCCTGAACCTTCGTCCCACGATGAGACAACTCAACATTCAATATGGAATTCTTCATCCCTGTTTCTGTAAGATCACACACAATGGTCGTACCAAGTCGTATGATGATCCACAGAAACTTCGAGACTACCTGATGAGCATCACTCCGTCCACCATGGAAACTGCCAGCTAATGCTTTTTCTTCTATCAATGTTTTTCCTCTTCCAACGTTACTGCTTTAATTTATATATCTTCACTTATCATATCTCCTCCTTCTATTTTGTTCTAGACTTTCTTCTCACATCCTTGTGTTTATCCTTTCTAATTTGTCCGTTTATGGTTTGCTCGTGGGTCATGTCCTCTCTCTGGTGTACCCGCGTCCCATGAATTTTGGTTACTGTTCTCCTTTCAGATCAAGCCTCTGTGCCTTGACCTGTTTTCTAATCCTATCTCCTTCTTTTATGTATCTTTCCTCTCTTTCTCTCTTTTCTTTCTTTCCTGCCTTCCTTCTTCTCAAGCTAACTCTGCTGTTTTATTTACTTTTCCGTCTCTTTCTTCCATGCCATTTCGTCTCTCATTCTCTTCTTGAAATGAGCGTTCTCCTACTTCAATGTTTAACCGTTATTTTTTGTCTCCCCCTATATAGTGATCTCCCTGCTGTGTGTTGCCTCCGCCCTTCGTCCATTCCTTCCTCTTTCCGACATGTGTAATTTTGTCTCTTGGAATGTTCGTGGTCTTGGTCATCCTGTCAAGCGTCAGAAGGTATTGTCTCATTTAACCAAATTTCATTCACAGGTTGTCTTTCTTCAAGAAACTCATTGCTCGGACATTGATTCTCTTAAATTGAAAAGACAATGGGTGGGTCAGGTTGTATTTTCCCCTGCGGTCAACAAAAAAGGAGGGGTTGCTATATTATTTCACAAGTCTTTAAATGCACAAATTATTTCCTCCCAAAATGATGATGAAGGTCGTTGGGCAATGGCAAAGGTGGTTATTCATAACAAAACGATGGTCTTATTGAATATTTATGGTCCTGTTAGTCCAGATCCCAAATTTTGGAAAGACATTAAACTGCTTATTGCATCCATTGATTGTCCTAATTTCATCGTTGCTGGTGATTTTAACCAGTGGTTAGACCCTTTTTCTGATCGTTTGTCTTCAAGTAAATTCCAACCTGATAAAACCCATAAGGCCTTCCAATCTGCCATTGCCTCTCGTCCTCTTTATGACTCGTGGAAAGTGTGTAATCCTGATTTGCTAGAATATACTTTTTTCTCTAATGTCCATCATACACGTTCAAGGATTGATTACATTATGCTCAGTAAATCTCTCCTTCCCTCCCTTCAAAAATCTGTTATTGGCTCTATTTTTATTTCTGACCATGCACCGGTTTATGCTACCCTGGATCTATCCATTAGTTCCTCCACTTTTAGTCGTTGGAAATTTAACTCTTTTCTTTTATCTGATGCCACTTTTGTGAAAAAATGTACTGAGTTCTTTCATGAATATTTCTCCTTAAATGATCCTGTGGATACTTCCATTCCCAACACTTGGGATGCTTTTAAAGCTTCTTTTCGTGCTTTTACGATTTCCTATGTTTCTGCCAAGAAGAAGCTTGATAAGCAAAAATATGAAGATCAACTTAACCACATTAAATCACTTGAACACACTTACTTTTCCTCCAAATCCCCGTCTGCCCTTAAGGACTTGATCCATGCCAAATCAGACCTTAATAAAATCATAACTAATGACGCTTGTCATACTCTCCTTAAAATAAAATCTAAATATCATGGGGGTCAGAACAAAGCAGGTAAAATGTTGGCCAACTACTTGAAAATCAAATCTGAACGCAAAGCTATCGGTCCAATTTTTAATGATTCACTCAACAAGTTAGTTACCTCCGATGAAGACATTGCTGAAGTTTTTCATAACTATTACCAAGCATTATATACCGATGATACTCTCCCTACTGATGCTAACTTAACGACTTTTTTTGAAGGCCTTCCATCCCCCCCAGCCCTCCCTGTTGAATTTTCACATCTAGAACGTGAAATTACCCTCCAAGAGATTACCTCAGCTATTCAATCCCTTAAGAAATCAAAAGCTCCTGGTCCTGATGGCCTGCCGATTGAATTTTACTCCTCCTTTCATTCGTTTTTTGCTCCCAAACTCCTTCAGTTATTTAATTCTTTTATTTTTGAAGCTAAGGCCTCTGGGTCGTTTTTGGACGCCCTCATTGTCATCATCCCGAAACCTGATAAGGATCATTCCCAATGTAAGAATTTTCGCCCCATTTCCTTAATAAATTATGATTGTAAAATTTTCGCTAAAATCCTTGCCTCTCGCCTTGATTCCATTATCCCTCGCCTAATCAACACAGACCAAGTGGGGTTTGTTAAGGGCAGACTTGCTGCGGATAATGCCCGTCTTTTTTCCAATGTCCTTTCGCACAGCAAAAATGTCAAATCCCCGTTAGCAGCCCTTTCCCTAGACGCTGAAAAAGCCTTTGATCGTATTAATTGGCAGTACATGTTTCGAACCCTCACTTGGTTTGGCTTTGGACCAAAGTTTATAGCGTTAGTCAAACTCCTTTATTCCTCTCCCCGTGCCAGTATTTTTGTTAACAACCAATTTTCCAGATTTTTTTCTTTAACGAGAGGTACAAGACAAGGATGTCCCCTTTCCCCGTTATTATTTATCCTATGCCTTGAACCCTTTTTGCAACGTATTCGTTCTAACCCTCACATCACGGGTTTAAAATTCCCCTCTGTCGAAACCAAACTTTCAGCATACGCTGATGATGTCCTCATTTACATGTCCAATCCTGAATCTTCCCTCCCTCCCTTTTTAGATGAAGTTCAATTATATTCCTCAATATCAGGATATAAGCTCAATTTATCCAAAACTGAAGTGCTTCCCCTTAACTCTTTGTGTTTTCAGTATATGTTTAATAATACTGATTTTGCATGGTGCCCTTCTAAAATTAAATACCTCGGCATATGGTTTTCTTCCTCTCTAAAAGATACCCTTAAAATAACATTTGATTCGTTATTTAAGAAAATTCAATCCCTTCTGCAGATTTGGTCTCCCCTATTTCTTTCTTGGTGGGGTAGATTAGATACTATCAAAATGATGATCACCCCTCATGTTTTATATACAGTCTCTATGCTCCCCTTCAAAATCCCTAAATCCTATTTTTCCCGTATTAATTCAATATGCACAAAATTTTTGTGGAACAATAAACATCCCCGCATTGGATTATATAAGTTGGTTCGCCCTAAAAATGAAGGTGGTGTTCGTTTCCCTGATTTTGGCTCTTATCATTCTGCCTTTCTTATCAAACAATCCTTCTCCTTGGCTTATGATTTCCTTGATACTCCTGTTCCTAAATGGGTGCTCCTGGAACGCTCTTTTCTGAAAGATTTCTCATTTCAACATGTTCCTTTCATGTCAAATTGTACCTTTATATCCAAGTATCCTATTTTGAAATATTGCCAATCTACCTTGCAAAATGTTTTTTCCTCTTCCCTTTCCCCTCTACAATGTTTTTTATCATCTGTAGTTTGGTACAACAAATTTCTTAGATATAAAGGTAAATCATTTTACTTTAAACACTGGAAAGAAAAGAATATAATGTTTGTACATCAATTCTTTCTTGATTCTAATCTCCTTTCTTTTGTGGATCTACAAATTAAGTTTAACTTACCCTCCTCTTTTCTTGCTGAATATTCTATTATAATCTCTGCTATTCAATCTCATTTATCCTCGCTATCCTCTTCCTCTGATTCTTTTTCTTCTTTTACTCCTGTCACTCCACTTTACCCTCTTTTTTCTACCCAACAACCTAAAGCTGCTCTTGTATATTCACTCTTATTATCTACTTGTTCTGTTCGTTTTAAGTCTACAGTGGAGACTGCTTGGGAAACAGATCTGGGTGTCTCCTTTGACACTGCATTGTGGGATCGTATATGGTCTCGACTCTTCAAAGTTTCTGTTGCTGCACGCATTACCCAATCCCTACTTTTTATTTATCATAGAGTTGTTATTACACCGGTTACTATCCATAAATTTTCTCCAACCTCCTCTCCTTTATGTTGGTCATGTTCTGAAGACCCTGGTACTCTACAACACCAACTTTATTATTGTTCCCCAGTTTTATCCTTTTGGACTGAAGTTTGGAATATATGTATGAAAATGTTATCTTTTTCTTCACAGTTGTCTTTTATACACATATTTTTAGGTTCTTTAGCTGATGATATTGATATTAGTACACCTTCTTCTGCTAAGTTGTTAGACCTTTTTATTGCACTTGCATTTAAAGTTATCTTATCGTGCTGGAAAGACAATTCTAAACTCTCGGTCCACACATGGTGGAATTATATCTGTGATGAACATAGAATTTCTATTGCCTCTTCTACCTCTATCCCTTTGAAAATTAAATCTGACTTATTATGGCTTCCCTTTACTTCCTATCTCTCTTCTAATCCTTCTCCCTTACCGCGTGCTCCTTGTCCCTTATGATCCCTTAGTTTTACTTCCTTATCTTCCTCTTTCTCTCCTCTTCTCTTTCCCTGTCTTCTGCCTTCCTCCTTTTCTTTTCTCCTTTTCACTCCTTTCCTTTCTTCTTTCTCCTTTCTATCTTTAAATGCCTTTCTTCTCTCTATATAAATTTCTGTAGATTGATGTCTTTCAATTATTATTACACTCATATGTACTTTTTCCTAATTTTTCATGACATGTTTCTTGTATCATTGTTTTAATGCTTAATAAAAATTACTTAAACAGAAAAAAAAAAAAAAAAATGTTTTAGAATAGAAACTCTACTGCAATAGGCAGCCCCTTACATGTATCGCATCACAAATTCTTAAAGAATGCTACTCTTTAATGTATTATATCCAAATCATAAGTACTTTCCAGAGTTTTGGCTTCCAGACTTTTGCAGTAGGAAAAGAGAAGGTACAAATTATATACCAAGTATTCCTGAATTCGCGAAACAAACCATTACAGATTGGTGGAATGGTGAGTTCCTTACAACAGATGAGGTTTGAACTCATTGAAAAAATGGAGGGCCCAGCTGGCAAATGGTCATAAGGAACACATATAAGGTCCAAAAACTAATGAAGGAAGATATTGCATTTATTACCGTATTCCAGCATGTAAAGTCCTCAAGTCGGCTGCGTGGGGTGAATTTAACCTTGGCAGGAATTGTCAGTATTATACAAGAATAAAATCTTGACACCACATTTATTTTCTGTGTATTAAATAGCTATGGTTCTACAGTATGACACACGGAGGGTGGGTAACTCCCAAAAACTGATTGTTAATTCACACATCTTATGCGTAGCATATGGACTACTTTAAGAGCAATGTGATTTGCGGGTGTGATATTAAGTTATTTTAATTTTGAATAACACATCTCTATGGGTGCACTATTTGAGCATGTTGATTGAGTCATCTAACCCAGCAAGTTAAAGCGCAAATGGAAGAAACCAGTTTCATCAATGATAAAAGTAGTTGAGAGAGAGAAGACCGCATCAGGAGTACTTTTAACTTGTCAAAAGCATATAGACATTTAACAATAAAGAGGGACTTCTTGCGAAAGGTGGATAACTAAAATAGAAGGAAAACTGCATTTGCCTGTCACAATAATACAAGCCTTCACAATTTGCTGGAAAAAACCATTCTGGATAAGGAAAATCAGATTTAAAAATAGCTGGACAATGAATAGCTTTCAGGTCAAGTTTAATTAAAGTATATTATTCACACATTGAAATCTGTTGCACTTATGTTGAATAGACTGGCACCTTTGGCTTTTCCAAATGCACGAAATTTAAAAACGTTGCTCCACTAAGACGTTATATATAGAGTAAAGGCCTGCCAGCTATAAATCACCTGTGCACAATGGGTCCTGGTACATATACATAATTCAATGAAATAAGAAAATTGCTAGAAAAACGTCTGCTATTAGTTTGAGGGGGGCCTGTATTTTCTCTTGCTCCAGTATTTAAGTAAGAAATAATAATTCTTGTGCTTATAGGAATGCCATCTATTATCTCAGCGCCGCAAGACTGATATAAAATCTATCTGGGGTTAACTGATTGGGAAGCGAGAAGCAGGAGGATGGGGAAAGACAATGGCTTGCAGAGTGTATTTGAGAAATTTGTGGAAGCTGTGTCTCAAGAGATTAATTTCCTGAATCATTTCCTGCGCTAAAACTTGCTGTTCAAGAATAAAGAATGTGAGCGAGATATTACAGAAGTTTAATTCCAGTCTAGATATACCGTGAGAAAGGGGGAGGGCTTCTATGGTTAGACCACATTAAATATGGAGGGCAAACAAACAATATTGAGAAGTAGACTGATAAAATTAGGATCACAGCCAACAGGAGCCAGTGGAAATTAATGAAAAACATAACCAAACAACCTAGGTTTCAACAGTAATCCCAGATTTTAAATACCTAAAAATGTGGCTCCGTATACATATTGCACACATTTAACAGTCCCCTTCCTTTTTTAACCTTTGTTAATGTACATTTGTGCAGCTAATGCTATGTATTGCTTTGTGCAAAGCCTCATTTTTACATGTCAGCAAGTATAGTCCTAGACCATGGAAATAGTGAGATGATAGAACTGGCATCCTGGTTGCAACATAGACAAGAGCATGTTTTGCTGAGGTCCACAGAGCAGGCTGCTCTACAAAAACACAAGTTTCATACAAATACCACATCCACTGTATATTATGGGGACAAAAACAAATTTATACTTTTGTATTCTTTAAACATTCTTGGATTCGCTTATAAAATATATATTACACATACATATATACACACACACATACATACATACATACATACATGTGTCCTACTGGTGGTCGCTAGTAGGTAGTTATAGTTGGGACCAAAGTTTCCATAGGAGAATCGATTTTTGTTTCAGAGTGATCCGTCAAGCGGGGGCCAAGTAAAAAGGGGGGTCCCAAAACACGTTTTCCCCATGGTAAGTCTGGGTATTTTTCATTTTTCAACACAACTACAGCTCAAACTTGCATGTCAGAATCTCCCGGTGTGTAAAAGAAATGCCAGCTCCTACAGGAGGTGGGGAGCCGGCAGGGGCAACTGGGGCCTTCAGGCTCCCCTCGGTCCCAAATGAGGTGGCCATGCCAATAAGATGGGGTTCCAGGGTCCAAAGTTGGCCCGGGAGGGGTGCTGCACGGCTCCCCTCCCATTTAATTTTATTTAGAAAAATGGGTAAGGCCCAGGGGATGCGGTTTGCGGGGCACAAATTGGTGCAGGGAATGGGGGCCATGTGCCCCCCTTCTAAGAAATAAAAAATTATACACACACACATATATACATATATATATATATATATATATATATATATATATATATATATATATATATATATATATATATATATATATATACACATATATATATATATTCTCCAACTCCCTTCAACAAGGGAAACAAGTTCGCACTCACAGAAAGGTTTTAGTCCCAGTTTTTCCGTTTTGTCAATGTTTTTCAGCATTCCAATTTACAAAAACCCAACGCGTTTCGCAACCCACCGGTCGCTTGATCACGGTAAGTCTGTGATCAAGACAAAACTGGGACTAAAACCTTTCTGTGAGTGCGAACTTGTTTCCCTTGTTGAAGGGAGTTGGAGAATATAATTGAAGCAGGGCTCTGCTTGGAAGTTCGGCACCGGTGATGGGAGCGCCAGGGGATTACAAACAACTTTGAGCCAAATTGAAGAATATATATATATATATATATATATATATATATATATATATATATATATATATATATATATATATATATATATATATATATATATATATATATACACATACATATATCCGACAACTCACCGAAGGACCTGCCATCTTTCTCCACCACTCTGCAAACGTGCCTCTTGACACTGTACTGGTTGGGGGATGAAGTCCCCTTGGCTCCTGAGGGTCCTTAGGGGCCAACAAGATCTCCTGTTACCTCCAGTAAGCCCCACACAGGGGGATTGCTGAGAGGTGGTTGGAGGCCATGCCCCCTTTCTCAACCACTCTTCAAACATGCCCGTGGGGCGCAAAGGAGATCGATATATATACATACATACACACACACACTGAAAAAACAAAGGTTGAAGGGATGTTCTAGTTAGGAAATTGAATTTAAAAAAACTGACCATGTTATGAGTGATGTAATATGGGAGGTCAAAGCAGTGCATTCTGACGGCGTAAGTTAGAGTTAGCTGAGAATTTCTAATGATTATTTTAACCCCTTCCATGCTGGACCGATTCTGCTCCTGTGCTGCAGATTTCAGCGCGGGTGCAGTCATGATGGCCCCCAGCCGTCACCAGCACTGTAGTGCATGACGGCTGGGGGCCGTCATCAGCATGGAAGGGGTTAAAATATTATTTCCACCACCGCCCGTTGTCCCTGCTTCAGTATTACTCTTTTTTTTTCCAGGACGATTGTCATTTATTAGCATTCTATTTACTATAGACAATGTAACACTAATGTAATAGTTAACCATTTATTTTCAAAAGACAATTTCTGAGTATTTATTTTTGCAAAAATGTCCTAAATAAAATGTAGCAGAGCCATATCTGGGCTCTTCTATCTCTTATAAACTATTTTCTCTTCATTATGACACACAATCGTCTCAATGGCATTCTTGGGCCATGGCACACAGCTACCTGCTATTTATCTTCATAGTAACAGAGTATAAAAAGGTGGGCAGTAATTTTTGCTTTGAGGTAATAAACAGTCGTTTACATTCTGTGTGTCTTAATGAGAGTAGGAGGTTTACTCTGTACCTCATGAACTATTACCGGATTGCTCTTTATGAACTTCCAATGTCTAGTTACATCCCTCTCACTTTCTGGTGGAAGGCGTGAAATCCTGTAAACATTCTAAGTTTTTATTTATCACCAACCTTCTTGTTCTTTTCTTTTGTGAAAACGACAAGGTATCCATGTAGATCCCCTCAGCGTAATTTTTTGCTTGATTCAATACTTGGAGGCTATATTTACTCTTTCAACAAATCTGTCTTTTGAGTTAAATCTGTGATTCCCTCAAAGTAGTTACCTCACTGCAGTTTCTCTCCATCTGAAGATTCTCTGCATAGGTGATGATTTGCTTTAGTTTACTCCGGTGGAAACTACTCTTAAGCAGAATGGAATTTCCTGCTGTGGATGTTCTATGTGTTTTCACATGTGGTCTCTTCTTCACAAAGACAACCAAATCTAAAAAGCAGACATCTGAAGTACTTATGCTGGAGGTGAAATTTAAAAAATGCTTATTAATATCACGTGTGAAAAGGTGTGTGGACTCAGGGGTACCTTTCCAGAGGATAAATAGATAGTCCATAAACTTAGTCCGAAGGACAATATTCTCCGAACATTCCCTTTTATGCTTCATCATGAGCACCTGCTCCTCCCACCACCCCACGTAGACACTGGCATAATTTGGTGTGAAGCCGGTGTCAATGGCAGTATGCTGATGGTGATGTATTTACCTGGAGCCTAAAAAGTGTGACACAGCCCTAAGCCCATCTTTGTGGGAGATGCTAGTGTAAAGGGAAGTGACAGCTAAAGTCATAAGGACGCATGAATCTTCTCATGTGAGGTCATAAATCCTTTTCTGGTTAATCTCCTGTGCCTTGAATATGAAAAGGTAGACTACAGACAGACAAATTCTTGCAAAAAGTAATCAATGAAGCAGGAAGTGGTCTCAAATAAGCTCCCTATGGCAGAAATGAGTGGTCTGCCTGGAGGACTGTGATAGTTCGTGTGAATCTTTGGTATCAAATATAAAATGAGAGTTATTGGAGCACCTACTTTCAAATAAAGATACTCTTCCTGGGTAAGTAAACCGGTCCACCTTCACTTCAACAAATCAACAAAATACTTTAATTTCAGCCAAATTGGATTGTGATACTTTACGATAACTTACAGCATCTCTCAAATGATACTTTGCCTCTGTAACATTTATCTGGGGCCACAGCACAATATTACTCACGTAATCTGATTATAAGACTACTATATTCTTTCTGCTTTTGATTTTATTAACTTGATGGTATCTGGCCCTCTGTGCCCCATTCTCCAACAAAATGTCCTCACTTGAGGTCACTGATAAAGATTCCAGATCATTAATTACCAATTCCGAAAACATATACAAAGAGTCTCTGGGTGGAACTGAAAGAAAAAATTTAGTTTTAAATGGAGTTTCTACACTCCCATAAATGCCAATTCCAACGGCGTCTGCAGTTTCCTTGAAGAGGACAAGGTCTCTTTCTTAATCGCCCATTTCAAGCTGCTCTAAATCATATAGGAGATGCCAGGTTGGTTTCAAGCATTTTCCCCCTACTACTTGCTCCGCCACTTTCTACCCTCGTTGCTGAACAATTTCCTGAGCTTTAACTTTCTTATGAAACTATATATATATATATATATATATATATATATATATATATATATATATATATATATATATATATATATAGTGCATTAACTAAACCAAATGATACAGGTTCTTTATAGTTAAATTTAATTCTTACAAAACCATTGAAATTCAACAGTTATAGTTACTTAAGCTACCTAGAACTCACACCCCCTTAATCCACTGCTCATGACCTCACACATTACATCACTCATGACATGGTCAGTGACATCACATCACTGATGACATCATCCACAGCAAGCAGATGTGTCCTGGGAGTGTCTTTAAGGCAACAGTGGTCCCTTACATACGCAGAGATAGAACTAATAAATATAGACGCAATCGTTTCTATATTGATTTGACATGTCCAGCCAGCCAGAGGTCGAATATTTACTCATTTAGCGATGCAAGACAATATTTACAAACAATATACAAGGTGGGGCACAAGCCTGTCCCCTACTTTACATATGTACAACATATAAAAGGAAACAGAACATAACACACAGGGCTTTTAGGCAAAAGCTTAGGGTTCTGTTATACTGTTAATTGCACAGTTTCAAACGTACAACAGAACATTACTTGCACCTTTACACTTTAAGGGACATATAGGTTTTTCAATTGTATAAGGTGCACAAGGTTGTCGTTTCGATCCGTTTAACACGATATGTGGATCATCATCAGGACATGTGAAATGCCTAACAGTTAAAAGACTCATTTGCCGTGAAGGAGCAGAGAGAAGACATGGCTCTGGTTGCATCTGCGATATCCAGGGGAGTCAATGCGGTGTGACTGGGTTAATTAATTAGATCCCAAGGGGAGCGTTAGAGAAGCCAGTAATAGGGCAGTATTAATGATCATTCAATTGCATTTGGACATAACCAGAGGGTGCAGGGGACGGACTGCTCGATCGCGGGTTCATAGTGGGCACCTTGGTACACAGCAGGTGACGGTCCCCTGGCCATTATTGGCTCCAGGAGGGGGACCCCCCCTTTCACTCACAGGCCTGCCCCAGGGAGTTGGTGGCCCCCGGGCCATGAACGACCCAGGAGGGGTGCAACACAGCCCCAACCTTAAGAAAAAAAAAACCCAGTCAGGTGGTGGTCCGCGCCCCCACAATACATATTTAAGCTCGCCCCGGGAAGGTGGTGTTCCCGGGGGTGCATGATTCCACAAGATCCCCCCAAGCATTTAATTTGTAAGAAACTATAAGCCTTTAAGAGAACTTAATCAATTTTGATGATAAAATTCTAAAACCTTTAATCTTTTTAAAACTCAATTTTCTTCATGTACTAAGTACGGAGCTAATTGACAAATTTACCCCAGCAGAACTTGATGCTATCTTACCATAATCGAATATTAAAAATCGCAAAGTAAGTAAACGCCCAATGCCTTTAATAGAAATATTTCAATTGCACTTAATATATTAAGAGTCCTGAATACTGCCTGCTATGGACGTCAATATTTTTTTTCAGGAACCTGATTTAGAGGAAACAAAATATAAAAGACAAAGACGCTTACAGAGATATTTCAATATTTTGTTTTTCAGATGTGCCAAATTTCCTATAAATTGCCAACATATTGTTGGCACAACTCTTTCTGGCATTAGGGACAAAGTTTGTACCCAGGGTTGATTTTATGAATGCTGGCTCCGAACCAGTCTCCGTATGCCTTGGAACTCTTCCACAAAAAAGCTTACAGTAGTCACGGTCCTGGATTCAATAGCCACAGCTTAATTAGAAGGCATTCATTGTTACACTCCACACATTTTCTACATTCGAGTACTGCACAGAAAAAAATGTTTTTAGCAAACCAAAAATCACATTCAAGTTTTGTTTGGAATGGACTGTAAATCTGGAAACTATGAGCCTGCCATTATTTAAATACATTCACATTTCTCTATATCTAATAGATGTTCACACGAGAAAAAACACAACGTTTTTAAACCAGCAAATTGAAATGATGAATGGGTCTAACACACTAGAAGAGCTTAGTAAGCATAATTAAAACACATTTTAATAGGTAACAACAAATCTTAACATAATGCATGACAAATCAATGGTCAATATACTATCGTGATGAAATATCTGGTTATTTATTAATAAACTGAGTTCAGGAGCTTAATCTATTTAAGCATATCACTACTGTTTGTCAAGTAATAAGCATATTCCATTTCAGCAACCCACAGATGTGCCATTTAAAGACATGCACTTATTATTTATATCCACGTTTTCAGATATCTTTCAAGTTGCCGATTCCAATTCCATTATCTCCATTACCACTGGACTTGTAAGCAGGCTACACTACTTTAATGACAATCTCAATGTAATGGTAGATACAGCAGTGCATGTCTTCACTTTACAAAATCAGTGAAAATGCCATATTCTAAACGTTTAATGAGCATTTCTGGTGATATACAAGAATTAGAAAAGTTGCAACAGTATCATCAAATCAATTACAATTTAATAGCAAGCTTATCAATAAGAACAGGCTTTGCTGTTTGCATACAAGGTCAGACTTAGCAATTATGTAATTGTTTAAGCCTGCAAGAACTGTTTAAGCCTGCAAGAACTTAACACAAAGTAGGCTACATGGATCACTTAATTTATACAATGCACCTTAGCCAGTCCTATAGTTTTAAGCGGACAGCACATAAATACTTATTTATTTAATTTATAAAGCGCACTATCATCAAAAAGGCATCTTGGCGCTGTTAACTCAAGAAAAGAACGGACAAAGATGAACAGGGACCAAACAGTCTACTAAGTTTTAGGAAACAACCAGGTTTTAAGTCTCCTTCTGAAGACATACAGATCACTAACTTGTCTTAGCTCCAAAGGGAGTTGGTTCCAACGTTTGGCAGCAGCGTACCCAAAGGTTCGACCACCAGCCCTAACTTTCCTAAATCTAGGCATTATCACAAGTTTTGCCACAGAAGAACGAAGGCACCTCGCAGGCGCATACCACTCAAACTTTCTCTGCATAGACATAGGACCCACACTATGCAGAGAGCCTTGAACTGGACTATTTATCTAAACGGAAGCCAGTGTAGTTCTGCAATAGCCGCTGAAGAGGCAGATCTTCTAGGCAACCCCAAGGCCAACCTGGCAGCTATAGACTGGATCCTCTGCAGCCTATCAAACTAAAATTTGGGAGACTCGAGAAACAAAGCGTTGCAATAATCAAGTCTGCTAAGAATGGTGCTACGAACTATCAAAGCCAGAGCATGAGATGGAAGCAGAGGAAGAATCTTCCACAGAGACCCGATAATAGCCAGACAGCAGGTCACAGTTTTCATGACATACGATTCAAGAGCAAGTTTGGAGTCAAACAAGATGCCAAGATTGCGAACCTTCCTCACAGGTTGAACCATGGTCGAGGTGGTGGCCGGCCAGAAGTTACAAGGCAAGGCTAAGGGAATTCTGTCCCTCGGACAGTAGAGCACCTCTGTCTTATCTGCATTAAATTGCAGCGAGTTCTTCTTCAGCCAGATGGGCATATCACGCAGGCAGTTATGAAACACTTCTGTCGATATTGATTGATCTCCCTCAAGGGAGAAAATCAACTGTGTGTCATCGGCATAATGAACTATGTTAATGTTATGCTTTTTGATGACAGCAATCAGAGGTTTCATGTAGATGTTGAATAAAATAGGGCTGATCGCCGAGCCCTGCGGTACGCCGTGCGAGATGTTTGAGTAGGTAGATTGAAACGGGGGGAGGGATACCGCTTGCTGTCTTATATATTTATATATATTTATATTGAGAAAATTCTAAACTATAAGATCCAAAAAGCAAAATGTTATTAGCTAAAAAGCCAAGACTGTACAAATGGGACCCTAGAAATATGGGGCCAGCAGCAGCCTTACTAGCTGTGGCTGTCCCCTTCATAATCTTTTTCAAGTGTCCATTAAATCGACAATCTTCAACTAGGTAGCTGAGAAAGACAATTGAAAGCATTCTGGTTTTCTCTGACAGAAAAAAACACAAGGATAGCTGTAATAGGGGATGTTCGAAATAGCATGATGGTTTACTACACAACTGGCCATGGATGCATGGATTGTAACAGGTTCAGAAAATCTGTTGCAGGCATTCGTTAAAGTGTAAAATTGCACTACAATGAAGGTACTATGTGTTGCATTATGAAGTCTTGAGGCTGGTAGTCAACACAATTAGATATTTTTCTTTTGGGCTGTTATTGCCTTCTTATATATTGGTTGCTTTCAACATTTTCAAAACATCAGTTCACTCTTACTGTTTAGGTAGCAAAACAAACACAGTTGAAAACACATTGACATTTTTAAGTATATTCCTATGCTGATAATATCCATTTAACTATTTGTTTGGTAGAGCAAACTAATAAAAGTTCCGGGTTGGCGAGAGAGCAAGCAGTGACTTCACAACACTATATGAGACTTTAATTCCATCTCTCGACCCAGAGGTTCATGGGGCAATGACTACCCAGTTTCCTAGCTTATACTCAGAAATACTGCTAGAGCTCTAGAAAAGGCATACCTTTACCAATTTGGTATTGTATTTTTAACATCACTTGTATATAATTTCTTCACATATTGATAGCAACATAGTGAGTGACTGAGGGATCGTACTTTGTCCTGACGAAGAAGCATCTCTTGCTTCGAAACATGTTGACACCTAAAGGAGAATACGCACATTACTAGCGTGATCTCTCCGACCACACATTTTAACAATACCAGCCTATGACCAAATAAAGTTTTTTGAACCCATAAGGCTAGGTATTTTTTAACATCACTTGCCCATCCACCACTGACCCTTTTTTCACTCACAACAAATACACCTCACATAGCACTTACAAATATCAGTGCTCCAGCGTAGTCGCCAAGTCGCAGCACGCCCCGTCCCGCAGCGGGGCGGGAGACCCCTATGATGAAGCAGGACACCAAGGGCCCTTTTGGTGTGTGAGGGGTATTTTAACAAACATTGTGTATGCCTTACATATCTAGGCAGACAGTAATCCTTTTGGAGGTGGTTCCTTTTGTTTCTTTGAAGATTTATTACTGCCAGTCCTTTGTCTCCACATATCACATAAACCCTGATCCTCCCCTGATCCTCCATCATCTGCCTCTCTAACGCAGACATCTTTGGAGAATTAACAGTTTTCCTTATAGTAGATTTATCAAGTAGAGGATCCAATATCACATTAATGTCTCCCACTATAATTGTATGTTCTACTACCTGCACCAATTGTCAATACAGGGCCTGAAGAGGTCCTGGATCATCAATGTTATGGCCACAAAAGCATGTGATTGCATACCATTAGCTGTATACCTGAATTTTGGCAATCAACCAATCTACTGCCATGGTCCACCTTTTAATTTAGCACATGCAGAGATCTTTATCAAAATAACCACCCCTTTGTGCAACGTGACTGGTCAGTACATACTTTATCCATTTTACCCCCTATTTCCTCAAACTCCTTCAATAAATGAATCTCCTGAAGTATCACTACCCTCAGAGTCTGATTGTTTCAAGTATTCAAAGATCTTCCTTCTTTTATGCTTTTCCCTAAGACTTCACTTCCATGACAAAAATCTCAGGTGTCCCTATTAGTGCCTATCATTTTTTTCTGGTTTTTCTTAGGTCTCCAAAATCCAAGGGGGGTTCCCAGTTGGAACCACCTCCACCCTACCTACTGTTGTCTTGTGTCAATACTCGCTGCAAACAAGGACCTTTTTTCAAGTTGTTCCCCCCTTCTGCTTCTTACTCAGTGCCTCCACCATCGAACAGTATTCACCTGTGACAATCTACCACCCAACACCCCTTGGGGAGCCCTTACCATCATTTTCAGTAGTTTGCTTTACCTATTTGGGCCCATCCTCAGGTGCCAGCATCACTTCGTATGTGCCTTGATCAGTTTATGTTCTAGGCATTCCTATAGAGCACAATTTCCCCTCAAAACAGCTTCACAGTCTTATCTCGAGCAGCCAGCAAGATAAACTGCAATAAAAAGTGCAACTACAAATCTATGGCTGCCATTCATACAGCAATCTACTCAGTCCCCAATGGACGTAATTGGGTATGCAGATGCGCGTCCTTCCCATCTCTGATTAATTAGCGCGGCGCTCGGTCCTCCCATCAATCTTGTGAAAACCACTGACTGATCTGCGCGCGCTTGGAGCTTGAAATCACTTTGCCAGCAGCATACCTATAATGCTCGGTGGTTCAAACAACCACCAAGCCAGCCCTCTCCGGTGGCCGCCGCCTCTGCACTTTTCTTATGTTGCACATTTTCCGAACGCGGTTGAACACAAAAGAGCGGGCCTCCACGAACAGCAGCCACTACACGGAAGCAAAATAAAGAGCCGTGTCTGTGCCCTGAAGGGCATTTCCACACGGATATCTTTGATCAAAGTCAGCGAGGTACTTTCGAAGGTCTCGTCTTCGACAAAAGCTAGTGCTTCAAGGATCACTCGTGTCAAATTAATATTTTGCTGTGACTAAAAAACAGCTACTCCAGTAAATCACTTGAGAACGCGAATCACAAGAGCTGTCCGTGTTCACATCCAGCGCTGACAGGTTGCAACAGCACCTTCCCCAGCGCCGCACAAGCTAAACAAAAAACAGGATGCTGCTGCCTTGGTTTGTCATTGTGTACCTAATTGTCAAACACTGACTTTCGCTGCCCATGAAATGGTTTATGTTTCTGTATTATTTGATTTGTCAGTCCTGAAGGACAAAGCCCAAAACGTCAGCAAAATAATAAAAATAAAAAAAAGATTTCACAACGTATTTAATGATGCGAGACAAGATTTGTCTTACTGCGTCTTCTCCCTGATCATGTATAAACGTGCAGGGTACCCCGAGGCGCCCCTTTATATAGAGTATGTGGTTACATTTCCATTACTGTGAACGTTTCACTTCTTGACAGAGCAATCACCACAGATGTCAAAGGCAACGTGGATTGCATGTCCCTTGTCTGTCAGTTTTATATAAAAGCACTATGCACTTTAAATGTGTAGGCCCTGGAGGCATGGTTTGGCTCACAAACGTAGTAGACTCCAGAATGTCAAGATTACCTGTTAATAGTGGAATGACTTTCTATCTTTGATTAAACTGATTTATCCTAGGAGTGTAATGTGGAAGTAGAACAGGGAGCTAAGTAGTATTTGTGGCCCAAGCTGTTTTAACAATATTTTACTTCTGTTTACTAACCTGATTTGCAGACCATAAATCACAAAAACGCAATAAAAATATTTAAACACCTAGAATAATGCGTATATCAAACTAGCACATTACACGTGATGCAGCAAAATAGCATTTTTAGCTGTTTATCGGAAAAATACAGCAACAAATAAACTGGAAACAAGCTAATTTGAGTATGTAAAGTTATTTAGATCCAGTCACTTTCAAAATATAGTGCAAGTCTAATACATTGTTATATATAGATTTGACCACAATCTATTAAAGGTTTCTATACTCTCCAGCAGCCCCAAGATTACATTGTTGGGGAGGTATGCTTACTATTCGTTCTGGCAACCTATCACTGTAATTTTTATTGGCACATTTCTTCTTGGTAGCAGAGCAAGAAACAGGAAAATCTTTAGATCCAGGTCTAAGTCTTGCCCACTGAAGCATTACTGATATGTTGAGTGATGTGGTCTCATTTATCATGCAACAGCAAGGGAAAACATGTTGGCTATTCATACTCCGGTTTGCTAAATGCAACTCAATCAGACCTGTTTCCCCCAAATGTTGATTACCACACATTCAGAGGTAAATTACAACAGTGACCTGCAACATCCTGTACGGGGTGTACAGTATGAAGGGATGTCCTGGATCTTAAAGAAAAGTACTTTTCAACATACAACTCAAGTGGCAATGCACTCCTGTTACCATGAACCTTCATGTAGCACTACAGTATTGGCAAAATCGATTAATGACCATGCAAATAATATGGGGTTTGGCTGTTTAAGCCCAGTGTGTATTCCGTGCCTCTGAAATTTTGAAACCTGTTTATTGTTAACCAGGCACACGCTCAGGTACCAGCACTAAAGTCGGTTACATTTCCAGTGTTAGCTACTGCTCGCGAACTGAGGTGGATGAGGAAATCTATATTAGTAATGAAAGTGGACATTTGTCATCCTTAAACCAGATTCTTTTGCAAATATACATTGATACCTAGTGCTTACTGAGGTCACTCATGCATAGTAATATCTTGACCCTTTCTTTGAGAACAGTTTGGTTCAAAGTCAACTGTGGTGTTTAGTTAGATCTACAATGGTCCAGTCAGATAGAATTAAATGAAATGAAGGTTGAGTCAATGTCTCTTCCTAGGAAGTACTTGGATTAAGTGAAATCATCGAATTTAAACAGCTGCAGATGAATAGGTGTCACTTTTTTCCAGATTCAGGCATAACAGGTGAATAAAACATGCAAAAGGTAATAGCTTCTTAGTGGGATAGGCTGTCTGCATAGTTTATCAATGGGGTCAAAAAATATACTCACATATTAATGCAAACATAAGGCTGGAAAAAAGGTAAGCTCTCTATATAAAAAAAAATAGAAGAAAAAAAAAAAAAAAAAAGAAATCCCTACAAGAAATGGCCCGAAGCAAGGCCGGGTACTGGATCTGCTTTTTATTTAACTTTTATCTTGTGGAAATGTCACCTGCCTTAAATAGGGTCAACTATCCCTCGCCCAAAGTGGCTGGCCTTAATGCTTCACATAACTTGTACGCCGACTATATTGTCTTGATAAGTTACACAAAGGTCAGTCTTCTGTACATAATCAATATGCATCAGAACATGGGTTAAGAGTTAATCTTAAAACAAAAACAATGTTTGTGACAAGAAGATCCTCACCTCCCCATTCTACAAAGATGGGTCAGCTTTGGAAACGGTCCACAAGTATTTGGGGTGATTTTTGACTCAAGGGGTGCATTTAAGAATCATTGTAGTGCAATACAAAGAAGGAATAATACACCATCTTCTGCATTCTATTCACATGGGAACTCTTTAAAAGGCCTGTCCCTCCAGCCACTCTTGCAAGTAATAGCTGCTAAACATGCACCCTCTCTTACATACGGAGTGGAGGCTTTGAGAGGAAGAACGGACAAAATAATGGACAATGCCATTGAAGGGACATACAATGCAGTCTTCCTTGCTAGTCCTTTCCTGCCCAAATTCGTTTAGAGTTTGGCCTTGAGAGCAGACTATAAGGAATCTGGGTGCTTACTTGAATTTCTGATACAAGCTAAGAAATGACGCAAGATCTACTGTAAGGTCTATTGTGTAGGAAGCCATAAGTGACCCAAGAAACACCATGGCACAGGATTACTTAAACCTGGCCTTAACCACCCTTAAAGCTGAGGAGCTCTGGGCCTTAACCCTTTCACAATCTGGGAGAAAGATCTCAACCTTAATGGATAAGGCTGTGCTGTTTAAAAGATCCCATGTATGGACATTAATAGCATGATATGACCCCTCAAATTTCAATCATACTTATGGATTATGTGTGGCCTAATGCCAAAACTTAAGCTGTGGCGTCTCCGACTTCGTGATTTGCAAACTCATTTTAACTTCCCCATCTGGAGGAAATAGACTGTAGAGTCTTCATGTCAGCTTTGCAACTATCCTAAGGAAGACATTTGTAACATTGTCTGTATTTGCCCAGCACTAATGGCAGAACAGAAAGGGCTGTTGAAAAAGTTCTTTACAAAATACTTTACATATACATGTCGGCAAGCAGTTAAAGTCTGTCTCCAAAGCGTTATGTGATGTTTTGTGGGAAAATCCTAAGGTTTGTGTATCACAGAGTCGATACTAGCAGCTATAATGGAATATTATTTGTGCTGTGGATGTCTAATGACCTTTGAAATTGTTTTGCTCTTTTTAAAAAGGGAAACGTACCGGTGAACAAACTGAGCATGAATTTTATCGTTCTTACTTTAACTTGGAACGCTCAAAGCAAAGTATGATTGTTCATGCTAAGCTATGTTAAAACTTTGTAGTTTGACAATCAGAAGAACAGATTTAGTACAAAGTATGAAATTCAGGATATGCACTTAGCACTTTTTTCTGACTAGTTTGCACTAATTAAATATTGTTGGGATATTCTATGGTGAATTCGCATCTGAAGCTTTATTCTATATGAATAACAAGGTCCATGGCTTGTAAAAATCTTAAAAGCATAAAGCACTTTCATTTTCATTCATTTGATAACTTTATTTCGGTCAATGACCATAAAAGTGCAATAAAATATGTACAGGCACAGAAATAAAACCATAAGTACAAACAATTTTAAAAGTTATTAAACGTTAAGTTATCAAAGATGAGATAAAATGAAAAGCAGTGGGCCGTTATTTCTTGTTAATAAAAACAGTTATTCTCCGCCACATGGCGTGTAAAAATCGGGAGACTGCAAAAACAATGGGAGGGGCGGTATCGTAGGTTAAAACTCTGCAAGCTTGTGCACATTGTCTGAAACCCAGGTTTTTACACAATGGAATAATTCAGCATTTCCGAATTTCACTATATGCCGGGCAGAAAAAGAAGATATGTACAATGTCTTCCCTACAGTAGTTACAAGCAGGGCAGTTGGCCTCCATCGATTTTGCCCATCTGGATGTCAATGCCCCAATCGGTATAGAGCCATGCCTCAGTTGGATGTATAATTTTCTTGCAAGTGGAGGCTGCACTAAGTCCAAGAACACCTCCATCCTGGATTCAACTTTCATCAGTAGGAACTCAGTAGACAGCCTACCCAGGGAAGTCTAGCAATATTTCATTTTAAATACTCTTGATCGGGTAAACTTAGCCTGATTAAATGTCATAGTTGGTGGTTTTAAGAATTGTTATGTTACCACAGGATCATGACTTCCGTTAATGTCTTTCCTTGCTCATATGTTGTGTCCTTAAGGGAGGAAAAAATGGGCATTCAATTGAATGATGACAGTATTTTATTATGATATTTACTGGACAATGTTTTAACGGATGATCTTACAGGCGATAAAAAAAAACCTTTAAAAAAAATTAGATTGGGAATAAACCAAACCAAGGAGGGTACGCTGACCTGGATTCAGCAGTGGCCAAATACAAACTGTAGACTGTGTGGATGGCCATGTGAATCTCTATTGCATATCGTATGTGGGTGTCCGAAATTGCTTGAAATACGTTGTATACTTTTAGAACCCTTATTTCTAAAATTTGGGGTAAGATAGGCTTTTATCTTAAGTCTATCAGGCAAGTCAATTTCACTGCTATGTCGACTGATAACCGCTGCCGAAAAATGTTTGGTATGGACTATCTAAGGTATACTGTAATCAAATCAAATTGTACCAAGAGAAATTTTTAGTACATGGATGGATTTTAAGGGCCTATTTGCACATTTTGGCCTCCCTGTAAGATTTAGTGTCTATGCTGTTATGGTAATTTATTAGAAATTGAAATAACGAAAATAATGACGCACCTTCTTCGCTTGTTTGCACAATGGAGCTATTGTTTGCACTTTAAAACGTAATGATCCAGTCTGTCTTTATGGATTTTACAGTTGATTTGCTTAATGATTTACAAGGTTAACTGGATTTTAATGTATATCCATGAATGCAACTATAAATTGTTAAGGATATTAGTGTGGCTGTTTTAAAAAGAAGTTGACAAATGGTTTTAAAGTTCTGGTATGGCTTGTTACTACAGATTTGTTCTTTAATACAGGTGCCCATTATATACAGAAATGTGATAATGTTTTTATATATTTCCTTGTTTCTAAGATGTTTTAATTGCAATGATTGTTGTTAATCAAGCATTAAAGAATTCATTCATTCCCAACTTGTGATTTTACTGTGATAATATTGTAAGTTTAAATTAACTGAATAATAAAGTATTACTTATTTACTGCAAACATAATAGCTGAAACAGGAAGTTGTCTCTTTAGGGATGTCAATTAAGCAGAAGAGTCCTCATGGACAATCCATGTAATTTGTGCTGTTGGCCAAACACGGCAGAAAGAGCCTATTTTTCTTTAAAAATATTTGAAAAATATTTGGCTAACTATTAGTGGCAGAGAAGTAAAGGAAATACTATATTGATTTCTTTGGAATAGGTTTATAAGTTAACTTAAGTTAAGCATAAACAAAGTAGCAGCCCAGATATATTTTTTCCAACTCATTTCTTGGTGAAGGTTTATGTACTTTACGCAAACCATCATCAAAAACTGATGCATTCTGATGAATATTTTAAAAAGTATAAAACATAAAAAGCTTTTTTTTCAGGTAAAAATTCTAACACCATTTAAGAACGGTAGTACTCAACAAAGTAGGAGGCTGTCATACACAGAAACCAGTTGGGAGCACAACTTAAACAAAGAAAGTACCTTATTCTTATAAAAGTGCATAGATAAAAGCCTCAATGCTGCGCATACTTTTTGGTCTGGTGCTCTAGTTTGGGACACGGAAGCCATGTAATTATTTCATGGAAGGTGATTGAGAACTGAACGGGATTCATACTGACCTAGTACAGGTTACTTGGAACCAGAATAGCATTAAGAAGTCAAATGCTGCATATTTAGTTTTTTTCATACACATCTCAACACCTTTCTTTGATGATCAAGGTTCAATTTAAGTTACAAACTTTGAAATCCTTTATGACAAATACTAGTTTCTGTGAATTTATGGACCCCTTCAAACAGCATCAAATACCTATAATAATGAAACTAATGAAGCATGAAATTCAGCTCATTATCTAACCTTCTAAAACACAGGAAGTCTGTTAATGTGGACAAGTCCTTCAGTTGATAAGGACTTCTGGAATTTTTACTTTTCAGATTTGAAAGTATAAATCAACATCGTCTGATTTGAATTAATTTAAAATAGAAATCTCTATGCGATCTAGTGTTGATCCATGTCATTTGTATATACGTAGGTCCTCATCAGATAAAAACAAGTTTTTCTTCAGTAGTTTTCTTTCAAGTTTCAGTGGTTTTTAGCTGTTTGTTGCAGATGATTCTGCCATTTATCTTGGAAGGGTTAGAATCAGTATGATTTGCTTTGTAATAGAGCCATTAAATTGTTCCAAATTGCTTGGGATACGAACTATGAATCAGAAAGGGGTGGCATTCAATGCGCAGCTAGGGAAGCAAAAATAATCAATGTCCGCCTACTAAATTATATGGTTTCAGGCTATTATTACTAATCAATGACAAAGCCCTTACACACATTTCATTCTGCAGTGTTTAAGATATATATGCTTGACCAATATATTCTTTGTTTTACACTACTTTCAAGTCTTGAATACAACGTGAAAGCTTTAAACAAGTGCATTAGTTTGGTGTACAGTAATTCGGTTATCTTAGTAGAAACTTGGAATCATTACTGAAATGGACAACAATTTTCTTGAAAGAAAACTCCTTTTCCAGCAACCTATTCCATGTCACATCAGATTATCAAGCAAAGTAAGAACTGGTTAAGAATTTTTCAGAAAAATGTGAGTTGCTAACAAGTAAAACCTTTGTATCTGTGGAGATGTTCTCAGAACAAGGGTCCAGTCAAGCATGTTTATGGTTTCTTTTAAGTGGCATCTGCGAAGCATCTGGCATTATCCAGGGATGTAATAACCTGATGAGGCACTGTGCTTCTACTCTTACAAACATTCCACCATTTAGTTACAACTCTTCCTCCACCTGAAACCAAACTTTTTTAATGCATTAGGCAAGTGTTAGCAGTCCACTGAATCGGGTAAAAAATAAGTAGTTTATTTCAAAGAACCTATGAAAGAATGTATTTGGCAAGGGGAGAATAAGATCCTGGCAGCAGTCTGCATGTTATTTTTTTGATTGTTAATTAATATTTTTTGTAAGGCCTGGGAATCAAAAGAAAACCTTTCATCTTCAAGGAAAACACACATCAAATGTACAACCTTTAAGCTAATTATAAAACTGGGAACACTCCATGGTTTATAAAATGATGCCTTTTACTCTGATAACACAAAGTGCTAATTACTTAAAATCAGTTATATATACAAAGAAATGCGAATGTAATAGTAGCATCAATTAGCATGGAGTGATAATTGAGTTGGAACTACCATATTTCATTTAAAACAGGTTTCTAAGAAAAGGATTCAAGAATGGTTTAACATTAAAGTGTGTTATGGGGTTGGGGGAATTAAACAATCAGATCACTAAACTCAAAGGGAAACTGACTGCACAGAGGTTAACGGGGGCAATCCTTAGAGAGCACCGTAGGCCCATTGCCCCTGCAATTGATATATTTATGGCCAGAGGAGTAAGTTCAGCCCTCTATGGCGCTGAACTCTGGGGTTTTTCCAATTTTGATCAAATCACGAAATCAGAAAATAAATTCTTGAAAAACTTGAGGTTGCCTCCAAGGACCCCCACCAGACCCTTGTTGCAAGACCTTGGATACCATGCATTGAGAGACTTGGCCAGACTGCGACCCCTACAGCCTATGGCGGACCCCAGAATTGGCGGGGTATGCAGCAGGGGTAAGTGAATTGATGAGCATGGATGGATGGCATAGGATAAAATGGTTAAGGGACTTGAAAACGCTGCTGTATGAACTTGGTCTTAAAGAAGCGTGGACAAATAGAACTGCTCCACCAAAAGCAGAACTCAAGAGAGTCTATTGGTCCTGGGTTCGCACTAGGGGCCTCCTTGATCCCAAATCCGGCAGGTTATCTGAGGAGTTCATGCAACATAAAAGTTCCACTTGCTATGAACAATATCTAGATGTCATCCAAAAACCCTATGACCGAGCCTTGTTCTTCGCATTCAGGGTTGGCTCGCTTCCCACTCGCGACATAACAGCCCGATGGAAGGCCCCCTACCAGACACCAGACACCTGCCCGAACTGTGAGGCTAATCTAGAAACAATAGCACACATCCAGTTTGTATGCCCAGCCTATAGAGCGCCAAGGGAATGTTGGCTCAAGCCACTCTGCAGGGAGCTGGGTACTCGCAGTCACCTCGCAGCGTTACGCATTTTAAGATCTGATGCGCGAGCCCTGTATGCATGTGGCTTGGCCAAATTACTGAGCCGGGCTTGGAACATCAGAATGAGATCGCTGAAAGCTTTTCTATAATTATTGAAGCCGCTATGAGTTATCTGCACTTTAGAAACTGTACTTTTTTCTACTTCATACCCTAGGAGTCATTTGCACTTTAGTAATTGTACCTACTTTTATTGCACATAGCATATACTACTTTTTAACCTTATTTTTAATCATTTTTATTATATGAACTAAGGTGAACTTTCCTTATCCAGTCATCAAGAGTGTATTTACTGCATGAGAAAATGTTTTGTGCTCTTAATTATATAGCTTTTTTAACTTGTATACTGAAGCTTTTAAGATATGTTTTTATCGAAATAAAGCTAATATGACTGACTGAACATTTAAAAAAAAAGTGTTGTTTAGGACAAGAAAAATCAACAATAACAAAGATCATCATTGAAGGACCCTTCTCACAATAAACAAGTCCACTGTGATGATGTCTTCAATTCCACTGCCTGGTTATGTTTAAAACTCATTACACCATAAAACCATATCAAGGAAAAAGTGGAGTAGTACATACGGTTTCATAAGTGGCCTCATCATCCTAAAATAAAAGCCATGAGAATATTGATGAAGTCCATTTTAGATGGCATCCTCACTATTTTATGTGGCCAAAAATGTCCATCAGGACTCTTCACTCGTCCTCCCACTTTGCCTTGAGTGCTGAAGTAATCCTATAACCATTTACATGCAAAAAATGATGAAGTAGATATACAACACTCAAGCTTGCTGATTAACACTTACTGCTCACAAGGCTGAGCATTTTGCGTGATTCCTTGAAAATGGCTTCAATCAAATACATATTGAATAAACCCTACATTTAAAGAAACAGCTTCAGGTACATACCACCCACTAGATGCACTCACATTTATGAATAAGATAATCAAGGTCATTGTAGCCGCTCTACTGGAAACAACTTTAGACATCAACCTCGTTATTGTCCCTTTTAGGAAAGGGTGTTGTCTCACTCATGAAACAAAGATAGAGATAGCAACTGTCTTATGATGGCACCTAATCAACTCAGACAGATGTTTCAACTTAATTTTGCAGCACCCATCTACGGTCTTCAACTCATCCTTTAACAAGCTAATAACCAGCAACCTTTCACGCCCAACATTGGTTTAACTAAGTTCTCCAAAGGAAACAAAGTCCATGTATGCCTGAAAATGTTTTCTGGCTCTCCTTTTCCGCCGACATATTTAGCCGCTTTACTCCTAGATGGAGTTCAAGGTGTACCGGTCACCATTAGAAAGTGTTTGACTCCCAAAATCGATTCCATATCAATGTGAAGGACAAAGGACTCTAAATCAGCCTTCCAGAGGATTGACTTTAATTACCTCGGTCAAACATTTGCCTCTCTAACCTGTATTCAAACATGAAAAATAAAAAGCTTCTATAAGCATCACCAAACAGAATGTCTGGCCCTGGGCTCAGTCATACAACAAAGTAGATTACTCAACAAATATTGTACAGGTAACTTAAGGTTATTTATTCATAGTATTCATTTAGACAAATACACTTATTGGGGTGGAGCAGAGATATTCACGGAGGTACTGCTGGCAAAATATGCTCATTAAAAATGAGCTAGGTACCACTGGAAGAAAGAATGTTTTTCTTAATTTTAGTGTAATAGTACCATTCAAAGAATTTGTAAGAAACTTTCCAAAAAAGTTCATCCAAATTGGGTTTAGAAGTGCAGTTGTGTGCTCATCTGTCAAGCGGGGTCCAAAGGGAGGTTCCCAAAAAGTGACATTTCCCTATTTTACCTCATAAGAGATAACTCCGATACAGAAAAAATTTACCTCACTGAGGTCAAAGTAGGTGAAAAATTAGTGTGAGATTGCGTGTGTTCCCAGCTGGGGGGCTGAAATGGCCTAGCACTGTGGGCTGAGCGGTTCCTATTTGAGCAGGGCCAAGACTGATTTGCCTATGTATGGTTTCGGTCTTGAGAGAAGTAGTGAGTGAAAAACAATGATTGTGATGCAGGCCCGGGTAATTTGCAGAGGCACGCTATAATTGAAGTCTTCCTTCTATCACTTTTTTGTTAGTTGCGAGAATTAATTTAATAAGACAACATTCCAACAGGTGCATCACCATTAAAGGGCAAGTACAGCATATATCTCCAGTACTGATATACTCCAAAGATTCACTTGCTAATTACCGTCCTGTTTTACCTGTTCCCCGGATACCTTGGCTCCTCTGTACCAGTTTCTTAGAGGTCAAAAATGGTTTATTAAAATGAAAGATCAGACTTTATTTTTGAAATGCTAAAGGTGGTCATTAAAGTAAATACAGTAGTACTTTGTGACAAATCATTGACAAAGACTGCAGCCGGCCCAATGCGAGTTCCCTCCACTGATCAGAAAACATTAAGTGAAATTAGATGGCATACATACTATGGTAGTAGACTTCTCACATTACCAGGACAGAAATGAGAAAGATGATTTGATTAAGTCACAAGTAAGGATAGGGGAATTCTTTTGCACAATGAAATTGTTAATCAGTTTCAAAACTGGTCATCACCAGTGAGACATCCATTGCAAACAGAGTAGGAGTTTACCACGGAGTCTTAATTTGCGATTCATGAACCAATTACGTTTTTTTAACATTTATTTAAGCCAATAGATAATTTCGTTTGTCTTTCAATTGCAACAATAGGTATACTTTTAAAGCATTTAAGAAATGGTGGATACTCTTTCATGATTTAAACAAGTCTGCAGACAGTGGAAGATTTTAGAAAAAGTCATGAATTGAAGAGGCTATTGCGAGTGCCTAGTGAGACAGGTGTTCCATGTTAGCGGTGTATAAGCATGAGAAGGGTGGGTAAGGTCTGCAGACATTACTAGAATACAAGGATGATGCAAGAGTCTCCTGGTATCAGAAAAATACAATTTAACCTTCCTTCTCTGCTTTTCTCCATATCCAAGACTTTTTATTAGTTAGACTATACAAGGTCATAAGAGAATAACTGGATGGGTAGCAGCAAAAAAAACTGTTCTATCACAGTTTTTTTGCTACTACCCTTCTAGTTCTTCTCTTCTGACCTTGTATAGTGTTCCTATTAAAAAGTCTTGGATGTGATCACATGACCTTTGCATGATTTGGTCTTTTGTCCCCAGTAAGTCTTCAAAGAGATTTCACAAAGACATAACTAATATATGTAATCCTCAAAGACCTTTTCAAATGGTCATGCTCCCGATCAGTGTACCATTACATTTTGTGCAAATGTAAAGTTTGTTCTTAATGAACGAGTCACCCTGAGGCACTGAAGTAGTGGCGTGGGTGTGATTTAGCACTCCCAGTATAATCTATGCAGGAGTTCTGAAGGCACAAAAGATGCCTTCAAATCTCACTTTAATCTTGTTATATTCGAATACATTGAGGGACAGAGGTCAAATGTCAGGCTACGACTAATGACAAATTTCTGCTTATTCTTTTAATGTGGATAGAAGTGTTCACTTTTCTTTCTCCGACTATAAAGTGAGAGAAATTTGTAAAGCAAACTATGTGACAATTTCGTTGGTGTGAACAGAAAAGATAAAGGATCCTTTTTCCATGCACAACAAAATTCAAATTCTTATATATGAATTGTACAAATATTTCAAAGTCCATCAGCAGTTAAAGCATAATAAATTCAGCTTGTTTTGTAATTCTGAAGTGTAATGGAAACAAAAATTAAGAGGATCAAAACAAATCAACGCACTTTACTTGATAATGTGCAAATAACAAAGGTACTTTGAATCTAGATTGCCACACATTATCGTTTGTAGGTTTATCAGTAAATTATGAGTGTACAAATTAAGTGGCCATTTCAATGGAGAACAGCAGCGCGGTCTGTAAATGGCAGGGCACTACTACACCATGCTTTATGAATATACTTAAGATAGTATGTTCCAAAATGCACAACCAGCTACATACAACACCCGAACCACTCGAACTGAACACGCCAGGCTCATACTCTACAATTGGTCTTTGTGCGACACACAGATTCTTCAAAACCTGTATAACTTCTGTGATAAAACACTGACGGCTGCATCCCTACTGTTATTCCAGCACGACTGTGTCACTTGTCTATTGCATCTGCAGTGAAAGATTGAGTTAAAGTCGATGAACTGGAGGGGAAGAGTTAAGACAAGTGGAAGGGTTTCGTATGACTAATCTTTTTAACTACAGACTATTTGTGCCTGCTCATTTACTTTGTCTGGCTCATTGCACTACTGCTCAAAAATGCATGAGACGTTCAACCACTTTATATCAAAGGATGTACGGCGCACATAATGCATGAATGCCACTCCTTATGCCTGTGGCTGGCTGAAAATGTCCATAAAACATTTGCAGAACTTCATGTGGGAGAAATGAATATTTATCCCACTCCGACCAATTTAAATGTGTGAAACAAATTAACATCAAAAAATGTCATGGAAAACTGTTTTACAAAATTATAACCTCGCTATACATCAAGTGAATTAACAAATGTCCCCAACCTCATAGTTCTCCCCACCCCACAGCTACCTCCTTTAAATGTAGTGCATTTCAACATTACCAACTTTCTATAACCCCTGCATCCCAAGACTGCATGTATGAATCTATACATAAAAAAATATCCTAAACTGAACCTTGAACTGCCTACCTCCCTGTGCACATGGGTCACCACTGCCAATGCCAACCAAACGTCTTTCTACTCCTGGCAAACTTTCCATGCCACCACGAAGCACATGTTCCAAGTGACAATGTACACATTTAAACCCTGCCCACCTGTCAACAACTGAGCCCTAAAGAAAAGAAAAACCCCAGCATGACATCCCAGCAAGCCTATTAAGAAGGGATGGGTGGGTGGGAAAAAATGACACGAAGCTCTCCCTACCGGTCACCTGAACCTAAAATAGCGGAAATGAGCCCAAAATCACCCCATAAATAGTGGTTGGGCTCTATTGGTCTACATGTGTAGCCCAAACAAAATGTCAGTCTATGGACTGCACCACCCTCCCTATTACCCAGGGTGCAGATCTACCAGTAGTTGGCTGCCTCCAAACCCTGCTTGGGGCTCAATAAGGAACCCAGATTTATGGTGAAAGTGAGAGTTTATGGAAAACTTTGTACCAACCAAACGCTTCTTTTGAAATCCTAAGACTTTTAAACGATTTGTTGGGCTTTATTGTCCAAAATGTCCAGTCCTTGCAGAACCACCAACCCCCATTGAGATGCTACCTAGCTACTTGTGCTCGGTAAACACAAATGCATACGTACAGCCTTATTGTTATTAAAAGCATAAATATGGTCCATTAACAAATATTGTAGTTGACAACCCAATGAGTAAATCAAGCCGCCGTATTAAAACAATCTGCTATCACTCATTGCTGCAAGGGATTTTCAAAAGAATGTTATCAGCTTCCATCTTGTTCAAATTTAGTAGAAATCGTGGTTTCCTGTCCCAGGGTGTTGTCCAAAAACTACTCAACATAAGTCTGCAAAAAAAAAAAAACTCTCTCAAATTGTGTTTAAAGGAAAATACTTGGATCCTTTCCATGCCTCAAAAAGGAAGTCATCCCGCGCCATCATTCCTTTCCCGCTGCAAACATTAGCCTAAAAAAGCTATTTGAAGTTTAACAGCTTTTCACGAAACGTATGAAAGTGGTAAAACAAACTGGTTCATTTATTTCCTGGTTCACATGACAACAGTGGGCGAGTCTAGCTATACCCCTAATCTACATTAAATAAATAAGCTTAAACCATGTTTTTTGTACAATGCGTTCTTTGGAAAATACTAGCAAACCTTTACTGAAAAACTAATTCCAGTTTTCTAGCAGTTTAGCTGAAGGAAATTTACATTAGTGTCCAGCTAAATTTAGAGGTGGTTTAGTCCAGTAACTTAGCAATTTTCTGTTTTAATAACAACCATGTTCTTATTACAGCTTTTTCTGGTGTTCAACATCAGTGTTCTATGATGCTTAGAGGGAACAAACGTTTTGACAGATTGCTAAATTGAGACTGTTTTAAAGAGCAATAGGAACAGTGCCTTGTGGTTGCAATATTATTCTGTAATCCATCTCCCTTCCCAGTAGAGATTAAGAATAGCAATTTAGATACAGAATTCTCCATGACTTTATAACAAGCATTAGCAAATACACTATGTCTAGCTTTGCCAGCCATTTCTTCTCTTTAAATGCTTATTTTCTTACTGCTGTTGCCAAAATTGTTGGCTAACTGCCAGGCCTTAATAAATCATTTAAAAAAATGGCTAGAAACATACACATTGACATTGTAATCCCGGACACTTGAAGGCAACTACTTTGTGTGCGAGTGTGCTCCTTGTGAAAAGGCAGGCTGCCATCACTCGAAGTGAAGGTAGCAAATGACAGACCCATAACCACATGCTGCAGTGAGCAGAAGAAAGTGACAATAATAGCAGCAAACCAATTAACAAATCGGGTTGGCTTAAAAGCATTTAGGGATATATAAAATAAGGTCGTCTTGGTCGACACCATACCCATTTTTGTTATTTATTTTAGTCACACCATACTTGCAACTTTCATAGTACTGTAAACAACAAGTGTAGCCATTGACAGATTAATTTGTACACATTTTACTGACTAATCACACACAGAAGTAGGAGTGAGAAAATCGCTTTTTTAGAGGTTTAGTGGCAAAGATAAGGTATTTGAAAAACCAGGTGGGGTTATGCGTGGGGAGGAATGAGCGCAAGTTTGGACTGCGGAGGTAGTTTTTTGGCTATATCCGGTCCAAGAGGGAGGCAAAAGTGATCTAACCTTGGTAAGTGCCGACATTCTAGTTTCCAAAACTAGAAATCGTGGGTCACGTGATACACTTCTGGGACCACGTGCTGGAAAACGCAGGCACTATGTATAGAGTAACCGTTTAATTGCTCGGAACTTTCACGGCGTTGGGATAGACATTGTTGCTGAGGCGGACTCACCTTGATGAAGTAAGGGGGAAATCAGATGGGGCAGAGAGAACGAATGAGAAGGGATGGCTCTCCTTTTTGAATCTATGTTGTCTATATAGCCCCGAGCTCCTGCATGGAATAATTTGTTACGAATGCAGCCTGGGGGTCGGTAGTCTGATGACAGTGCATGTACAGTGCACGGGCAACGTCCTACAAAGTGGTTTTTGAACTTTTTTCTAACTAATGATGCACTATCCCCTACTATATAACCATCGCTCCTATGCCATTTCGAGCACAGACTACAGTGAAACTGGGTAAGATGAACCAAGTTCATTTCCCTGTGATACACAAGACTCTATGAAGGGAAAAGATGGACAGTGGTGTCCTTCAAATAATTTTTTTTAATGATTTCCTAAGCTTATATCGTGAACTGCACGTTTAACAGGGACATTGTCCTGATATACGGCGATTGAAAAAGAATGTAGAATCAGCCGCTACATGCTGAATTAGTTTAGGAGGGGCAAAGTAATATTTTTTTATCTTTTTATAACTGTGCACACATATACATATACATACATATATATATATATATATATATATATATATATATATATATATATATATATATATATATATATGTGTTTCTTTTCACTTGTATACATTCTCTTACTTCCAGATTTTATTTGAAGTGTGATTACACGGCCTACGTATAAATTACAGGTTCAGTCCTGAATCTAGCAAAATCTAGCTGAAACAGACAAGTTTGCAGAGTGGAGGGGAGAACGGTTCACAATTTAATCTATTCACCACCATCCCCTGGTCTGAGATAGCCTTTTAACCCTGACCTCGGAATCCGTGAATAAAACAGGCGTTAGGATATCCCCAAGTTTGTTTTACATTATATTTGTTCGTCTGCACTTATTCTTTGCTTGATTCCCTACTCTATGTGTTTGTATTGTTTACCCCACCCTATTGTTGCACGCCGTGCGATGGTCTGCACAGGGGTGTGTTTGGCAGTCCAGTGATGAAGCACGCCAAAATTTATTGTGGGTGAGGGCAGTTATCCAAACACCTTAATGTTGCCACTAAAACTCTAAAAAAAACGCTTTTCACACTTCTACTTCTGTGTGTGATTAGTCAATTACAGAGGAGGTTGAAGTAGGAGCTCCCCTACTCCCCCTCTTATTGTGTGGAACACACAATTTACTGACCCTGAAAGGATTGAAGACAGCATTGCTGTTCTAAGAATTGCAAGTCACTGAATTTCACAATAGCAACCACTTAACTCACCAAGTCATCTGGTCGTCTTGTGCAGATTATGCAAAGGACAGTAAGATTACCCAAACAATGTTTAACAATCTATGAAATTTAACCAACTAGTGTGCTACTGTAACATTGTATTGGTTCTTTGCTGCAATTGCAGGTTACCTGCATTAAATGTAGATCTAAATTTACTGATCTTCGGTCTTCATTTTTACTTGCCAAAACGGTATTTCTCACCTCATGGTTTGAACTTGCTCTTTGTCTGTTTATTGGGCATATTTCATCTTTACTGCCTGAAGCACACAGACGTCTCTATGTAATGTGTTGCTAAAAACATTGAAATTGTCCGAATTTCTGGACATTTTTCATAATACATTGAAGACTTGTTCTTAACTTCTTTTAATGCCGACTACTGCTCGATGTCCCTCCATCTTACAAAGGACTGGATTTGTTCTTCCAGTAATAATGTGCAGTTTGAACTACTGAAAGTTAGTTTGAATCTATTTCGAACCAGTGGTTTGTTGTAATATTATTTCGAAATATTGGCTGTATTGATTACTACTGTATTGATCACCTAACTAATTCATGTTGGGAATTTTAGAGATGTGCATTTTTCATAGCTTTGTTAATTTATATTGCTTTTGTGTAATTTACGTGCAGTCTTATAATCCCTCTCTCCTCATTCCCCTCCAAGACAGATCTGACAGGTCTTAAACTAACAAAAGGTACTAAACTACACTCCGTTTATAGCCTAATATACTCAAGGTAAATGGCTCCACAAGAGTGAGAACTGGTATCTGCACCAACAAATCAATTTTCCCACTATTTTCCCAATTTCCTTCCCGAAAAATAAAGAAAACCTCAGCAAGAGTTGTAAAAAAATTAAGTCAGTCCGAATACCATGATTATATGATCAAAGGACTCAGACTCTTACCCTAGGTTATTTTGCTAAGCTTAATCACTGCCTTCAATGACTCATTAGCTCACACTATAAATTAACTTGATCCTTTCAAACAGAAAATAAAATCCAATGAGGGCAGTACTTTTGAATTAAACTTTGAAAGAAGATCCCTAAGGGACAGAATACAAAAAAGAAAACTGGGCAGCAATCCTACAAGACCTCAAGGCAAAGAGCAAACTATATTAACACTGATTATGCAAAGCAATATTTCTAAAGGCAATGATTAGAACTGTGAGAAATTAACTTAATTACCAGTTTAAAGTTATTAAGAATGAATCAAAACCAAGTACAAATCATGACCTATACAGTATACAATGATGAGCTTGTAAATTCCCAGCATAATGGAGATTATCCCAAACACCTTCAATAAACCTGGTCTAATCAAGACCTGCAAAAAGTAAATGAACTGCAATTAGTTGAACCCATCAGTAGCCAAAAAACACCAGAAATAACATTAGCCACTAAATCTGCTAAAGAGCTGACATGCCCACCCCACCACTAACTTGCCACACAGGCTACTGTTGTATTCCACTTGGTTCATCCCTACCCGTGTTCCCCCCACCCCTCTCTCTCACCTCTTGGAATGTTCTTACTGTTGAAAGAAGATTCTACAGCTGACTCCAGCTGACTAGAACCGGTTGGTGGTGTAAGACCTAATAAACTCTAGTCATTTTATACTCAGTGTTATGTGTTTTTAACATTGGCAATGGCCAGCTGTGTGGGGGCAGCCACACCACCATCCCCAACTGTATACTGCCTACTGTATACAGCCATACTCCAGTAGCATTGTTTTACTACAGTTTTGGTGAGAAATTCCATTCTGCCGAATTCTACATAACATTACTCTAAGGACTCTGGAGGTACTGTACTTTTGAGGCATTTCATTAACCGGAGGGGTTTGTGCCAGGCTGGTCAAATGTTATGCTCTATCTTTCTCACGGTTTGATCTGCAAGAATTCTCACCTGTGTGCTGCATAGTGTTATGGACCTTCCAGTGTTTCATCTTCATGGACGGGGAATCCTTCTAGTTTAGTGCCTTTGCTCTTATGTCTTCCTTGTGAGGAGTGTTGTGCTTTCGCCATTGTGGTTGCATTCCTCGCTGGGTTGGCAGTCTTTCCTTCTTCTACTACTTCAGCGACCCACTCGATTCCCCTATATCGTCGCCGAAGGACTTGCAAATCTGCTTGGGAAGTGCTTCTGTTGTCCGTTCAACTGGACAAGCACATCAGGGAAACAATCTCGCTGTCCGGTGCCTTCTGGGGGTGTTTCTAATTTATGCCTCACACTGACAGGAAGTCTGTTGCAACGCTCTTCGGTTTTGGCGGCAGTACCCTCTTTCTTCTCCACCCTGTTCCACTGACTGACACTGAACACATCAGTTGCAAGTGTGTCCACAAGGGTTCAGGGGGCCGTATCTTCTTTCTTCTCCACCCTGTTTGCTGTCTGGGACAGCACGCTAGTCAGTTGCAAGAGTTTGGCCACAGGAGACGTTTTAAAGGCTTGTCAGAGCTGAAGTTTTTTCTCAGCATATCACTCGCTGACGGGCACAGCTAACCTGCCAACACAAGTTTAGCTGGTAATTCCTCATGCTGACTAGCACAACTTAGTGCTGGATCTTTCCCCCCATAGTGTCATTTTCCTGTATTTCCATGTTATTTCATATGCACATTACTGTATTCTAAAAGATTTTTTTATGAGGATTTTTTTGTACTCGCATTTTCAAGTTCACAGCCTTAGGTTTTTACCAACTCCATTTCTAAATGAGGTTGGTGAACAAAATATCCAGTGGAAACAATGGAAAGATTTATTTGAGTCCTACCCCATAGCAAAGGGGGGGGGGGGGGGGAAGTTAACTCCTTTCAGAAAATACATTTTGGTGCATAATTTTGGAATAGAAGGTCGTAAACCATTCAACAACTTAAATGAGTCTGAACAAAAAGTTGATGAGGGGGATGGTGAGGTCAATGTGTACCTGCGAACTATGAACAAGTTAGAGAAACATTTTGGACAAATTATTAATGCGGAGTTAGAAAGACACACATTTTTCTCAAGAGTTCAAGGTAAGAATGAAAAAAATCAGTTCTTATATTGCCCTATTGAAGTGTTTATCTAACACTTGTGAATTTGAAGGTTTGACCACTTAGTGAGATGCACTAACAATTTTAAAATTCAAGAGAAATTATTAGCCGGTAACCCTGATCTCAAACAAGCCATAGAAATAGCGCTGGGGGTAGAACATACAGCTGGTTGCATAATTGTATATACCAAACAAGACAGTAAAGAAATTCACTAGTTAGATAGAAATTCACTAGGTAGATAAGGATGGCAAGTTAAAAAATCAAAATAGTGTAAATAGTAAGCCTAAATGTTACAGGTGTGGTAACCCAGCGCACTTGGCAAATAGCCCATCCTGTCCAGCAAGAAATCTGGCGTGTCACAAGTGTGGGTTGAGGGCACACTTGGCCAGAGTTTGCCGTGCCATGCGCGGAGAACCGTATCTATGAAAGAACCTACAACTCCAGTAGAAACCAAATTGGTATTTCAACTGAATAAGGATTAAGGTGTCCGTTTTCCAGAGTGACTTGATACACTAGACAACAAACATGTTAATGTCTTTGTGGTTTCTTGTTCTCCTTACACTCTGCTGGAGGGTAAAGTTTATCAAAAATGTTTCCCAACAGATTAAGTGTGCTCCAGACAGCAGATATCAAGCCGGGGGTGACCCTATTTTGTTCTTGGGAATGACCACCATGCTGTTCAGTTACAAGGGTGGGAACACAGTGGGTAAAGTCTATATCACTGAGAAAGGATCTAATCTTTTGGTTCATAAACACCAAATGGAGCTGGGCATCAAATTAGTTTACAGCAGCCTGGAAAAAGTGGTTCTTGTTGATCGCTCACTTTGTGGACAAGACATTTGTGATGAATTCACCAAGGTTTTCACTGACAACCTAGGGTTATTAAAAGACTTACAAAACTGCATCAAACTCAAAGACAATGCCAGAGCTGTAGTACACAAAGTCAGAGCCATTCCACGCCTCGTGCAGATTCCCCTTCAAAAAGAACGAGACAGACTGGAGCTAGACAGACTGTTGGAACTGGGTGTTATTGAACCCATAGAGAGTTCGAAATGGTTGGCCCCCATTGTTATTACGACTAAATCACCTAGCAAAGATGTTGGATTGTGCATGGACCTCAGGGATTTAAAAAGGATTATCAGGGTGGATAGACACCCACTTACGAGGATTCATGAAATATTAACCCTCATCTAGATGCCAGCTACTTTAGTGTTCTCGATGTATAGTCAGTGTATCACCTACTGGAACTGCACCCTGATTTTCGTCACCACACTGACTTCCTTTATCAAGCCTTTAGGTGCATTTCAATATTTATGCATGGCTTTCAGGCTGGCATCAGCTGCAGCTGCTTTTCAAAGGATAATGCAGCATGTTCTCAAGGATGTCCCTGGCACATTGTGTTTTCAAGTCGACATTCACATACATGGGAAAGACATTAAAGATCACAAAGACATGCTTAGACAAGTACTACACATGTTGCATAATGCAGGACTCACACTTAAGAAAGAGAAGTGCCAAATTGGGGTGTGCTCTGTGGAATACCTAGGGCACACTATTTTCCGCAATGGCAACAAACTAAAATTGAATGTAATGGATGCCATACTGAATAATGTTGCACCCGCCAGTGTTGAAGACCTTAAATCCTTTTTAGGCATTTTGAAATAATATTCAAAGTTCACACAAAATTACGCCGATATGGTTGAACCTTTACGGAATCTAGAAACCCATTTGTATGGTGTGAAGACTACCAGGCAGCATTTGCAGCCATCAAATCTCGCATCACTGACACCTTTTTTAGGCAGGTTTGATCCATGCCACTAATAAAGGGTTGGGAGCCAGCCTTATTCAGGGTTGGGACAAGGAGCAATTAGTAGCTTTTGCTTCAAGAACATTGAAAGGAGCTGAGCATCACTACCCTACTGTAGAAAAAGCAGCCCTAGCACATTTTTGGGCTACCAGACACTTCAGAATTTTTTCTATGGGGCATAGCTTTCACGGTAATGACTGATCATAAACCTCTCATATATGCTCTTACAACTAAAGGGTCTACTAAGACCTGAAGATGGATCTTAGGGTTAGAAGGGTACAACTTTAAAGCGCAATTTGTGCCTGGCAAACAGAATGTACTGGCCGATTTCCTTTATAATGCACCCATAAATCTGAGTGTTGACACCCCAGAGGAGGAGGACGTGGACATAGTACTGGAAGTAGCAGTGTTGAACAAGAAGGATTGGGATGATTGCAGTGTACAGTATAAAACTGTGCCATTACTAAAAAAAAAAAAAAAATACATAAGAGATGGTTGGCCGGACTACAAGTGCAATTTACCTGTAGTGCTAAGCAAATTTTGGTAAGTATGGTTGGAACTGAGCATAATTGGGGAAACTATTTATTAGAAACAAAAATGTGGATTTGGCGCATGTGGGGCACTTAAGCCACAGCCTTACTAAGCCTTACTAAGTATGAGAGGAATATTGGTGGCGGGGCATAGACGACATTGTGGAGGTTTCTGTCAAAAACTGCAGAGAATGTGGAAAAAGTGATAAAACGCTTGCTGTCAGGAAAACCCCGTTTTGTCCTGTTCAAGTCCTTGTGCTTCCTTGGTCTAAACTTACATTTGACATTATTGGCCCTCTCAACCTCAGATGTTTAAATGAACGCTTCATCTTAGCTCTCATCAATTACCATACACCATAGGTTGTCACCAAACCTGTGCACCAAATAGACACCAAGTCTCTCATTCGGTTTTTAAAGGACACTTTCTAAGAGGAAGGTATACCGGACACCCTGGTGACAGACAACAGGGTTCAATTAACTTCCGATCTCATGAAGGACTTCCTTACCAATGTACAGGAATTTATATAGCGCAAATCACCAAGCGGTCTCTAAGCGCTTGCTTAGGGAACCCGTCCTGGTATTCCCCTGTGAGATAACCCCGGCAGGGTATCCGCAAGGCGAAAGCCAGGCATCCCGCCGCGAGGGGCTGTTGTGGAGATTAAGCAAGCTATTGCCCAGAGTCGCAGAGTGTGAACCCGTGAATCGAGTAGGCACCGGAGCGAGAATTATCGAGTCCATGGACATTTTAGGACTCAAGACCCCGCCGAGCCGGGAATTGAACCCTGGTCCCTGGCTGACCTCTGCTTCCAGGTCTGCCTCCTCTAACCAGTGAGCCACACTTCTCCACCAATCTTCACATTTGTCACCAAAAGACTGCTTTGTATTGCCCCGGGTAACTGGATTGTTTGAGCGTATGAAAAGGGTTGTCAAGAGGTGTTAAAGGGCAGAGGTGACAAATGTACCTGCTTAGCTTGCCTTGCAAGAGAGGATATGGGCCTACTGCACCCAATAGTGTCACAGTGGTGTGTCACCCTTCATCTCCTTAAAAGGGAGGAAGCCTAAGACTTACCTCACTGCGGGATGGTTACACAAAGACAGTACATGTTCTGTGGACAGGTCTGAAATTGCCAAAAGAATTGATCTGCACCAGGACAAATACAAAACCAGATATGATACACTAAGAGACCAGATTCCGATCTTGCTCGGAAGGGCACCGAACGCGATCCGGCCGGAAAAAGTACAAGCCGTACAAGTGATTTTCACCCGACTCATACAGCTGTACGAGCGCGCAAGTACGATGCGAGCAACGTGAAATTCACCGACCGAGTCGTTTCCGTGTCCGAACCGCTCCGTACGTCTCGTCCGTGGACCGTGCCGTGCAATGGATGCGATTTACGACTATGTCAGTACCATGCATGCGTCGGACAGCCAATGTGAGCCAAAGTTTCCGGCTCGCAAAACGTTCGGGAAGTTGCCTGTGGGGGTTCGCGTTGGACCCCCTGTCATCCGCAGCCTTACAACTCTGACACAGGGGGAGACCCAAGGGTCTCCCCAACACTGGTATGTACGGTGCGGATGGCACCGATGTGTAACCACTGTAGGGGGTGCCCTTGTGCACGACGTACCAATTCAGTCAATGGGAACCCATGTACGTGTCGTACGACTGGCTCCCATTGACTTCTATGGGAGTCCGACCGCATCGAGTACGGCAGCATGCGGCCGCATCGCACTCGCTCGGAAAACAGTCCGGATCCGGCTCGGTCGGCGAGCTTTACGATCCAGTTCGGAATCGGCCCCAAAGTGTGTTAAAACACAGCTGTTGAGAAGAGGTGAATGTGTCCATATTGCCTTCCCACAGAAAGGAGGAAGAACTGCTCCCGTTTCTCCCAACCTCTCAAGATAGTAAGTGTGGGAAGAAACGTGGTCCAGTTAGAGAATGGGCAAACGTGGGGGATGAACTAAGTCATAGCATGTCAGTCTTCCCAATCATTTCAAAATGGATCCAGTACCATGGGTATGCAGTTAGAAAGTTCAACTGATCTTCCTCAGTGGTCACCGACGAATAATGTTTGCCCTGCCTGGCATAAAGATGATAGTATTGGATAATTATTTGTTATACTGTATAAGTTGTAGCCAACTCCAGTTACTTTTGACCTTATGGCTTTGGATGTACTGGAATGCTATTAATACTCTAGGATATGTTGCATTTTTTTTCTTTCCTCTCTCTTTGGCTACTTTCTTTATGCGCTTCTTTGCACAGGGAGGTGTGTTGCAATCCACTTGGTTCATCCCTGCTGGTGCCCCCCCCTCACCTATTGGAATGTTCTTACTGTTGGTGAACAAAGATTCTACAGCTGACGAACATGTTGATGGTGTAAGACCTAATAAACTCCTCAGAAACAGTTGGAAATACACAGCAACTCAGTGGAATGACATATACGTTAAATCATTTACTGGCCAAACAACAATCTTCTTTATACTTGCATAGCCCTGAAACGTTCTCAAAATCGAGGATGCACTCTAGACATTTTTTTTCTTTCAGGGAAATCAGCCTTCCTAAATTTGCTAGAGCTCTCCATGGAATTTGATATTGTGTAACTAGACCTCTTCCTTGAAAGACTCCATACTTGAGTGTGAGTGGTGCGGTGTCCCTAATGTATCAATGCCCACCACTTATAAAGTATGCAACAGGTCAAAATCAGCAATATCTTTTTTACTCCATATGCCACTTTATATGGTGCTCCACATAGTTCTATTCAAATTATTTCAATAAAAGATCAACCTTACAGTGGAACTTCAGGGCAAGATTCCATGAGTTTCCTTCCATCAATTCCTTAATATGGACTCTCTGCCTAGCTACAATACATTCATGACTATTTATGAAAAGCTAAAAACGGAAGTACAATAAAAGTAATTGCTCCTGCTGTCTCAAAGTCATCTCATACTCCGATCTCGGCCTTCAAATTCGTGGTCATCTTTCTAGGAAATAATTTAATTCACTTGCATTCTTGATTTTTCTGGCATGATAACTGGATACACACCAAGAAACTAATGTTAAGGGAGAAAACAAGTATTCTAACCACTTGGCTCTAACCCCATCATTCACCTGCGAAAGTTATTTCAAGATGGATGTAGAGGCCAGGTTTACATTATGAATTATCTATCAAAATACTTTGAAAGTATGCTCCCACAATTCCACCTCGGCCCTCTCCAGCAGTCCCACATACACAGCGTTCTTAATTTTCAACACAAGAAAATTAAAGTACACCACCCTAGGCCTGGTACCTGAAATAACTTCCCAGAAAGCATGCTCCAAAATGATCCACCTCGACTTGCTCATTTACTGGGAATGTGCCTGGCACATGGAATACAATACCCACACATGAAATTGTGAACATATCTACTTAACTTCATGAAACTGTTTGAAGTTCATGTCAAAAGTATCACCAATGGGATTCGAATCTTGATGCTGTTTTATCTTTACATTGCATTGTCAGGAGTTTGAGCAAAGAGAATAAACATGGTTAGTTCCACATTGGGTTTCCGAGGCCCACCATTTTACTCTTAATTTTTTCCATCCCACACATCTTTATACAAGTATAAGGTTATTTTTTGGACTGTCTTATTTTTGACCAAGGTCTACTTTGACATTTGGGACCTCGTTTGTGCTGAACAAATCTGTAATACATACACAAATTTATCAAACGTTTCAGCCTTTAGGTTGTGAATTGGCATGTCCAAGATAAGGGGTGAGAGATTCTCAGCTGTTGGAGTGTACTGGCACATGGAGTATAACTTTGAAGACTATAGCTTTAAAATAGATTATAGAAAAGGGATCAACACATTGGTACAATCTATGGGTTCTTGCATAGAGCCCAATATAATACACAACATGTATTTATTTGTATTTCTTATGGCTAAGGTTTCATAACTAAAGTCAATGCCATCAAACAGATCTAGAACCTCAGTGTGGCATGTGTTTTAATAATTTAAATGTTAATTCAGAACTATTCAGAGTGTACTATGATCAAGAAAAGAAAAAAAAATAATCTTGGACGAATGTAAAAATCTGCATAAGGGAAGCGAACAGAATGCCATTTCACAATGTAGCACAGAAGATCAAACATAAATTGAAATTCAGGCAAACGCTTGTGGATGCTCCCAAAATACTTCCAGCTTGATCATTCAATAAAAAGAAATCACATTTACTTTCAGATTGTTGGGAAGGTAATCAAAATCTTTATGGGGTAGGAACAAGTTTACCATATGTGAAGTGTCATTAAAAATGGGTGTAGGATTTCCAAGTTCACACTGTAAGGTACTCAGTACTAAGTACTAAGTAGAGTTTTATGAAAAAATATTCCCATCTTGGGATTGACCACAAGAATGCGTTTTCACAAATGAATTTATTAACTATATAAATTTAAAATATGATCTTGCATACTGGCTTACAGAAAGAGGACAGAGGACTACACTTGTAATAATAGAGAATGGAATGGAACTGAAAAGTTTAATACTGAACCCATGATGATTTGCACCTTTTAACACTGTCACGCTTTGATTACGAGATGGTTGTGAGAAGGAGTTGGCCTAACGGCTAGGGCGCTCGACCTCGGACCTGGGGATCTGGGTTCGAGTCTCGGTAACGACGCCAAGAACCTCCTGTGATTCTGGGCAAATCACTTAATCTCCCCGTGCCTAAAAATGAATGTGTGTCCTCTTCATGTAACGTAACTGGTGCAATGTAAAGCGCTCGGATACCTGATTCGGTTCGGGTCTAGTTCTGCAAAAAAAAAATTATAATAACTTAAATATTTTACATAAACCATCTGTTATGTGCACTTCAGAACATTACCAGCTTATTTATTCGACAATTGAGGCTTTAATTACACAAGTCTTTAAAAATAAATGCTAATAAACAAGCTTTGGCTCAGTTGGAGAAATTGAGTACTGATCTAGCTGGAGATGATCGACACATGGTCTATTCAGTTCTTCTTGCCTAATTTCCCCAATATATTCCAGTCATCATTTGTGCTACTTTTTATTTTCGTATTACAATCTGGTTTTCCTAGAGCTAATTGATACATTGCAACAACAATGAGAATAATTAAATGTTGTGCACCTATTAGTACCGTTATAGTGTACATGCATACAGTCAAGCTGTAAAATCATGTATTTTAAACTGAAATAAATATATACTGTTCATCACTTACTTTCATAACTAAAGGCATTAATAACTCCACAGATTCATTAGAGTCACATGATAAAATTCCACTAAGACACGTACGAGTTAAATTAGAGTTTCCAGATTATCTTCCCCAATGTGATTCATTTCCCTTCAAGTTTAAATCTCAAAATATGCAACGCTTACAAATGGAAGAACCCTAAAATTATGGATTTATGGCATAGGCAAGGAAAGTGATTATTGCAATTCCTCAAGGACTTTAAAATAATGACTAACAAAAAATACATTCTCTGTAGGATTATGTTTTTATAAGTCAATATCAGAAAGGAAAATTGTATTTTGGAAAGCTGCTATTTGTAAAAGCGTTTAACAAGTTTACAGCATAACCTATTATATATTGTTTCTATTTCTATTAAAGATGCAGCAACACAAATTAAAACAGTCCTTAAAGTTGCTATCAACTGTAACAAGCATTAGCAACGCCAATAGGTTTCTCCTTTGAAATCCATTAGTCAACCTCTTGCTGTTGTGCTGGTTGCCGAAGCTATAAAGCTTTGAGAAACAAAATTGTTGCGTTGCTCATGCATAAGAATACAAGCAAAAAAAATACCACCCCCTCCAAAAAAAACACATAAGCATGGGTAAAACCAATAGGTCTCGCCTATACTAGAACTATTTGCTTTGGCAATGGGTTTTAGCCGTGCGGAACAGCAGTCACACTGGTGTACAACATGGCAAAAAAAAAGTGGGGTGAAGGGTGGGGTAGATGGGAATAGAAGATGTGAGGTAGATTGGGGTAGAGTTATATTAGAGAGCAGGGACATAGAGGGGAGGGACTAGAGTGGTATGTTGTAGAGTGCCTGAGTGGACAAGTGCAGAGGAGAGTAGCAAAGAATGGACTGGTCAAGGCGGCATAGAATGGATTGGTGAAGGGTGGAGTGCCGTAGAGTTGTGTGTCAGAGGGTGGTAGGGCATAGAGAGGCAGAGGGTCATAGAGTGGCAGAGGGGCATAGTGTGGAGGAGGGTAGAGGGGCATAGACTGGAGGGGCACAGGGTGGCAGAGTGGAGGGGCACAGGGTGGCAGAGAGTGGAGTAAAGTGGAAGGGCATACAGTAGAGTGGAGGGGCATACATTGGAGTGGCACAGAGTGGAGTGGCATAGTGTGGAATAGAGCACTGCCATCACAGACACCACATTTTCAATTGAAATGACCATTTCTTTAGCTGAGACGTACAGGTTAATGGTGCACAAATTATAATGTAGGTAAATTACATCACCTAGTGTATTGATGTGTTTTGATCATATTCCAATATTAGTTTCCACCACACTTCAGAATTACAAAAAAAAGTGCTCAATTTGTAAATTCTTAATTCAAACTGTATTTGTACAGCACAGCTATCAGCTATCAGCTATCGGGGTATCCAGGCGCTGAGGTCCAAGAGGTCTATAGTCTAAGAGCCAGGTCTGGAGTCCTTTTCTGAAGTGAACAAGTGAAGGTGCTGTTCGTAGGTGAATGTCGTTCCAGACGTGGTGAGGTAGGAGAAGGAACGACCACTGCTGTGGTTCTGGCAGATGTGAGGAATGCGAGTGAGGGAGATAGGTAGAGCACATTTGCCTTGCAGACTGGTGGAAGTTCAGCTGGTGTTGGTGTAGGCTGCACCCTGGTCATGGAAGGGTTTGCAAGTGTGGGCCAGCATCTTGAACTGGTACCTCTCCTGGACGAGGAGCCAGTGGAGGTTTTGGAGGTGAGGGTAGTGATGTGGGTCCGTTTGGGGAGGTTGAGGAGGAGTCTGGCAGCTGCATGTTGTATGGTCTGGAGTTTGGTGGTGGTACAGGCATTGGATGTATTTCCATAGTCCAGCCAACTGATGATAAAAGCTTGTGTGACAGTTTTCCTTGTGTTGATGGGGATCCATCTAAAGATCTTTTGAAGCCTGTGGAGTGTGTGATATCAGGAGGACTTTGTCATTTCATGGCGAGTTTGCGGTCCAGGATGATTCAGAGATTTTGGGTCAGTGCTCAGGTGGCCACCATGTGTCATCACACCGTAAGGTGATTTACCCAAAAATCAGCACTTGCGCATTGTCCTTGTTAAGCTTTAGGCAGTTGGCCCTTATCCAGCTGGTGATGCTCGTCATGGGGTTTCGTAAGTTTGTTCTGGTGGTGGTGGGGTCTTCCATGAGAGAGCGGATGAGCTGGTTGGCATCTGCATAGGAAATTATGTTGAGTTTATGAGATCGGATTATGTCAGCCAGTGGTGTCATGTAGGTGTTGAACAAGGTGGGTCTGAGAGACTATCCTTGGGGACAGTGCAGATGATGCTCTTGGACTCTGCTGTAAAGGGCGGTAGGCAACTTCCCTGAGTGCATCCTTTGAGGAAAGATGCAATCTATTTGTGGGCATCTCCCTGGATGCCCATGTGGTGGAGTCTCCTATTGAGGGAGTGGTGAGATACAGTGTTGAACACTACAGAGGTTGAGGAAGATCAAGGGTGCTGTTTTACCTCAGTCGAGGAGGGATCTGATGTCGTTGGTTGCAGCGATCAGGGCGGTCTCAGTGCTGTGGCTGGCGCAGAAGCTAGATTGGGAGGAGAGTAGATTTTTTTTTTTCTTCTAGGTTTTCAGCGAGCTGGCGGTTCATGGCTTTCTGAAGGACTTTCGTGGTGAACAGGAGCAGGTAGATGGGGTGCTGCTGGGTGAATAGGGGCAGCAGGATTTGCAAGAACAGCGAAAATGGCAGGAAACAAATACAGCGGAAAGCTATGGGAGAAATAAGCACATGGCTAATCTAATCTGACACAGGAAAGGTAAAGTCTAAGCTAACACAATACAAAAAATACAACAGCAGAGCCGAGCGATCAACTAAACTAGACAGGAATGAAGGTTAAACTAGCACAACATGTGCAAGAATAATAAAAAGCAAGACAGACAGAAGGCTGGGTCAGCGAGCAGCGGTGATCTGGGAAGGAAGGTGGAGGAAGGGCAGAGTTAGCTGTCCAGTCAAACGGCATTCTAGAACAAAAAGGGGCAAACTAGTAAACCAGGGACATGGGCTGTACATATACTATCAACAAAGTGGTCCCTATGGCGGGGGGCGAAATTTAAATGCATGTTCACAGAAATGGAGCACGCAGAAATATATAGTAAACAGGGAATGCTTCACCTGAGGTCTAACTCAAGCTGGACAGCAAACAAAAAGTAAAGCTGAAACAGATAGCCTTTCACAGTGAGAAACTGGCACTGCATTCCGCTTTAATTCCAGAGCACTCAATAAAAGTTCCATCATAATCATGCAGCTACAATTTCAACTCACCATTTTCACCTGGATGCAACTCAATTAACAGTATGCACAGCACAAGTTTTGTATGGTGCAAAAAAAAAAAAAAAACCTACAACTACACAAAATCCGGATAAACAAATTCTTTGGAAATGCACAATTAATTAATATTTGAAGTATGAACATACCTTCATGTGAGCTGAGAGGCAACATACGAGCCACAGCTCTTCCTATAGCGAGCCACACATAATGAGCAATAATTGCACAGTGCAATGTGCTAAAGAAAAAAAATGCTTCGAGCTACTAAACCAAAATATTATAGTGTAGTTTATCATCGTAACAAAACGTTTGGTGATTATCAGTTACAATTTTTACACATACACCGTTATGCTTGTGTCTTCGTAAACCTGCACTGTAGCTCAGATGGTTTACACATCCACGGCAGAGCTAAGAAGCTTGCAGATATCAGGCTTGAAGACAGATCGTGTAAAGATATCCTTTAAAAAGCAACACAGCTCAGACCCTTATTAGGTCGAGCAGACGTACTCTCAATGCGTGAGCATTGAGAGTGTCTGCTACAGACCTAATGTGACCCGTATTCAGGAGAGTGGACACGACTCAGACGCGCGCTTTTGCAGTCTCAGTTTTGACCGCGGGAGCGCGCGTCTGAGCCGCGCTTGCGCAGAGTAACTCACAGCCAGCCCCCACCCCTCTGCATGCACGCATACACACAGGCGGGCGCTCACACACACACGCTGCCGCCCCCCACCCACCCCTCTGCATACACACAGACACGCAAGCACGGAGCCCCACTCACCGGACACATCCAGCCCCCACCCCTCTGCATGCACGCACGCACACACAGGCGCGCGCGCGTACACACACACATACACACGCTGCAGCCCCACTCACCGGGACTTCTACTCCGCAGGACTCTTCCGACGTCAACGGGCACAGGGACACCGGCACTCCGCTCCTTGGCTTCCCGGGCGGACGCCGGCTGCACGCAGGGCTCTCCTCTCTCTGCACCGGAGCCATGCGCCAGCCACTGCAGCCTGCCTCCTGGGAAGCTCCGGTCGCGTGTCCGGCCCCGCCCCCGTCCCAACAAAGGTTGCCTGGCTTCCTGTTGAAGCCGGGCTGCTGCGGTGAGTTTGCGTTTTAACCCTTTCCTGTCTGTAGACACATCACCCTGGGCACCGCGTCAGCACATAGGACTTCGATATGTGTAAAAGTTGTGTTTTATTTTATTCGCCCGCTTTTCTGTGCTGACACTTCCTTGTTATTTTACTGTAAAAGGCATACTGTGCAGTGGCTATTGACCTTGCATGATTCTGGGATGCAACTATGATGCTCTCTTCTGGCAGTCAGAATTAGTTTCTTTTGTTCACAGGTCAGTACAGCAGTCAAGAAAAATAAAATGCATTATGTTTAATTATAGCCACTCCTAAATAAAATCGCTAAGGCTCGCATTTCGAGTAGCAAAAGCAGTTACCATTACTGCCGTGATTCTGATCGCCAGGAACGCCGTGTATGTTTAGTTTTTTTTTCCCTCTTAACCTGGAGAGTAATCTCTAAGTTAAAGTCTGTAAAGTCTGTAGGAGAATTTGGGGATGTGATAAGGGACTAACGAGCCTCGAGAGAATCACATTGAAATATCTTTAGTAGTTTGCATACTAATGTTCAGGCATAATAAAGCAAAACCGGAAACTGCTCGAAGACCTTCAGCAGTAGCTTATGCATGCTAATAACAAATGCCCCATACAGCTGCCACAAGCACACAGTCCATGAGCGTCCAAGTGATACTTGATGAAAAATGTCTTAACAGGTAATGGGGGAGCTGTTTAGCCAAAGTCCTTATTTGCTGGATTCATTGTCCGATGGTAATTTTAATTGGAAGCCATGGAATGTAATCCAGCCCTACAACTCACTGACTCTCCCTCCCACTCACTGACTCTCCCACCCACTCACTGACTCTCCCACCCACTCACTGACTCTCCCACCCACTCACTGACTCTCCCACTCACTCACTGACTCTCCCACCCACTCACTGACTCTCCCACTCACTCACTGACTCTCCCACCTACTCACTGACTCTCCCACCCACTCACTCTCCCACCCACTCACTCTCCCACCCACTCACTGACTCTCCCACCCACTCACTGACTCTCCCACCCACCCACTCACTCTCCCACCCACTCACTGACTCTCCCTCCCACCCACCCACACTCTCCCACCCACTCACTGACTCTCCCACCCACCCACTCACTGACTCTCCCACCCACTCTCCCACTGTCCCGCTCTCCCACTCTCAACACAACACATATTGCATTACAAATGCAATAGGTGTCACATTTGCAAAAGTTTAAGCTATTGGGATTGTAAATAACAATGCTATTAATGTATCCATTTTCAAAACCAACACATACAAAAATATTGTCATTTACAATGCCAATAGCTCAAACTTTCCTAATGCGAGACCTATTGCATTGCAAATGCTTGTTTTTGTAAAGGTGTCCTCTCCCCATGCAGAAGAATCCGGAATACATGAAGTATAGTATATTGGAGAGCAGGGCTGTATATTTTTTTTAAACAAAGTCAATCCAAGTGTGCGTGCTGTGAATTTCCATAACACATGCAGTTACAATCGTATGTACTGTATAGGAATTTGCAAGCATACACTCTAAAATCTATTATTACTGCTACATGTGTAGAGCACACTGTATTTTTAAATGAAACACATGGAAAACCTTATTTTAGGTCGAAGGAAAGTCTGCATCTGCACGAGGAGGTGCTGCTGCAGTGACTCGTAATAATGATCATTTTTCTGTGAAAGCTGCTGAGCAACACCACACTCCATGCTAGCAGTGGCACTTACCTCAGGTTTATGCACATTTTTTTAAAGACCAGTATGCAGATTGGTAAAATCCAATAACACAGCAAGGGTGCAATGCGGCCTCTTTGGCTGCTGGTGAGAAATTAAAATGTAGCAATGTACCGGGCTCAAATGGCCCCTCACTGCTCTGGGCCCCGTGGAACCACAGCAACGTTGGCAGCTATGCCTCGAGAATAGTATCAGGTCAAGCATAGTACATGAAAAACGCCTCTAAAAACAAAACGCTGCAAGTAGTGCTGTGTATACCTGGATTACCTTCGGCAACATGTTCAGTTTCAAATACAGAGGCCACCACATCGGAAAGGGCCGGTGCACGGAAGCACGGAGTGTGGGCAGGCTGATCTTTTCAGCATCACCACCATTAGTGAAATGGATGGGCCAAGAAGAGCAGAACCCACCCTGCAGGAGCATGTGCTGTCCGCTTGGAAAGCACAAGCAATGACCAGATGAAGACTTCACACAAAACATAATCCAGCTTTATTTAGGCTGCAAGAAGAAAGATGTATCCTCAGTCATAAAGAGCACAAATAAATGAAAGTGCAGTGCTTCATTTGTTTAAAATAAAAATGTCCTAGGGAACATATCACTGCTCTTGCTTTACACTTCCAATACTGGTGACTCACTATGTATCCAAGGGTCTATTGGCAAGTGGTCATGATGGGAGGAATAGATGAATGAGCTTAGTTTTATTCCCCAATCTTTTACTTTTATATTTCTAAAGGGGAAAGCAAATAAGAATAAGCACGATAACAGGGGGAATAGGACATGGTACCGTAATGACTCCTGGCAAAGAGTAAATAAAGGTATACCTGGAAACACTGGTAGACAAACGACTACTCAGTGGGTTAGCTGCTTTTTGATTAATTGCAGCAGTCAGTTCACTACTGCAGAGTGAGACCTGTAGTGGTTCCAGAGTGGCAACAACGTGTGCCTCCCAGGTACGAAGTTAAACCCAGAGAATGGTGAGCTAATCTCTTGTGGTGAAAGGTGCTGTGGGATTTCCTTTGGAAAATAAATGTCTTCACATCCACCTGCAATAACCACTGCTCAACTATTAACTGTTGAAATTATGTGATAACAGGTGTGGTGCAGTGATAAATGGTATGAAACTTTCACTCCACCTAAATGTATAGATTTAGGGAGACGTAAGCTTGAGTAACAAAAACTAATACCAACAGAGAACTACTATCACCACACACATAACTTTCTCAGACCCAGCCAGCCTGCTCTTTCGATATTTTCTAGTGTTGTGGGATCAAACAACCAATAAAGGTCCCCGCTAGTAAATAGACAGAATTGTGTGAAGGATAATTTAGCACTTTATAGCTCGAATGGGTGTTCTAACTTTAAAGATCACCACTTGAAAATTAGGAAGTGATTGATTGATGTGTTTGTATCTTTCTAGCTCTATTGACCTCCTATGATGCGGATGCAGATTCTGAAAGGAAACAATCCATACACAAGTTTGCAGCTTTATTAAGCTATGGAGCGGTCCATGGGTAAAAGACGCATAGCTTTGCAGCCGCCCACTACGGGCACTTATGATGCCAACGAGTACTCGCTAACTGAGTTTCCTATAGCTCAGTTGACAGGAGGACTGTAGTGGAAAAACAAACATCCTCAGGTTGCGTGTTCAAATGCGGCTTAAAGCTCTTTAGCAATTCCCTGCTCTTTCACATGCTTTTCAAGCCAAACCACCGTCTTTCTTACAGTCTCACAGCTTGGCTCTTCCTGCCTTCTTTGCTGCTTCTACAGTCCAGCTTCCTTCTTCAGCTGGGATGGGAAGACCGCGCCATGCCCCATTCTGCAGCTGCGACTGCATTCAGCTATCGGGGAACCTGGGCTGAAGATAGAGGCGAGTCCCTTGCGTGAAGCGACACCCAACACGCACCACCACAGCTGCAAAGCAACTGGCCCTTTGGTCAGAGGTGGTTGTTGGGACTTGGCATCTGCTGCTCGGGAGCTGGGCTGATAGCTCTAACTGTGAGGTAAGAAAGTTGCGATGTGTGAGCAGAAAGTTGCATTTATAAATGAATAACACGTTCATGGTGTACTTGCATTTTTTTATGGCTGCTTTCAGTAATGCCTCGCAGATGGCAGTGCCACAATTGTAGAGACCAGCTCTAGGCAGGGCACACACATGTAAAGAGGCAATATAAAATGACTAATTTTAATAATGTTATGCACTGGGGGCACGCGATTACATAATCGGCCACATGCATCAAGTGATTTAGAAATCGCAAACGGTGCGAATCGCAAAATTCGGCCGTTTGCGATTCCTAAATCACTATTTGGGATGCATTAACAAAAAATACAAGAAATCGCTATTTCTTGCGATTTCTAAAAATGCGATTGCATTTAAGGAATCGCAATTTGCGATTCCTTAAATGCAATGCATGACACTTAAAAAAAATTGCGAATTCGCAATTAGGAGGAAAAAATTACCATGAGGTTGGACCTCATGGTAATTTGCGAAAAATTAGAAAAATGCAATTTTGTGCATTTTTCAAACTGTCATGTTGTGCACACACATGCCCTTAGGGCATGTGCATAGATTGATTTCAGGGGTGCAACAGGGTGTCCTTTGGACACCCCTGCACCCTTGAAATCGCAATCTCAATTTGCGATTAGCTAATTGCGAAAAGCAAATTGAGATTGTCTTCCCATTCATTCCTATGGGCCTTTTGGCCCATAGGAATCAATGGGAAGGGATTCCTTAATTGCGATTCGCAAATTGTGAATCGCAATTAAGGAAAATTAAGAAATCCAAATAAAATTGCGATTTCTTAATTGCGATTCTTTAAAAATCGCAATTAAGAAATCGCAAATGACTACAATGATGCATGTACCTGAATATGTCTGGGGCTTGGTCAGAAAGGACTTCTTTAAATAAAGTAGTATATAAATGTAAGCACTAAATCTGGGTCATTTGAACACAGGTTGAGTGCTGCACCTTTTAATCATATGGTTACTGATGACATGCATATTAAGTAGAGTGGTGGTGGCTACCATATTCTGTGATGTTCTGTTGCCAACTGTGTGGAATGTATTATGTGTTCAGTCGCTGCTCAGACTTCGTGCTGGATGGTAGCAGCCAGAGCACTTTACTCTTCTGGGTCTGGTAGGTTTCATCCTCATTAAACCAACTCACAAATTCCTGGTTTTATGAGATGTGTTTGTCCTGTGTCTACTACACTACAATGAGCCTAAGCACGCCGGCCTTGAAACAAAACACTATTAGCATGCTGCGCGTCATTAAACGCCGAACAATGCCGATTAGTGCAGGACCTTTCAAAATACATTAGTCTGCAAACAGGAGGTCATGTCCTGAGAGCCACTGCCGACTGAAGCCCTGAGGCTGGGCAGCTCCAAAATTATATGCAGAAAATGGCATGCGCGGCAGCCACTTGCTGTGCAAGTTATGACCCTTTAGAACCCTGGTATGGAGGGGGGTCTAGGTACCATCATCGCTACCCAGTAAGCCAGTCACATGGAACCCCCGACACAGTACATGCACCACACAGTTAGTTGGGTAGGTGATCTGGCCACAAGCGACCACTGCACCCTTTATGTATTCCCACGGGCCAATCTCGGCCCTCTGGGTCCATGTCGCTACAATGTAGTGTAGTTCCCAAGGGGCTCGCTTCACCTGGTACGCCGCCATGGAAGAAGAACCTGCTGCTTGTTCTGTCCTCTTCCAAGGTGGTCTGCTATTTCACCCAAGATCGCTGCCACTGCGCCCTGCACACGTCTAATCAAGTGATTATATTTAAGCTCTGCTTACATTTTAAAAGCAGGGGCTACAAAATGTATTTCATGTAAAGTGCATGTCCTTTAAAAAAGAGACTGTGCCCTCAGGGATTTTATGGTGCGCACGCACCCTCTATGGAACAATGGTAACCAAACAGGTTAAGGCAATCTTTGCTTTAATTACCTTAAATGTTTCCATAAAGAGTGAAAATTATACTTTCGGACTCACCTTAAACGGACCACCCTTTGAGAAAGCTCCACCTAGGGAACAATTACATTTTCTGTAACTAAAGCACTCTCCTTTACACAAGTGCAATGTAGATGTACGGAAAATCAAATTTCTGCGAGTGGAAGGACTGTGTGGTGTTGGGCCTCAGGCCCACATTACAATAATGAAGGACACAGACACCACGAGATGGGTAGCAGTAACTGGCCACGAGCACGTGCACCCGGGCCCTTTTATTAGCGGGCTCACGTCACTCGTGACACCCGTGATAGATGGGTGTGGGGTGCAGTGTGTCCAGCCCTCAAGGGAGTGGCTGGAAGTCTAGCTTCCTGCTGAACACTAGAACGTGTCCCACAGGACATTACATTCCTCCCCGACTTTATTGAGGAACTAAAAGTGTTAGTCCAACCTGTGGGGATAAACCAAACATTTAACTAGATACCACAGGGTCCATCAGTCTCTTGAGTCAGGTGGCTGGACGACATCAGACGTGGGTTGGTGACTTTGCTTGCAGCAGAACTTTCTCGGCGGGCACCGGTAGTTTAACCGGAGGGGTTCAGGACACGACCCCTGGCTCGGAGACGTCTGCTGCATACCGTCAGCTCGCTGACAATGACATGTCTTGCTGTCTTGCATGGCTTCCACTTTGCTGACGTTAGTGATGGTCTGTGGTGAGTTCTAAACAGTTCCTTTTAGTGGGTTGCGTCGTGAACATGCATGGAGTCCCAAGTGTGAATTCACAGAGGTGTTGCTGGACCAACTGTCCCTGTTGAACTGCTTGGCTGTGACCCGTAACCTGCCGTTGGGGCAATGTCTCTTCTCGCTCTCCCGACTGGGGAGGCCCATTGTCGGGGTTGCTGCGGGACTGTGGGAGGGCTGCGCTAGGGGCTCCTTGTGCGCAGTCTGGGGGCAGCTGCAGGACCGCTGAGGAGCGGTTACTTAGTCGCACGCACAACCCTCACGGGTGGATGAGTCTTGGCCAAGACTTGCACTCGCTGCTGCGGTTCCGGTGTAGGCCAGGTTCACAGGTGGCCTCTGGTTTCTTTTGTCGGCTAGTGTGGCAACTGTACAGGACTCCAGTCCGCCGATCTTCTGGTGTTTGACGCAGGTGCTGATGCCTGGCGTGATGGTGGTTGCCAGCCATGTGGCGTGCTTTGTCCTCTTTTTGGGTGCTTCCTCCGGCACGTCGTGTGTCTGTGTATCCAGAGGAGCAAGTGGTGTGATCTCTTCACCGGCGGTGGCATTGGGCTGCCACGTGTTGGTTGTGCATGCTTGGCACCAGTCTTTATTGAGCTGTTTCTGGGGGTAGTTCCCTTGAGATGTTGCTGTATTGGCTGGTTGTCCACTCTTGCTAGTGGGGGTTGTCTTTGGTGTTGCTGCTAGATTTTGGTCAGCGCTTGCTTAGGCCGGAGGAGCTTCGGGCTTCCTGAAGTCTAGGCAGCCCATTTGGGTGGCGCGCAACGCACCCAGTCTTCATGTGCTTCTTTTGGGGCCCGCCATCCCCCTGGGCTTTGCTGCATAGGGACAGACCCTGTAGGCTTCATGAGCTTTTCTCTTGCAGGGCAGCTGGGTGCAATCAGTTCTTGTGCTGGCTGTGCTTTGTAGCCTCAGTTCTCCTTGATCGAGGACAGTGCAGAGCTGTAGATGTCCCTGTTCTCACCTGTTAGTTTAGGTGGGGTTGGGTACGCTCCTGTGTTGGCACGCTTCCTTTCTTCTTCCCGAGTGCTGCGCTGTCAGGCTGTGCTGCTTTGGGCCTTTGGGCTCCCTGTTGTGGCTGGGCTTCCAGTCTTGCTGGTAGGGGCTTGTGTCGCAGTGGTCTTGGTTGAGGTGGAGTCAGGGATCCACCAGTGGTGCGCGCTTGGCGTCAGATTTCTATGTGTGTCAGGGTGTGCCCGCTACCAGGAGACGTTGCTGTGTGGATGCTGTGGTAGGCGGTAGCAGCTGTGGTGAGCTCTGTGTTGTTGGACGCCGTGGTTATGCGTGCTTCCTCCTTTATTAGGATGCCTCAGAAGTCGCTTCTTGCTGGCCAGGTCAAAGCGACTCTTTTACTGGGGCTGAGTATTGGCCTGTTGCAGGTTGCTCGGCATGAGCTGCTTCTGGTGAGGTCGTGGGGTTGCATCATGAGCGTGGTGAAGGAAGAGTGTGGAACAGTTTCCACACTGACGTAGGAGCAGAGCCGAGACGGGGGTGCTCAGTTAGTGGTGGGGAGCGTGGCTGCTCTTGTTCCTACCTGTGGGCTGCCGACTCTATAGTGATCCTGACCCTGAGCGCCTCTGGAGAAATGCCAGCTGCAGTAGTAGGCTTCCTATTCTTTCGCCGCTGTAGTGGCAGCAGGTGATTGTCATTCAGGGCTTTCTCTGCTACCACCCCGGTTTGGCAGTGACAGTCTCAGGCAGGTCACGTGCTTGTCCCCCGGGTACTGTGACCGACACGCTGTACAGTGGACAGATGCTAGGTGGGCCTGCGGGCCGTTTTGGCAGGACGGCGTCTCCTAGTTAGTTGAGTTGCGGCCGACAGTCCTCTTTGCAAGCTCAGTCACTTGCCTGGGACAGCGTCGCTGCTGACACGCGCTGACCAGTCCTTCCAGCCACTTTAGTCGCCATATTCATTAGGGGAAGGCTGGCGGTCTAGTGGATCGTCCCTCCCGCCCTCCCACGATATTTAAAGGCGGGCTTACAACGCCCCGTGACATTTGCAGATCTGTTCATCTTGTTTCACCCCTGAGGCGGAAGCCGGGGGTTCTCTGCGCGCTCTGGTGCTCTTTTTGTATTGAATACAGCATGACGGTATCGTTCTTGATTTAATAATAACGTTCTTAACTACTGTGTAAATATTTTAAAAAGTGCTTTTTTAAACTTCAGTTTACACCTCGGTGCGAGACTGACGTCGCCCGAGGTTTACAGAATCACTTGCCTGGGACAGCGTCGCTGCTGACACGCGCTGACCAGTCCTTCCAGCCACTTTAGTCGCCATATTCATTAGGGGAAGGCTGGCGGTCTAGTGGATCGTCCCTCCCACCCTCCTCCCTCTCACCAAAATATGGATAAAAATGTCAGACCATCTCGGCCGCGCGCCAAAGGCAAGCCCGTCTGCGCCCGTCCGCACCGGGACCGGGCCCAGGGCCACTACCTATGGCCAAATTAACAACGCCCGGCATATCGTTTACTCACGCACTAGTCTGCTTGACTTACAACCGCCTCTGTTACCTGACTGTGTTTTACACGATATGACATTATCTCCCAAGATGGAGGTGTTACACTGTGCACATTGCAACAAAGAGATAATAAATAATAAGGTCAAACAGCCAATCAGTACATATAGTACAGATACTGATATACCCATAGCCATGGCCCTTATTAATGCTCGCTCCCTCTGTAAACACAGACAAGAAGTAGCTGAACTCATAACCGACTACAAACTAGACCTATTATTCATAACTGAAACATGGACAGATAATGCTTCTGACCCGGATTCAGTGGTTGCTACGCCCATTGGTTATAAAATCTATAGACAGGACAGAACAGGGGGAAAAGAGGAGGAGGATTAGCAATTATAGCCAGAGAAAGGTTTGGTATTACTATCTCACCCATTCCAGAAACATCATGTGAAGCCTTACAGTTTAGAGTCCAGCTCAATGCCCTATGCACTTTCAAAGGGATACTCCTTTATCGACCTCCAGGAGGTAGGGCAGACTTTCTATCGGGTCTAAGCACTATACTGGAATCACTGGCCATTGAGGACTCCTATACGGTCCTGGGTGACCTGAACTTCCATTTGGAAGACAAGAGCCAGAGTGATACTCTTGCCTTGCTTGCGGATATGGATATATTGGGGCTCAGAAAACTGGTGGCCTCACCCACACATGTCGCAGGACACACATTAGATGGTATATTCTCTAATGTCAAGGGCCTTCAGGTCTCCGCTATTTTGCCTATGACCTGGACTGACCACTATGCCATCTTCATTAGTATGAGAGTCCCAGTCATGGAGTATAAAAAATGCAAAACTCATCCCCATATCCCCTTTAAAGCCTGGAAGAATATTAATCAGGTAAAGCTGATAGATCAGCTAGACAGTACGCGACCAGTTATTTCACCTGATCCAAATATGGCAATATCACAGTTTCACGACTGGGTTGGCCATGCAACCAGTATTCTGGTTCCCACAAAGTCTATATCCAAAAATCGAGCCAGGCCTACAGCATTGTGGTACACAGAGGAACTAAAAAAGCAAAAACAACAAAGTAGGAACTATGAAAGGCAATGGAGAAAAACATATGACACGGCCAGTAGAAAGCGATATAAAGACTCACTTGCCGTTTATAAAGGAATGATAGCAACAGCTAAAAAGTCTTTCTACTCTGCCCAGATTGAGCAAGCTCAACATTCCAGTAAAAAACTATATGAAATAACTAAAATATTGTCAGGCAACCTTCCCGACCTCATTCCACCTCCATCTCAAGCTATGTGTGATGAGCTTGCTAGTTTCTTTTTTTCTAAAATAGACGATATTTATCAGACTTTCACGTCTAAGTCTATTATACCTAATTTCACACTTTCTAACAAACATACAACCCTTTTTGATAGTTTCAATCCTTTAACTGATAATCAAGTAAAGACCATCGTTACTGCAATTAAAACAGGATCTGCATTAGATCCCTGCCCTTTATCTGTGCTTCTTCCCGTTGTGGATGTTTGAATACCAATAATTACTCACGTATCCAACTCCATCCTAAGTTCAGGAACCTATCCCACTGTTTTAAAAAAGACACTTCTGAAACCCCTTTTAAAGAAACCTGGCCTCGAAAAAAGCGATTTGAAGAACTACAGGCCCATAGCCAGTCTCCCCTTCATAGCAAAAGTGGTTGAGAAGGCTATGAATCAACAACTGTCTGAGTACATCGAGAATCACAGACTGCTTGACGATACACAGTTCGGATTCCGAAAATATCATGGGACCGAAACTGCCTTAATTAAGGCGGCAGACAATGTGCGAGCAATTCGAGACCAGGGCGGGACAGCACTCCTGGTATTGCTGGATTTGTCTGCGGCCTTCGACACGGTCGATCATAAGATCCTGATCGACTGTGTCGGTAAAATGGGCATTGGACAAACGGCAATAAAACTGCTCGCCTCATTCCTCAAGGACAGAACCCAGGCTGTCGCCTTGGGGGCATACCAATCTGCCCAGCTCTCTCTGCCGTGTGGAGTTCCTCAAGGCTCATCCCTAAGTCCGACACTATTTAATATCTATGTGTCGGACCTTGCTAGTGTCATCAAAAGCCATGGGATGAGCCTAACTTCATACGCAGATGACACGCAATTGGTATTAGCCATTAAAGGCGACGGTCGGGAGGTGGCCCAACGCTTTCAAAATGGAATGCTGGCCATAGAAGATTGGATGGCGGTAAACAGCCTAAAACTCAACTCGGAAAAAACCGAGGTGGTCATTTTCGGACCACTCCAACCATTATGGTCCCCAGTCTGGTGACCATCTACTCTTGGAACACTCCCGACACCAGTGTCTAAGGTCAGAAATTTAGGAGTCACTTTTGATGGTCTCATTTTCATGGACCACGCGAATAAAGTAGCATCAACAGCCCACTTTAAGCTACGCATGATCAAGAAAATAAGCCCGTTTCTACCAGCAGCTGCCATTAAAACTTTGGTTAGCTCGCTGGTCCTTTCGGCACTTGATTATTGTAATGGTTTATTCTTAAATACTCAGGTTAGGGTCTTAAAAAAGCTGCAGTCGATACAAAACGCTGCAGCACGTCTACTCTCGGGACTTCCAAAATTTGCAGCCATATCAGGCACAATAAAAGAATTACATTGGTTGACAATCCAGAATAGGATTACATTTAAATCCTTATGTTTAGTTTACAAGTCCTTAAACAATACAGGTCCCCTATTTTTAAAGGAACAGTTGGTTCGATACCTCCCCCCTAGACAGCTCCGGTCCTCCAATCTCAACCAACTAATGGTCCCTCGGTCCAAAACAGTTTCTTGGGGTGACCGTCATTTTTTGACAGCGGCACCTAAACTATGGAACACCTTGCCACAAGATATTAGACTCAGCCCATCACTCCTACAGTTCCGCAAGAAACTAAAGACCTGGTTGTTTAACCAATAGCTGTTTTCTAAAAAATACTTTGGACATCGCAAGCCGTATTGAACAACAATCATGCAAATCTCAGCGCCAAGACGCCCTTGGGTATAAGCTGCGCTTTATAAATGCCAAACATAAACATAAACATAAACTGGGCTGCACGCAGAGGTTTGTGGTGTGGAGGCGATGTGGCTGTAAGGTCACCAGGTGGCGCTGCAGTGCTGGCTCTTCACCAGTGTCCTTGCAGCCTGGGCAGCTTTGGGGCCCGCACCAGCTGCTGTCTAATGCGGGCAGTGTTGTGCGGCGCGTGTGCCTGTGCATTGCTCAGCCGGTCTGCATCAGGGAAAGACTCCTTTCTATTGTTTTATGGTGGCAGTCTTTCAGCAGCCACGAGTATGCTGGGGCAGAGGATGAAACCTGGGGCTTGCGGCCTGGGCAAAGGGACGCTAGGTGGCGCTGTAGCCACCGCGTGTGTCAGGCCGGTTGACGGTCCGCAGGGCGACTCGCATGTGGTGCGGTTGGATTTGCGGCAGCTCTCCCTTCTTGCTGCGTGCTGTGCAGATTCTTTAATGGGTGGGTGCATCAATCTGCTATACCTCCCCTGGGGGCAGCGAGACGACAGGCGGCACAGCTCCTTACCAAGTCTGTGCTCGGACCAGCAGGAACTGGCAAGGGATTGGAGTCAGTCTTCCTCGTCAGGAGAGCACCTCGGGCGGGCCTCGCACCAGCGTTTCAACAGGTGGGTGCGAGTGGAGGCGCGAGGCATGACAGGCGTGGTGTCCCTGCTAGGCCGGGTCATTGGCGCTCTCAAGGCATAGTGCGTGCGAGGATCGCAGGGGCCTCAGCAACAGAGCATATCGGTGCCGCAGTTTGCTTGCGGGAGTGGCGGGGTTTGCCTTTGTAGCTCGGACACTCTCCTCCCCTCACTACCCGAGTTCGGCTGACCCATATGGGTAGAGTGTTAGAACATGCTGGTGCTTACTGTGGGTATCGCCTACACTATTTTTCAACTCTTGAATTTGAAACAAATGTCAGAGCTTGTCCAGCTGAGAGCTGCTTCCAGTTTATAGGACATTCAGAATTAAATGCACTTGCACCATTAATCAGCTTAAGGTCTGGGAGTTCCAGATCTTTATTAAATCAACATATGTGGTCCAAGAACCAAACTTAAACCTGTAAAGATTGGTAATCGAAATGTAGATAAGCAATCATCCACCACAATGCATCACTTTACCATAAAACCCATAGTTGTCAAATCGATAACTTACGCAACATATGTGCATTACTTAGATGAAAAAGTTCCCTAGCTAAACAGCAAGGACAATAGACTGGGCAGCCAAGAAGTTTCCGCACACACATGGATATAGATATTAGGATTTGATCATTTTAGTTCCAACAGCTTTCTGTGAGCCATCAATAGATCTATGCTGGTACACCCCCCCCCCCCCCCCCCCCCCCGAGCCTTGGAACCCTCTAGGGTGAGTAGCGCGCGTCAAAAACCCGGACTGATTGATGTTGAAGTTCAAAATGTACAGAGGATATGCAACACTCGCAGTGATTTTCTAGAGCAAAGACAGCAGGGTAGTTTATACAAATCAGCTCCAAAAGTGAATTTCTCTCTTTTCTCCCATCACTCTTTGTAACAAAGATCTACAGCGAGTGACTGCTGCACACGTATTCTTAGTTCCCAGAAGGCGAGGGGTCACTTTCTAAAAAGCAGAAGGCACAGGAGCTGCATGCTCTTGGGGCCTGGAAGTTTACACTGGAGCTTCTTTATGGCCACTGCATTTCTATTAAGCACAAGATAAGAAGAAGCTCCAGACTGTGGAAGGACAGTATTCTAATTCAAGACTTTTTTTTCATTTTCAAGCCAAATGTGGAGCTGAGCTGCTCCTGAACTGAAAGACTTCAAAATGGAGCACCAATCTGGGTGGTGGTGTAATCATTGGTTCACAGGTAAAGCATTTGGACTGCGAGCCTGTGCTGATTAGGCCAAGTGTACCCCAGTTATTACAAGGTGAAACTCCCCTTGGTTATTGTCAAAAACTCTTTGTAAAGGCAGATGTTTGTAGGAGCCGTAGGCACTTCAATTCTGAACAGAGGCAATCTGGGTAGAACTAAGGAGATGCTTACTCAAAGGTGAAATGGAGTCTATGAAGTACCATTCCATTTTGCAACATACATTAATTTGTTATTAATAGCTTACTTGGATTAAATTAGCTGCCCTTACAGTAACGTTGATTGTGTTTTTAAGAGATTGGAGGCTATCCATAATCAAAGTCGAAAAATATTCTGTTTTACACAAACACACACAAAACGAGTTAATTACAAAGACATGCAGGCTGTCATATTTAATCGAGTTGGGCTCCCACCGTCTGTGGTGCAAACAAAACAACTGTCTTCAGTACTCATAAGACTTACATTTTCTACAATGCCCCAGAAAAGGGTGCATTCTCCATTAGACAGCAATAGCACACAGCCGGCCATTTATTCTCAGACAGAAAAACAATTAAGATGACTGGCACTGGATAACTGCTACCTGCCAAACATCCTGGCGTGCAATTTGTATATTGAGTGAGAACAAAGGGTTGCAAATAATATGCATGGACTCTCAAAACTGATCGCAAAATTACGATGTCAGAATACAATGTTAGAGAACAGGGGAGGACGTACTTTATTATACAGCAGGGAGTTTAAAGATCAAATAGGTTTTGGAAATTCCATGATGCTTTCTGCCCAACGCTAGAAACAAAACAAATGCACAAATGAAAGAAATTGTTTGCAAAATTGCATTTGCGCTTTTCAATCATTCTAAATGTTTTATGTTAGGATTTCATGTGCCATTTCAACAATAGTTATGACATTTGAACTTGTTTCACATAAAATATTGACAATCCAACACTTTAAAGCTATCTCACAATATACTATGGGAACAAACAATCAAAACTGCAAATCCAGTGGTGGCCGGCATGGCTTGCGGGTGGTGAGGCATGGTGGGTGGAGTGTGCAGAGGAGGGAGGGGAGGTGCAGGAGAGGGGCGGGGGAGCGCAATCAAAAAAAAAAAAAATTACCTTGCAACTGGACCTCGAGTCTCTGCTCCTGCTTTCCTCGTCGTACTCCAAGACCAGAACAAACCCCACCCACCGGCAAAGCAGCGCAAGCATGAAATGATAAAGTATCATTTCAGGTTTCTGCCCTCCTCACAGTAAATATTGAATCTGTGCTACAACAACTTACTAGGCCTTGGACTCCTGAAACATTGCCCGATAAGTAGGCAAAGCCTCCCTGATCTTCTCGGAGGACACCCCAGGGGAACGCTGTTTAGGGCTCTGTGCGCACGCCCTACCTGCGGTACAACTGAGGAGTTTTCCTGTATCCCCCAAAGACATTCTGGAGACTATCGATCTCCAAACTTGCTCTATTCTGGGGGGTAGTAATGTCGTTTCCCCAAATACCCGCTCACACTGGAGACACCCAGGGATAATTTGCCTGGTGATTAACTCTGTCACCCAACCTGCAGGTGACGCAACAGAGGCATTCAAGGACTACGCCACCTACCGAACTTTTTCCTACTCAAGCCGGGATTCCCGATCCCTTATATGATAGGGGTCCTTAAATATGTAATCTCGAAGGTTAATGGAACTTTAAACTCCCCTGGTCTCCACTAGGGATTCTGGTGAATACCCTGTTTGCGTAATCCCTCATCACGCTGCCTTTTCTAACTAACTGACATTAGAGAAAAACACACACAATGCTCATAGCCCCTCCCTAATAACTATTAGACACTTGCGCGCCCCTCACTAGAATCACCTTTAATACTTAGAACCACTATTTTATCTCTTGCCTCTCAAGGGACTTGCTCTAGTCACCTACTCACCCCTGCCCCTCACAGTTCAACAATGCCCCCCTCACCTCCCCACCATTCCTCTTGATGCACCTATCTCTAGACACGGCCCTAACTCTTGGACCATGCTCTATCCCCCCCCAACCTCTCAAAAAATGCCAAGAAAAATTTCAAACATAAACTACTTATCCTTCACCAAGAAACACTATTTGTAGATCACTATCACAGCCTCACCTCTATTGTTAAAACCAACTACATTTTCTACTCCAAGCGCCCGTCTAAATGGAAAAGCACTTTCCTCCACCACCTCCCTATCACAAAGTCATGTAAAATCCCACATGGCTTAAAACTATCTACGTCCCCTTTTCCTCCTTTCCTTGGCGCAGTTGACATTTCCAGTTTTAAATCTGGAAACATCCTCATTCAAGCCCCCGAAAAACGTCACCATCTTTAAACACCATTTCTGCAACCTTTCCTACCTACTCTCGATTCCATCCCCTGATCCATCTTCCCCCCCCAATCCCAACCTGAACCTACTCCTCCTCTAATCACCTTCTCTTACGCACCCTCCTACAAGCTCTGAAATCAACACAGAATTCTCCCAAACTCAGAATCTCTTTCTCTCCCCTACCTTAACAACGACCCCACCTAACTACTCTCCTGCCCACACATGCCCATACCATTCTCTCTCCTCAGCTGGGTGCTCCATCTTCTCCCTATAGTACCCCCTACCTTCATCCTCCCCTTTCACAACCTGACCCTACTCCTCCCTCAACCACCCCATATAAACCTTGAAAACATAGAAGTCAACCAAACACAGGTTCTCAATCCATCCACTACCTTAACAACTTTCCCTCCAACTCACTACACAACCACCCCTACTCTCCTCCCTCTTGAAGCTCCAACATCCCTGAACAGCTCCCCCCTCATCTTCTTCTTCCTCCCTACCCCCCAAATTCGACCTACCTCAGACTCAACCACCTGCTCCAACTTCTTGCCCCCTACCTGACCTTATCCTCATTAACCAGATCAGCCACCCTCACTCTTCCCAAGCTCCCCATCATTCCACTGACTCTCCCATGTACCCAATGACTGCCTCACCCCTCTCCTCCCCATAGCCACAAAATGGAACTCCTCTTTACTACACCTCCCGGCCTCCCCTCCCACCTGGGCTCCCTTCCCCCCCTCACTCCAGACCTCTTGCCGTTACTATCTCAGATCTCCCTCCTAACCCTCAAGAACTCATACCCCCCCCCATATACTTCTCCCCAGACTCTTCTTAACATAGAGCTCCACCTCGCCAACTTCATTTGAACTTGCCTAAAAAAAAATATCAATTCCCTCACCACACTAAACCGCTCCAATCTCTCTAATCCTGTGTACTCCGAACAAAACTTCTCTACAATCACCCACCAACACAATAACACCCCTATGCAACGACACACCTGGAACCTTACACCCCCCGGTATACACTGAACAAATACACTCTACATCCAGCCAGCTACATGATAATACCCCCCTCTGCATCTACACACTCAGAACCGTACGCGCCCCCAACCTCCTTACCACCTCTGAGCTCCATGACCTCTGTAATCCTTACCCCCCTTGTTCTCCTTCGGCTGACCGGCTGATCCCACAAGTTCCTATCCCAGTGATCCTTGGGACAAACAGAATTCCTACCTCTCCAACCTCACCTAGACTTCCCCCACAATTTACCACAATCTGCCCCCCCTACAACCAACCCTATACCCTATCTTGCGTGCTAGTAAACTGTTGCTCAGCTGTCCGACATGTTATTGAAATTTCTGAAACCGTCCTTAGTGAATCCATTGACATTGCCTTTCTTACGGAAACCTGGCTTAAAGAGCACTCCTCTTCCATTCTTGATATCTCTTCCCCCCCCCCCCCCCCGGCTACTCCATCCTCAGAAAAGATAGACCTGGCAAAACTGGAGGCGGTCTAGCAGTAATCTACAAAAATGTTCTCCAACTCTCCCCTATTACCAGCAACGAACCTTCTACTTCTGAATACCTCAAAGCTGAACTTAAAATCCAGGGCTCCCCTCCAATTAGATTACACAACATCTACCACCCCCCCGGCGACCCTCTCCCTTTTGTAGAAGAACTGGCTGACCTTCTCTCCCAATCCTCACTTTCCAACTCTAAAATCTTATTCCTTGGAGACTTCAACCTCCATTGGAACAAAAAAGAGGATCCTTCCATTAACCCCCTTAATGAGCTACTCGACTTTAATAACTTAAAACATCTTTGCCACTCTCCCACTCACTCCAAAGGATCCACTCTTGACGCTCTCATTACTAACAAAGAGCTGGCCTCCCTTTCCTCCATAATCCCCATCAACTGGTCTGACCACCACCTCATCCTTTTCACGATCTCTAACACTGTTCTACCCGCTCCACCCAAAACCGTCAAACAGATTAAATTGACCAGGAATCTTCACCTCATCCCCCTGGTGAACTCAAGGACAAAATCAAAGCTCAACTTCAACTCTCTCCAACCTCACAAAATGCCAATGACCTCACCGAACACTTTAACAACTCCATCATTAAAGTCCTTGACCAAATTGCCCCAGCCAAACTAAAACGACAGAAAAACTCCTCCAATTCCTGGTTCAACCCAGATCTCAACAATGAGAGACGCACTCTTAGATCCACTGAACGGGCATGGAGGAACAACCCTTCCCCCTTTAACCTCTCTCTCCTCAGATCCGCTAGTTCCAACTATAACAAACACATCCTCAAAGCCAAGTCCTCATTCTTCCGCTCCCAACTTGACCGGGCTAAAAACCGCCCTAGAGAACTCTTCAGCATCGTGAAAAACCAAACGTCCTCTGCACCCCCGCAAAGTGATTGCCACCACTGAAAGATGCGAGGAAATTGCTAACTACTACTACTAACATCTCCATAATTGATCAATCCTTCACTCTTGCACTTCCCCGCCAAATCCATTACCCACACCAGAATTTTCCCCTAACTCTCCTGCACTCTTTGCTCACTCGCAACTCCTTATCACTCCTTCCTACTGTCCCTTGTCTTGAACCCGGTCCAATCTTACTTGAACTAAAAAACAACGCCTCTTGGCACGTCTTCCACCCAGTCTCTGAACTCTATGTCCTTAACGTCATTTCCAGACTGAAACCTTCATCTCACACTAAAGATCCTCTCTCCCAACCTTCTCCAAGACCTAAAACACATCACCCCCTACTGGACCTCCATCATCAACTCCTCCTTTAACTCTGGCGGTGTCCCTGCTTGGCAATGCTAAACATAATTGATGACATCAAACACTCCCTCAACAAAGGCGAATCCTCCCTTCTCAGTCTCCTTTACCTCTCCGCAGCTTTTGACACTGTTAGCCACCTTACGCTACTAACACACTTAAGGATCGTTTTGGCCTTAACGGATCAGTCCTCAAATGGTTCACCTCCTTTCTCCAACACAGAACCCAGCAAGTTCAAATCTATTACTGCCTTTCCAAACTTCTGCCCATCTCCCTTGGAGTCCCACAGGGCTCTATCCTCTCCCCCTCCCTATTTAATCTCTTCATGGAACCCCTCACCCTCTTCCTTAAACAATCAGGAATCAACTACCACCTCTACGTCGATGACACAACTTTACTATAAGATTCAATCCCGCTCTGATATCCTTCACCTCAATGCTGCCCTGTGTAAGATCCAATCCTGGTTCCACAGCAACCACCTCAAGCTCAACCCAAAAAAGACCGAAATCATTCTTTTCTCCCCTAAGAATAACTCACTCCCCAATCTAAACTGGATCTCTGACCTTACAGCTCTCAACTGCTCTCTCACTATATCCAACTCGGTAAAAACCCTCTGCTTTAACAATGACCAGAACCTTACCCTCATCCCCCATATAAAAAGCGCTCTCTTCGCACTCCATCATCTAAAGAAAATCAAACCGTTCATTCCTGCAGACAACTTAAAATTAGTAGTCCAGTCTCTGGTCCTGTCACAAATTGATTACAGGTACGCCATCCTCACCGGAACTCCTAAAGTCCACCTCGCCCCAATCAAATCGGTTCTGAATCTTGCTGCTAGGTTCATTAGCGTCCTTAAGCGGTTCAACCATATCTTCCTGGCCCTTAAAACCCTCAAATGGTGGTCTTGAAGGAGGCACGACCTTCAATGGGCAGTGTGCATTATGCACAAAGCCCTGCATCAATGCACCCCGCAGATAAACTACACAAAGCTTGCTGCTCTAGATCACTGAGGATCTCCAACACCCTCGCTCTTCTCCCTCCCCTACTTAACAAAAAATCCACTCAATCTCGCTCCTTTTTCCGGAAATGCTTCTAACATTTGGAACACCCTCCCCAAAGATCTTCATTGCAACCCCTTCTACACCATCTTCAAAAAAAGCCTAAATCTCCTCCTCCTGAACAAATACTGGGGTCCTTAATCATCCCACTGGGCTCTCTTTACACCCCTACCTCCTATTTGCTCTCCTCCCCCCTCCTTCCTCTCCCTCCCCTCAAACTACCCTCACCATCCTTTGCCTACAATACCTGCCAGCCCCTCGAATACCTTACCTATGCTTCTCTTTCCCCTCAGCTAATCCCTTTTTATACACCCCTCCCCCCTCGCCTCAAATACCTTAATTGTGACTACCCATGCCACTCTGACTGACGATATCAACCGGAGCTACTCTGAATACTACCTCATTGTAACCCTGCGTCATGTAATATATTTATTTACGTATAGCTGTCTTATCGCCTAACTTTCCCCCTCCCCCTCCCCTTTCCCATACCCCCCCTCTTTGATTTCCCCTCCCTCTCTCTCTAGCCTCATCGTCGTGATTATAATCCGTTTTATTGTATATTATTTAAACTGCTTTGTACAGTTTTGTATTGGTTTGTAAATACTACCTCATTGTAAATTTCCTATATTGCTATGAAAACTCATGTAAAGCGCTCTGATACCCCCGGGTCCAGCCAGCACTATACAAAACATGTTAAATAAATAAATAAAAATAATTTGCATTGTTTAAAAGCAGTGGGGCGATGCTCCTCCGCCGTAGCATAGGAGCCGCCACTGTGCAAATCAAAAATATAGCTATGGTTATAAGTTAAGCAAACCTCACTTGAAAAGTAATTTTTAAGCTGTGATTCATTGCCCAGCACAAATTTAATTTAGATAATTTAAAAAAATTCAAGTTGCAGACCGTGGGGGTTGGGGTACTCAGTGGCCCAAATGATACATTGGAGGGCACACATTGTGTGCCACTTCCTTTCCTTGGTGCTACTTAGTACTAGGCCTTTTCGAAATTTTAATTATGCCAGAGTAAATCGGAGTTATTTCCCGTTACTCTTTTGACATGAAATTACAGATTAATAGGCAATTACGCTAGTTTGCGGTATTATGAGTAATTTGGCACAAAAATCCTACCTTAGGAGCACAGGACAGACTAACTTAGCGAGTGCTTACTGCAGTTCGTGCTTTTTTTTTTTATTTAGTGCTAGTTTCTTGGAGCAAAATGCATCCTCCGTTCAATTTTTTTTAGATTAAAAAGTGCATTTTGCTCTAAGAAAAGTGCCAAATGCTAGGTTAAGCTTATGATGTAATTCCACATAATCATGTGTAATCTTGCTGTAATTTCGCAACAGCAAATTACGCAAATTATGCCCACCTCTAGATAGTCCTTCTCCTGAGCTAGTCTACCATTGCATCTACAAAAGTGTACAGGCACATGAGCAAAGATCTGACATATTTAACCTTACTTATGTGACCATATTAATAGTGTGCAAAACACTCATGTTTGTGCTCTTGTAATACGAAGAAAAACTACAATTACAAATATTTCTTTATGTAGGGATAGCAGAATCTTTTGTGTTATGAAAAATATAAAGCAGAACGTCAACATGCTGCAACAGAGCAAAGTAACTCCTTTGAGTTATGAAGTGGATATCAGGAATTTACTCAATATTGTCAGGAATGCAAACAGTAAGGTGGGAGTTAAAACACTAAATATCCCAGAATGGACTCGGATGACACGGAGGTGGCAATACCTAAAAACTCTTGGCGCTGCCATGAGAGTATTCTATGACGTAAAGGCATGTATTCTTGCTAGTTGTTACAATGTGCTTGAATAATATTTCTATCTCGAGAATGGAAGCTTTTTAATTTTTGAATAAGCTTTTAAGGAGCCTTAATCTTTGCATTCAATCCAACCAGATGACATTATGAATATTTCAATTTCTGGAGAAATCAGAACTGGCAGTACATGAATACCATATTGTGTCACTGCTGGCAGAACAGAAATGCTTAACAGTTCTTGCAATCTCGCTTACTGCCTTCTCCGAGATGTAACCTTATATCTGCAGAAAAAAAGTGGTTATTTTCAATCTCAGGAAACTGACCCTTGCAGTCAACTCCATATTTTATCGTTCTAAATAGCAACAGACCTACATAACCTTCCACTAATATGACACTGAGCCATAGGCAAAAATAACCCGAAAGAGAAATGTTCTACATTCAAGATAAGGATACTGGGTGCTTTGAAGTTGATATTTACAATTTTCAAAGAAAAAAGTGTTGTATTGTCACAACCCAAAGCCCTGCCATAAAGAGGGTCAGTTTTGCTTCAACACATTTCATTCGAGGAACTGAAGCGTGACCACGATCCTATACCACAGAGGGTAAAAACACTTTGATATAAATTCCCCCTAGACAAATATCCCGTGTTCTCTAAATTGTCTTTGACAACCACCATGTGCGTTGTCCCGAGAGAGCCTTACTAAGAATACAGACAAAAATGCTGGCATCTTAAAAGTACTGGTTGAAGAAGCGTGACACCAGGCCTCTTTCTATCAATATTAGAAATCCGTAGATTATAGGGATACAGGTGAACGACTGTCAAACGTACACTGAATTTACCAACTCTGACTTTTCAAATGTCATTTAGTATTTTGTAGTCTTTACAACCCAGCATGTGCGAAATATATTTGAATGATTCGGTTTTAAAATGTATGCAAGTGACTGGAATGAGTCACTTGGCAACTGACAGCACTGACCATCAAAATCATGTCCTGGTTTATAATATGGAACACAGTCCTCCATGATTGAGAAGTAATGAAGAAATGTTGCTCGGTAAATTATGGGCCTACGTCAATGCTGCTCCTTGTGAATAGTCAAACGTTTGCTCCCACAGGGAGTATCTTAAATTGGGAGAAAACTTCAGAGACCTTTTTAAATATATAAAGCATTATTGGTCTCAGAAGCTGTTGGAAATGCTCAGGAGCATTCACATATATTACCATGTTTACTTATATAGGAGTGGTGCATTTTCACAAAACAATGTTAATGTACTTTTTGGTAAGTTTTAGATTCAACACTGGACAAAGATTTTTTTCATGAGTAGAAACTTCTTTACCTGGACCCATCATTTAGAGCTGCCCTTGACAAGGATAAATTGGCAAGCGTTTTCATGGTCAAAATCTACCTGCACATATTCAGTCAATATACACAAACCCACTCCCAATTACTCAACTCAAACCATTCATGCTATGACATGTCGATGCGGCCAACAAAACAAATAAAAAGGATAACCAAAGCATGCAATGATGTCTTGTTTACCATATTTGTTTCATCAATACAATCCTATATCTGAGCAGGTAACAGATTTCAGGAATGTTAATGTTATTGGGTTTTTGCAAAGCGCACAGCTACCCGAAGTTATCCTGGCGCTAGCTCCTAGTACCAGACCTTGGAAGCAAAGTCTTCCAGGCCTTCCTGAAAGCCTGGAGACTACAGGAGGAATAAATGGAAAGGGGTAAATCATTCCAGGTCTTAGCAGCGACCAAGATGAAGCTTCGGCCTCCCCAGTTGGCTTTTATGAATCTGGGGGACTGTCTGGAGCTTTGCGCAGGAGGACCAAAGAGTTCTGCTGGGAAGATACCAGTAGGGCTGGAGTTGGCACTGGGGGCTCCCTGTGCGACAATGTTTGTTGGCACCCCCCAATGACCACATCTACCATGGATTCACTCACTACCACCATTTAACAGTGCTCCTCAAGTCTCCATAACCACTCTGACGGATTTAGTTTTATAGCGCCACTCATACCAGTGTAGGGTGTCAGAGGGTTGTATGACATTTCAACGCATGCTTTTACCACGCATAGCGCTTTGGGGTGCTGGATAGTGAATAGTTTAATTTACTATTCCAACTCCAGTCCCCGTGGATAGCAGGGAAGGTGTTGGATAGTAAATTAAAACTATTGCCTATCCTAGAGCGCCCCCCAGCGCAATGCGTTGTAATGGTTTTCGTTGTAAAACCTGCGTTGTAAAAGCACTGCGTTGTAAAGGATGTTTCCCGTGTCAGAGCACTTTAAATCACACACATTGGCACAGCGACAATCGTGTGTGTAAATCAGTGTATAGCAAATGTTACATAAGACAGAGGACTACAAAGAATAGGAGTCACATGTCATATATACTGGTAGGCAGTATAGTTTAAGAGTCTTTGTTGTGAAAAAGCACACATTCAGAATTTAAAACATATCAATGTTAGGGGTTCTCTTTAATAATAAGAATTGATTTCTACCCAAAAGAACCATTTTGTGCAAGTTTAGAATAATGAAAGACAGGGAAAAGAGACATATAGCTCTAATATATATCTTGGAGTTGCATGCAGCTCTTTGATGACCGCTAAATAGCTCACTATATTAGGATTTTAACCTATAAACTGCAAGTAACTAAAAGATCCCTGGGACACAAGCAGTAACCCACTGACATATTTACATTATAGGCACTTTGTCATCTGCATGGTACAATTGTTTAAAACTTCCACTAGAGAAACCACCCATCTCTCTCCATCAGGAACATTAATCACTGGAGTGATCTTGACGTTTTTATTGATTGCTGAAATTTGCTTAAAGCAAATAATGCAGCAGCTGGTGCTTTAAAAAAATATATCATTACAAAAAGGGCTTCCCCACCCCAACTAGGGGCCTGGTGCAGTGGCACCGATCGCACTGCCCTAGAGCACTGCCCTAGAGCCCTGGATACCCGGCCAGCTTTCACCTGTAAAAGGCAGGGCCAACATTTCGGGAAGCCTTACAGGCTATACAGACTGCTTTGTATTTAATTCTCATTAGGACATGGAGCCAATGGGGGTCTGCGATCACAGGTTTAATGGGACTGAATTTAGGAGTTCCTGGAAAAAAGTCTAGCAGCCACATTCTGCAGGAGCTGAAGCTGGAAGGAGGACAAAACCAATAATTTACCAAACAGCCGCTCTAGAAAGAAAGCCAGTTACAGGACCATTTGCATCCTGAAGGTGGTGATCAAAATGATGTTGCTCAGGGAGGAATTTGGTGGGTAATGTGTGTTGCGTAAACTATGACTTTGGCCTAGTTCTACAAGGTTTGGCTTTCCCACTCTCTGTTACCAGAATTTAGTTCAGTGCACCAACACTTGAGCTGGAAAGTCCAGGTTTTTGTAGCCCCACACAATCCCACTGGACATACTTGTTGGTATCTGTGCTACTTACAGTCTCGTAAATGGGTCTGGGATGCAGTGATAATTCAACCCCAATTTAATTCTTTAGAACACACACACATGCTACACTAAGAAAATAGACTACATTTAAAAGTGTTTATTTCACAAATCTCATTCTGTTACTTACCACATGAATATAAATATAATCATTATAATTAAAACAGCACTATTGCATTTTACTAACAGTGACATAACATTAACATGTTTAACATGATTGGAATGTTCCTGGCAGCCTAGTACCCGAAAGTCTACTGCTTTGTGCTACACTATGAGAGCATGGAGTAGAAAACATCCCTCTAGTTTCTTTGGCTTGCACCTACTGCATACCTGTTCACAGCAGAGAAACCGATTATCATACTTTGGCAGGGAGAGTGTGTTTAAGTTAAGAAAAGCACATCAGGTGGGATCAGCTCTTCTCCGTTCTGCACCGATTCTCAGCATACATAGGGAATGAATGCTGTGGCAGGACCTCTTGCAATAAACTGGGGCAAATACCTCTCTCATTTAATAGTGCTCAATAATTTATGAGGTGTATATATAGGAATGACGACGGACTTTCAACCTACATTGGGGAACTTTCCACATAGGGTGAGAAATAACCGGTATGAACCGGCATGATAAAAATAATTCATTTGGTCCACATGTTTACTTTGCAGATGAACTATCAGACTTAAAATGTAAATATCAGAGAACTTGTAGGAGACTTGCGTCACCTTAGGGTTAAGCAAAGTCATTGTTTGGATGAACTGACAATTTCACGAGTTCTACAAAATAGAATGACATGCGGCCCATGGGCCAAAGAGGGCAGGCTAAATAAACATACTCAAAAAATGGAGTCCTGCTTTGAGATCTTTACATGTGGATGGTTATGGAGTGACCGAGTGTGTATACACCCCTGGACAAAAGCAGAGTGATCACACACTATGACAGCGTGCACACAGATGTGCCAATTCGCCTCATTTTATATAAACAATTTACGTACGCATACACGCTCATACTTTGGTCAGTTTGCACAACATTGACAAGTTTCAATTTTGCCCTCCATTGCATTTCAGAAGTGGGATGATTACGTTTCTATTAATCCTCTAGTAGGTAGCTGGACTTTTTACTTTACTGATGAATTTAGAGCACTAAAACGTTTTCACACTTTTTTCATTGACAGTAGCATATATTTCCACATGCTAGAGAAGAGTCTCATTTTCTTATGAAAAACTTTTTCATGAATATTTACACGTCATGGGATAACTTTTTTGAAGGCGCATTCTTAAGTTCTATAGTGATAAAGGCCTGCCCTTGTAAATAATTAGTGTTTGGGTCCAAACAGCACTGGCACAAATAACTGGACTGTAAAAATAACTTTTGATCATGCATCATGAACAAATTATGAAATGTAATTGTAGATAAAACTGCCAAGTGGTTTGATAATTTGATTGCCACTTCACTACTCTCCCTCTCTGTGCCACAGTACCGTCCCTCTCTGGGCCACACAGGTGAGGCATTTTTTAAGTTGTGCACCCACAACAACTTACTACGGGAGTCTGTCAACAATAACGGCAAATTCAGAGGGGAAAGTTGTAAAAGAAATCCTTCAGCAGGTGATCCAATGATCATTAGGGTGCCACATATGCATCACCTAGGCTCATACTGCAAAAAGGGACTTATTTGGCAAAATTAATTTGATTAATATATTTTTTTTTATTTAAGTCCTCACTTCACTTCAATACAACAGTGGTGATCCACCATAGATTTGTAAGGTATTTACTATCTGCCATTGAACATTAGGTACGGACATGCAAGCACTACAAAGGAGCAGAAAAGAACTCTATTTGGAAAGAAGGCCTGCAATTTGCGAATTACAGAAATCATGAGAAACCGAAGTACTAGACCTCAATGTAGTGCCAACCACAGTCCTGATTATTTGGCAAAAGCATAGGCATGTGTATTTTGCATTCCTTGTGTTCATGGAAAACTAAAATAAGTTTGAAAAAGCTCAAATACGGAATACCTCAAAGTAAAATTTTGGGTGGCCAAACCACTCCATGTGCTTAAAGCCAACTACACAATGACCAGATCACAATTCTAGTGTTCTAATTGCATTGTCATATTGATCTGGGGCGGCTGATTTCTAATAAAATACTGTACCAAACCCCACACTGAAATCAAAGCAGAGTGCTTAGCCCCAGAACAGATCTGAAAGCCTCTATCAGTTATACAAAAAATTAATATTACTTTAAATTAATGTTCTTATGCTCCATGTGAAAAATAGCGGATGCAGCCTGCAGCTTTGAAAAGCAAAGGCAAATCACTACTGCACAATTCGGAAGAAAAGGCGCCATGTTTTACCTGCATAAAACACACTTGATCGGACTTCGTTCCCTACAGGAAACAGGTTGCTAAGCATCTGGACAAGCAAGAGATAATCAGTAGAAAATCGCACTGGCTTAGGCCTAATAGGCTTCGTCAAACTAAAATGCTGTGTATTTTTGAAATGCTAAGCAAACATCTGGAATTAAGAAATTTGGTTAAAACTATGGAGATGGGCATTCCGAAAAAAATTGATGCAGACTAGTGTGAACTGTTTCTTTTTAAAAATGGCATTCAATGTGAAATGCAATGCAATATTGAAAAAAAACTGAGATGTTTGGTTAGCAGGCTCTACAGAGCAGCAACAGAGGATAGACATTTTGGTGGATATTGGATATGAAAGTGTTCCATAGGGGATCTTTCCTGTTAAGCCTACGGATTAGTAATTTAACATCATCTAGTTGAGTAAATGTTCATCACCCAGTGATAAAAAAACAGACCTAGGTAACCATCTTTCCAGATCTGAATTAGACGAGATGGTCATTTTTAAGGTAGGGGTATACTCCTGGATACTTCCAGACACCTTTATGGCATATGGCATTTGCGAGTCACTTAATAGGATGCATTTGTGTCACTGTGTTCCAGGCCATGTAGCTACTCAAAGGATAATTTAAGCAAGTGGTCTGTAAGTGATAGCAAGGAAAAGGTCAAACATGAGTTTCCCCAAACATTCTTGTTCTTGCTGCAGGCCACTGATAATTCTGCAACGACAAAGTCATAAAGTGCAAGGCTATCCATGCCAGATTTAGAATAGTTATTAATTTCAGGCATCATACACAAACATAACAACAAAGTACAAAAATGTTCAACCAAATCAATGAAACTGACACAGAATAAGTTGGGCTTGCAAATATCATTCGAATGGCCCCCTAGAGCTCGGAGAAGTCATGTTCCAAACTGAAAAAAGGTAGAATTGATCCAGATGCAGCTTTCTCTCTTCCCTAGGATTTCAAAGTTAGCATTAACATCAAGCTGATCATCATGACCATCAGAAGGAAATCACTAAGGGGCACATGCATCATTCATAGATTTTGCGATTCTTAATTTGCGAAAATTACCGAATCGCAAATTAAGAATCGCAAAATGCTATGCATCATTTTTTGGGCTATTTATTTGGGATTCGGTAAAAATCGCAATTTTTACCGAATCGCAAATAAATAGCGAATTCCTAAGTGCATTTTCACAAATCCCATTGATTGACTCCTATGGGCCAAAAGGCCCATAGGAATCAATGGGAAGGCATTTACAAATTCGCAATTTGTTGATGCATTCCAAGGGTGCAGGGGGGGTCCAAAGGACCCCCCCTGCACCCCTGAAATGCATTTGAAAGTGCATGTTTCACACACACATGTCCTAAGGACATGTGTGTCTGTAACATGACAGTTTAAAAAATGCATTTTTTTGCTTTTTGACAGATTTTCGCAAATTAACACGAGGGTCAACCTAGTGTTAATTTGCACTTCCCATTTCATAATTCACATTTTTTTTTTAAATGATGCATTGCATTTAAGGAATCGCACAAATGCGATTCCTTAAATGCATTCGCATTTTTAAGAAATGCAAAAAAATGCGAATTCTGAAAAAGTGTTTGATGCATCCCAAAAACGTATTTAGGAAGCGCAAACGGCCGAATTTACCGATTCGCATCGTTTGCACTTCCTAAATAGGTTGATGCATGTGCCCCTAAGGAACTTGTGTTGTCAAGGTTATGATACTCCAGTGGTATTAAGGCAGTTATCCAAAAGTAACCATGCACTGTATACAATTAATCAACCCATCAGGACCTGTCAAAAGCTTTAGAATAACATACTGATCTACCTCAAATGGCTCCTTGTGGAGTAGGAAATCAAATTTAACATTTTGTAATACATACCATGCATTGATTTTCGCATTAACAAGATTTTTACAAACAAACTCTGGGGTCTCTCATCACTTCAGATCTAGATGATGCAAAGCAACCCATTTATCAATGGAAATACAGGGAAAACGGTCTAATTCCCTGGAATTGGATTCAAGAGTGATCCACAATCAGGAGGCATTCTTAAAAAAATGCAATACGATTATTTAGGGGTGAGGAGTCATTTCGTAATATGATCCTGAATGGAACATACCCTACTGCCTTCAGAGTTTGTTCCCCACTTAATATTTTATCGGGAATGCAATCCATTCTATTCACACTTTGAAAGCGAACCTTTCTGCCCATACATATTTATGGGGACTACCATAACTATTTACAGTGAGGTAACAGACACAATGTATTGCACTTTAAAAAATGTTTTAATTCAACCTGTGATATTATACAGGCACACCCAATGCTGCAAACGCTTGCAATGATATAAGAAACCAATCAAAATATAAAAACTGGCGGAGGTGTACTAAAGTGGCATTGGGTTTCATTGCTATGTGGGATATAGGAACAGGATAGTGTACATTTATTTACATCAGTTGAATCACCAGTTGAATCACCTATTAGAGTATAATGCAGATTCCCATAAAGTGCATAGGATTATAGTTTGCTAAACCAAAGGCACAGAACAGTTCATGAAAAATAAGCATGAACCGAGAGATACCGAAGAGTCCTGCATGCAATTAGTGAGGTTTAGATGTTTCTTGAAGTATTGACACAATTTAGATGATTATTCATCAAATTTTAATGCAGAGGAAGGATGGATTAAAAAAGGTTTCTTCATGTTCCATAGTGAGTTGAGGATCTTCTAGCCACCATGCACACCTTCCCCACCCACCCCAGCCATAGCCACCCCCTACCCAGTTTTCATAGTGCACCTGGTTTAACAAAAATGCAACAGACATGTTTCGTAATAAAAGATTGAGTGCCATAAGCATCTGGTATGGCAGGTCTTACAAAAGAGTACAGCATCAAGAACAGGAGAAAGATGCAATAGATTCATAGGGGCAGTGGAATTGGAATTGGCCACCCAATAGAATGACAGCTTCACTTGGAGGACTGCGAGCCGACTGGCAGGTCACATTTAGAGCATAGATGTCAACGCAAGAGTATCAAAGTGATTTGCATATTACATGTAACAAAAGGTAGAAAAACAGAGAAGCAGTTCGTGTAGCACTTTGCCAAGAGTCAAAAAGGAGGCTCAATGCTTGCATTCAATTGACCATTATACTTTTAAATGGCAGGGGAGCACATCATGCTTTTAATGCTTCACAAAAGTATTCAACATTTGTGCTTATGAAGGTTTCTGCAATTATTCATCCAGTAACTGAATAGACACTTTGCAGTTGAGCTGCAGCAATTGAGCACCAAGTAGAGAATAAAGAGGGATGATATGAACATTAGTCAGGAGTGAGTCCCCTGAGACTACTCTTCTGCAATGGAAGCAATAGCTTTAGGAGGGCTCTGCCCAGTATACAAAGTTCTTGATCAAAGCTGAGCCTAAGTGGTTAGCGGTGGCAGGGGAGGGGGGCAATGAGCATTACCTTCATTATGGCGGTGGCAGAACAGATTATTGTGCATGACTCTTACCCTGTTTTGCTCTGAAACCTGCATTATACACTCATGGGGCTTTACAAAAGCAGGCATTGTGGCCAACAAACACCACTGAGGTATGAAAATTATATTATGACAACCATGTACTCCCCAAGCACATACAGACAACCCTAATTCGCATAAAATAACACTTGTGTGCTAACTCCATGGTTACACCATTCCCTACGCCTATATCAAATGCAGATATTCGTACCAAAGTAGCACTAAACCATCATCACCAACTCTGAAAAAGTCACGAGCTGCACAAAAAATCATGTTACAAATGACGAATATAGAACTATTCTCTCCTGTAATAGTAATAAGTGAGAGGGACTAAAAATGGCAAGAAAATGGTTACAAAATATCCTATCAGAAAGTTGTAAACATAGAAATATAGAATAGACTTGAAAGTTCTTTCGGCCCTACTAAAAGCATGAGCTGCTGTAGACGTACTTTATCAGAGGTCATGTAAAATGACGAGGAGAGAATTTTATCTGTACTGCGATTTTTAGTTGACTGGGTTGATGTTTGTGGAGTTGACAAAGTGTCATAAAATGGCTTTGCTCTGACATTTGAAAACGCGTCAGCTGCCCATAACTCTTCCTGGATGATGAGCCAGGCGTCAAGATTCTGAAACCAGTTTGCAGTGTCGTTTACAAGTGAACCTTCCTCCGGCCAAAAGAATTCCATGGCAGAAATGATCGCACAATGAGATTGTGGCAGTCATTAAGGTACACGATTTTCTTAGGACGTCCTGTCATTGTGCAATTGTGGGTGAGAATCAAATCGATAATAGGGTGCACTAGTGGAATAAATATGTATCAACTGGAGATCAGTATTTTTCTGTATCCGAGTCAAGATTATATATATATATATATATATATATATATATATATACACACACACACACACACACGTGTATATAGCAGGTGGGCCCTGCTGAGATACAGTCAGCCTGCATGTTATGTTAAGCATAGCTGTCCCGAAGGTGCTTACTTCGCTGAGCTATCTTACATGATATTAATGTCTCACAATGGCTGGCGGTGTTTTTTTTCTTTCTTGCTGTGTTTGTGTGCGTCTGTATATATGTATAGGTGTGTGTATGTATGTATGTATATAAATATATATATAACACCGCCAGCCATTGTGAGACATTAATATCATGTAAGATAGCTAAGCGAAGTAAGCACCTTCGGGACAGCTATGCTTAACATAACATGCAGGCTGACTGTATCTCAGCAGGGCCCACCTTTCCATCCTTCTGAAACTAATAACACCGAACACCTAGAATACGGTTAACGGTAAAACTTTTAATTTACGGTACAGACAAAGGATGTTCGCAAGTGCTGTAGAAGAACTATTAAGTAACGACCGAGACTAGGCAATTTGTAAGTACTTTGCTTCAGAAAAGAAACTACAGCAGAACATTACACCACAGTGAGAGGTGGAGCAGCTTGCTGAAGTCCAATAAGGGCCGTATAGAAAGAATAATATGTACAATAGAAGAACTAGAACAATGATGGCATTTAATAGGTCACAAGATAGTATTATAAATGCCCTTTACCACCATCTTTAAGAGTGTGACTGCTATTACCTCTAATCGGCATTTATCGCAGACTTCATCAGGTTCATCTAGAAGACAGCCATGAACAAAGTAGAACACAAGCTTTGAACTCTTCTTGGTAAATTATTAAACAGTTGCTTATTTCAAAGCTCAGAAAGTTGAGGAAGGCAAACGACAAGTGAATGAAAATACATGTAGTGCATAAACCTTCTAAATCGATTTACATTCAAATGTGGTTTATTACTTAATTTTACATACGCCTTTAAAGTGGATTGTGAATTTTAGAGGTCTCCGACGCTTACAGAGGCAAATACCACACATTATATTTTTCACTTATTTAAATGAGAAGTTTTGCAAAATAGGAAGAAATTGGGAGTTGCTGATAGGTGGGAGCTCAATCACTGCTTCAGTCTCCAATTCTACACGAATACACAAACAGTGAGTCGGCAGCACCAGGACAAAGGAGGGTGCCTACTTATGTTTCTGCCTGAGCCTAAGAAAGGCTGGACGAAAAAATAAATGCTATATTTCATTAAAAATGATTATTGCAACAAAAGTGCAATTTTTTTTTCTAAAACTGAAAACATTCATATTAGCCAAAATATATTTCCGTTGAGAGTGAGGAAAATCTTGTGTTTAAAAAACGTTTAGTATAATTTTCAAAAGTAATACAAACTCTTTAAACCCAGTGATGAGATACCTTCATTTTGGGCCATGCCAAACAGCTCATAACAATGCAGTAGTCTAAAGGACTAAGTTCTTCTCACCTCAAAGATTTGTCAACAAGTCCACTGTTCGGTACCCTTCTGTGCTCGTTACAGGGCTGCGGCAGAGGTCTCTGGGATGCAGAGCCCTGCAACGTTTCGACCGAGGACGATGTGTAATTCTATGGACGACACCAAAAGGGCTAGGCTGTGGCTAATGATGTACTACGCTGTATAATCTTTTGTGTTACCGAGCCTTACGGGGGTGGGTGGGGGGAGGTTCCTGGTTCTATATGTGTTTGGTATGATTTGTATTCATTGCAAATGATAGCTTGAAGGCTTATGGGCATAGTACTTTTTGAATGGACGATGGCCTCATCCGCGCCACAGACTATGCTGCTGGCAGTTATGGACCGCTATATCCTCGCTATGTTTCCCCACCGGGGGTGGCGATTCGGTAAGATGTGGCAATGTGTGGTGCGATGCTCATTATTGTACTGTGTTATGCTTATTCAATAAAATATGTTGTAAAAAAAAAAAAAGATTTGTCAACAAGAGAGCATTGTGAACATCTGTTATAGTCAGGCTACACAATGCTACTTCATCTGCGCTCACCACCACGAGCAACACGTTCTCCAGTATAACGAGACATTGGCTTCAGATAGCCACAGAATCCAACAGATGCATGTCTTTAGATGTTCAATGCGACTAAACAGACCAGTCACAGGCAAAACAGCGCGGATCCATCTTGCTTGATTTTAACAAAATGGATCATTAAAGACAGGAAACAGATGTTATTTATTTCTCAAGAACATAAAAATGGAAAAATGTTCTCATCTGGAAAATAAATCTGCTTCCCAGCAGACTTCTATGAAACATAAAAATGTATTCTGCCATTTTCAGCAAGTGAAATAGTTAGACATTTTATGAACACGTACTCCAGTGTTGGCCATGCTACACTAACGCGAATGCAAAAAAAAAACAAAACACCCAAAACAGAAAAAGAAAAACACGCTCGTGATCTCGGAGCCTAGACCGGGTGACTGTTCTTCAGAAAGTGATGGCTTGTACAAGTGACTTGCCATAAAAACAATTTGACGAAGAACTTCATCCATGTTTTCTGCAAATTATTTTGGGCGGGAGAGGCACATTTTAGAATTCGGAAAGGTTTGAAAATCCCAGTATACAAGCTAAGCTTGACGTGATCTTTACTATCCAGGAAGCCAAATGAAAAGTAAACAAGAGCTTGGTATAGTTCACAGCACATTGATAAACAATCTCGGTCATCAGCACACAAAAAAAACCAAACTAATTATAATTTTCGCACAAGACTCACAAGGGACTTTGTTCCCTGGCTATTTCAAAAGCACTCATGAAGATAGAGGTCATTACTCTAATTGTATGGAGAAACATGCTTTCAAATTCACTGCAAAGCCACATACTTCTAGTTGCCATAGATACCAGTTGTTCACTTTCACAAGTGGAAAGCAGTCATAATTTCCTCAAAATATTCCATAAAAACTTGTGCATTCCCAATAAATCGTGTCATTTCAGAAATGCAGCGATACTGTGAACAGCAGTGCAGGGGATACCAAGTCTCATCCACTACCTGCAAGGTTGTGCAAAAAGGGAGTGTTCTGTCCTATGTCCTTCAAAAGGAGGAAATTTCACTTTTTGGCGCTCAGGGATTCCGCAATGAAAGGGGCCAGCTTTCTTAGACAGTCAGATAAGCACAAATAGGTCACATATTATCCCAGGATCACCTTGGCCTTACTAAAAGGACTTCATGCTAGAGTATGGTTTCAAAAACAGATTTTACCAACTTGGTGAGGTTGCAAGACAACTGTAGAAATATATTCTCTTTTGCACTCCATCACCTCTGAATCATTCTACCTTCTCCATCCAGTAACCAACATCACAACATCGTTCAGAACCATCATAATTAGAAGCAGCTAAAAAGACAGAGTCCCCAAGAAGTGGGCATTACAGTACTGTGCTGTCTGCTAGTTATTTGGAAAGTGTTTTACATGTGTAACTGACTGAAGACCATGCAATACAATATCTGCATGTGTAAAAACTGAATGGAAAATCTTTTGTGCAATCACAAATTTAAGGCAATTAATAAAGTGGCTCAATTACAGAATCAATCTAAAAGTAAAAGTTCATAAATCTTCATTTAACACAACATACATCTAATAACATTTGCCATGCTCAAAACACTATGTACACATAGATAAAGACAAAAAAAAAAGTATTGCAAAATATATCTTGATTTAACATTAAACTCACCAGAGTATGCCCAGTAGGGATCTCCCATTGCCTTGCGTCGACGTATCTGCAGTGAACTGCCATGTCGGTTTTCATGTAGTGATCCAACATAACCCTCTGTTGAAGCTAAACAATGTAAAATGAACATTTAGTTAATGAATTTTGGACACATACATTTTTAATTAAAGAAACATTTAAAACTGCTTTCTAGCTTCATGTCGAACATGGAGATACAATCACAAAGAACTCCTGTTGTCATCCCCTCCCCATAGTTGTTATACTAGCTATTAAACCAAGTATTTTCTTCCTCGTCCCATTCCTTATTTGTATGTACTCTGAAAAAAAGAGTTGTTAAAGATTTACTCACATATGGATCGAAAGAGAGAAAATGTTGTAGGGGTAGGTTTAGAAGAGTATCCTGTACCTACCCGGTTAGAGAAAGGTTCTGCAAGTACATCCTACATAAGAACAGGTTTTTGAAATGGACATGCAATTACCTGCATGAAAAGGTATCCAGCAGAAATCAAAAAACGATTTACTCAGAGAACCACCTGGAATGTTGTATTAAGTTTTAGATGAAGTAAATCTAAAATTGTAAAACTACTACAGTGCTATACGTTTTAAGAAGTAACAAGCATTTACAATGCAACGGTTTCACCTTTGGAAAAGTTAAAGCTATTGGCATTGTAAATGACAACATTTTTATTTATGTGTTGGCTTTGAAAACCTAATTAAATGGCATTGTCATTTACAAAGCCAATAGCCTAATCTCTCGCAAATGCGACACCTATTGCATTTGCACCCACACAACACTGGATCACAAGAAGGGAACAGAGGCACACACAAAACCGAGTCACAAGCAGGCAACAGAGGCACACACAAAACCGGGTCACAAGCAGGCAACAGAGGCACACACCAAACCGGGTCGCAAGCAGGCAACAGAGGCACACAAAACCGAGGGGGCAGGGAAGCAGCTCTACTTGATAAGAATAAATCAGAGATCTGGCAACGATGGGCGTGATCATGGAGGGAATACCCAATCCACAAACAGGAGAGTAAGAAGCACTGCAACCAAATTTGCAAAGTAAGGAAAACATCAGAACCCATAAAATAAATGACAGGCTGACATTGTTTATGTAACCGCAGTCTAAATGCAGAAGTGTTTAAGTAAAATGTTTAATTAGTTAATACACAGGCCACATTACACATCTCTTATACACACAAGACATATGCCCTCCCAACTATTCTGCCTGTGGCTACCTTTTCAGCCTTGGTGGGATTCGAAAACTGGCCTGTGAGGTTTGGTGTCCCCCCGAAGTACAAGACTTCACTTCAAGCTATGGCTCCGGCTCAAGCTACCATTCTGATGCTCTTTTACATCTGGGCATCCCTCGGACCGGAACCCCGCCAGCCGCAACTACAGCTCTGGTGTTTCCTAACCTACACCTGCAGCCGCCAGTGCAACTGGGAGCGGCGGCCTCTGCGAGACTCCCGGTAACCCGCCTCTGTGCACCGGTGCGGCGACTGATCTTGGCGCTGCTGTCCGGGATCCGGGCGCAGCGTGTGATCTCGGCGCATATTTAATTTATTTATTTTTGTTTGTGGTTGCAACGCAAAGTGCAACACAGGGCCCGGAGAAATTAGGTCCTTGGGCCTTGCCTGCGACCTCGACTTTATTTTCCCTAGAGTCAGCGCTAAAGGACCTGTCCTGACGAACCTCCAGAACACTCACACTAAAAATATCCAAGACGCCAACGCGTGCAACTTCACGCCCAAAACGGCTTCTACTCGCTTGCCCAGTTTCACATGGTTCTCTCAACTCAATACGCTGCCAACATATGGGGTGTGACATGCTCGTAAAACTCTACAGAACAGTGTACTTTCCTTTAAAAACCCTTGTACCCGGGTCAAAACCGCCAGCGCTCACCGATTTTTGAAGCTCCCCCAACCAAAAGGAGGCGCGCTCCTTGCCACTGGGTTCGGGGTCGTGGTACAGAGCCTGCACAGCCTGGTATACCAACTGCAGGTTTGGTTTGGCCTCCATGGCAGCGGTTCGGGCGTACACCGGGCAAGAAGGCTCTTCACACGCGGCTCCTTCTTAAGCGCGCGCCTCCTCCCATACCCCGCTTTGTCGTCCGTTGAAGGCTCGCGCTGTTGCTATCCCCAGGCGCGAGGATCTCTCCGCTAATAAAATTAGCAACCTAGTATAAGCCCTATTCTGTATTACACTTAACCCACTGGCGGGGTTTCTAAGTCTCTGGCCTCTCTCTCCCATGCAGCAGGCACGTCACTTCCCCTCCTTGCCCTACAGACAGGAAGTACGGGTAGGAGTAAGGGTGAGACGCCGCTAGGAAGCCGACAAGTGACAGGAAGTTAAACTGGTAGCCTTTTTTAAACACCAAAGTCTTTCAAATCAGATACCGCAGCACACGGTAAAGGTAATAAATAGCACATAACCGTTCACTTAACTGAAATTTATCTAAAGATAAACAGAGGTCTCATATAGGACAATAATAAGGTGAAGAAAAAAGGTTCATGTTTATTGTTCATCAGAAATATTATGCAAATAACCCCTTCGTGGAAATTTTGAAACTTCATGAGGAGAAATGCCATCTCAATTCATACAGCACTAGAGTTAACTGGGTTACGTTGTCGGCTGATGACCGTTCTGCGCCATGCCTGGGAATATCGGTTGTTTAAACTCGACATAGCGGGCTGTGGCACAAGAACGCATAGCTGCAAGCTATCACATGTAATGTGAGCAGCTCCTGCTGGAAAGGAAAACAAGTCTGGAACAGAGCAACAGGTCGTTTCGGGATTCGGGGGCGTGTTTGCGTGCTCTCCCCTTCCCATTGGCTGGAAGGTAAAATTCCAGCCAATGGGAAGAGGAGAGGGCGGGACTTAAAAAAGACCCAGAAACGCCCCCGAATCGCGTTCCGACGGGGAAAGAGTGACTGACAGCCAATCTCTTCCAATGGCTAGCCTCCATTTATGGAGCTAGCCAATGGAAGACAGAGGCGGGACCAAAGCCCCATATGTAGGACATAAGATTTCGCCCTGGGCGGAGCACTGCTTCGCAGTGCTACGGCCAAGGCGAAACCTAAAAAAGGAAGTTCGTCAGCAAGGAGTAGAGGGGCAGGGTGAACATGTATGTTTTAAACTGTCTTCACTGTTCAGGGATCTTAGGGTTACCAGCTTCTTTGAGACTTTAGAATGTTTGCAAGCACTCTGAAGTTAGGCCTATGTGCAGAGCAGAAGTCCAAACGCTACCCAAGGTCAGTTCAATTTCTAATAAGGTGGAGATCCAGATAGAAAGCAACCATTTAGGGCAACCAACCAAAAAATTGGTATCATTGAGATGTATAAGAGTGTAATGTTAATACTGGGTAAAGCTGTAAAAAACAGTTTCAATTGTGCTGTACATACAATGGCACAGCAGCGTTGACTGGATAGTCCATCAGACTGTGTTGAAAGTGTCACATGCCTGTACAACACAGTAATTTCATTCTGTGACAAAGATGCAGCTCCATTCTATGCTACTTACTCCAATCCCTCACAATCACCATTCCCTACACCACTCTCCAGCAACTTAATTTCCATTCTCTCAGACACCCTCTTATTCTTTAGGCCCCCTTAATCACTAGTAATAACGTTTTAGCAATAAGGATATAATATACACACAATAACAAAGAATGTCCAGGTTTGCATACTTTGGAGCAAATGGCAAGTGAGAGCAGTATTTATAAAAGGAACTTTCCAAGTACTTGGGCAACAGGTTATTAAACTTCAGTAAGTGCCAGAGTGACTGCCCAGAATGCATATTACAGCAGCAAAAGGTTTAATAACCGGACACCAGGATTTCTACCAAAATTCATTGCAGAATGCTAAATAAATACAAAGTCTTCCGGGTAGTCTGAGATAACTCTGAGAAACAAGATCTGCGGTCTCTATTTGTGGAGGATATCTTGGTTACTTTTCAGTAAACACTAAATTTCCTAAAATGGTTTTCTGATCGCACAAACCTGGAAAATGCTCATTGATTAAAGACAGAATTTGTAGGGCCAGCAAACATCAGTCTGATTCCTTAAGAAAAAGCCCTTTCTTCAGGATGCATTCAGGTCTTGTTTACAACACTTCCAAAAAAATACCCCGAACCCCACTGATTAGGTCATGCTAGTAATTTGTTTAGAGCACCATCACCCAAGGGTCTCTTGGGGCTGACATTTAATCTAATGTTCATTAATTTAGTTCCCCAAAGACCTCATTCCAGGTTACAGAAATTAGGGCTGCTTTCTGACAGCAATGTTTGGGGTACCGCTTAAGCATGATGTATGGAGTGCCTCTCTCAGGAGGACTCTTTTCTAGGGACATTACATCATTGTATGTCTTCAAAGATGTTGAGCTCTTTATTAAATACACTCCTGTTGAGTTCCAGTTTTTGATAAGCCATTTACATTGTAATAGCAGTTCGTTACTAAGGAAAGTTAAACTGGTTCAAAATCTGACAAAGTTTTTCTCAATAAGACTATTTAAGCCTTCTGAATTATATGCATTATGAATTACTCCACTTCCAGTTGGTCTGCTCTAGAGACAAGACTATTGTATGGGTTTTGTAGTGTGGTTTTCATCTGATTCCTTGCACCAATTTCTGTTCTTCAAGAGGTGTTCTGATACTTATGACTTTCTGCAAGGAAATAAAATCCATCTTCATGGACCCTTTGTATGGGTCTGATTACAAAATTATGCCTAAAGCTTGATCCGACACTCCTCTCTGGTTGTCAAGTAATCTAATCTTCATATAGAATCCAATGCCAGTCAGCATTTCACTGAACTACCATCTCTCAGGTAAACAATTTGATTTTATGATTGTATTATGCTATCAAAAGTAAACAAATCCTCTATGATTGCCACACATCGTACAAGGGAGCGGTTTTGTTATGTCACTAGTAGTATGTAATCTATTGGCCTGCCCAAATGCTTTGGTTGGTCACAGTAGGTTTTAAACGTTCACCTGTACTGTTCAAATACCCCTTCCTCTGGCTCAGAACCAGCTTCTACTAAAGCATTTGCTATCACCAAATAACTAGACACACAGCCCATGGGTACCTGAAGAAAATAGATTTAGAAGCAACATTTGTATTTTCATCTTAAAGGAAGTCCAGAATAGGGACTTGAGTGAACCTCTTCCTCGGTAACACTCTTCAGCTAGTGACAATCTTGATTTTTTCTTAATCTAGATTAAGAAAAAAATTACACAATCTGAATAAATACACTCAAACCTCCAACATTAAGCTGCAAAAATCACATCAACAACCGCGGATAAAACACACAATTATGCTTTGTAAATTGCATTTGGAGCCACAAGTACTTTAACAGTAAACTCCACTCATTTCTATTTACTTACAATTTTTCAGTAGAAGGTACTCCCTACTTCACGAGCCAGATCACCAATTTAAAAGTTAGCCAAAGTTAAAGTAGCGTGATGACCAAAGATGGACCTTCAATCAAGATGGCCATCATAACACTGCAGAAATGCAATGTTTCTTCTGCACTCAAGACGCCGCAGCGCTTTCCATTACACATTCATGAGGATTATTCTCACCCGCTTCACCTGTTTACACAAATTTTCTTGCACATCATTATATATATCGATTGTGTGTTTGAAAGCTCTACCCATCAATTATGCCACTTTACACAACTAATAAATAACTGCAATCTAGAAAAAGCAGATAAAGAATATATTTTTAAGTGTCCAAACACCAACAACCATTCGAATAGCCTTAGAGGAGGATTCAACCAACAAAATGGAAAGAATAAACGAACCTGTCCTCCTAAGAAAAAAAAAGAATCTCAGAGGAAATTCGTTTCTCAACATCTGCTTGTTTACTCACATGCACCAGACACCCGCTACAAATGCAAATCAGGCCTGTTGCATTGTCACACTTCACTGAGGCAAATTTAGGTTATATGAATACACAGATGCCGGGAAGCAAACAGACAGAAATTCACGACTTTGCTTTCAACTTAACACCACAGCTGAGGAGAACTTCAAATTAATAAATGTATAAAAAAATTTAAATAAAATCGGTTTCCTTAAAACACAGATGATGCCAAGCACTGCTTGTACATTATCATGAAAGCTTGAGGTAAAATAGCAATTAAGATGCACACACCACATAGAATTATTTATACATCAACAATTTGATGCTAGGATAAAAGAGGAGCCGCCTTCAGCATAGTAATTTATCCCCAAAAAAAGTTAATTTAAAATCGACAGTATATTAAATTAACTCAAGACTTGCAAGACAATGTTCCAGAAAGCTAGACCCATCACTAAATATCTTACTGGGAAAACAATCCGTATGTTAGCATAAACAATTTATAGATTCCCAGTAAAGTGAATACGACGAGAGTCAGCAAGCAGTATGTAAATCAATTTTAAAACTCTCCAGACTTTAACCGTTAACGTGAAAGAATGGTGGAGTGGCGATTCTTTGGTGCGCGTATTAATCACATTATTGATTTCCAATGCAGAAAATTAAATGATGCAAATTTTTGCCTTTGCGGATGCCTCACCCAATTGGATATGTCAGCATCTTATTTGAGCAGAAATGTAACGTACATTGTTCTCGTCTTGCAAGACAATGAAGTCCACTGTTTCCTGCAAGTTTCAATGTTACCCCAATCCACAACTTCACATCAGCCATAGGACTCGGAGCCCAGGCTTTACACCTCATTCCATATACTGGTATGAGTTCAGCCTCGTTTGTTACACGTGGTAGGGCACTGATTTCTAATCAATGCAGTTGTACACGGGCGGTTACTAAAATATTCAAGTCACTGCTGGTGTGCAGGTTTGTTGAAAGAAATACATTAGCAGAGTCCTAGGAGAAGGGCGCTTTCCAAACAATACAGTTCATGGTTTCCTGAACCCAACTTCCTTGCGGAAAAGGAACGCTTCCTGCAGTTGCTTGCTACTGTTTAATGTTTAAAAAAAATAAAAAAAAGTTTCCTTGCAGCTTTTGCATAAAATAGCCTCAAGATAGAGTAGTTCAAGTTCCATTTTATATATTTGATTCATTTCAAGATGCTTACAGTAATAATAACAGCTATATATGGGTAAACACAAACAGCATTTTTAATGCAATTAACGGTGCTTAGGATAAACCTTGCAGCACGGGAGGGCATCAGGTACACACCACAGGGTATGACGTGGCTCGGAAAAACAGACACCTAGGCATGTGTGGCTCCTCTCTTTTCAGGTCAAGTGTGTTCAGCACAATGAGGCATGTTTAATGCGAGCAGCGCTGTTTACTGCCGAGTTTGAGGCTCGACAGGCACAAGGACATTTAAATTAGGGAAAACATACAGCTGGTGAAAGGAGCAGCTAGGCTGACTGGAGAACCAAGAAGTTCGGCTCTACTAGGACGCTAGCCTTCCTGGCGACCAATGCATCAACAAGTTTTGCTGAATGAGGCCACCGAGGAGCAACAACAAAGGTTGCCAATCAATGGGAAATTACAATTTACTGCTTTGTTTAGACCACCAGTTCCTCCGTGAGAGAAATGCAGCCTACTTAATTAAAGTCTTTCAGCCCTTCAACTAAGAAGGCACCAGATATTGACCTGCAAGATACTACGGGCCATGAGGCCACCTATGCTTAAAAGATCTGGTGACAAATTTCTCCATGTACAATCTTCTTTGTGTTGCACTCAGCCTCCCTGCTCAAGAACAACAAACTTCATGAAGTTCTGATGTGGTCTGCAAATGCATATCTTCTGTGCAAATGTTCAGACTAGCTAGAACAGCTCTGGCTAGATCCTAATTTCTGGGTTGCCATGGCCCATGGCTAGCTAATGTGAAAATATTGCGTGTGCGTTCCAGGCTTCAAAACAATAAAGGCTTTACCATCAGTGGAAAATCAAAGCTCTCCGTCCAAGAGACTCAAAACACCACTGTCTGTCAGACACCAATTATGGTGTGTTCTCCACTGCCAAACAACTGCTCGGAGGCAGCAGTACTGCACTTGCAGAACTTCACAAATACCCTTTACGAAAGAATCAGAGACCGCATAACCCACACGGGGACAGTAGATTAATACCTATGGAGCTCTACGCTTTATATTAAAAATATACCGCAGTGCCACATCATGCTGTGGACAGTGATTGATCATTCAATCTAATGTATCCCTTTAGTCTTTATTCCCATTTTAGTGGCACTGCCAGTGAGGGGGAGAAGGAAGCTAATAAAAACAAGAGCCTTTAAATGGGACCACGGACAAAACTTTTAAAGTATATGGTTCATACATTTGTTAGGGAAGGTGGGACTGAATCATTTGTCTACTCCAGCCCAGTTCAGAGCTACAGAAGGAATGCACGAGTACAAAACACTAACTTGGACCATAAAGGTTCACAAAGGATTTCACGAGGGTCACTAGTGCCTCAGGTACAACGATCATGGGGGATCACAATTCAGGGGACACTTCCACACAGAACTGCTTTGATAGTCCTATCTGGCAGGTCCGCAAAACGAGGATCACTAACAGGTGTGTAGGAGTCTAGGTCTTGGTCTCCGATGGTGAATGCAGTATGGAAAATGCAGTAGGGTCAACCTGTTATGATGGAGGTAAACAGGTAGGTAGACAAATGGTCTGATCTTTACTTGGAGCAAGTCAGGGATTGAAGAGGTACTGGAGGAGACCAAGTGAAAAAATATGTTGCAAGTCCATCCTGTTCATGAGATACAAGTGTAAGAGGGCACAGGTTCATAAGGACCACTCAATCACAGCAGGAGTGTAGCAGAATAACACGCCTGCAAGCATCTTCCGATCAAAACAGAACTATTCTGATGTATTGCCCTTCGTTTGTATTGCCTCTACAGCAATTAAAATAGTCCACACCATAAACTCCTCACAGTTAAACCAGTGGCGTAACGAACCTTGAGGGGGCTCCCCTGCAGGGTACGTGAAGGGGCCCCCTCCAGACTCAATCTAGAGCTCCCCAGCAGAAGTGCTGTGCTGACGGGGTCCCCTGGAGGGTGAGGACCCCCCCGCACCGCGGGGGCTGCAGGGGCCTGTGTTACACCCCTGTGTTAAACTTATGCTGTTGTTGAAAAATGAAAGGTTCTTTCAACTAGTTAAACAACAAAACTTGCCTTTATTTCTGTGATCGAGCCTCTATCCTGTTGTCATCCCATGTGAACTAATGTACCAGAATCTTTACAGGGATTTTTACAAAGGCTCCCAGTCACTGGAAAATTACAATTTACTGCTCTTTGTTTAGACCACCAGTTCCTCCGTGAGAGAAATGCAGCCCACTTAATCAAAGTCTTTCAGCCCTTCAACTAAGAAGGCACCAGATATTGACCTCCAAGATACTAAGGCCATGAGGCCACCTATGCTTAAAAGATCTGGTTACACATTTCTCCATTTACAGTCTTCTTTGTGTTGCACTCAGCCTCCCTGCTCAAGAACAAAAAACTTCCTGAAGTTCTGATGTGGTCTGCAAATGCATATTTTCTGTGCAAATGTTCAGACTAGCTAGAACAGCTCTGGCTAGATCCTAATTTCTGGGTTGCCATGGCCCATGGCTAGCTAATGTGAAAATATTGCGTGTGCGTTCCAGGCTTCAAAACAATAAAGGCTTTACCATCAGTGGAAAATCAAAGCTCTCCATTCAAGAGACTCAAAACACCACTGTCTTTCAGACACCAATTATGGTGTGTTCTCCACTGCCAAACAACTGCTCGGAGGCAGCAGTACTGCGCTTGCAGAACTTCACAAATACCCTTTACGAAAGAATCAGACCGCATACCCCACACGGGGACGGTAGATCAATACCTATGGAGCTCTACGCTTTATATAAAAAAATTTACCCCAGGGCCACATCATGCTGTGGACAGTGACTCGTCAGTTGCTAATTTCGAAGGGGATCAATTCTGAGACCGATTGTTTTTTTCTTCATGATTTGCAATTGGTTACCCCCATTTTTGATCATTCAATCTAATGTACCCCTTTAGTCTTTATTCCCCTTTTAGTGGCACTGCCAGTGAGAAGATTGAGGGGGAGAAGGAAGCGAATATAAACAAGAGGTAACACGTTATGCTTGTACAACTACATTGGGCGTAAGTAAGTGGCTAGGGTAACACATGAGCCATGAAGGCGGGTCTAGTATTCTCTGTGGCACATCAAATACGTTGGGAAAGCTCGGACTGAATATAATTAGGCTAGATCAGACAGGTTCACATGTTAGACAAGGTTAGTAAAATCTCTGCCTAAGTTCGGTTCATATTAAAACTTCTCCATATACAGCTATTGTCTGAATTATATGGAGGAGACCGAGGAAAGGCAAGTCTATGGAGGAGACAGAGGAAAGGCAAGTCTATGGAGGAGACCGAGGAAAGGCAAGTCTATGGAGGAGACCGAGGAAAGGCAAGTCTATGGAGGAGACAGAGGAAAGTCAAGTCTATGGAGGAGACAGAGGAAAGTCAAGTCTATGGAGGAGACAGAAGAAAGGCAAGTCTTCACAATGAAAACTGTTGCCATTCTTTCATTTTAGACCTTCATGTTGCACCGAAAGGGGTGCAAGGAAGCCCCCACCCCACACTCATCTCTAGGTCTCTGCATTTTTATTAGGCCTGGGAGACTCAGGGGGCCCTCACCACATTCTGCACGGGGCCCCAATCATTTCATATTACACCACTGCAAGAACAATTATATTTTGATGCAATTCATGCGAGTGAGGATTTATTTCTCGGTTGATATGGAGTGAGAAGTCTACATGTGAACTGTGAAAAAAGACTTACAATGGAAAGAGATACTAATTATTGTTTACTGTGCTCTAAAATAAGACATGTTCTCCATAAAAGCTAAAAGGACAGCGTTTAGCCGCTGTATAGTGTTACTTGTTAACTTAGCGGAAGAGTTTGCCGAGTGTAACATGAACAATGTTTATGTAATGCTCTGCAAAGAGCTGGGTTTCAAATTCAGAACTCGAGCATAATAAAAAGGTTAGGTTAACAGCATAGCTAGCACTTAACAGATGTGCGCCTCAAACACAACTGGGAAAACGTTCCATGGAAACCGAACATGCAGGCAACAAATGTTTTGCTAGTCTTGAAGCAGAGGGTGATTAACACTCCGAAGTAAAGATCGTATTTCATTTCACAGGATAAAAAAAAATAGTAACCATATTGTTGTACATACACACATTATTTTATATATATTTCAATTGACAGTGAACAGAGCAACACACAAAAGCAGGAAGTCCTGCAAAACTGCAACCAGGTCTCTAAATCCTAACTAGATTGAAAGGAATGTATAGCTACCAAAGCAAAAACACACTTCTGCCTACCTGCCAGATTATAAACTACATTTATTTTTTTTCAACATCTACTGCATGATAAAAAGTAATTCACTGTAATGTCCCCAGTATAGGTACGCAATATTTAGTGATGGTTTTGTAACGCACCAATAAGTCTCCTTCCAGACACATGGCAGCAGTTACTAGACAAATAAAAAGTCAGGTTTCTGCACAGGTTATGAATGGTGTGAAAGAAGTGTTGGGTTCAAGCAAGGCAAAGAGGAGACATATCGAGGTTGCAAATTCTAGAGCAGCCCTTCTCGTATTTTAGGGTAAGAGAAGAAACTGGAGCTGACCAGTTGAACAGTTGAACAGTCTTGAAAAGGTTCATCTTCAAAACTCTTTTAAAGGCAAATATGCTGCGTCCTGCCCCCCCACTCTCCATCCCAGGCTGGGAGAAATCCTTCCAAATTTGCAATTCCTCAATTAAAGATTTCCCCCTGTATTTCGAGAGGCTGCATCTAAAGAGGGATAAAGTTGATCTTTCATGATCTAAAATTATAACTGAATGTAATGGGGTAGGGCAAAGAAGCTAGTAAATCACCCCACATCCAGCCCACTGTCCACTTTGAGAAGGTTACGCAACTTCTTGAATTTATTTAACTGGTCCACTGGGAGAATGTCAATTTCTTTCAAATATGGTTGATGTGGTTTGATTTAAGGTTGAAATAGAGTCTAGGTGCTTGATTTTGTAATCTTTTACACTCTTCTTTCTACAGAGCCTCAGCACAGATTAGGTTACACTAAATTGTGAAAGAAAAAAAAGGATCTGGACACTTCTACATGGTACTTAAACTGGAGCATCGGAATTAATTTCCTGAGCACCACAAGTAGACAGTTTGTATTTAAGAAATATTAGGCAACTACTAAAGAACAGAAGTCAGCTTTGAACATTGGACACTAGCAAATGATATTCAAATATCCACAAAATATCCTACACATGTAAAAAGGCCCTTACAAATGTCGAAGGCAAATCTGGAAACACATGCTGCAAATTGCCTAGTTATACTTAGATCATTACTGTATCTGATAACACAAAATGATCAGGACTAATTAAGCCCACTAGCATGGGCATTTTTCAGATTAATTTGGAAGTGCCAGTAAAGTAATGCACGTCCACCCCCTTTTCAACAAACCTCACAAATACATCTAGAATGATTAGGTAGATTTTTCACAATGCCAACACTGGTTAATAGGCAAGGACACTTTCAGTTCCTACCACCAGCCAGCTCTACATTTCTTGGCCGTACACAGTCAGGTTTGGGCCCTCAGACCCAACAGAGATCAATATTGAGGCTGGAAAGTCCTCAGCATTGCCACCAAGTTGAAATTTAAACAACATCGCTTAAGTTCAGGGCTCATCGCATCTTTGTAGGGCGGGGGCCAGAGACCACATCCTGAAAAGGTAATGAACTACACATAAAACACCCTTTACCAATTGACTAAAATTACCAATGCAAACCAGCTCCCTCTTCCAGATCACAGGAATGTGATTTCCTCTAGGAGATTGACAGTTTTGGGAAAAAGGCTTACCAACACAACTTCACCATTGAGGTTTGTGTAACTTAACACCAACCTACCATCCACCTTGTGGTTCCATAAGCACTATTTACACCAGGCCAAAGTGTGAATTAAAGCTTTCCCAGAATTTCAAAATGACTGGCGCCAGGAATGCAGGAAGGGGGCTCTCCTGAATCAGAGCCAACTAAAGTTGGTCTTGAAGAGGAAACACACTGAATGATCCACACCCACATTGTGGTTTATAACAGCAGATTATTCCATTTCAACTGAATCATTCAGATAAAGCACTCGAGGGGTTCAATAGATCTGTTAGAAAGCATGAGAATAGGAGGAGGACCAGTCGTGCATTATGTTGAATACACTCAAACACATGGATAATCCATCAGTCTCATTTTGTACTCCCTTAAAAATATTAATTTTGAAGCAAATTTTTAAATGGCATGGGCATGTTTCAAGACTAACTTTGGGATGGGACAAGTAATCAGATGTGTCAATATGCCAACTTTGAACTCTCCATAGTTTGAGAACTGATCAAATCTTACTCTACATTAAAATATTTAACAGTACTATCCATTAAATGAGAAGATTTAACATGAGTTCCATTAATGACAAAGGACCAAAACTCTAAACTAGAGAACCTCTTTATTAAAACGTTCAGCCACAGGCACTCTGTGTGATTGAAGAATGTCTGACAGTTAACTACATTTCTAGATTACCTGCCTCCATACAGGAAAGCGGTGTATCCGTTCACCCATCTTCAAGTGCACGGATGTTACTGAAATGAGAAACCCAGGACTTAGACACTCAAGTAAATAAATAACTAAAAGATTTTCTACTTCAGACATATTGTCACAGCTTTCTTTTAGAACAAACCCTTATTGAAGGATTTGTTCCTCAGAGCCAACTCCTTGACATCATGCTTCAAAAGACTCCTTCATAGGATTATTTAAATACCTCTTGTGACCTATAATTATGCATTTATCTAGTTTTAATAAAGGACGCGCTTTAGCGGGGCTCAGTTAGTGATTTGGTTCTAAATGGTTTCAATGTGAATTCTTAATAGGACAATTGATTGTGTAGGGTACACCACCACCACTTGTACTGTTTTGTGAAACTGCTAATCCAAATCAAGTAAAAGTGTCTAGTGATCTGAAAGAAGAAAGGAAGAGATAGCCATGCAAGGATTCAAAGCTGTGACCTGCATATTTTTTTTTTTTACTTCTTTTTATTGTTTTGTTTCAAACACAATTGAGCATTGGAGTTCTCTAAATACAGCACATGGTACATTTATTATGAAAGTAATAGCATAGTTACACACATTTCCATATCACAACTCCATTGCATCTCAAGGCGTGAGACAACAACCCCATACACAGCAAAGATCAATTGACAAATACAGTGGTCCATCGTGCAGCTCTTCCCATGATGACGTGCTAGGAGATATGTGATCAGTACTCAGTACACAGTGTGTAATTCAATAGAACCTCACTCGAAGTATGTGCGAGCAGAGACCCCAATCCCAGGTATAGCACAAACACGGCAATGGTAGCTATTATTCAACAGCGGTGGATACATATATCTGCCCTTTGTCATTTAAAGCTTTCGCAGGGTGCGGTCGTCGCTCTTTCAGGTGTGGCAGTCTAGGTAGGATGTGCTAATAAATAACATGTTAGGGGAGCCCAAATATCTTTAAGCCTGGAGGTTCTAGGTAACAATTCTGCATATGTGTTGAGTTGTTCCTGGCAAAAAAATTAAGTCTCCCAACCAGACCTTGAATTTTGGTGCCCTTCCCCTTCCTCACCTACATGCTACCCTTCTTTTATCCATGAGCAACGCAAGGGCTACATCCTTACGATGCACCGTCGGCAAGGGCTTCACAAACCCAAACAAGGCCAGTAGGGGCGTAGGTTCAATGTGGGTGTTTGTCATTAAATTCAGTTTCAAAAAGGGGGTGGTGATGGAGTTAATCAGAACACTCCTACCCAGTCAACAGATCAGGGCTTGATCCATCACCGTTTTTTAGCTCACTGCACCATCCCAGTTCAGAACCTGGCTATATGCAAATTAGTCTGTCCCTGGCCCAGTGCATCAGATGTGAGTCCCTTGCTCATTGCACCATCAGGATTCAAGCAAGCCGGGCCGACGACGGCTGAAATGCCAGAAACCGGTCCCCGGAAGCTTGTTTCCTTCCCAGTGTAAGAATTGGCTTGGTAGTTTGGTTTGCCCTGTTCCCATCATGCACTGGGACAGGAACAGACTAATTTGCATATAGCCAGGTTCTGAACCGGTATGGTGCAGTGAGCTAAAAAACGGTGTTGGATCTAGCCCTGATCTCTTGACTGGGTGAGAGTATTCTGCTTAATTCAGAAACTCTGTCCATCACCATCCCTTGTTGTTAAATGTCATTAAATTCAGGGCAGCAAAGACTTGTCTCCAGTAGTCATATATCCTTGGGCATTCCCAAGCCAAGTGAAGGAAGTCCGCTCCTGGGGCCTTACATCTTCACACCTATCTGTAGTGCACAAATCATGTCTGTGCAATGTGTCCGGAGTATGATACAACCTATGTAGAAATTTGTAATGTATGATACAGAGCCTGCTACTAGCCGATACCTGCTCAGTCTGCAAGCAGCAATATTCCCATTGTTCATTCGACAGGTCACGGCCGAGTTCCTCACCCCAACGTGTGCGGGCTAGTGTAGCTGGCGCCTCTTTATGTTCATGAATTGTGCGGTATATTAGTCGCTTGGGTGTCTTGTTTCTGTCACAGGGGCGGTGGGTGACATTTCAAAGTGGTGGGGCGCAAAGTGATTTTGAAAAAAAAGAAGAAAAATTGCGCATTTTCAAGCAAATTTGAGAAAGCAGGAAGGTTAATAAAGCAATTGTGAAAGTGCAGTTATTACATTAATAGATGGCATAACATAGGTAGCTGCTTATTCAGTATAACCACAGAATGACCATGCAAGGTTCTACAGCATATTCTAAAGCAGAACAAATCAAAACGCCCACTCTGCGACGTTTCCCACTTTCACTGAGCTATGATGGACTCTCTGCCCTCCTGCACTCTATGGCACCCATGCCCTGTGCACTGTCTACCACTGCGTCACCACTGAGCCCTGGCTGTTCCTGACACAGGGTGGCTCTCTCGCTGGACACAAGATGTCCTGGTGTGACACAACCGTGCTCCTCTCTCAAACTCCAGCAGAACTGCTGGTTCAAACCACTCGGGCATGAGGCACCTCCTAACCTTACGCACAGCACCAAACTCACGCCTCTCAGGCCCCCCACCCCCATGCACCACAAACTGAGTAGCTGCTTGCGCGAGAACTTGAGGGTGAGGAAAGCACTATACACCCCCCGCCTTCACATCCAGAAACAACTGCAAGAAGGACACCCATTGACAAAGCCAGTCAGTTTCACAATTGCTTTGCTGTTTTTTATTTACTACTCAAGTTGGATTAGTAAATAAAAAAAGTGTAGCACAAAATCATTTTTTAAGCAGTAACACAGAGGACTCGCATGGGGAGAAGCAACAGCAAGGGTGCAGTTGGAGAATTAAGCATAACAGGTGTGAAGCCGCATGGATCCTAGGGCGGGGCAGAAGCAACATGGAGACAGTTGTATGGGCAAGAAAGTGGGGAGGATTTACATGTGGGCGAATGAAATACTAAGGGGGCAGGAGAAAATCACACGAGCGAAAGATCACACCCCAATGGACCCACCGCGCCTGTGCCTTTCACGAAGTACCGGTACACGCTGGCAGAGAGGTGCCTGACACACGGTGGGGTGTGTGCACATGTGCGCGTGGGTGTTATACAGAGACACAGGTGTGTGTAAGGTACCGGAGCACGCTGGCAGAGAGGTGCCGGACACCCCGGAGAGCACACGGTGGGGTGTGTGCGCATGCGCGCGTGGGTGTTGAACAGAGACACAGGTGGATGCAAGGTACCGGAACACGCTGGCAGAGAGGTGCCTGACACGGTGGGGTGTGTGCGCATGCGCGCCTGGGTGTTGAACAGACACAGGTTCCGGAGCATGCTGGCAGAGAGGTGCCTGAAACACCGGAGCAACAACTAGCAGGATAAGGAGTTAGACAGACAGCAGTTGCAGGCCTTGTGTGTAACCAGACAACGCTGTGATTGTGGTTCGTTGACAATGACACGACTGCTCCGTCTTCCTCGTTAATATAAGTTCCGTCCTACGGCGGGTGGTGATGCTAACATTGAACACGAAGGCCTTCGGTGCATCCTTCCGCGAGGCTGCTGAGCGTGTAAGGGGCAGGGAGGAAACCTCCTGTGGTGCCTGTGTGGCTTGTGTCACTGTGGGAGCGAGGTCAGAGGGCAGCCGGACACAAGGGGTGTGCATTAAGCGCGAACACCTTCCGCGTGTCTCTCTCTGAGGGAAAGGTATCTCCGGGGTGGCTCAGCATGTCAGGGACTGGAGGAGAGCTCTGGGGTCACAGTAGCTTGTGTCTCCAGGAGCCCCCGCGGGAGCAGACGTGTATCCAGGGCACAAGTTCTAAAAAAAGAAGTTGGGGGATGCTGTCACCTTTCGTGACGCCACAACCGGAAGTGATGTCACGAAAGGTGGCTTGTACCAGCGGGCTCATTGCCTCCCCTCGCTCATCCCTTAGATGCGATTGTTCCACGCTCGGTGGCTCATGCTACCTCTCAGCCCTAGGGTCACAGGGTCAGATTCCACTGCCTGTTCTCTGTTGCGTTAGCTTACTCTGAAATCACTTTTAAAGCGCTTGGCCTCTCTGGGAGAGATCCAATCTGGTCACAGAGAGGCCAAAGAGTGAAGTCCAGCTGTTTGGCAGGGGGGCGGCGTCCACCCGGTAAAATAAGTGGGGGGACGCCGTCCACCCGCGTGGTACCCCGACTCGAGCCCTGCATCTATCTCCAGGGGACAGAGCATGCCAGGGGCTGGGAGGAGAGCTTGGGGTCAAGGTGTCTGTGGCTTGTGTCTCTGTGAGTCCTTGTGGATCTTTCCTGCTACAGTGCTACGCACTCACTGAAGTGTGCATTAAACGTGAACACTTCCAGCGCATCCTTTTCTGAGGGAAGACAGTCCTTGTGCAATGTAACTAGGGCTCGTGTGATGCGTTCCAATACCTACTGGTAGAGTTCGCGTATAAAAATCTGCTAAAACCGCGCGTCTCGAGAAGGGCTAAGCAGCTTCTGGCGCTGCTCACAACAGAATGTCGGGCTTCGAAGCGCAGCCGGAGCTGCCCTGATAGCCCTTTGGCCCTTGATTGAGTGCTACAAATACCCAGACAAGACGATGCGTCAATCCGGGGCTGTCCGCGGCAGCACCTTCCCGTCCAACTTTCTCAACATGGCTGTGCCTGCAAGTTACCGTGGTCTAAACAGTGACATGTGCAGCTCAGGGCTGTTTATTTTCGGTGCAGCTCAGCACTAAACATTTCCAGCATCTCGACGATGTATATTTACAACAGCAAAAAAGGCATTTTAAATGATTTTTTTAAAAGAAAAGGCAACATTGCACTTCGGCTGCGCACTTATCTGAGTGTAGAAGTGCCCGCCACTCAAGGAAAGGGTGAATATAAAGGGCCAAAAGGGGCAAAAGTTGTCAGAGCAGGTTGTGATGGTGCAAGGATTCGTGGCGCGTTCAAGAATGTATGAATGTCACGATGCAGGGCTGGTGGCTCGTTAAAGACTCACTGCGTACAGGTTGTGATGGTGGAAGGGCCGTGGCGAGTTAAAGACTGCGTGAAGGTTGTGATGGTGGAAGGGCTGTCTGCCTAAAGATTGAGACGGTGTAAGGGCCGGTGGCACATTAAAGCCCAAGTGCAGGCTGCGACGGTGTAAATGCCGGTGACGCGCTAAAGACTACACTTTATAGTTTTTTTTATCATACAAAGTAGTCAATTGCAATAACATCTGAATTCAAATCAATATTGAAGCACCGTTGATTTGGTAATGAAATGAAACCACTAAATACCATACAAGTTGGCAGTTCGAAACAGTGGAGCAAACATCCTTAGCTTATTTATTCACTCTGCATCTTTTTGTCACGTTCTCCAGTTAATTTCAGCAAAATGTAAAGTTCCTCTGCACCCCTACCTAACCAGAAAACGCAACCTCATGGAACTTAACTGCAGTGAAATAAGAATCTTACCAAGTGGGTTTTTACCCCAGATATTGAAGGAGAGGATAAGAAAAAAGACTACACGAAGAAACCTGAGGTCTGGGAAGAGCCTCCGGTTCATCCCCAGGGAGCAGCGCTGGGCCAGTGCAGTGCACCAGGCATGGCATTTGGGGCACACCAGTAGGTGAGGGGGGGGGGGGGGAAGCACGGACACAGACACCAGAAGTGTGTGAAAAAGGCCGCTTTTATTGGAATCAGGTGCACATATAAAACATCCCCCTTGGCCTGTGCCGCACAAAACTACTGCTCACTAAATAACAACTGCCTAACAGCCCCCCACCCCCACCCCTAAATGCAAACCCGAACATTGCAACAGTAATCCAACAACATACGCTCATCAACCTGCCCCTCTACTAGATGCCCCTAATGACCTCCATGACCCCAAACCCCCGCTACCATGCAGTCCCAGGCCTCCAGCCAACCACCCTATTTCCTTAGGACAGCGCCCCACAACGCACCTGTTCCAGCGACAAAAAACACAACCTCAAACCTAAAAAGTGCACCCTCAACCAAAAAAGCCCCTCGGGACAAATCCTCGACCACCCCCCCCCCCCCCCCCACCCCGCAAGGGGAAAACAGCGAGGGCCTAAAACAAAAAACCCGAAGGAACCCTGCAAAAAAGGGAGGGAGGGTGGGACAAAATGTTTCCCCGACCTGACTGCTGTGTCACCGCACCACAAACGTGCGCGGTGACACAAAATGGCCACCTATATACCCCCGCGTCCCCAGGCAGCCCAAAAGGAGCCCAAACCGCCCAACCAGCCCAAAAAGCGCCGCTACGGCGCACCCATATGGCCAAACTTCCCCCTCCCCCCCACCCCCTCCTCTGGCGCCCCAAACTTCCCCGGGGGGGCGAGCCTCCCGTTGGTCGGCCACCCCCCCAAATCCCCATTGGGGCACACCAGTAGGTGAGGGGGGGGGGGGGGAAGCACGGACACAGACACCAGAAGTGTGTGAAAAAGGCCGCTTTTATTGGAATCAGGTGCACATATAAAACATCCCCCTTGGCCTGTGCCGCACAAAACTACTGCTCACTAAATAACAACTGCCTAACAGCCCCCCACCCCCACCCCTAAATGCAAACCCGAACATTGCAACAGTAATCCAACAACATACGCTCATCAACCTGCCCCTCTACTAGATGCCCCTAATGACCTCCATGACCCCAAACCCCCGCTACCATGCAGTCCCAGGCCTCCAGCCAACCACCCTATTTCCTTAGGACAGCGCCACTCGAAAGTCGCTTACGACTTTCGACCCCCCCACTAGGACTCCTGTCTCCTGGGGTACCGAACCACCCCCAGGGCCCCATCTATAGCCTCCTTTAACTGCACTATGTACAGCTCCATGCCGTACCTGGACAGGTGGACCCCATCCTCCAGGAAGAAATAGTTAGCACCATAGCACAACTCCGGGTGCTCCATCCTCCCCACCCCTTCCTTGGCGCAGAAAACGCGCATCTCCCGATTGATCTTCCTTCGAGCCCTGTCTATGGCCCCTGGGCGCTCAGCTCCCCTCCACACCCGCCTGGGAATAAATTCTGACCATATGACATGGCAGCCCGCCCATCGCCTCCCGATTTCCTGCAGGTCCTGTCTCATCTGCTTGAGCAGCGCCAAACCCTTGCACTGCACCAAGTCGTTCTCGCCCAGGTGAATTACCACCACATCCGGGCACACCCCCCCTTTTACCAACGTGTTTAACAATGGCAATAACTCATGCCAACGCCTACCCCCTTTTCCCCTCCAATGACATCTATACAACCCCGGATCCAATCCCAAATTGAGCGCCTGATGTCTGTCCCACTCCGCTCGTTCAGCCCGCCTGACGAACGAATGTCCCACAATATACAGATTCAGGACAGCCACATCCGGCCCCGCCACAGCACCTGCAAAGACACATAGATTAACATCGGGAATCATTGCGACAAAGCACCATCCGCCTCCCTCAACCTCACATACGTCCTGTAAGCGTCCGATTTCCACCTACCCAGCCTCTGAATCTCTTCCTTACCCCAACCCCTCCGTGCCGCCTCCGTCGCTGCCCCAATCCTAAAAGAATGCGTTCCGAACGCCAGGGGATCCTCCCCCAGGACCCGCAGCGCCCGCCGCAAGACCCACAACGCTTGCGACGCCGTCACCCTTCCCCCCCCACCCCGCCCAAACACCTCCCCCTCCGACACGCCACTTTCAGCCATCAACCTCCTGCCCCAAACCGCCGGGCACACCCCCTCCGTGTCGCCCGGCCCCAGCACCACCCAAGTACCAACCCCCCGCTGGTCAGTCTTCGAGCGTCTCAAACACACCGCCACTTCCCGGTCCCGCACCTCCACCTCTCCCCACAGCACCCCCCGCCGCCCCCTTGCACCCAGCAGCTCCGACACTCGAAACGCCCCAAAGAAAAGCCATGACATCAACGTAGAGAAACGCACCGACTCGCCCACATCCCTGCACACCTCCGGCAGCGCGCCAATCACTCCTGCCAGCAAAACCGCCGAAATGGGACGGCGCCGCCGCACTGTCGCCCCACGCTCCCTCGCCCACCCCTCCAGCAGCCTGGTTCCCAACTCCCCCGCCGACGGAGGGTAACCCCACCACATCTTCCCCATGAAGGCCACCGCCGACAACTTTCCCGCAATTGACACCCGCGACAAGCCCCTGTCCATAAGCGCCAACATGAATCTTACCACCTGTTCCTCGCGCTGCCACCTGTCCCCACACCGAACCGCACCTGACTGCAGAAATTCCTCCCACGCTAGCTCGTAAGCCTTCCAAGTCGACACAGCCACAGACGTCCTCACCAACTGAAAGACCCGGCCTCGCCTACCGACCACAGTTCTTCCGGCACCGGCGTCCTGACTTCCTCCGCCGCCGTGGCTAGCCCATGGAACCTCTCCCACTGTGAACGAGACAAGGCATCCGCAATGTCATTGTCCACACCGGGAACGTGGCGCGCCTGAAACAGTATGTCATTGTCCAAGCACCGCAAGACAAACACCCGCATCAATTTCAGCACCTGAGGATCCCGAGCCGCCTGCCTGTTCACCACCTGCACGACGGCCATGTTGTCCACTCGAAAAAGTACCCTCTTGTGTGCCAACGCCCCTGCCCACACCGTGACAGCCACCACCAAGGGGAACAACTCCAGGAACGCAATGCTCCTCCCCCCCGCCTGCCAATGGTCCGGCCACTGCTCCGCACACCATTTTCCCTCCCAGTACAGGCCGAAACCACCGACGCCCGCCGCATCCGAGTACATGGTGACCTCCCACTCCCAGTCCTCCGCCGGCGCCATCGGCACCCCATTGAAACGCTCCAAGAAAGCCCGCCACATGCGCAGGTCCTCCTTCACCCCCGCCGAGAGGCGCACATGGTGATGCGGCAATGGCAAACCCGACAACGCCAGCCCCAAACGCCGGCAAAACGTCCGTCCGGCCCGCACCACGCGGCACGCAAAATTCAAATGACCCAACAACACCTGTACGTCCCGCACAGTCACCTTCCGCCTCGCCAACATGTCATCCACCAGACCCAACATCGCCACCCGTTTGTCTTCTGGCAGGCGTGCTTCCATGGCGACCGAGTCGAGCTCGATACCGAGAAAGGACAACACCGTACTGGGACCGCACGTCTTCTCTGGCGCCAGGGGAACCCCAAATTCCCCCATCAACCCGGCCAAACCATCCAGCAGCCGCTGACAATCCGCCGCACCGGGCCGCCCCACCAGGAAGAAATCATCCAGATAGTGCGTCACTGACTCCGAGCCTGTGCGCCTGGAAAAAACCCACTGAATGAAGGAGCTGAACCGTTCAAATAGTGCGCACGAAATGGAACACCCCATCGGCAGCGCCTTATCCACAAAGTATTGACCTTGAAACTGGATCCCTAGCAGCTGGTAATCCGCCGGGTGCACCGGAAGGAGTCGGAAAGCCGACTTGATGTCGCATTTCGCCAACAGCGCACCCCGCCCCGCCGTCGCAACCAGACGTCGCGCCACGTCCACCGACGAATACGTCACCGACGCCAAATCCGCCGAAATGTACGCATTGACCGACTCCCCCTCCGGCCAAGACAAGTGCTGTATCAGTCGGAACTGCCCCTCCTCTTTCTTAGGCACCACCCCGATGGGGGAAACGATCAAACCTGGCAGCGGCGGCGCCGCGAAGGGGCCCGCCATCCGCCCTTCCCTGACCTCCTTGAACAGTTTCTCTCGCACTATGCCCTTGTGCGCGTTCACCGATTTTAGGTTTTCCGCCCAGCGAGCAATCCGGGGACCTTCGTACCCCAACCGAAAACCCTCCCGAAAACCCCTGCGCAGCACCGCAGCATCCTCCGCCCGCGGATACGCCGCCAACCAGGGCTCCATCCGCTCGATCCTAACCGGCGTACGAGCCCTTTCCCAGAGCCCCTGCTCCCCCCCCTCTACCCCCACCCCTCCCCCCGCCTGACCCCCCTCTGGCAAATCCACCCCCCTGCGGGGGCAGCTGGCCTGGGGGGCCCCCGGAACCCCAACACCGCAGCGCCGGGTGGTTCCGTCCGCACGAAGAGCACTCATGCCGGAAACGGCACGCCGCCCGCCCGCAGGCACCCCTGTTGAAATCCCAGCAGGCCCCGATTGTGGCCTGGCTGCCGGAGGCGCCCTGACCCACCCCCCCACGGGTGGGGCGCGCCGAAAAGGGGGGGGACGCCAGCGGCAAACCGCTGGCCGTGTAGACGGTGCGGCCAAACTTGGCCCCTCCCATCGTCTGCTGGTACAAATCAGAATCCAGCTCCCCCCACTGGGCCTCGGGGTCCCCCGCCAAGCGAGCCCGAAACTCCTCGTCGTAGTGCGACCAAGCATACCCGCCGTACGTCACCTGCGCCCGTCGTACCACGTCCATGTATTTAAAGAGCGCGACGCACCTGTCCGGGAATTTCTCGCAATACACGCTCGCGTAAATTAGGAACGCCGCCGACCAATTGTCCAGCGTCAGGGGCACCCTTGGGCGCCTAGCCAACTCCTGCTCCTCCTCTTTTGACCCCTCCTTCGATGTCAACTCCCTATGCAGCAGCTTCAAAATATCGATGTATTCCCCCTTCCAAATCTTCTCCTTCGTAGCCGCGGAAAGGTGCGCCCCCAGCGGCTTGGTCAGCCCCATGTACGGAAGCCTCCGCACCGGGATTACACAACTCTCCTTACTTCCCCCCGCCGCCTCCTTTCCGCCCGGCGCCGCGTCGCCCGCCGCCGCAACCCCGCTTCCTCCGCCCGGCGCAGCCCCGTCCGACCCCCCGCCGTCGGTACCGACTCCCGCGTCCTGCACATACCGACCCCGCACCAGCCGCCACCCATCCTCCCCATCGCCCCCAGACCCCACGGACACCTGCACACAACGCCTCTTAGCGCTCCCCGCGCCGTCACCTGTCTTACCTGGCGTCAAGGTCGGCGTCCTTGCTGGGTCCCGCCGCCTAACCAGTTGAGCCGAGGGGGCCGTCACTCTGGGAGCTTCCTGCCGTGCTGGCACCTGAAATACACTTCCAACACCATTACCAGCCCCCCCATCTTCCCGAATCTCTCCCTCCTCCTCAGACTCACCATCCGCCGGCACCACACCACTTTGGCCCCCCAACTGGAGTTCCACCCGGCTCAAACCCGCCCGCTCACGACACACCCGCATTAAATCCATCAAGTCCACACTCCCCCTCCTAGGCACCACACTCGCAGGCAATCCAGAAATATTCGTGTCCATCCTTACTCCCCCAACCCCGGCGGCCGTAGAGACCCATCGGGGAGGGGCCGGCGGAGACGCGTCTCGCCTCCAGTCGCCCAGTCCCTGAGCCAGGTCCCTCGTCGGAGCTCGGCCGTCCGCACCAAACAGAGCCGGCCCATCCACTCGGTGGGTGGGAGCCGCATGCTGCTCCCCCGAGCGCCTTACCAACAGCTCCTGCCAAGGAAAAAAGGTGGAGTCCAGCATGCCAGGGTAAAAACCACCCCCCTCGCCCCCCCACGCGCTGCCCCCACCGCCAAAACCCCACCCCATCGCCGCACCCCTCCCCCATCCCGACGAATGGCCACCGCGCCGCGCCGGGACACTCCCTCCCCCCAACTCCCAAGCCCCTTCCCCCGCCCAACCCCCCGACCCCCCCCACCCCCCGAAACCCCAACTCGGCCCCACCCCCCTTCCACGCCCCACCCCCCCAGCCTCCCCCCAGGCCACGCCACTGCCCCCCGTACCCCACCCAAAACTCGCCACCCGCCCGCCTGTGCCCCCCTCCCGGCCCCCAGCCCCCCCCTCAAAACCGCCCCTCCCAAACGCCCCCCCCGACCCACCCCCCTCGCCGGTCAAGCCGCCGCCTCCCCTCCCGCCACCCAGCGCCTCCGACCCACCCCGCCCTCTCACCCCCGCCCGGCCCCTCTCCCCCCCCCGGGCCCCCTGCCCCAGCGCCAACCGCCCCCTCGCCCCCCCTCCCCCCTCCTCCTCCGATGACTCACCCCAGTCCAGCTCCGTGTCCTCCCCCCCACCCCCCACCCCCTCCTCCTCCACATCTGTCTCCTCAATGAGCAGCGGCGAAGCAGCCCCCCCCAGCCCCACCCCCACCAACTCCCCGCGCTCCCCACCGCCACTAGCGCCCTCCCCCCCCGCAGGCCCCTCCGCACTGTCACCCCCCCGCCCCCCCCCACCATCGCTCGCGCCCTCCCCATCCACAACCATCCGATCCCCACCCCCCTCCCCCACACCTCCCAGGCCCTCCGGCCGCGCATCCACCGCTGCACTCCCCTCCTCCCGCCCTCCCCCCACCCCCCCTTCCCCACCGGTCACGAAGACGAGCGGCCTCTTCCGCCCCGCCTCCCGGGCCTTCCGCGCCCCCCCCTTTGATTTGGCCGCGGCCTTCGCCGGAGCCTTGGCCACCGCCCGGCCTCCCCCTTCCGCCCCCCCGCCCCCCCTCCCCCCCCGCCGAGCAACCCGCGACCTCGGAGGGTCGCACGCCGCCACAGCTGCCGCGGCGCCGATGGCAGCGCGCCGCGGCGGCCTCACCTGCACGTCGGGCCGCATTAAGTCCATGCGGCCCGCCTCTGCCAACAGCCTCAGTGCCTCCACAACACGCGGGTCCGTCGCCGCCATCCCCGACCTCACGCCCCCTACCGCCGACCCGGACCACCGCAACACACACCGCCGGAGCGTCGCACACTCCTCAGCCCGCTCCCACGGTTCGGACAAGCCGCGCACCGCCGCCAAACAACCGCCGGGCGAATTCACTAGTGGACAAAATGTTTCCCCGACCTGACTGCTGTGTCACCGCACCACAAACGTGCGCGGTGACACAAAATGGCCACCTATATACCCCCGCGTCCCCAGGCAGCCCAAAAGGAGCCCAAACCGCCCAACCAGCCCAAAAAGCGCCGCTACGGCGCACCCATATGGCCAAACTTCCCCCTCCCCCCCCCCCCCTCCTCTGGCGCCCCAAACTTCCCCGGGGGGGCGAGCCTCCCGTTGGTCGGCCACCCCCCCAAATCCCCATTACCACCACAGGTCACAGCAAAACAACCCGGTTGAAAACCATGATGATGCCACAAACCCGGCGCTGCCACACTGAGTGCAAAAGAGAGCTGACAGTTCAAACCACAACAGCAATGTGAGCGACAGAACCAGCACCGTTATTCGAAACTGTTGAATTCGAATTTACAAACACTAAATGCTCAATGCTGTTGACATGTCTTTGCTTCTAGATAAATATCGGGACACAACATGGATCATATATATTATGAAGCAAAAAACACTCCAGGTAGCCATTTTATTTTTATCCAAAATAATTTTTATCTTCGCAGCAGAGTAATGCAGAACCTTCTACATGCTGATGGGTGAGTTATTGTTAGCAAAAGCCCAACGAAAATGCGGATAAATCCGTTGAGCACTCGGCGCCTTCTGTGATCTTTGCATGTAGTGCTGGCCAGGGGTGGTGGTGGGGGAGCATTCTATTTTATGGCACTCGTCTGTCCAGGTTTGAAGGATACGGCGACATGAAATGGAAGTGTTAATCATCGGCCAGAGTCTAGGAAGGTAACAGACAATTCCGACACACATTTGGTCATCCTGGCAGGTTAAAAATAGGAAATATATTAACACCTGTCATTTACTATACGCTGAAGCAGCAGAAGGTGGTGAAGTTGGCAACTTACCTGTTTATATACCATGCGTCTCTGGAGCACACGAAAGAGACGCCGACAGAGGCAGAGGCAGAGCTCTTCCTTGACAGGATGTCCCACCCCACCACGCGCGGCATCCAATGATGGATGCTGCCAGTGGACCAGCAATCCTCCGCTGGCTAGAGGGGCACATTTGCTGCTCGCCCTGTCGCCCTTTGGAAACCCGGGCTGTGGCAGCAAACAAGCACCCCTGGGTCCCGCTGGGGAACTTACAGTGCGCATGCTTGAGAAAGTTGCCAACTTTCCCAAGCATGCGCACTGTAAGTTCCCCAGCGGGACTGTCACTGCGCACTACGGTCTGCTGCAGCCTGAGTGTGGACTGTCACTCAAGCTGCAGCAGGCCACCCCCCCTGCGCAATTCCCGCTGGCGGCTGTATTTAAAAGTCAGATACTAGGATTGCGGCCGGCGGCCGCGATGCGGGTCCATGGTAGCTGGTGGGGCTACGCCCCTACGCCCCAATGGACGCACCGCGGCTGGTTTTTGAGCATTAGCTGTGGCGGAGCAAGTGAAGGAGGCTCAGCCGGGAACTCCGGGGTTAAGGAGCGAATGCCTTGTCAATGACGGATATATAAGAACAGGTCCATTGGTGTGTGGTGCGCGCCCTGAATATATGGTCGGCTGTACGAAATTGGCCTACATGATACAGGTCACCCCAAGTCTAAAGCTGTGACCTGCATGTTACACAAAGATCCTAGCATTAACAGCAAGCTCTTAATTTTATGTATTGAGATATTCCAGTCCAGGAGGATTATGTTATAGTAGAACAATTTCAACCTCATAATAAGGTCAGTTTATTTCCAACTTGATTTATTGGTTTATTTTAAAAGGGGGAATTTGTTACATATGTAGGTCTGGTGATGTTTAATATGTGCAAGGTCATGAACTAAACAATGCACGCCTATGCTCATGCAGGCTCATGTTAAGAATGAGGGTTTGCGTGTGATTCTGGGTTATTACAGTTGCAACACCATCAGAAGATGGAGGACTTTTGTTTTTTTCGGAAACCACAGTTGTGCCCTTAAAGTTAGTAGGATTACCCAAAGTAGAAAATTATTTTTTCTATAAGAGGAACTGCATGCAAACTCGCTCTGGTTGAGCACATTGCTTTGTATGCTCAATGGCTACTTTGAGCATGCCTTTCTCCCACAAGCACCCAGACACTGTACGGAGAACATTATTACAACACAGAACTAAAGTGAGATATGCACACAGAACAGCAGAGCGTAGGATAGGGGGCTGCATTTCAGAAACCATAAATTCAGTAGGAGGGAGTGGCATGAAGAGGCACTATTAGACAGCACATGGCACAGCTGGGTCTTACATGATATCATAGATAGGTTCTAAGTTGCATGCATTTACTATTTCTATATGGATATACAATCAAAGAAAAGTAATTTGCCCTGAACAGACAATTCTGAATTAAGTGTCAAAAGCAGTTTAAAACCCTGAGGCCATGTGATAGACATTTCACTGGTGCAAAAACATGAAGAGTAAACGCAGGGAACGTGGGGAAAACGGAACTGGTTTCAAACTGTTCTGCAGCATGGCGGAATATAGAGCAGAATCATGTCACACAATTTCTGCGTTGTTACATAGTATGTAGTGTGTAAAGTACATTTTCTCACACTCAAATCTGAAAGATAGGACCAAGTTTCAGGTACAATCAACTGCCTCCATTTTATTTAAATAAGTATTGTGAATTGGGGTACTGGTTGAGGGGAGTGAACCCCTTCTCAAGCAGCAACCACAATTCTCGTCAGGGTGAGGCAGAAGCAACCCCAAATTTAACCTGTGCTCGCCCATCTGGTGGCTTGGCTCGGAGCATGTGTACAGTATGTATGCGGCACTGCATACAGTAATAAAGTGAGGGCATAACACAAAAATTCCATACCAATTAAGAAGACTAGAGTGAATTTTAATAAATACAACAAGACCAAAATGACACAAATCTATTCAGAAGAACTGGAGATAAGCAATGTTAAATATTTCATTGAAAATAGGGCTAAAAAGCACAAAGCGCCATCTGTGGATATCTGGTCTCACCTGACCAGGAGAAGGTCACATATTAATGTCAACCACAATGGAGTACAGGCTGGCTACAGGGATCCAGTTTGGCCCTTTGGACAAGAGTATCTTAAATACTCGTGTAGGAGCGTAGCGAGGTCCTATGTCGAGAATGCGTCATGCAGCGAGAAGACATGTCCTGGCCAAGGCACTGCAATGCGAGCTCCTGTGAAGTCTCGATGATTTCATGGACAAGGGCTTGCCATGCAAAGTCTGGAGAGGAAGATGCATCGCACAGTCGAGGCGATGAATCTGCACTGTTGTTGTGGCTGCTGTCGACAAATGATATGTGATGACAGGGCCTGAGTCAGTGAAGCTACACACAGTGGTAGTTTTGATGTGGGCTGCAAGGTTATTGTAGAGTCCTTGCGCTGGGAGACCCTTTGCAGCAGATGTGATGCATTGTTTCTGGTTGGGATTGCATTGCATAGCAGAGGTGATGCTCCGGATCTGCTCCGTCCATAGACTGGCTGGCAGAGCACCTTCAATCCCACTTCCAAGGGGTCAGGACTGGGGTGGCACCTCTTGGCAGGATTCACAGATGGCCAAGTCCAGGTGCTTGGTTCAAGGTTGGTGGAGCCTTCTGTCTCTCAGTCTATAGGCAGGAGGCCAGCTAACTAGCCCTTGGAGTCACTTTAGAGTCCTGGGTTCAACAGATGCAGGTCTAGTCCTTCCCACCCAGGCAGCAGGGCAGCCATCCTTCAGAGCAGCAGACCTTCAGAGCAGCAGACCTTCAGAGCAGCAGTCCTTTCAGCAGCACAGCAGCCCTTCCTGGCAAAGAATCTACAGAAGTGTGTTGAAGAGTTGGGGCCTGGGGTTGAATTCATTCATTCTTTAAAGTCCCCAGGCATCCTGCATTCACTGTCCTGGCTCCAGGCTAACTACAGGGGGTATGAATCTTTTTGTGTTTAGGTAATACACAGCCTATTCAAGTCTAGGTAGGCCTATGCCCAACTACAACCTCTCATCCTGCCAATGATGGCCCATCCAGGCACACCTAAGCTCTCAGTGGCTGTCAGGCCACATGACTGGGTGTAGCTGACTGTTGGGCTTTGTGTACTCCTCCTAGATAAAGGCTGTAGGTACTGAATGGCTAAGGAAGGAAAATGCCAATTTTCTAAAAGTAGCATTTTAAAAATTGTAAATAAAAAAATCCGACTGCAGTGTGAAAAGGGTTTTCATTAAAATTCAAAAGACGCAAACTATGAACTGTGTACCTGCTCCTATTCTGAATTTAGCACTTATTTTATGTAATAAGGTAACTCAAAGGTTAGTCTATGGGAGAGGTAAGCCTCGCAGTTGTGAAAAACTGATTTACGAGTTTAACTACCAAGATATGTAAAACCAGAAATGTACATGCCCCACTTTTTAAATGCAGTGCACCCTGCCATCTGGGCTGTCCAGGGCCTACCCTAGAGTTGACATGTCTATTAAAAACAAAGGTTTGAACATGGCAAAGGGTTATTTTGTCAGGTCGAAGTGGCAGTTTAAAACTGCACACACAGGCTACAATGGCAGGTCTGAGACATGTTTAGAGAGCTACTTAAGTGGGTGGGACAATCAGTGCTGCAGGCCCACTAGTAGCATTTAAGCTAAATGGCCATGGCACACAGTCGTGTTTTTATTAGGGACTTACAAATAAATTAAATATGCCAATTGGGTATAAGCCAATTCTACATGTTTTAAGGAGAGAGCACAAGCACGTTTGAAATGGCTAGCAGTGGTAAAGTGTGCAGAGTCATACATCCATCAAACACAAAATCGATAAAACAGGGGGGCTGAAAGGAACTACATTTGCTCTACGAAATTTAAAGGATTAAAACGAGTCCGTTCTACATGCCAACTCACTTGGAAGCACTGGAAAAAACAAACACATTTTCTGTGATAACATACATTTCTTCCATATCCGACTGTGCTGCAAATTCCGCTCTGGGGACTTACTCAAAAGGTGTTGCATTCCTTGCTACGCAGGAAGCAGGCAGTTCAACGTTGATAAGCCCTATTGTGGTTTCACCAGTTCAGAGTTTCTAAAACATGGACCTTAATTTATGGGATGCAAAAGATACACCTTAGCCCCAACTTTTCCCCTTCTTGAGTCTCTATGCATGATAGGCCGTTGTCTTGAGCTTTGCCTTAATTCTCATTTAAGCTCCCTACATGGCAGGTGGTTTCAATTTCTTCCCCAGGCTAACTTACAGTACTTCCAATTTCATTGCTTATGGCAATGAAGTCCCTTGCGGGAACAGTACAAATATGGAGGAGTCACTAATGCTGAGAACATACCTGTCTGTTGCTGTAGAAGGAAAGAACAATATTCAAAATCTTTCTGTAATTAGTATTTAAAATGATATTGCCTGCGGGAGTTAAGGACCTTTGGCTTGTTTTTCACCTCCTTCAATAATTAATTGGCGCTAGAGTAGCCCTGGTTCACATCTGCCTCGGGATAATCATCAAGGTCTTGCCCTCGAGGAAAGAACTATCGATTTCTAATCAGCTTTTACTGTAATAAAATATTCATCTGATTTCATTGTAGTGTACCTCATAAGGGGTTAACATCTTTGTAGAACAAAAGGGTTGTTTTCTTGACAAGCCTCAATTTAAAACTGCATTTGAAGAAATGGACGGCAGTCCATTCCTCGCTGAAGTTCCACTGTTTCTCCACAGTCTGACAGCATAATAGACCCGCGTACAAATATAGAACGAATGGCTGCGATTGTCTGCATTTCCCTCTTAATGTCATTCAGCAATAAATGTGTGCTTGGTTGTCAGGATGTGCGAGGAGGGATGGAGGAAAACACATTCTAAAAACCCAACATAAGAGGCAGGGTTACAGGTGTGAAGAAGTCTTGGCAAATGATTAAAACTGGTGTCTGCTCAGATGAACGCCCAGGCATCTAAATGGGTGCTAAGAGAAGAATATTCACTCAGTATTTCCACAAGAGTTTCTATACAGGTTGTCCTTGTAAGTAAAACAAAACTCCACCTAGGGTAAGGATCAACAAACTGTTTGGTGTACATACAATCCGAGTCTGAATGGACGAAATCCTTCAATATTATTCCACGGAAATGCGGGAATGCAAAGTACAAAATTAGGTCTATAGTACTCATCCTTGCCATGATCATTCGTGGAGGGACCAATACTACATTGTCTGAAGAATGATGTAGAAAAAGGTTCTCCCACCTTGAATCCAAACAAACAGACCGATGAAGATAAAACACCTTTGAACCCATGAAGTAGCTTTGCCTTCATTAAAAAAAAATTCTTCTTCACTCTTTAGACACTACACCACTAGTGACAGGTTATTCTCGTTGTTAATATTTTGCGCACCATGTCATGAATCTTTGAATCATCGTGGTGACTATCTTCATGCACTAGAAGTGAGTGTCCCCAACTGCATACGAGGTGCTCCGTGATAGGGAGTCTGAGCATTTGGAGAGAAAAAAATTAACCATGGCAATGATCTTGCATCTTGTACATTCACACTCCGATTGTTTGTACAGTAAATATAGTGTGCTGATCCATATCAGTGGTGGCTTTTTTTGTTGTACTTATCTTGTTGGAGGTCCAGCCTCTCCTCTGCATTATCCAGGCTCATTGGTGAATTACAGACCATGTGTTACTTTTATCGAACCTCTTCTTGGGGCTGTGCTATGAAGGCGGCAGTCAAGCTTGCAGTTAAGCCATTGTTGGAAAAATATACTTTTCTGGGCACGGAAGTAGCTCCACAGCTTATTCAGTCCTTCACAAAATCCTAGGCGATTCAGATGGCTATCGGACATTCTTTTTTAAAGTGTCCTGCAGAGAACTAACCGGTTTGACTTCTCAGCAGGTACATACAGGCCAAAAGGCACATTTTACAAAATGCAATGTCATAGACAGTGGGAGATGCCAATTACAACTACTTCAAAATATATCATCTGGGTTATTTGGAAAAATGGCCCTCTCTGAACCGCTGCTGCTTTTGGGTTTTCTTCCAGTGATTGCATCGGTTCTCCTGTGCAAATATTGGGCCTTCATTTTTTACCAGGAAACTATGCTTAAAGATGTGGGAGTACCTTAGTGAGCAGAAAAACCTACCACTGACGTATGAAAGAACTACACAGGCATCTTTTATAGTCAGAGTTCTTCAGTTACTGTTAACACGGCTGTGCTGTGAGACCTAGGCTGAAGTAGTAAGAGTTTCAAGGTTCAGTGGTTGGGAAGAGCTGCCCTTTCATGTAGGCCCAACTGGACAGATCGAGGTTTCTTCCAAGAACCATCACTAGTGTGCTTGGTCAGCAAGAAAAAGGAGGGTCGGAGAGAGACTGGAGACTTTATAACAAATCTGAGAAAGCCTTTCACAGTCAGGAGTAGAGAATGCCATCAGTACCTGAGCAGGAAGTCCCCTAAATAGTGATAAATTGGGAATGCAACCATTTCAGTATTCATGGAATCCAAAAATGACTGAAGACCCACAACACTAGTCTCAGTCTGCACCGTTGATTAGATTAAGATAATATACTTAGAGCAAAGCAAATTGTGAAATACTAATCGCGTTCTGGGTAAGTTTGAATTGAGCCCATGGTTTCGCCCCCAGTCAAAGAATTTCTTACATAAAAGTGGCTCTCCACAACTTATTTTTAGGTCTGGTCTAGAGACAGCTTTAACTATTTTACTAGTCTCATGAATTAAAATAAAAAATCCCCCCAAAAAACCATACATAAATCTTGGAGGACTTTGGGTGAGCTCTTTATCCATTGGTTGTTCAATATCCATTCACATTTTGCCTTCACACAGCACTTCATACAGGATGGATCAATGTTGAGCGGACGACAGCCATCTGCTTTTTTGCGCTGCGAGTTACAGCATTTTTTTCTGATCCCTAGTGTACATCCATCTGAAACGCAATGGTCCGTGGGTGATGGGTCAATCACCTTTATTTCTTACTAAACATTTTTTATTTTTTTTACATTTCAACTTTAATTTCTATTTAATGTGTTTCTAAAATGTATGAATAAAATAAGAAAAAACTATTGTATGCTAGCCAAGGCCAAACATACTAGCTTTGTCAAAGCTTGTTTTGAACTATTCCCCCTTGCTTTTGTGAAAAGCTTTACACTACTTATTATATTCCAAAGATAGTTATTATTTATAACCCCTACGTTTGGAATTGTATTAGTTATGTGCCTAGCCCCCATTAAGTTTGAAGAAAAAGGTCTAAAACTGTTCAGCAACCACTTACAGGAAGAACTTCAGCGGTGTGCCTGTTCATCTAAGTGTCTGTCTGCCTTTGAGGGTAGGTGATTCGGTGGGAGGGTCAGAGGGGGAGAGGGGGCGCATGCCGGTCTATGTTAATGTGTGGGTGTTTGTGAAGCAATTTATTTGTGCGCAGTCCTCAGTGTTGGTAAACCTGGACATATCCAGTGCAGGGGTGTATGCGTGTGTGTTTTTAGGTAATTCTTTGGCCCTAGAGATGGTCCATGAAACTTATTATTAGGAAAACTCACCACATCAGCCCTTCTGAGACAGGAAGAGGGCACACATACGGCAACACATTCACATAGTAGATTTCCATGAAAATAATAAGACAACTGTCTGCATGACACAATTTTGGTGTATTTTTGGAATGTGTACTAAAAATAAGATCGGAACAGAACTATAAGGAGGTAGGTCAGTTACATGCATGACGTTCACGTTTCTAAAGTTCAGCACACATTGCAAGTACTGTGAAAGGAAAAGCAAAGTTAGAAAGTGTTTGCAAAGAGTCTCCTCTGCAATGACGTTCACATAAAACTTTTCAGCAATGTGCTAAACAATTGAATTTCACTGAAACTAAACGGAGTACTTCATGCTAACACAACATTAGCCTATAGAGAACGTGTTTATTTGCAGGACATTAACACATTTTTTTTTACTCAAAGATCATGTACGTATAAGGTGTAGCTTATCTGACAGCAAGCAGGATTTTATAAAAAAAATACAAAATACATTAAGTATTCTTACATATTGTCCACAGCTTTCAGTTTGAAAACAGAAATGTAAATACAAATACACGCACACATGTTGATGCATGGTCACACAAGAAAAAAATGGTGCCAACAACATAAGGCTTGCATTACTACATGTGGCAGGAACCAGAAATATATAAACGCAGCAAATGTTGTCTTGAGGCAAGGAGATGCCTCCAGGTGGAGAAAAGGAAACCACTGACCGCAAGGAGCAGATGCAAGTCAGACTTGGCACACAAAAACGTGCTTGAGAAAGAATGGGGACTAGAGTGTCAGAGGACAGAGAAAATATTAGCACAAGGAAAAAACATGCCACAGGCAGATGATGGACAGACCTAGAGCACATATCATCTAGAAAGTTGCTGAATTATAGTATGTTCCTAGTAGCCAGGACTAGCTGAAGGGGTTACTTATGAAATGAGATACCGGGTAACTAACCGTTCAAGCCCAAAAATGTGCAAGGTACATTTGGTAGGCAAAAAAACGCACAGGTAATTAATCATGGATGAGTTTATCCAGGAATAGAATCTGCTGCTGAACAACAGTACAGAGAACTAGCTTACATATTGAAGCAACAGAACTCAGTCAAAATACCACCCTTCCTAGCTCACAATAGCATCTTCCAATATACAACTCGGAAAACTAAAAAAAAAAAACTTCAGATTACACCTAACGTCATACATGCATTTCTGGACAATTTACTATACTCCAGTGTTCCTAATTGAGAATATTGCCTTCAGTGAGATTTTACCATCACACAAAGTTTTATAACTGCCTTTAGGTTTGATTGCAGTTTGACGGACAAACCTCTACTCATCTTAAATGCACTTCAAATAATCCGAAATCTGCCACTTTAAAAGCTATCAAACATTCGAATGGTCATTAAAAGAGAAGTCTGAATTCCTGCTGCCCACAATCGGCAGTGCTGAGTGAATACATGTTAATGAGCACAACAGTTTTAGTTGGGCAGAGGACAAATCTGCATTTAGTTCACATGCAATTTTATTTTACATTTCCATACAGTACAGCTTTACCCAAGTCGTATTAAGGCACTTTAAAAATAATTTTATATGTTTTTTATTTAATAGCAAAATATCAAGCAGTAACAGAGGAGTACTAGAAATGAGAGGCAGAAAAATTTGTAAGCTGAAAACGAAGCTCTATGAAAATTGAAGTGGTAGATTTTAAAGGAATCTAGTTCCATCATGTACACAAATCTACGATTCACAGTTTTCCCATTAAACCATTGTTCTGAACATCCTTTCTTGATTCGCTTGGCTATCCATGGCTGAATTTATAAGCCTGCCAAAGCTAATCTACTCCTCAGTGCACTACGTTACTGCAGTTAAAGGCTACTGATCAATACACATTTAATTATACATATTTTGCTAAAAGCAATGTGGACACCAAGGATTCATGACTCTTCAGACTTATTTATTTTAGCTTGCAACTGTTGGCGAAGGGCATTGTGGTTCGAACTAGTGCTGTCAGAGTACAGTTCTCGCTCCTTTAGTTCAAAAGCAATCAACAGCAGTAGTTCCAACAACTGGAATCTGAAGCTCGCTGGAGGATTTTGAACGATCCCCACTAAAAGATACATTGATCTGAAGGTCGTGCATTCAAATTCTAGTAATGCAGACTTAAGACTTCCACCCTACAGAAGTCGGCAAATTGAGCATCATTAAGTTGAACTAGTAATGCCCATTACCAACAGTGCTTAGAAAGAAAATAAATGTGGTATGAAGCTCTACATTACATGATTGGATCGGCAAACCTCGTGCTTTAGAAATATCCTTTTGATATTTCCGACCCTCAAAATCAACGCAAGATCCTTCATTAACTGGTTTGCTGTTACATTTACATTAATTCAGGTTGCTTTGTTTCAAGCAAAGTAATGTTAGAGGTATATTTTAAAAAAACACTGTACATGGGGACATAACCATGAGCAATGAATGAGACTGAATCATCAAAAAGAGACTGCAATAATTAACACCTACATTCCTAGGCTAGAGACTGAATAATCAAAAAGAGACTGCAATAATCAACACCTACATTCCTAGGCTAGAGAGAAAGTATGAGGAAGACCAGAACAGGTGGCTTTTCTGGTACAGACAGCAATGGATTGCAAATTGAAAGGAGCGCTCGCCACATCAAATTAACACCATTACCACTGATGAGTAACAAACAATCCAGGCAATGACAGAATTTGACAAAGGGATGAGGTTGAAATGACAAAGTGGAATTTGTGACAAATCTGTCAAAATTGTGAAAAAGATTCTCAATCTCAGTTGTGGCTAAAAAAAGTGGCACAGGATAATTATCAGTGACAGGATGGGGATGCAAGTTACCAATAAATGACTGCACCTCTTTCTAACACTCACATGTGTGACTGTTGCATCAGAGTCCAGAAAAAGTGAGTTAAAACAGTGAATAATATTTGACCTACTGATTTATAGAGACAAATCACACAATAAGGTTAGACAACAGCTATATTTCACTTTGAATCATAAACACCAACATAGACATAGAAATACTCCGATATGAAAGTAGACACAGATATTCTGGCCTGCTCATGAGAAGATTGTAATTTTAAATGAACAGATCAGAATTTGAGGATATCTACACAGGTATATTTGAACGCCCTACATTCAGAATATTTTAGTCTATTTAAATCATCAAGGTAAAAACTAGATAAGCCAAACTTTATTATAACCAGATGCGTCTATAGGTCCGCCCCATTTTCTCTCTTATGTCAATTGACTGCGAATCCTGTGGAACGAATAATATTGTTACTGTTCTGTCAACAGTGCTACATGAGCTGAAACACACTCTTTGGAACAGGAATGGACACCAAACCATATTTGCAAAATAGATTTTGTAGTGGGAATTCCATTGGGAAACGCACAATAAATTACTTGAAATTAAAGATACAATATGTTAAAATAAAAAAAAGCTTCATACAAGTAAATACAATTTACACTGTCTATCATCAAGAACATTGTGTGGGTAAAGAAACTGTAGCAAGCTTTATAATAATCGAAGTTAAATATTCTAGGATTGTTACAAACAAGGGGTAACCACACTGTTTGCCAATATGGACCAAATGCACTTATTGATGAAAAATATTTATTTAGTTTATTCTATATTTTGTTATTTTTACTTTTTTTGAAATTTTCAAATTACATACACATGCATCAGTGCAGAATAGATGGTTAAATACATTTCCTATCTACATTCACAGAAGACAACAATCGTCAAGATCATACAAACTATGATTATTTTATCTTGAAAACTTAGCAATTTTGATGGAAGTAAACGGTAGATGACACCACTGACAGTGGTTTTCATCAATAAGTGCATTTGGTCTATATTTACAAACCGTGTGGTTACCCCTTGTTTGTAACAATCCTTGAATATTTAACTTTGGTTATTATAAATCTTGCTACAGTTTCTTTACCCACATAGTTTGACCCTGCGAGTAGCAAGCACATTGCATTGTAGGGGTCCCCTTCTTCTAAAAATATTGATCATCAAGAACGCACCAGAGAAGCAAACGGAATGCATTACGTTGAAGTAAGTGATCGTGATGCATTACAATCGCCTCACTAGTTTGAAACTAAAGGAACGGATTGAATTGGGTTTATTTTCAATAAAGATGTTTTAGGGTTTGAGGCAAAACACTGAAAACACATTTGTCTAAATCTGAGCAACTCTACAGAAGAAAGTGCTTCTTATTCGATACCCGCTGTGCATTTAATCTGATCCCAATATCAATTTGCTGTGCAGTGAGTTACGAGACAGCTCGCAGAGTGGTTATATCCCATCTAAATGCAGCTGCATGTATGTCACATTAGGGCCTTAAACTATATTATGCATGTCTCTTATTGGCAAGATTACTCATCTTCACTCACATATTTTTCACACAAATTCTTATGCTGAACCAACAGGCACAAGGTCAAACAAAAACCGAGGCACAACATAAAAATAATAGGAAAGAAAAGGAGGAAAAAGCTGGAAGCCAAAAGACCCTCAGACTGGGACAAAAAATGGTCTCACCTGAAATAAGTAGAGAAAGCTCCAATTAAAAGGAGCGATTTAAGCCGAAAATCATGCATATTTTCCCTGATTTTGCAATGCACAGAAGCTACACTTTCGTCATTTAGCTTAATGCGACAACACTCTTAGTCAAAATCCACTTGGAAGATCATTTTCTTGCAAACAGTTCAAAGCAGACCAGAACACCTGGGTTGCAAAATACCTTCGGTCCTTTCACATAGGTTTAAAGGAAATTGGAATTCTTACTGTTACAAGGAATGATCAGTTCTACACTCAGACAGCCTGCAAAAATAACAATTGCTTACAAGATAAAAAAGCTGAAGGACACTTAAAAAAAGAAAAAAACATAATGGGTGAACAAGGACACATTTTCCTTTATGATCATTTAAATTCCTCCATTAGAGCTATGGAGTATTATTTTTAGCTTGGATACAAGGATACCTGAAAAACAGACACTGAAATAACAGGACTAAAGATTTCCTGATAACTGTAGAGTATTAATTGTGGGTCCAGAAGAGACAGCCATAGTGTAAAATAAAAATGACATTTCATACACAAAATTGATGATTCAGTCATCTCCTCCAACAATGTATTCTCTATTTAGCAGACAATTATGCAAGGATGCTTTAGTGCCTTCCTCCGCTTGTTTGCAACCATCCTGATAAAATGTGAAGGGCCATTACATAAAGAAGAAGTCACACAGTTGACCTATTTATCTCTTGCTGATCCTCCTCACTTAATGTTCAACAATGAACCTTGTTTTGGCAAGCTTAAATCTATCACTGAATCCTACATCAATAATTATATAAACGATATTCAGAAGGGTATCACTACTTTTGCAGAGCAAATTTGGATAGATATAGATATAGATATAGATATATATATATACCCAAAAAAAAAAATCAAAATCTCACTTGTGTACTATTGTTGGGGAGTGTAGCAAATATGTGATTGTTTGCTTGCTCCTGCACAATCCTAACACAGATAGGGAGTACCTGAAAATGGTCTGGCTAATCTCCAGCTTTCCCTACCACATTAACATCCTTAAATATTTGGTGAAAATTCTCATCTCGGGGTACATGGAAATGAACACCATCTTCAGTAGTTTTCAACCTGGATACCCACCAGCAACCAACAACTGATGAAAATATCAAACAAGAATGGGAAAAAAACAGAGATCTTGCCTTTTGACTGCTCGTGCAGGCCTTACGGCTTAGCAAATGCTGTGGAGCATTGAGAACATTTTTAAAAACTGGGATGTGTACATAAGTGTGAGTCATGTCACGTGTGTATGTATGTGTCGGGATGACAACTCCCGCATGAGGATAAATATGCATCACTAGTCATGAGCATGCATATGGCACAACACTGCCGAGACTGCTTTTTTTATTATTAGTGGTTTTATTTACAACTCGAAAATGGCAGATGTCAGTCTTCAAGCAGTAAATAAAAAACAGGTTAAATATGCTCGAAAGAGACTCAAAAAAGCTGGTAAAGGCAGTGGTGGTGAAAATGCAATGGCAAGGCAAGGGAGCAACCCAAAAAAAAAGTGTGGGGGCAGGGGAGCAATGGTAGAGGAAACAGGGCGTGGAGGGAGTGAAACACACAAATGCAAAGAATAGGGAGCAATAGTGGTACCAGCAAAGGTGATGAAAGTAAACACTGCAAAGTGGCAGATGATGAGCAGTAGATAAATACATTTAAAGAGTAGGGGGAAGAGACGCAACAGTGGAGCTTTGGGGGGGGGGGCAAAGAATCGAGCATTGGGGATGCGAGAGGCAAATTAGCTCAAGAGAAGCAAGTAAGAAAACATGCACACCTTTGGAGTGCTAAAGGTAAAAGAATAAAAGTACTTCCCAGAATGTGAGAAGTGGAAGGATACAGATCATCCAATCAAACAATATAGTAGAACTCATCAACTAAAAAGCAAGTAAATAAGGGACAAGACATCCAACCAGTGGTAAGCAATGGGCCTTCCCAAGGGCCATTAAAAATACTGATGTTGTCCACAATTCTGACAAAGGACAGCTAAAAAAAGAAGAAGAAAAAAAGGACTGCAGACGTAACCTAGAAAGAGCTGCATACATACTGTGGCCAGGACCAATCATCTTTATCTTTCATTATCCTACATGATCTCGGTAGTATGGACACTGAACCATCATATATACTTTCCCACAATGTAATTATCTGTGCCGTATTTTACCACAACCACCAGGTGTCTTTAAGTCCTGCAGAACCACCTCTGTGCACCCCAGGATATTTATTAAGATCTTCTTTAACATGTACACAGTGCACTTACTACCAACTTTGCAGCCTTTACACAGTATACCAAAGTTATGCTTACGTTATCTTTTAGTGTATACGAAAGATAGATTGCCATTAGAACAGATCTAAAATGCTGCTTGAAGTACAATAATGGATGCTGATGCATAGGCTTTAGTCCAATGAGGACCAATAATTGGAAGCCAACTCACAAACTAGAGATCAGGTTCGAGTACACAACTCTCGGAATCATACTATAGAAAGAGTGTATTGGAGACCCAATCTTCAAAAGAAGTTCCATCTAGCAAGAATGACAAACTAGAAGCTCTGCTGTTGCTACACAGAACAAGAGCAAAAGAACCTGATGCTCTGAAAATATTCTAGGACACTCTCTCTATAATGTATTTAGAAATCAATATCTCCAAGGAATTAGCCAAGAAAATAAAATACCCCCCACTTTCAGCCCTATGACATTAAATAACAGGAAAATATGGGATCATTGACGTTTCTCTATGAATGCCAGTGAGAACTAAAGACGGAATTCAGGCTATCATACACACAGCTATTCCTCAAACCCAAATGGATGTTAGGGCATTAATTGGCATGGCGTCCTATTGCCGTCACTGGATCCCTAATTTTTCACTTATTATTAAACCTCTCCTTGCTCTTACAATAAAGGATACCCGATTTCCTTTGTCCTGTTCCTTTCAGGATGCATATCAGCAACTCCGAGCAGCGTTATGTTCTACACCTGTATTAGGAACACCTGATTATACGAAACTATTTTCTCTTTATGAACACGAACAAAAAGGTTGTGCATTGTCTGTCCTAACATAGCCACATGGGGACAAAACGCCCATGTGCATACTTTTCTGAAGTTCTGGACCCTGTGGCGAGGGCACTTCCTGCTGTCTGAAAGCTGTGGCAGCAACTGCCATTTCGATCAGACAATCAGCAGGACTTGTATGGGACCACAAACTGATGGTTTTTGTTCCCCATTCAGTTGATGTATTATTGAATCAAACTAAGACAACATTTGACGAGTGCTCGTCTTACCGGGTACGAACTCACTCGGTTAGCACCACATATTACTCTTAAACGATGTTTGACCCTAAATCTAGCCACTTTGCTGCCACTGCCTTCTGAACAGCCTAGTGATATACATGATTGCATTTTCAACAAACCAAAGGTCAAGTGGACCTTACTGATACTCCTCTCTTTGATGCCTAGGGCGAATTGTATGTAGATGGGTCCAGTTTTAAGTTACCTGATGGCACTACGACTGCAGCTTATGCTATCACTACGCTGCACACAACTGTGGAGACGGCTCGAATCCCCTATAAGTAGGCACAAGGTGCTAAACTTATTGCACTCTGAGAGCTTGTAAGCTTAGCCAAGGACTGTCTGTAAATATCTATACAGTCAGTATGCCTTTGGAGTTGCACATAACTTCAGACGCTTGTGGCAGGAAAGGGGTTCCTGGGGTCACACAGAACAAGAGTCAAACATGGAGAATTAATGCAAAATGTATTAACTGCATTAACGCTACCAAAGCAGGTGGCTATTGTTAAGTGTAGGGCACACCAGAAAGTAGTAGATGATGTGGGAAGAGGCAATGCTTTTGCAGACAGTACTGCAAAAGAAAAAGCACATAGCCAATGAGGGAAAATGTATGTAATGTATTCCTCTGCAGAAAAAATGCACAATGTAAACAAAGTTTAGAGAGATTTACAGATGGCAACAAAGGAGGAAAAAGAACAATGGGAAAACACAGGAGTATTGGACAGTGAAAATTGTTGGAGAAGAGGGCCAGATGGGGACAGGTGGAAATTACCCAGTTCTTATGTAGAACCGTTTGTTACTATGGCACAAGGCCTAGCTCATGTTAGTGAAAAACGTTTAGCCACACAGTTAGAGCAGGTATGGGAGCAAAACCATCTGAACACCATGTCAAACACTATCATTTAGTTGAATACAATCCAGGAAAGGGTGTGGCTACCCCAAAGTGAGGGTTCTCTCCACCTAGTGCACCATTTGAAGTCCTGCAGATGGATTTCATTGAACTAGAAAGGTGCAATAACCTTAGGTATCCCCTGGTTATCGTATATACCTTCAGTAAGTGGGTGGAGACATATCCTACGAAAGATACTACACTCACCCCAGCTAAGATCCTTTAAAAAAAGGAGTATTCCCCTAGGTTTGGGATTTGTAAAATGTTATGGAGTGATAATGGACCTCCTTTTATTGCACATGTTATTAAATCAACTACTGAGAGTTTGGGCATTTGTAAGAAATGACATGCTGCTAATCATCCACAATCTGCTGGTTTGGTGGAACGTTATAATGAGAGTTTGAAACTTAAATTAGCTAAGGTGCCAACCTTGACGGTGCTTAAGTGGCCTGATGCTTTGCCATCAGCCCTCATGTCCACACGAGCAGTGGCACATAGCAAGTCCTGCCTTACACCTTATGAGGTGGTATTCAGAATGCCAATAAATGTATGGGGTACCTCACGTCTTAAGAAAATGAGAGAACTTGAGTAACATATTTTGTTAGATTATATGAAGGAACTTACAATCTCTTTGATTCACCAACAGGTGCGAGACTCACTTCCTTACAATTCTGAAGGTCCTGGGCACTCATTACAACCCATTGATTGGGTTGTAATGAAGAACTTTCAGTGTTTAAAGAACTTGGAACCTCGCTGGGAGGGGCCTGAACAGGTCCTCTTGGCAACACGAACAGCAGTCCGAGTTACAACAGAAGGAGTTGGATACATGGCTCACACTGTAAGAAGGTGCCAGCCGATCTGACTCCGATTACAGAAACCGAGTACGCAGGAATTGCACACAATATTCTCAGCCACGAAGAAAAGGCGGATCATTACTTTAAGACACCTGAGAAATTACTTTTCAATGATCTAACGATAGCTGGAAGAGAGAGGTACAATCGAAGACCTCATGTTACCCACTGAACGAACGACTTTGAAAAGAGGGTGCAGAGAGTCTGGTTCGGGTAGAGGGCCTACTTGGCAGGAGACTGTGCTGCAGAAGCGGCCGAACTAGGTTTGTTGCGGTTTGTGGCATTGATATTCTGAATCCATGGAAGAACCCAAAATTCTGAACTATGAATTGAGTTGTGGCAAAATCATCCGTCTTACAGCATTCAAAAGGAGAATTTGAGGGTTTTTGGTGCAGAAAACTGACACTATTCAGATGATTATCAATTTACTTTACCCAGGACTGGAAGTAGAGTCAATACTTTCCACTTCTTGCCCAAGGAATCCGGTCAAGAGTAAGATAGTTGCTGTTTGCCTTGGCCCAGAGCTTCAATTCCCTGACTTTTCCCAGGCAGGATTTTTAGGGGACCCAAATTGCATCCTTTGAAAGAGGCAGTATATAGAACGATCCTTGAGGCTATAGGGGATGAACTGTTTGATTCAAATATTTGCTTTATTGTCTGAAATTCCTCATTGACGGATACATGCATTGAACATAAACGATAGACCCTTTTCGAAAAAGAACATTTTTTGTGCAGCTTTATTTTGAGAGACAATGCAGTTAGGAACATTGTTGACTTTTGGTCGCTAAATATGGAGGAAGAACACCAGGATATTCAACAGCTCAAGTCGAGAGACAAAAAATTAAAACAGATGTCCATTTGTTTAGCAGCAAGTTTAATTAGTGTAATAGGAATTTGCACTATAGCTTGGTTTGTACATGTGAAATTTCCTGTGCATACGCTTGTACCCCCAACATCCACACAGTCTGAACATTACCATTTTACACTATCACCGTTCGATGAACGGTATAGACTCTCCTACAAGAATAATTCATTTATTCGAATGTTACATTACACTCATAGCAATACTAACATTTCTAATTGTTGGGTTTGCAGATTGTTACCTGCACACCAGGGTGCAGGGGGAACTCCTCATCCCGCTCCAGTTCTCCCACAATGGTTCGCCTTGTGCTTGGTTTGCACTTTTGTGGGCTGCAGAAATTAGGGGCGTTTCTAGTGCTGATGTAGGGGGGTCTTAAAAAAAATGTAATATGGTATGTTATCCAGGCGATGATGGTAATCCACAAGCAAAGGGATCGGAATGGGAAACTGAGGAATATGCTAGAGGTACCTCTGCCACAAGATGGGTCTTTGCAAGGACACAGACCAAACTAGAGAAAGGATTCCCTATCATAACAGTAACAGACACACGAGTTCCCCCTGTGTGTAAAAAGTTTGTCCCATTTTTGTAGGTAATAGTGATTGTAACACTGTATTGACTAAAACAGTCCGACAAATTTTTCTAGCATCCCATAAAAAAATTGTGTGAGAATAAGGGTTATTTTTTATCTATCTCCATGATGGTCAGGTATATGTTACGTACCTTTCCTCCATCCCTCCTTTTATTTAGCTCCAGCTTCTTATAATAAGACTGGACTATCGCCTTTCAATCCTTTATTAACTAGGACCAAAATAATGATAGATATCAAAGCAGTGGATCAGACTGACACCTCATTGCAAGAATATGTTGACGTAAGCTTGTATATGTTTTTCCTCGTTGAGCCACCTCTTAACAGTAGGAACATACGAAGACTCACTAGAGTAGTTGAGTCAGTAGTTAATCAGACTACGACAGCTCTAGGTAACATCACTGATGAACTCCAGGCGGCAAGACTTAGTTTTGTAGAACCATATGGTTCTAGATGTTATTCTTGCAGATCGTGGGGGGTGCATGCCGAATTAATTGGTGCCAGTTGCTGTGTTCACAAACCAGAAAACGCACCGTACGTTTATTAGCCCAAGACACTGGAACATGGACCTGGTCTAGTTGGTTCTGGAGCATTATGTCATAGGGATGGAAATTACTTGTTATTGCAGCCTGTATAATAGGCACTATTCTAGGATGTTGCCTTTGTAATCAATGTATGCCCCCTCTGTACTTCTTTATGCATGTCCTTAATCCCTAAGAAAGTGGATATTCGTGATGCAAATAAGCAGCTTATGCTTCAGCAACAAATAGATTAATTTATGAAAATAGATACAGAACGCTTGAATGATGCAGAGAGAGCACCTTCGACTGTTGCAGTATAACGTTGGCTGAACTTTGTTTCGAACCTTCTTACAAATTTGATAAACAAAGAACTTTGAAAATTCCACTGTCAATCCTTGGACTTCTTTAATCCTACGCACGTCCTTCATCTATCTGTTGCAGTACAACGTTGATTTGGTATTTTATCCTTCATGTATTCTGTATTTGCAAATGTTTTTATATATAAACAGGTTTAAAATATTCTTGATTGGACAAAATGTATTTAGCAGAGGCTAAAAGGAGGGACTAGTAAACGGTAAAAATTGTGTTTTGTTAAATTAGCCTCTGCTCTCAGCCATTTTGCCTATCAGCCCCATTTTGTGTTTCGGAAGGGACTTTCATAAAGTCAGAAATTACGTGTCCACTGAAAGCTGGTTTTATTGAGAATGCTTGCGTGCCACCGTAAGGAGTCCTGTAAAGTACCCGTAGACTTCGACTGCCAGTAGGTGGTCAAATAAGACCATGAATGGCAGTATACTGAGGTAAATAAATATATTAAGAAGGGGAGATGAACTCATGAGACTGTACAAAGGTCATAAAAAGGACTGAACTGCGCGAGGAATAGGCTGCCATATAGGACTAGTGAAATTATGTAAGCAAAACATGGGTAATGATCCCTGAAATGAACACTAGGTAACTTGGATGACCATAACCATTGTCCCAATGGAAGGTCCAAACCAGGGAAAGAGTCTTCTTAAACACTCTAGATAGGTCTCTATATAGAAACAGTGTATGAGCATTTATAAGAGCCCTTAACATCGGCAGTGGCAGATGGTCCAGACCTCTAGGCTTGGAGCAAAGCTATACGAGGCCTGACTGTCTTAGATAGTTATCTCGCCGCAGGGGATGTCATAATTGAGGCTGGTTTTATGTGTGTCCAAACGAAAAAGCTTATTTTTGTTGTGTGATTAATAATTGGTGTTATTCTTGCATCATAGAAAGCATTTATCAGTAATCTTGCATAACATCTTAAATTCATTATTCTATTAATGCTATTTCTACAAATCAAAGCACACTTTTACCGTGCTGGTACTTCTGCCTTTTAGTTTGTGTAGTTTTTCTTAACGACTAATATGTGCATTACAGATTCCGTGTCAATCGTTTGAGTTGTTTAAAGAATGATCAGTTTTAGGCTGTAACAAGCCCCCTTATGATGGTGAATCAAGCCACCTCAACTATCCACACCAGAACCTCACAATTTTCAGTTGTGTTGTCTTAAGCCTTTTTCTTCTGGACTCAACCAGAATTTTAATTTCAACAAAGTATTTACATAGTTCGTCTTCTAGATCAAGATCAGATCTTGTGCTTTTCGTTCCGTGTATATTCTATACCTACAGAATTTGGTAGATAACATAAGCATTAAGCACAAAGATTGCCACTAATGGTCTCAAAATAAAAATCACTAGTTCATTACCTAAGTTTTCAAACCAGTTGCTAACAGTTACCAATAATTTTCCCATCACTTCCCAGGCACCATCAGACTTCAACCCTTACAAGTCTTCAAGTCAGTTATATTTTTAAAGTAGTTTTCTAAATCTGCGCTTTTATCTGGTATGTAGGCGCAACATTATTGAACCTTTAAAAACTGAAAGATTCTGCATTCATTTGTGAGGATGATGTCAAGGGCAAGTCCATTTTGTATCACCATTGATCTTAGTGAATCATTTCAATATCTTCACCAGAAAATCTTCCAGCTCTACTGGTAGCCAATTTATCAACTATAGTAGAAAGTTCTAATTTTATGCAAGTGTAATGCAACTTCCATACCACTCTTTGAATAATTGAATAATTTATAGAAAGCATTCTTTCCACAAATATAATACACTCCAGGAAAGTAGGGTCAACTCCTTCTAAATATCTTCCCCAGTTATCAAATACCTACAAATGTGTTAATATTTGACCTTTTGCTATATATAAAAAGTTTTCCTTTACGATGCCAGTCTAAAGCTAATGTAGTTAGTACGTCTACTATTTTATGTACTACTTCCGGTAAATTCCAAAGAAGGTGCAATAGTTTAAATTGTCAAACCCACCTGTCTACTTTCTACTAAATCTATGAATTTCTTTTCAGCTCTCACCAATTTACATGTTAGGTTATTTCTATGTGCATAAGCCATGTCCAAAGACGATTGAGCTTGTCTAAATAGATAGCCCATAGTCTCAGCTAGTGAAGCTTCAGCATGTGGATTTAAGTTCTTTAGTACATGAAGTTCAAAAAAGATCAAATTTTCATTTGAATAGTAATACTACAAATGATCAGAACCATAAAATAAGCTATTCAATACAATGCAAGAAATTCCATATGTTAACAGTAGACTGTTCAAGAAAACATTTTCAGCAACTGCTGCTGGTAATTGCATAAAAACGTAGTAATCACTAGCATCGATTATGTCAATATACAATTCAGTAAACTAGTGTAGACATTTAGTGAACAGTCAGGTTTTGAAAAATCAAGATGTAAAGCGTTGTTCATAGCATTTGAATCAGTACTATTAGTTTTGGCAGTTATGAAAGAAGGTGTAAGCTTTTGCTCTTCTAAGGGCCCATAATGTGGCAAGTTTGAAACAATAAGAAATGTAAGTAATATTAAGGCAATAATGGAAAAGATTCCTACATATAAACATTTGCATCTAAGAGCTTTCAGTGTTCAGCTTCATAACTGTACTGAATTCAGACTGTTTAAAAACAATTAAAATAGCAGCAAGTAATTTGAGCAGTTCAACAAAATTCAACACAAAAATGCCAAGGCACAGTTAAATGTTTCTCTTCAGTATGGAAAAATGCGTAGATCAGTTTATTTGAGGAGTATATTTAGGATGAATTGTCAGTCAGTCAAATGGCACACAACGATTGAAATTTAAATCCACACCAAAGTTTAATCCACAACAACGTTTGCTTCAAGGAGGTTGGGGTGGACTCTTCTTGTTAAAGCAAAAGGTAGAGAATTCTCATTCCCATTCATTTGCTGGCAGATAAGTCCATTCAAGAGAGGCGTTCTTTTGACAGTACTATCGCTCTTTTCAATCTGTTACAGCGGTTTGGCCATCATCACTGTCACTCTGATTGGACTACTTGGAGCTTTCAGGAAAGGTTTGTGGTACTCACAATCATCCTTCAGTTATGCAGTGTCTCTGCATTTCACCTCTTCTGGGCCAACAGTCCCTGGGTACGTGATTTCTTGTTGCACTAGGCCCTTTGTTAGTATCTGTGTATCCGTAGTCAACTAGACTGTTGTTGGTAACCTTCAGTACCAACAATAGTGGACTTTTCCAGATGAGCCACCCCCCCCCCCCCCCAGGCAAAACAAGTGTTGTCCCAGCAAATTGCTGGTCCCCTGACTCAAGAGAAGTTGGAAATCAAAACCATCGATCAACTCCCTCAACAGATTATCTACAGTGAGGCTGTCATTTCTTTGTGTTGGATAAGCTCCCTTTTTTTTTTATTTATTTTTTTGACAAGCCAGTCAAGGAAATCAACATATCGAATACATAATCTGAGAAAAATAAATCGAATTAGATTTGATGCAGATACATATTAGAGAAATAAAAACACAAAAAAGTAAAAGAAATAGTTCCTAGTCAGGACAAATCGCTAATAATTGAAAAATCATAAACAAAGGAAGAAGAGAAAAGAGAAAAAAAAAAAAAAAAAAAAAAAAAAAAAAAAAAAAAACCACACACATACATGGTTCAAATCATTGCCGACATAGCAAAAAAATTACCCCAGATTTTAATAAACTTAATTTTGGCTTTGGTTCCTCTATTCCTGGCAATAGCTTTTTCCATAGTATGAATTTCATAAACCAATGACCACCATTCAGTTGTATGAGGAGGATTCTGAGAAATCCAGGCCCTTGCTACCACCAGTCTTGCACAAGCCAATGTAATATTTAACCAATCTTTATAAATAGGAATAACCGGGTATATAGCCAAAAGTACCGCAGCGGCATTTAACGAAAAATTGATCAGTTGATTATGGGTTAAAATATTTTCTATGTCCAACCAAAATTTTGCTAATAATGGGCACAAATAAATCATATGTATAAGGTCAGCTGCCACCAGACCACATTTAGGACATTTAGTACGATCATTATTGGAATTTTTTTGCGCCCATTTTGAAATTTTTAATGGAGTGTGGTACAGTTGACTAATCGTCCTATAAGATTGGAGTTTCAAACTGGAAGACTGGACGGCTTTACTGATATTGGCTAAGGCAGCGGAGATATTCTGGGTTGTCACGTTAAATCCTAAGCTGGTAGTCCATTTTAGTGCCAATCTAGGAGCTTCGTCAGAGCTGTTTTGGCTGAGACACTTATATCCCAAGCTAATTAGTGATTTTCTATGCACAGAATAGAAACATGTCCATATATCTGAGCTAGTGATTTCTGCCAGATTCATTTTGCGTATTAAATAATCCTTAACTTGAATGTATTTGTATCTCATTTTTTCGGGCAATTTATATAAAAGTTGTAATGTTGAAAATTGTAGAAACCCATCCGTACCATAGAGATCCCCTAGTGTCTCAATACCATAATTGGCCCATTCTCGGCCAGTTTTATCTCTAAAAATATCTGGAAGCCCAGGATTATCCCATATTGGCAGCTCTTTGTGAAAAAACGAAGTATTGCACTTAGTCAACATCTGTTTCCATATAAATACCGCATCTCTCGCGATCTTAAATTTTACCCGTTTAAAATAATTTGGGTCTTGTACTTTGGCCAGGAATTGTTTTGAATAGCCACCTAGCATAAATTGGTGAAAAAAATATTGGTTATTAGTGACAAATAAACTACGGAGCCGGCCTAAAAAAGAAGCAATAAAATAAGCTTTGAAGTCTGGGAAGTTTAAACCTCCCTTCTCAGGTGGGAGTTTCAATATTATCGTAGACCTACGAGCCTTCTTATAGCCCCAAATGAAGCTACTTAAAATGCCGTCTAATTTTTTAAAGAATAAGTTATTAACGCGACAGGGTATAGAGCGGAAAAGATATAGAAACTTCGGCAGTATGTTCATTTTAATCAAATTCATACGACCTATAAGATTTAATGGAATCTTGTGCCATTTTTTCAGAAGATTGGTCACTTCTTTTAATAAAGGATCATAATTTAATGAGTTTATATCAGCGATATTAGATGATATCTTTACCCCTAGATATACTGCAGATTGACAAAGTCCTTGCACTGGTAAATTGGCCTTATAGTTCATAATGACTTGTGTTTTGTTTATATTTAATTTATAGCCAGAGATAGATCCAAAGTTTTTAGCTTCTGTCATGATCCCTAATAGTGCATCCACGACATTGGTGGTGTAAATAGCTAAGTCATCTGCATATGCAGTAATTTTAAGAGATTTACCTTCATGGAAGATCGGGGCAATCTTAGTTTGAGCTTCCAGGGCGTTAATAAATGGCTCCATGGAGAGAGCGAAAAGCAGGGGTGATAGCGGGCATCCCTGCCGCGTCCCTCGTAGGATTGGAAAAGCTGATGAGAGAGCGCCAGCATAGCTGATTTTGCCATTAGGGTCCTTATACAACGCCTGTGTTGGATAAGCTTCCACCCATTTTAAATAAATGTCCGATACTGACCAAAACACATCTCAAACTGTTGAAAAGGGGCATCTCAAATAAGTCCATTTGGATAGAGGGACTTCCTGATCTCCAGACAGGACTCATTTTTACTTCTGGTTTTTTCCAGCATTTTGTTTTTGACACTACACAGGGACGGCACAGATTCTCAACAAATCAATCTGAATATGGGATTGAACTGCAGCTGCCTAAAGAGGCACCTCATTGTATCTCTTCCTACATGTGCAGAACCACGGTAATGTCTACCTGTAGGTGGTAACAAACTATCAGGTAATACAGATCTGCCATCTGTGTAAACCCAGACTTAGTCTCCTCTCTTGGTGGATCTAGCTTGTACCAAACTTTAATATTCAATTTCTGTCACTTTTTCCTGCAGTCTCCTAACCTTCCCATGTGTTTATAGCAGTCAACAATGGGCTGCAATTTGGAATGTCTGATGTTTCATTGACCAAATCCACATTAAATGTATGTGTATTTAATGCACAATATTTGTTAGTCATCAGTGCACTTATTCCCAACAGACACATAGTCTATTAAGTGCGTAGCTCATAGGCAAGAGACTATCAGTTAGATATGGTGTCATAGTACAGGTCTACAGAATATCCACTGAATGGGGCACAACCCAGTCACTGGATGTCCCATAACTATGTTTTTATACTGTTCAAGACCGACACATGCAGATGAAACCATTTTCAAACATCCTGGCAAAGCTGCAGCTACAGGGTCAAGAGTCGCCAAGAAGTAGGCGATAGTCCTGCAACTACTTCCATGCATTTGAGTCAGTACTGAAAGAGTGCAGCCCTCCCTTTCACTACAGAACAGAAAGTACTTGTTATAATGCGGCATTTCCAAAGCTGGTGCCCTACAAAGGCATTTTTGTAGCTCAGTTAAGGCACTTAATACAACTGTTAACCCAAGGTATCTGATGATCAGACACTTCTGTGCGTCAACCGCTGGAGACGTTTTGCGGTTAGGAATGGTGGGCTACAGTCAACAATGGATTCCAAAATTTTCCTAAGAACATGTTGACTTCTTTTTGGGTAGTTGGCGTACTCATGTTAAGAATCAGAGATTATTTCTTGTGACACTTTCCCTACTCCTTTTTTAGAGTGGTGTCCTAAATACAGGACTTCAGTTTGCCAAAACTGAATCTTAGTCGGGGATACTTTTCGTTCATTTTCAGCCAGATGATTTAAAAGTGTAACAGTATCAATCTTGCAAGCTTCCTTATTATTGGACGCCACCAGCAGGTCATCAAGATACTGTACTAGCACTAAATGATTTGGCATTACAAGAGTTTAAAGATCAATTTTGAGAATCAGACTGAAAGTTGAGGGGTTTCCACTATACCCTTGTGGGACACCGCACCATGCCAAAACACGATTGCCCTAACAGAAAGGAAAAAGGAGCAGATTATCCTCACGCAAAGGGATGGAGAAAAAGGCCTCGCACAATTCAATGACTGAAAACCATAAGGCCTCGCACGGAATCTGAAATATCATAGCTGGATTTCGTACCACATAACAAGGAACTACAATAGCGTTCACTTTCTGCAAAATACGATACTTAGCATTGGACTCCATCATCTCCTCTAGGATTCCTTGCTTAATTATGGAGTTGATCACAGGAGTAATACTGCTATAGTACCTGGGGTCACATTGTATTGTGGGATTCTCTGGAACTCTGCATTTGATTTGACAGTGATTCAAAGTAGTTCAACACCACTGATTAGTCCAATAACTTTACCTGTAAAGTCCCAGACTTTAGTTAACTTTGTGTCTCTCAATTCAATGGGCAAGCCATCTATTGTCAAGAGAGGGTACATTTCCAGGTTAGATCTCGGTCAGGTGAGTTTAAAAACAACATCCTCATTAGTATAAAATTCAATACCCTTTGGCGAGCAACAGATTGAACAATTAAGATTGCACAATAGGTCACGTCCAAGTAGATTCACTGGAACTGAATCACACCACAAATCTATATTAATCCCCAAAGGACCCTAATTTAACAGGACCCACTTCAGAAATTGGGGAGGACAACTTTCTAATTGAAACTCCTAAAACGTGGATACTTTCTCCAGAGAGGGGTAGGTTGGGAACCTCTGCTGTGGAGCAGGTAGCACCAGCGTCAATGAGGAATGAGATCTGACTCGCATTTTCCCTCCATCCACATATGACACTCTGATCTACCTCTAAGGCTGCACCAAGAATTCCGTCCTCCTTCCCCCCCTCAGGGACCATCAGGCTGACTGATACAGACAGCCTATTTCAATCTGGACCCAATACTGTTGTGATGCATTTCAATTTGGGTAACAGTTTCTGTTGACCTGCTGACTCTGATTCATATTGTACCTTTGTGGAGGCATCGGAGCTTATGGTATCTACATTGATTGGGCTATATTAGGATTGGGGACTATGTGTTTGTGTCTGTCAAGTCTAAACCAGGTTATTTCCCTGAGACTGTTCAAGGACAAGGGAGCCCCAAGGATATTAAGGGACCACGTGTATACACATTTTTAAAGGAACATGGGTGCCTTACTTGCAAATTAAAGAATTAGGTTAGTTCATGGAGAAACAATTAGGTCTATGTTAAGTGTCCAAAATGGAAAAATCCATACATGTATTATTTTTTAAACAACCACATCAATAGAGTGGGAGAACAAACAAGAGAAGTTAAAAACTTCCAGGCTCACACAGTTCTCCAAGTGACTACAATGAAAACAAGTGGTAATGTCATATATTGTGAAGTACCTATGTCACAAAACGAGGAAACTATAGGACCTAGTCTTTCTCTATAAAATTTCTGCCATTGTTCAAGCCAAATATATGGATGTAATCCTTTATCAGTCCATACGGTGTATTCTGGTACACCCTCAGGTGGTAATTTTTATTTCTCATTTCACAAATGTTTTCCGCAAAATCTGGAAATGAAATTCTACCACAATTCTCTAGTTCTGCGATCATAACCAATAACAATGCAACTTATTATGCCGTAGTCAACCAATCTCAGTGTGGCTTTACATCAACCAATCACAGAGCAACACACTGAGGTACATCTTGCTCCTTGCAGCAGCTCACCCTCCTTTAATTTTCTCTGCCATGTTTTCTAAGCAAATACACAATATAATGTAAGCAATTTCAACAATTAACTCTGTCTGCTCCACTAAAGGAAACTTGATTATAACACACAATGTAACAAACTATATCTTTTATATTAAAAATCATCATTCACTTCAGATGAAATTACAACCAGCAGGATTTGACCCGAATTGATAATTATTCCATGTGCACCTAAGATCAACTATACCAACAGCTTACGACTAACCCACAAATTAAAGTCCCTATCCATAAGATCTAGTCGACTAGGTCTCACGACAAATACAACATAGAAGTCTTCTACACTGAGACCACCATGAAGGTCTGTATCCCGAGATCTTACGCCACAAATGGACCCGATAAAAACGTCAACTTCTGGCATTAAAAGCCACAGTCACACAACCTTTTCAACATTGCATGACATGACAGCCATTTTAAAACACCACAATCTAAGCCAAAGAAATCGCAACCCGCATACCTACTATACTCACACTTCTATGCTGCTACAAATAGTCTCGATTCCATCAAACCTCCAGCTGAATCATGTGATTTTGGACTTATTGGCTGGAAGGGGAAATCTGTTTTGGGCATCCTAATTCTTCAGGTCACTGGACAAAACCATCCTCTGCTATGAAGTTTTGCTGTGGCAGAAGCTCTTTGCTATTTTCTCTCTGGTTCTATGGTTTCTGGGCCCATTTAATTACTACACTCAGTGACTTCACTCAGACACTTCACTCAGATTCTGTACTTCACCCTCAGAGGCAATTGTCCTCCAATGGACTTAGCTCACCCCACCCTATGTGCGATGAAACAGTGTCTTAAACTATTGGCCACCCAATGAAGACCAATAGTTGGTAGGCACCTCACAAATTAGAGATCAGGTTCAAGTACACTACTCTCAGAAGCTGGCTATAGAAATAGAGTATTGCAATTGGAAGACCAAATCTCCATCCTGTGTAAAATAAAATTTCTAGAGTTAGAGACTTTATTGCGCTTATTTTGTTTTAGGCAGGCGGTTATTATTCAACTCCAATTATGGCTACTGCCAACATTAAAAAAAAAATCTATGTGCAAACTATTCTTGAAAATTATTATGAAATTGTGCTAGGAAATCTAAGCTTCTAATATCAAGCATGTATGCTGAAAGTTTGTCATATAATGTAACATGAATACATAGCACCAATCTCACATTTTACTGTGGTGCATTACTATAAAAATAATAGAGATGCCAAGTCTCATCATTAATATTTGCACAATTGTATTTAAGTCCATTTTGTTACATAGATATACTACTTCAAACTAATAATTTGTGTTACTTTTGCATCATAGAAAGCATCAGTAATCTTTCATAATGGCTGTTAAAAATATAGGATTTATCAGTTAAGATAATAAGTTAATAAACCTGTTGAATTCATTATTCAATTACTCCTGCTATTTCTACAAATCCAAGCACACTTTTTACGGTGCTGGTACTTTTGCTTTTATTAGTTTGTGTTGTTTTTCTAAACAGGTGGAACGTACACATTGGTGTCCTATTCGATTTTTTTGTGTTGTGTAAAGAATGATCAGTTTTTACGCTGCAACACAGATTATTTCAGTCTTTCCTTCCATGACCTTGCTGTTCGTGGCCCCAAAATTCACCATCCTTCCCCACAGTATAACATTGAAGAAATTCAACACTGGTGTGAAAGCTACATAAAAATTTAAACAAAAATCATTCAGGGGGAAACTGGCATGATTTCTCCACAGTCTGCTCTTCAGTCATTTGAATATTTCATTTGTTTGAAAAATAGAAATTATTAAAATGATCCACTACAAGAAACCTTC